>NC_134585.1:84320149-84920149 GCF_037038515.1 Microtus pennsylvanicus | reverse complement strand
CTCATATGGATCTTTACATCAATCTGTAAGTTATGTATAAACCAAGGTACAACGTTTTATTTAAACTTTAAATGTCATTTTAATAAAGGTAAATGGCTTAAACCATTTATCTAAAATTATCTAAAAACTATATCTAAAATTTCAGGTCTTTTCTGTTTGTATAAGTTTGTACTCATTTTAATATTGTAAAAGCTAGATGAAATAATAGGGTTTATAGTGAAATAGCTAAATCCAATTTTTGTTGTCAATAGCAAATAAATGGAGCATAGACACACTGTATCTCCAAACACATAAGTGAAACTTTGATAGGAGTGGGCATCAGCATGTGAAGGGTAGCAAAGCACTAACACATGGTTCTAACATGCAAAGCCCACGGATACATTGGAGAAACGTCACAAGTATCCCTTGTAAAATAAAACCCCATAGAGGCACTCTGTAGGTATGATTGATTGAATAGGAAACACAAAGTCATGAAGCCTAATCACAGGATTATATTTTTAAAGTCAGCTCGACAAGACCAAACATTGCTTCACAAATCTGGAACTCTGAACTTTCTTTGAGAGACCTGAGTTTTTTAAACATAGTTTTAAACTATGTGCTTTTCTATCAAAAACATGCATTTATATCTGGAAAATCTATTTTCCTACATATTTAATGACAATATATGCTTTCCATGTGAGAGTTTTTATTTAAAATATTAATTAAAATGACACAACTATTTCTTCTAAATGTTCAATATGTGTATGGGTGCTTGCCCTGCATGTATATCTATGCTCCATTGCCTACAATGTTCAGGAGGTGTTGGATACCCTGGACCTGGAGTGACTGAAAATTGTGAACTGCTGTGTGGTTGCTGAGAATTGAAACAGGGTCCCATGGAAGAGGAGCCAGTGTTCTTCACCATTTATTCATCTTTCCAGCCCCACACTATTATTCTTAACTACCATATTTGTGCTGAATAATTTTTAAATGATTTGCTTAGCAAATGGTAAAACCACACTGTGAACTGGCACAATGATTAGTAACAATACTTCCACTGGGAAATACAAGTGATTTTCTTCTCTAATTACTAAGGCATATCCATACAATATCAAACATTTCTATAAGACCAACAAGACAACTGTCATTTGGGACTAAAAGATTCTGCTTCTCTTTCAATGTTCTGTTGAGATTACACATGAGAATAAATGAGGTAACAAAGATGAAAATGGTCAAATTGCTTAAAATTTATCTTTTTATAATTCTTAGGGGATCTAGAGACATTTATCAACATTAATAATAAGCCAAGCACCATGCTTTCCATAGTTGATCATCAAACTGGAGCAACGCAGAACCTTTGAAACTACTTGCCTTCTCATTACCTTTTTCTTCATTTTCTTTACTCGTGTGTGTGTGTGTGTGTGTGTGTGTGTGTGTGTGTGTGTGTGTAATGTCACTTTTGGATTTAGGGCTGGTTATTATTTTGGTTAAGAATAATCTTCCCTCCCCAAGCATAATTGATCCAACAAAGAACACCTCAGAGGGAGTGAGCTAGTTATTGAAGAAAGAAGCAAATACGATGAAATTAGTCTTTTTAAAGTAATTTGATAAATCATCTTACATTTCTAAATGTCCCAAAGTTGTAACTACTAATCCTTACATCAATCTTCATTATTCTTTGCCATTAGTTCATTTCAGAAAAAAAAAGTGCTCAAAATAAAGATCTTTCAGGACATAAAGTTTGAGTAGATTATTTCCATATTCTAAACACTGGTGTTGGTAGTCAGTATATAAACATTGATAAAAATAAGTCCCCTATGAGATTTATAATCCTGACATTTGAATAGGGTAAAATAACTAAATACTTAAGAAGCCTAAAGAGGTAGGTAATGTTTAAAGAAGTAAATACTAGAATCTATTTCACATCATTAGAACTAATAAAATAAAAAAAATCACCCAGAACATTATTAAACTGAATTAAATAAAATAAATATTTGCTTTTTCAAGCCTCTGTTAGTTCTCTTTTGCTTCTTTGTGCACATTACCTATTGCACATTTGCCACGACAGAGCAAATTTGACATGCTTTCAGATGAAAGAACACATTTGCCTTAGAGATAAATTACATAATCATTAAACAGCCTCAGAACCCGAGAAAATCTACTGCCAGTAAACTGAGCCTAACATCATAGCTCTTTTACATTGGACTTCAGGAAAGTTGGTAAAGTCATCTAAATGTGAATAATATTTTAAATAACTTGCAAGGACTGTCTGGAGGAAAATAAAGAGGCTCATTCCCTCACGGATGCTGATGAATCAATTCATCCCTGAGGCAATGATATTAGTGTGTCACCTCTATGAATCTTCCTAGGTGACTTGCAATGTATATAAAAATATAGTATACTCTTTCCTTATTGATCACACTACGCTATATTGAAATCAGCATTTCTACTCAATTGTTTAATCCAATGAAAAGTGATGGGAAATACTAAATATTGGTTGTTTTTAAAGACAAAAAATTCACTCAAATGTTGGCTGCTTTAAAAAAATTCTCAAAGGGAAAGTTAGTATTCATCAGCTGCTTTCTTTATGAATAGTTTCAAAGCTTTGTGAATGATGGAATAATTAGGCCATCTACTGGTAAGCGGAAAGCAGGCAACTTACACATCCAAACTCAATAAGAGATTGTATTGATGGTCCACAAAGGCCATGGGAAGTTAATTGGAAAAGAACATTTTTCCTTGTCCATATTAATTTTTGTTCTTTAATTTTAATATCTGAAGTCACAGGAACTTAGTTTCAATAATATTTATAAAAGTGGTGGTTACAAAATAGGTGTAATGCTTGCATGATTTATGTACTCAGAGATATTCACAATCTTCTGTCAATTTCTAAAGTAGAAATTTAAACATCAGAGACTCATCAATATTTAGGATACCTTCCCTAGTCTAACTAAATTCATTCCCTGAAGAGACAAGTATTCAATTCAAAAGTAAAATCTCCATATTAGATTTCTGCAAATAATGGAGAGAAATCTTACCTGCAACAGAGTTCTATAGTTTATGGCAAGATAAAAGTGTTGACAGAGGTTTCTGTCTTACAGGGTCCCACAGATGTTCAGTCCCAAATAAACACACAGAGGTCTACATTAATCATAAACTGATTGGCCTATTAGCTCAGGCTTCTTATTAAGTCTTATAACTTATATTAGTCCATAATTCTTATCTGTGTTAGCCACGTTGCTTGGTACCTTTTTCAGCAAGTCAGTTTGATGGGGGAGAGTCTTCTGTTTTGTGTTAATTTCATTGGTTAAATAAAGAGCTGCCTTGGCCCTTTAATAGGACATAAAATTAGGTAGGCCGAGTAAACAGAACAGAATGCTGGGAGAAAGAAGCTGAGTCAAGGAGTCGCCATGATTCTCCTACCGGACACAGACACAGCTTAAGATCTTCCTTGGTGAGACACCTCGTGGTGTTACAGGGATATTAGAAATGGGTTAGATCGATATGTAAGAGCTAGCCAATAAGAGGCTGGAACTAATGGGCCAGGCAGTGTTTAAAAGAATACAGTTTCCATGTAATTATTTTGGGGCATAAGCTAGCCATGTGGGAGGCTGGGTGGAGGGACACAGCCCCGCAGCTCCCTATTACAACATCAGTCACATCTTGCTTGCTCCTGTCTGGGTGACGACTGTAGAGTGACTTTTTCCCATCCCAGAATTTTCCTATTCTCGTTGTCCTGCCTCTACTTCCTGCCTGGTCGCCCTGCCTATACTTCCTGCCTGGCTACTGACCAATCAACATTTTATATAACAAGTACAAGAAACAAATCTATATAGGGTAAAATCATTGTCCCACACACTCCCCTGTCCTCCCCCTTAAAAAAAAAAACAAGAACTCTGAGTAGAATCTCCTTTGTTTAGCTTTTCCCCTGACCATTATATATAACAACTCGTAACCAACATTCTAAACAAAGGCAAATACCCATAATCTATCTGGGGGGGGGGGCATAGTCATAGTTTTCCAGACTACTTCCTGCTGATTGGGGGCACTGATAATCTTATGGGGACCTAAAGAAATTTTTAAATTATGGTCAAGTCCTAAATGGAATATTTTGTGAGGCTTCATCATCTCAGCCAGCAGTCTTGAAACTATTCTGGATGTAGAACCCAGACATCTGGGCCATCCATTCCTATGGAGATTTCTCTGGGGGGTCTTCCTTGATTTTTCTTAACTCAAAATGAATCTACAGCTTCTCATTTCCTTTGGAAATAAAAGAAAAATCTCTTCTCCAAAGTAACATATCTTTTGACTCAAATTCAAAGTCAAAGCATTTCCAAAATATATGTTAGATTAATCCAGCAGCATTTATAATCAAATACCTTTTAGCAGCTTTTGCTCCTTCCTCAGCCATCAAACAATTTAAAGACAACACAATAACATATAGTAACCAGACTCTCTATGTATTTTTCATCTTTATGTGGCTTTATTTTAAACTCCATTTCTTTTATTTTTATTTTTAATTTTTAGCTTTTTGAGATGGGGTTTCTCTGTGTATCTTTGGCTGTCCTTGAACTCATAGAGATCAGCCTACCTCTGCCTCCAAAGTGCTGGGAATAAATGTGTATGCTATCACTACTTGAACTCACAGAGATCTGTCTGCCTCCTGAGTATTGGGATTAAAAGTGTGTACTATCACACCCAACTACTCTCTTTCTTTTTTATTTTAATGCCTTTATCCTTTTTCTTTTCTCTCCCAAGCCTATATATATTTTTAAACTATAATTGTTTAGAGGCCCTTTTTTTTTGTCTGAATCTATCTTCACTGTATGTCTCTCTTTTTCTGACCACATGAGTCTTCAGTTTGCTAAATTATATGGCTAGGATTAAAGCCGTGGCTTTGATGGGTGGATCCAACCCATTCCTTAGTTTTCCGAGAGTCTAGCAGAGGAACTGGCTGAAGCCATGTTTATTGCCACAACTCTATGGTGTTTCAAGGTCCCTGCTACCACCAAGAAACATGCTATTGGGTATTCACAAACACCATTTAAGTGCTTTGTGGCAGGTCCTCTTAAAACAGCTGCAGAGTGTTTGCAACTAAAGCTGAGTCAGGAAGCCTCTCTTAAATGAAGCATGCTTGCCTCTAGCAAGCAGAGCCCACCTGAGAAAATGCTGCTATCATTTATTCTTTTCTGTCTTTATTCTTTCCTGCAACTTTATTCTTTTCTGTCTAGAATTATTTCCCAAGCTCTCTCAGGCTTTATGTGGATGTAGATGTCCATATGAATGTCATTTGTTGACAGGGGTTTCTGTCCTACCAGGTCCCACAGTTGTTCAGTCCCAAATAAACACACAAAGGTCTACATTAATCATAAACTGGTTGGCTTATTAGCTTAGGGTTCTTATTAACTCTTATAACTCATATTAGCCCATAATTCTTGTCTATGTTAGCCACGTGGCTTATTACCTTTTTTGGCGAGGCAATCACATCTTGCTTGCTCTATGTCTAGCTTTCTCTGTGTCTGGGTAACAACTGCAGACTGACTCCTTCTCTTCCCAGAATTCTCCTGTTCTTATTGCCCCACCTCTACTTCCTGCTTGGTTGCCCCACCTATACTTCCTACCTGGCCAATCAGCATCTTATTAAACAACTACAAGAAACAAATCTTTACAGGGTAAAACCATTGTCCCACCACACTATTAAAGGTTTTGATTTGTTCTTTAGAAATAAAAGACCAGAATTCTTAAATCTTCATTCTGGAACATACTTACCCTATTGTCGATTAAACTCAAGGAAAATGAATGCACTAAAACACACTTCCAAAGATTCTCAACCTTTGCAAATTTGAGTCTAGTTTCAAATTGCATTAGAAATTGCTACAATTCATGGAAATGAAGGTGAAAAATTCCCGCAACTATGTATTTCTAAAAGGAGACTTTCTTTTCATTTAAGCAATAGATTAACTCCCTTTTTCGTGGAAGGAGCAATCAGGTATCCCCAGGTCATATGCTGAGAACATGCTTATGGGCTCTAGTGTTGCTGCTGATATTTTTCTTAATATCACTGATTCTGCTAGGTATGTTGGGAAATTCAATTTCCCAGAGATTTTAGTTCCTCACCATTCTTTGTTTCCTTGGATATAGTCATATTCACATTCACACACACACACACACACACACACACACACACACACACACCATTAGAAGTTCATTTCTAGTTCACAGAATTCTGCAGCAGAAACAAATTGTCTAATTAATAACCAAATTGCCTAATTAATACACAAATCACCTAGTAAATATCATCTCCAGAACTGTTTCTTTTTGCTGCTGTCAACATCTTTCTTCATGGGATTCTTCACAACCCACTCTCTGCTCCTATTTTTTTCTCTCTCTCTTATTCACAAACAATTCACGTTTCAGCATTATAAATTAATAAATCTCTTTTATTCATTCATTTAAATGGCATTAAACTCATTGCAAATCTTTATTGTTTGATTACAATGTGCATGACTGTGTTTGAGCTTCTGGAGTCACCACAGCAGGCACATTGAGAAGAGAAGGGGGAAGTAGGAAGACAGCCCCCTCCCCCAGCCAGGAACTTGTCCCTTAAGTCACATTTACATATTTTAAAAAACTAGTCTTCAAGAGGCATCAATCTTAAATACGCTCTAGATTGTGTCTGAAATTAAAAAATTAAACATATGAAGCTTTTACTTTAGTGACTGGGGTACCAAGGTATAAAAAACAACAGGCAACAGCATTATTTCTTTTTTTTGTTTGTTTGTTTTTGTTTTTGTTTTTTGTTTGTTTGTTTTTTTGTTTTTCGAGACAGGGTTTCTCTGTGGTTTTGGAGCCTGTCCTGGAACTAGCTCTTGTAGACCAGGCTGGTCTCGAACTCACAGAGATCCGCCTGCCTCTGCCTCCCGAGTGCTGGGATTAAAGGCGTGCGCCACCACTTAAAGCAAAGATGTGGGGATTTCAATTGACCTACATTGCCTATAAAAATGTTAGCAAACATCTATTGTGGTTTTGTGGGTTTCTGCAGCCTGCCTGTCCCTTGAGGTTGCCCGGGATACGGGAATAAGTAGACAAAGCCCTCACAGCGAATTCTTTAGGTTAATAAAGAAACCTTAGTGGGGCTGGAGAGATGGCTCAGTGGTTAAGAGCATTGCCTGCTCTTCCAAAGGTCCTGAGTTCAATTCCCAGCAACCACATGGTGGCTCACAACCATCTGTAATGAGATCTGGTGCCCTCTTCTGGCCTGCAGATGTATACACAGACAGAATATTGTATACATAATAAATAAATAAATATAAAAAAAAAGAAACCTTAGAAAATCATCCAAAGGTAAAAACAGTCATGGGTTGGACACTGGCAGGAAAGTTGCATCATGGATAAGCAGGACTGCTCTTCAGTACAACTGGAGCATCCGGATGATTAGGACCTAAGAGCTTTAATGATAGGTAGCGCTGTAAGACACTGTGAAGCTAGTGCTAGCCTGGGCTATCAAGTGAAGATCTCCATAGGTAAAGTATTACTTTTCTTAGGTTTTAGAATCCTGGTCATCAATTGCATGAGTTGCATGAGTAAAGGGGACACACCAACTGAAAGAGATAAGTTACAACTTCTGGAATATCTGATGGAATATATTGCTCATGGCATATATACTTTTATTAAAACATTGGATAATACCTCATTGTTGAATCTATCGATAAGAACTCTTTAAAAGTGTAATAAGGATGATTTGAAATGATCTCAAAACTTAAGGAAAGTTATACTTGAGAACATACTTCGTGTCTCTTCAAAGATTATACAAAACAAGGAGACAGAGTTTCTCGGTAGCTTTGAAACCTGTCCTAGAACTAGCTCTTGTAGACCAGGCTGGCCTCAAACTCACAGAGATCCACCTGCCTCTGCCACCCGAGTGCTGGGATTAAAGGCGTGTACCACCACATTTTTGTACTGTGGAAAGCTCTTTTGTACTGCTAATTCTTAAAGGTACCCAAACACTGACATTTTAATGGAGAAAATTAAATGTTATTTTTATTGATATATATGTGTTAAGAAAAAATATTAGCAGAATTTCTAAGGACTCACACACGCACGTGCGCGTATCTGTGTGTGTGTGTGTGTGTGTGTGTGTGTGTGTGTGTGTGTGTGTAACCCATGCAAGATTCAAAGCTTTCTTCACTTTGAATTTGGATCAGCTACAGTTTATAAATATTTTTTTATTGTCTTACTTGCACACTGTGACAAGAGTTGCCTGCCATTTATCTATAAACATAAGCAATAATCCATTAATGAGTTTTAAATAATTAAAAGCTAGCCTGATTCTTGAGCTTCATTCACATGTTTTAATACATCACAATTTCAGTTCCTTCATTTGTATCCACTCTATGTGCTGCTACTTTCCTGAGAATTTGTAATATATAAATTTTTAGAACAATCCCCATTCTTTTTATCCATTTGATGAAAAATAATTTTATCCTACAAGGTTCAAATCAAACCATTTTCACAATTAAGTCACCTGCAAATTCCCTGTAAATACTAGAATATTTCTTCTATGTAAATCTTCCAATTTCTAGTAACCATTTACTATTAACTTAAAATATTTGATAAATAAATTTTCTTAATTTTTAGAAGATAAAATATATTTGATATACTTCTCAAAATCTCTGTTTGTAGCCTGAGTCTAATACATATCTTTTAGTAGTTAGCAATTAAATACATGCTTAAAAGGAATCACCTATTAATACAGCAGAAGATTGAAGTTAAAGTTTGACAAATGTATTTTATTTGTACAGTTTTGTGGAGACATAGCAAAAGACTATGGAATGGCTATGCTGAAAGACTATGGTTATAGCTTCTTCACATATGACATTACTCAAAATATTTTTGTGGTGGTAGAATAATCTTCTCCAACACAGAGAGAGAGAAATTACTGAAACCCAATGACAGAAAATTTTGATGAGGATCAAGGATCTAGTAAACAAGTATATTATGAGAAACTGCCCAGGTAAGATAAAGTTTTAATAAGAAAATCTTGAGCCCATACTGTGAAGGAGGTACAGAAGCTAACTCATAGACTATTTCAGCATGCAGAGTCAGACAAATCCTTGAAATGAAATTCACAACAGAATGCACAATATATTAAACTGTGCAAAGAGGGAGCAGTCAACAAAAAAAGTTCTGAAACTCATAAAAGGAAACAGACTCAGAATGAGTGAAGTTGATTTTAATCAACATACGTGGTACATTTGAATCTGGACTTGAAAAGTATTTTTGCGTATGAATTTCTTCTAGGAAAAGGAAAGAGAGAAGTGAAAAGAGGAAGAAAGGAAGAATTATTTCTCATAGTCAAACTAAGCTTCTAGGTATCTAAGGCTAGAATATTTCACCAATTCCCTTTTAAGCATTCATTTATCATTCATTCCTTTATTAGACCCAGTGAGTTTAACCAGAATCATCTGTATGACCATGAGCCTGGAAATACCCATTAGAGCCTTGTGGACACTTCAGTGGGTACACAACTGAAGATAATGACTGCCCTCCCCTTCTGTGATTTGTGGTTAATGGGTCCAGTCTTGTGTAGACCCACTGTAGGTAATAATAGCTGCTATGTGGTCATGACTTCACTGCCTCTGCCATTCACAGAAGTCAACATTTCCTAGCCCTTCTATTCTTACATTTTTACACCCCCTATTCTCACATTGATCACTGAATCTTAGCAGTAATAAACATTCTGTTGAGGACTATAAAATGAACTACCATTTCTTTTCAGAGCAATCTATGCTTATCTATATTCACTAGCATTGATTGCAAGAGAGGTCTCTCTGATTACGGCTATAAGCAACAGATAGAACTCAGCGAACCATAATAAGCTTAATAAAAACAGACCACCCAAAGGAAGTCCTTAACTTCCAACCATTATCACCTGCCAGCATTGGACCTAGTCAGGATAAGCTTAAAGGAGACCTGAGTTTCAGTAGTTTTCCCGGAGGCAATACCTGGTTGCAGGAAGGACCACAAACTGAGATTACCCAGGCACCATCCAGGAATAGACCATCCAAAGGAAATTCCTAGCATTCCAACTGTAGATAGGATGACCTGCCAGCGCACATTTGCCAGGACACCCCTAGACAAATGTCAGCCAATCAGGGGTCCTGAACCTTAGAAGTCCCTCACCCCTGAAAGACCCAAATAAATCCAGACCCCTCTAGCAGAAAGAATAGAGGCAAAAAAAAAAAATCTAGCAGGAAAAATAGAGCCAAAAATCTAGCAGGGAGAGAAGAACCAAAAATCTAGGTTAGCTGGTTCAGTGACTCTGTTCCAGGAACTAGCTGACCATAAAGTTAGATTGTAATCTTGAGAATAATCTTGAGAAATTGGGAGTTGCCCCCTTGTAATCATCACTGGTATTTTCGGGATTTTCCAATGATCACTGGTATTTCAGAATTTTCCAGTGATGCCCTCCCTACCCCCTTTGGGTTGTGGTTTCTTCCCCTAAATACCCCCTCTCCCAGCTACTTGGGGTTGAACTCTACCCCTGCGTGGGAAATGAGTTTTGGCCCCAGTGCACTGGTTCCTGTTCTGTCAATAAACCTCGTGTGATTGCAGCAAGGACTGTTTCTGGAGAGTTCCTGGGGGGTCGTGTTATCCGGATAGTTGAGTGAGAGTCTCCTCACTCTGTGGGTCTTTCATCCCTACCTTTACTACTATAAAACCAACTCTAACTGAGCTTTAGGTTCTCTGATTATTCCAATACATTGGACACTCAAAGAGCCAAGTTTACAAATCTGTATAAAATAAAGGTTCTTTGCTTTTACATACAGGAACCAGTCCCCTTGTTGGTTTTTGGGGCACTTCACAGATTTGGGCATAACACAATATATGTCTATGGGTAGAAACATAAATATTTAGAAGGTAACAGCATCATTAGTGTAATGGTTTAGATAAAACACTGTGGTTCCCCGAGGAAGTGGGTCACAAGAGGCACCCAGGTCCCACCACCTAAGGCCTCTGTGGTCCCTAGCAGGTAAGAGGCAGCAGATGAAAGATCTCAGGCAGATTGTGGGTGAATTTGACAAGAAGCCAGTGCGAGTGAGAGACAGATGGATAGGCATGCCATGCAGAGAGAGGGTTTGGGCATTGTTTATTCAGTGGGTTATGGGAGGAAAGGGAAGAGAGAGAGAGAGAGAGAGAGAGAGAGAGAGAGAGAGAGAGAGAGAAACAGAGAGAAACAGAGAGAAACAGAGAGAAACAGAGATGAGGGAGAGGATAAGAGACCACAGCAGGCTGGAAGGCAAGGCTTGTCTCTTTAAAGGGACAGGACAGACCATTACATCAAATATTTAGCTAAATAGAAATAGTAAGTTTACTCCTAGAGCTTAAGAATTTCAGGACGGGTATTTTGTTTTTGTTGTTTTACTGGTTTAGAGTATCAGGTATGAAATGTCTCGTGTGGAGTACACCTCAGATTTAATTAGAAACCAAATATTACACAGATGGGCATAGCTTTCTTGGAAGGTTGATATTGTAGAATATATAGTTAACTTACTTAAAATCTCTCTGTGTGATTGCTGAGGAAAATGATTGCTATAAATTTCAATTAAACCCCACATCCTGCTTGGTATAAACTTCCCCAAAATACCATTTGCTAATCTACATATACTAAAATTAATTGCTCTACTACTTTTAACATATGGTTTTCTTTCAGTCTAGTCTAATACTTTCCAGTGGAATATTTTAAATTCTTGAATCAGTAGTATCTAAATACATTCCCTTTAAATTTACATTCTGCAAAACAAATTTTATTAACATTAGACATAAGGCAGCATTTAACCTAAGACCTGAATATGTCACGGTGTATGATAGGGTGAACTGTGCCACACTCCTTCCAAACAAATCTGTGTAATGAAGCCTTCACCCTAAGGTTCTCAGAATATGATTGTACTTAGAGACAGACTTTTTAAAACAAATAAATTCTGACAGTGGAATAAATCTAACATTTGGAGTCTTCATTTTAATTTAGGTTTCACCCTTACCACTTCATGCATGGGCCCTTCAGGGCCTCCCTACAAGAAATCTGACCCTGTCATACTTCACCTCAAACCACAGGCTTTGTTTTCCTAGCACCTCGGTGCAGTTCTCAAGAACTTTGTCCATTTGTAGTTCCACATGCATGAGAAGCCAGCACCAGCTGAAAAGTTTGGTGGCTAACTGGAGCTGTAGCAGACTCCTCTTGGACCATACCCTACAAGTGCCATGATGTATAAAACCAGAGGAAAATGTTTCCTGGAGTGGTAGTGATTAAGTAGTGTTCCCTGAAAACTTGTTGAAATATGAGCGGCGGGGCTGCGTCCCCAGCACCCCGGCCGCCCGCACGGCTAGCTTTACCAGAAATAATTACACGGAAACTGTATTCTTTTAAACACCGGTTGGCCCATTATATCTAGCCTTTTCTTGGCTAACTCTTGCACCTGGACTAGCCCATTTCTTATAATCTGTGTAGCCCACGAGCTGGCTTACCAGGAATGATCTTAACCTGCGTCTGCCTGGAGTGAGAGAATCATGGCGACTCTCTGACTCAGGTTCTTTCTCCCAGCATTCTGTTCTGTATACTTTACCCACCTATGTTTTAACCTATGAGGGCCAAGCAGTTTCTTTATTGCTTAACCAATGAAATCAACAGATTGATATATGACACTCCCCCATCAAAAACTCTCTCTTTTTAGATGCTTTCTTTGTTAAGGAAAGTCTTTGACATGAATTCTCATGTTTACATTCTGAAGCCCTGAATGGGAAATGTCTACCCTCCAGGTACCTTCCCCATTGTGCAGATTATTTTTAATAGCTAATTTCTTTATCAGAGAAGGTCATCCAGAATCAGAAACCAACATAGCCTTCAAAAGCCCACTCTTTATGAATTACTTCTACTACCCAAGTCATACTTCCAGACACCCCATAGCCTCCACAATAATAGCTGGGGGCCAAGCACTCAGAAAATGGTTCTGGTAGAGAAGTACTTCTTCTTCACACCTTAACTGAACTTTGCCAGATGTACAGTAAGATTACAGAGATGTTTTTTAAATTGAGTGAATGAATTAGCAATTAGACTAAGAGCTGGGGTTTAAGTAGAGGACACGTAGGTGTTAAAACAAATTTAGGAAAGTTTTTCAGATTTAAATAATACAATATAAGTCTTCTGAGGTGTTTTACTATGACAAGAACTTGGGAGCATTAGGAAGGAAATAAAGGGGGAAAGGCAGGAGGAAGTAGTACTGAGTTTAACTTTTGAGACTTTAACATTTGTAAATTGTGGCAGAGTGTATACAAGCCTGACTGTGTAGAAACATCCTCTGCATTTCTTCTTTCACATCCCTGTACAAATTGTTCTTTGAAGATCTTTGTTCTTTTAAATTATATAAGAAAAAGAAGCATGACTGGGGATGGTTTATTTTAAAAAGAATGTTCTTCTCATGACAAGATCTTGTTCAAGCAGTAGACTTATGAGCATTCTGATAAGGGCCGACTCCTAAGGACAGCACTGTATGGGTTGCTAGAGTAACAAACAGGAAATGGATCCAAATGTCTCTTATACTGTGCTGCAGTCTTCCAAGTAACACTGTGTGATAAAGTAATTTATTGGTCAAACAGTTGACAGTCTCTGCTCCTGGTACAAAAGATCGGGGCGGGGGAGAGAACAAGATATTGAAGAGGCCACATCAAACATTATAATAAATACAATCTGTGTGGCAAATCCAGGCAGACATAAAATACAATGACTCCACCAAAGCCTAAAGACAATGTACCAACCAAGACCCCTTCATTTTTGTAAGAAATTATACACTTTGCTCAATACAATGGTTTTCTCAGAATCATAGAAGTAAAACAGTGCAGAAATTACAAGTTAAAAAGCAAACTCCTTAAATCATGTTAGAACCACTTAACACATTGTGTGACCGTTGATGTGGACAGAGTTCAAGCTATATTTTAATCAAACAGTCACAACCAAAGAAGTCTTCCTTATGCAAGTGTATTAACGGAGTAAGAATGATGTCTTTAACCCCTGTGCCATAATGTCCTACTGTAGAAATATTAAAACCATTCCAGCTTTTTCCCCTTATCACTTAAGAGTTACAACTAGTTACTAACCCTCTCTCCTGTCACCATGCAGTTGTTCAACAATGATGCTTTCTTGCCTTATTGTTATTGAGTTAATTTGCTTATGTGATCAATGGATTTTAATCAGTGATGATACAGTAACGAAAATGGGGAATGAACATACATCTTCACTCAGTGGAGACAGAAAGGCTAGATATTCTTGAGGTAATTTGGGTGTGCAATCTTCCCCAATAGTCATATGATAAAGGTTTCATCTCTATCTTGGTACTATAGGGAGGTGTTATAAACTCAAGAAGCAGAGCCTAGCGGGATTGTGAGGCCCTTTTCTCTTCTTACTTCTTCCCAAGAGATGAATGGTTTTGTTCTGCCTGACACTTTTCAAAATCCACAGTTTGTATAACCCTAGCCAAAGTTTAGCAGCAATGTCATCACTGTCTGCAAAAGAGTATAGCTGTATGTCATATATATTTATACAGGCACATAAGGCATAAGATAGATAGATATTTTAATAATTAAAATCTAAGATTGAAGAGTTAGATTCCGTAAACTAAATCAGACATTTGGATGAGATGGGAACATCATGAAAAACCCCAAAGGGGACAAAGGATGACTCGGTGAGTGACAGATCCTCTGCCTCCACAAAAGCCACTGCAGCAGCAAGCATGCGCAGGCTGGTAATATTACTGATGGCTTCTTGAACTATGATGGGTTCAAGATTTTATTCTCCTTATAAACTTAACAGTTAACCTCTGTAATTTCATAGATTCTGGAGTAGGACATGAGAAAACTGTGTCATGAAACAAATGGCAACAGCCAGAGAGATGGCTTAGTACTTAGGAGCACTTGAAGAAGACCTGAGTTCAGTTCCCAGTACCTACATTGGGCAGCTCACAAATGCCGTTCACTCCAACCCCAGGAGCATCAGACGTTTCTAGGATACAAGGGCATCTTCTCTTAGCATACCCACTCATAGACACATACATATAACTTAAAAATAAAAAGAAAATCTTTAGCTCGGTGTCGTAGTATACACCTTTAATCCTAACACTTGGGAGGCAGAGGCATATAGATCTCTATGAGTTCTAGATTAGCTTGGTCTATATATCAGGTTTGATGTCAGCTACCTAGTGAATCCATATCTCAAAATAAATGCACAGATAGATATAGATATTAGATAGATGATAGATAGATAGATAGATGATAGATACTTTTTAATAGATTTATTTATTTATTATGCATACAATATTCTCCCTCCATGTATGCCTACACACCATAAGAGGGCGCCAGATCTCATTACAGATGGTTGTGATCCGTCATGTGGTTGCTGAGAATTGAACTCGGGACCTCTGGTAGAGCAACCAGTGCTCTTAACCACTGAGCCGTCTCTCTAGCCCCCAGATGGATACTTTTAAAAGGACTTTGTTACTAGCAGAATGAGATTCAGTTTATGTGTTCTTCATTTGCCAAGTTTCCAAAAAGTTAACAGAACATTTACTTATATTTCACATACTTTGTGTATTTGAGCAAGCTGAGACAGCATAAACATACAAAGTCTCAATTATTCATAGAGCTGAAAAATTTAAAAATAAATCCTGACCATTTTTTCCAAAGTCAGACATTACATTAATTATACAAGGTGGATGATAAATCCTATCATTGTTTCATAAGAAGGAAGCCAAATTCTGCACTCTGACCTAGCTTCTAACATTATTTATGAGGGAACATTCAATAAATAAGGCCAATAAGATGTTCAGAATATTTGGTGTTCTGCAGAAAATTGGGAATCAACCTACCTCAGGACGTAGCAATACCACTCTTGGGTATATACTCAAAGGATGCTCAATCATACTACAAGGACATTTGTTCAACTATGTTCATAGCAGCATTATTTATAATAGCAAGAACTTGGAAACAACCTAGATGCCCCTCAACTAAAGAATGGATAAAGATTATATGGTACATTTACACAATAGAGTACCACTCAGTGGGGAAAAAAATGACATCTTGAAATTTGCATGTAAATGGATGGAACTAGAAAAAAATCATCCTGAGTGAGGTAACCCAGACCCAGAAAGATGAACATGGTATGTACTCACTCATAAGTGGATACTAGCTGTGAAGCAAAGGATAAATAGTCTATAGTCCATGACCCTAGAGAAGCTAAGTAACAAGGTGAAGCCTAAGAAAAACACATATAGATCTACCTGGAAAGGGGAAATATATAAGAGCGCTTGACAAAATTGGGAGCATGGTGTTGTGGGGAGAGGGAAGGACAGAAAAGGAAAAGAAGGGAAGATGGGGAGGGGGAGGAGAGCTTGAGGGACTAGGATAGTCAAGATGGAGGAAGGACAGAGATGGAGAGCAAGGAAAGAGATATTATGATTGAGGGAGCCGTTATTGGGCTAGCAAGAAATCTGACACTAGGGAAATTCCCAGGAATCCACAAGGATGACCTCAGTTAAGACCCTAAGGCAATAGAGGAGAGGGTGCCTGGACTGGCCTTGCCCTGTAGTCAGACTGATGAATATCTTAACTATCACCATAGAACCTTCATCCATCACCTGATAGAAACAGACACAGATCACAGCGGAGCACTGGACTGAGCTCATAAGTCCAGTTGAAGAGTGAGAAGAGTAAGAATATGAGCAAAGAGGTCAAGACCATAATGGGGACACCCACTGAAACAGTCTACCTGAGCTAATGAGAGCCCACGGACTCCAGCAGGACAGTAAGGGAGACAGCATAGGACCAAACTTGTCCCTCTGATTATGGTTGACAGTTGTATGGCTGGAGCAGACTGCAGGGCCACTGGCAGTAGCACCACGGTTTACCCTTATTGCTTGTACTGACTTTTTGGGAACCCATTCTCTTTGGATGGATGCCTTGTTCAGCCTAGATATAGTGAGGAGGGCCTTGGACCCTCCTCCCAAAAAATGTGCCTTAGCCTCTCTGAGGAGTGGATGGGTCTGGGGGTCAGGGAGGTGGAGGGCAGGGGAGAAGGGGAGGAAGTGGGAACTGGGATTGGTATGTAAAATGAAAAAAAAAATAGTTTGCTTTCTTTTAAAAAAATAAAATAAAAAAGAAAGGGAAAAAAAGATTTTCAGAAATGTGAGAAACCATGAAAAGATATCTCCCAACAGGAAGTTCAAGCCTAGAAGTACGGTAAATGCACTAATGCTGCCAATACTCATATTTTATGACATGCAAATATGTTTAATAATTTGTGTGGCATTTCCTTTCTAAATGATGAAAGGGTCATTTTTATTTTTATTTTTCTTTCTTTGGTTTTTCGAGACAGGGTTTCTCTGTGGTTTTGGAGCCTGTCCTGGAACTAGCTCTTGTAGACCAGGCTGGTCTCGAACTCACAGAGATCCGCATGCCTCTGCCTCCCGAGTGCTGGGATTAAAGGCGTGCGCCACCACTGCCCGGCAAAAGGGTCATTTTTAAATTGCTAGCATTGTCAGCCTCATAAAGTACTATGAGGAACACGATAGAAAACTGATGCTCAACTGTTACGATAAATTACATACTCTATTTTCACTTTTAACCATCTTATGTTCTTTTTTATTTTTACATATTGTCTGGGGCATGATGAGAAGGCAACCAATTATCCTCTCATTATTGTCTAATATGTGACCACTCATGGCACATATGAACTTCACATTAAAAGGTGAAGTTTCAAGCAAACTAAAAAGTAAAGTACTACATGGAAAGATTTCATACCAAAGATATAATATAGCTTTTGAGACAATTATTTATATTTTCTTAGAATTTTCAACTGGATTAGGAATAATTTTCTTGTGCAAACATCTTAGTCAAAAAATAATTTATAGAATAACAGATTACCAGTAAAGAACAGATATTACCACAGGCTCCAGGGTGACTGGTTCTTACTAAAAAACATAGCAACAGATAAAGGGATGAAATAACTTGTTTTCTCAGCTCTGGAAAGAGGAATAGGGACATTGAAAAAAGACAATATTTTCAGGGATCCATCCCTAGTATTTAATTCAATCAATATTTATTAACTGTGACATATACAAATAAAGTACCAAATGACCCCACATTCTCCTGAACTATGTGTACTAGAACAGTTAAGTAAAAGGAAACATTAAATATGCAAATAAGCCAATAAATAAGAACTTGAAATTGCGCTAATCTTTAAAACCAGCAAGATAGTCAGGCAGCAAGTGACTTAGTGGCAGTTTATATTATGACAATTATTAATGTCAAAATGGAATATAAAAAATTAACTATGATACTTAATATCTATTAAAATAATCAAAGATGAGAATATTCTGAAGGTATTGAGCTGGATAGCTTCAGATAATCAAGGATTGGAGAGAATAGAACAGAAGAGAGGGACAGGAGAGAGCAGGTGTCCTAGAAACCATATAGAAATAGTGTGGCTGTCTCAAAAGCTCATGTTTAGCTAGTTTTCTTCATTATTTACTTTTTTGTTTTTATTTGAAATAGAAATTATGTCATGCTTACCCCTTCCTTTCCTCTCTCTAATGCCTCCCTCCTACTCTTTCCAAAATTTGTCCATCCATTCTCAAGTTGATATTTTTTCCTTTGATTATTATTGCTACATGTGTGTGTGCGCACACACATACACACACACTATATATATATAACTTTCTGAATCATTTTTGTTGCCTGTGTGTATGTGGTTTCAGTCCTTAATGTGAAGAATTAAAAAAAATAAAATCAAAAAAAACAAATGACCAAATTATAAAATGGGTTTGATCTCTGTTTCATTAGAAGTCATAAAAATAAATAAGAACCTCAAAAAGTGGTCATGGTCCTTAGCTTTAGTGATGTGCACATTAAAGAAACTTTGAGACTTCATCTCACCCCATTCAGAATAGCTAAGATAAACAAAGTAACTGACAGCGAACGCTGATAGGTTGTGCAGAAAGAGGAACCCCCATTCATTGTTGGTGAGAAAGCAAGTTGGTGCAACCCCTCTGGAAATCTATACAAAAAAAAAATCCCCAAAGACACTGAAACTAAATCTACTGTATGACTTCATTCCAGAGCATATGCACAAAGGTCACAGCATCTCAATTCAAACTTACCCAATATCAACTATAATACTTTATGTTCTTTTCTATTTCCAGATGTCTCTGGCTTCATTTTTTAGAAAATACCTTTACTATTTCAATATTAGCAAACACCAGTCTAGTCTAATAAGAAATATTTTCAGCTAGATTTCTGTAATGTCTTCTTGAAGACCTTCTATGAAGCTACTTTATCTATATCTAATTACTAGTCCAAATTACAATGAAGTTCTGACTTTAACATGCAGCAAATATGCCTCCATATCCCTGTTTGTAGAGACATTATTTCATAATAACTTTAACATGGACTTGATCTACTTGTTCATAAATGGTAGAATGGATACAGAAAAGTTGGCATGTATGTACACAATTATTCAACCTTGTTATTGGCAGGAAAATAGATGGAACCATAAATCATCACAACAAACAAAACAAGTCAGACTCAAACAGCTATCCTTTTCTTTTCCTCGTATGAAGAATCTAAATTCTAAAAACAAGGGGTGTCTGGATAGTCTTCTGTCAACTTAACACACTCTAGAGTTGTCTGAAAGGAAGGAATCTCAATTGAGAAAATGGCTCCATAATACATCAAGCTGAATAAGAAAATGAAGATGTTTTCTTAATTAGTGATTAATGGTGGATCACATTGTGGGTGAGGCCCTCCCTGGGTTGGTGGTTCTAGGTTCTATAAGAAAGCAGGCTGGTCAATCATGGGAAGCAAGCCAATAATGAGACCCCCTCCATGGCCTCTGCATCAGCTCCTGTCTCCTTTCCATCCCTGCTTGAGTTCCTGTCCTGACTTCCTCCAATGATGAATTAGGATCTGGAAGTTAAAGCCAAATGAACCCAACTTTCTCTGGTTCATAGTATTTTATCACTAGTATGTAATCCTAGCTTAGACAAAGGGGGCCATTTGGAAAGAGAAGGATCAAAGGGAGACAAGAAGGAATCTGAGTGAATATGATAAAACTATAACATGCAATTAGGAAGAAATCACAATGACACTCACTTTTTTGTATAATTAAAATCTACTAAGAAATAAATATGGAAACTCCACATCTAAGACCACTCCCACCCTCCCTGTTCCTTTACACCAATCCTTCCAACAGGCAATAGTCCAAAAATCTGCTTTCATTTTACAACTACCTTTATGGCGTCTTATTTCTTTTCTTTTTTCTTCCTAATCAATTCCAACATTGTGATGCTTCCATGCCAATTAAAGCATTCGTATCCAGAACTATATCCTATATACTTATACTTAGCTTTTGTTTTTATTTTTCAATGTACTATAATAAAGACTATAGATTTCACAATTAAAGAAAAGCAGAATATATACAGAACTCAGGGGTCTATGCCCCAAGTCTAGATGGGCCACCCAGCCTCAATAAACCAACTAAAAGAGTGGAAAGAAGAGAAAAAATAGATGTATTCTATTTGACCACACTGGGAATAGGGACAGAGATTCAGTAATGAACAAGTGGTCTTTGGGTCCTGAAATGAGACTGAAGTTTAAGTAGAATGCCAAGGATATATGCATCTAGGAGTTTCTGATCAAGGTGTGAACCCAACCATAATTGTCTGGGCTTCAGTCTCAGGGTGGTCTGACAAGTTAGAACTGTGAAATCTCTTTCAGGAGACAAGTTTCCATGTTTCCCTACCCCAGGACGTTTTCCTTTTGTGTACATGAGATTCCTGGGGAAATTCCCACCTCACTGGTTCAACTGTTTCAATAGTCTGATCAACCGGAAGAAACGAGAGTCTCCGGAGTACCTTCCTTTCTGCCAAGCTAATTACTGGCTCAGCATTGAGACCGAGATGCATCTTCTGGATGGATTTGCTGTCACTTCTAATGAAAGGGACATGTCCACAGTGACAGTTAACTATGGGGGACACAGGGCTAAGTAAAAAGAGGTGTATGGAACCCACAATCTCCCCCGCCCCGACAAATGTTTTATTAGGAGTGAGAAAAATACCTTGGCCAATTATTATTTCCCACTGAATCTGCCCTTGGATGGATTTTTTTTATTACATTGTTTTTAACTGTTTGGACTCTAAGCCCATAAATATTACTAGGAACCACACAATTTCACCAGTCAATGAGTCGGACCAACTCTAAAAGGAAACAAAATTCCTTCCGAAGGTAGATATATTCAGGGGGAGGTTATGATTGGGTTGAAGCCCAGGAAATTTTCTCTTCGGGATTCAGAGAGTGACAATAAACCTCTGGCTACTTCTATAAAAACATATTATTTTCTTGGAGTAACATGAGAGGAGAAAATGTCAGAATATTACTGTTGTACCCTTTCTATTCTGTCTTTCAATGAAGCCTAACGCTGCAGCCATTTTGGATAGCTCACTACGGCTATTAGTTCAAATCTTATGCAGTCTACAGTCCATAAAATTCTGTTACTGGAAAACCCGTGCTTGCAGACGTCAGCTTTCAAAGTCATTAGACTAAAAATAGTGTGAATGAGCAATTTCGTGTTAGCATCCATCTCCAGCTGGTCTCTCGGGTGATGTTGCTAAGCACAATGGAAATCTTGAGACAGAATTCAAACCAAAACCAAAACATGACATGTTACAAGAATGATGGAATGATCTCTCTCTCTCTCTCTCTCTCTCTCTCTCTCTCTCTCTCTCTCTCTCTCTCTCTCTCGTCCACTCAGTTTCTTGACTGATTTTTAATTGATTGTATTTTGTGTACTAAGAAGAAAAGTCTTTCTGTCATTGTACTGTATATAATACTCTCCTTGATATTAAACTAATCAACTTGGAGAAAAAAATAAACATTTTAATGTCTTCTCTCAAATACTGAACACCGTGATTCTATTATCCAAATAGTAATTTTCTTTGTTAGATGTAAATAATGTTTACAGTTAGATAGGGAATTGGAAAAACTAATGGGTGGGAAAATCTTAAGCAAGTGAGAAGTCTAAAACTCATTTCAAAAGTATATGAGGAGCCAGGCGGTGGTGGCACACGCCTTTAGTCCCAGCACTCGGGAGGCAGAGGCAGGTGGATCTCTGTGAGTTCGAGGCCAGCATGGTCTACAAGAGCTAGTTCCAGGACAGGAACTAAAAAAGCTACTGAGAAACCCTATCTCAAAAAAATTTAAAAAAAAAAACAAAAAAAAGTATATGAGGAAGACAAGAAGAGACAAGAGAGGCAAACTGAAAGAAAAGAGAGGAATAGAAAAATAAAGGAGGAGGGGAAGAAAAACTAAAGAGGAGACCGGACACTTCCAGCTCACGTACTGGATTTCTGTTGGCAGACACACAGTGTTCCCTATGGTTAGAGAGTCCACAGCACCGTGTGTGAAGAAATCCCACTTTAAACAGACCTGTGCTAATCCCAGTCCCTGCTAATGGAGAGAATGAAATAACGGGAGAGAAATGAATCCTGTGACTGACAAAATGAAGCTGAAATACTCCACACAATTTCTATGAACTATGAAATATTTAAAAACAAGGGAGGGAACATGGGGGTCTGCTATCAAAGCCATCGTACACATGAATAAAAATTTTAAGAAATAATTTTTGAAAATTCTTCAAAAAAGTCTTCCATACAAGAGGGACTGTGTGTGTGTGTGTGTGTGTGTGTGTGTGTGTGTGTGTGTGTGTGTGTTGTGTGTTGTGTTTGTTTCTTAAGAGAGAAAAAGAATATGAAGTTGGATGAGCAAATTTGGGAGGAGGAGTGGGAGGGCAAAGAAAATACATTGTATAAAAATTTTTAAAAATTAAATGAATTTTAATTTCACATTCAATAAAAATTTATCTTCAGAAAGTGACCATTGTAAAATAATGTCTTACCATTGAGAAGACATTGAAAAAATGATGTATGTTTGGAAATATTTTGACAGAATGTAGGATATTTAAAGACCCTTCAGATGATCTAGGCAGAGGGATAAACAATACTATTAGCAGTGGTTTGGGTGTTGTTGTTGTTTATTTGTGTGGGTTTTTTTTATTTTTCTTTTTGGGTTTTGGGGGTTTTGTACACAAATATCCACATATCATTCCCAGCTCCCAAAACTGGAAATGGATTTTATAGCTTGAGAGCATGACAGAAACATCTTCTGCTGGTTTTAAAAGCTGGCTTCATGATCATGTGAGCGAAGATTAGGGTGGCTGTGTGGAAAAGTAGGCCTGGACTTACGCTCCGAAGCCGCAGCTATAAAATATGAGTCATGGCTGCCGGTCAGTCAAGCTAAGCAAGGCCAGTATTGTGTAGCAGACCTTAGTTTGAAGGATTTGAAAAATAAGAAATAAACAAATCTGTTAACATACAATGCCTGCCATTTCAGATTTAAAGAAACAAACAAACAAGCAAAAAATACCTTTGTGTTTTCTTTGTTAGAGAAAAATTAGAAAATTGTGTGGCTCCCAGTGATGGCTGATAATTTACCTATGAACAAAGCGATGGGTACCTTTACAGTAAGTCATTACTCGAGCTGTATCTAAACAGCAAACCCGAGTCATCAGTCTCAGCAAATGGAGCCGCAGAAGCCAGGGTGAAATCCTTTATCTGTCTTTGATTTGAACTAAAAGGAACGGTTAATGGGCCTTGTGCTGCAGCTTCTAGTAAATTGGCCATGTGCTCTCACTAACACATTCTGGAATGTCTGCCAGGATAAGCGAGCGGGCAAAGGAATTAATATTTACCTCTGTAGTCATTATTTTCCCCATGGCTTCCCTCCTTCCCCTTGAGAATTAGAGAAAATGAAGAGCAGGGAGCGTCACCGACATGTGATCTTCCAGTGCCACCTAGCGCTGCTTTTATTTCTGAACTGAAGAACTGAACGGGCAATATTTATTAATGTCTGAGAAATTCCAGAGGCTTCTGCTAAAAACAAAAAAATGGGTGCATTCAATCTTTATTCCATATGGAATGTTTTTCAGCAATAATTTCTGCAAAAAATATAAAGAAAATGAAGGAAGCCACACTTGGGCGGCACAAGCTAAATTTCAAAAAATAACTAAGTCAACATGAAGCAAATTTTGTTTCCTGTAAATTTTCTTTTTAAACTTCTGAGCTCTTCTCTGGGGAATACTATTTCTCCTGCTCTCAGCATTCTGTGGTTGCCTGGAGCTCTTTGTCCAGGGTTGAGCCGTGTGAGCCTTCCCTTCCACATTAACAGGTATGTTTCTGTTGATGTCCTTGTTCAGGTCGTGTTTAGACAGCCAAGGAAAATGATGTAATTATTAAAAATCTCAAAAAAGTGTTCAAAAAATCAAATAACTACAAAAAAGTCAAGAAAATAAAAGGTATTCCTTTATTTTTTTAAAAAAAAAAACCTTAACCTATACAAAATAGCTATCTTAGTTCTCAAACCTGATAGAATCAACTAATATTTGATGATCTAATTAATACTAGTGATCTAATACCAGTCATCTAATAGCACTAGTGAAAAATGTGGAAGCTCCGGTTTGTCAGTTTTCAATTAACCCTGTAGTGCACAAACCTTTGTGCAAGGATTTCCTTTTTTCCATTTGTGTAAGCTTGGCTGTGATTGACACTTTGCTCATAGAAGAGGAAAAGTGAAAACAAATGGGTCTTTGGATGCTGTAAATCTCTCTGTGTGTGACGTGTGTAGGCTGTGTATGATATGTGTGTGGGATGTGTATATATAGTGTGTGTGCATATTATATGGTGTGTTTGTGTGTGTGGTGGTGTAGCATGTTGTATATATGTATGTGTTGAATGTGTTAGGCATGGTGCATGCATATGTTGTGTGATGTGTGATATGTGTATTATGTGTAGTGTGTGTATGTGTGTTTTGATGCATGTATGCTATATGTATTGTATGTGGTGTGCATGTGTGTATGTGATTTGTGATGTGTATATCTGTTATGTGTGGTGTGTGTATATGTGTGATATGTTTTATGTGTATATGTGTTGTGTGGTGTGGTATGTGTGATGTGTGTGTATGGGGCATGTGTGGGTGTGTATGTGTAGTGTTACAAGTGACATGGATATGTGTGTATCTCTATGTATGGTGTATACGTGTATGTGTGGTGTTACAAGTGCCATGTATATGTGTGTATCTCTGTGTGTTGTGTATATGTGTATGTGTGGTGTATGTATATCTGTTGTGGTGTGTGTGTGTGTGATGTGGTGTATGTGTGTGGTGTGGTATGTATGGTGTATATGTGCATGTGTAGTGTGTATATATCTGGTGGTGGTGATGGTGGTGTGTATAGTAGAAGCCAGAGGTCACTGATCTCATGGAATGACTAGGGTGGCTGGCCAGTAAAATCAAAAGATGCTTCTGTTTCTGCCTACTTGGTACTGATATTTACAAGTGTATGGCATCCCTGTTTCAGGATTCATATAGGATTCAGGGACCCAAACTGAAGTGGCCATGCTTGTGCAGCAAAATCTTCCCCCGTGGAGGCATCTCCTTGTCTGCGACTGCTGTTGATGATGCTATTGCAGCAGAAATTCAGCTCCATCTTAGATTGACAGCATTATCTATGCTGACTTGCAAGGATAATGACACTCCCACAGCTACATGACCTCTGACTTATAAATTCAAATTCCAAGGTCTCAAGCAAAACATAAAATGTTGGTTTAATGTGCTAGTTAAACATTAAACAAAGCGAGACTTCCATGTGAAATGCAAGTGCTGAATGAATTTTTTTTTAAGTGCTTACTCTTTAATCCTGATTGACAGTGTTTTGACAGCACATTTCATCCTGTCAAAACTGACTGTGATTCATGATGGATCAACTGCAAAAAGAGAAAAAAAAGAAAGAAAAAAGAGTTCACAGTATTCTAAAACAGATAACAGTTTATACTATCATTTCCTTGAAAATAATTCTTTCAAGGACTGTTCTTGTTTTATCTCTCTGTGTCTGTTTCTCCCCCCCCCTCTCTCATATTTTTGTGTTCCCTAAAGTTAGGAAATTTCACTAAGTTAGAAGGTATACTGGGGGAGACAGAGTCCCAACTGGCCATCTCTTGTACCAAATGGAGCTTCCAGTACTGTATTGGGTTACATCTAATTCACTGGCCATGGGAATCACCAAAACTAAGCTGATGCCAAGACTATAGGTTGTTATCCACACACTGACACCAAGGACCCATTGATGAAGAAAACAACTTGCTGAACATGAAGTTATCCATCTGGTGCCTAAATAGAACTGTCACTCCTATGTTCCAGGTCTTTGGTACAGTCAGATATTCTGAAACCTCTCAAGGGAGAAATGTAAACCAAGCCAACCACAAACCCTTTCTCTACAACGGTTACTATCTAAAAGATATGCTAGGGCAATGGTGGCACAAAGCTTGTGGGAGAAATCAACCAATATCCGATTTATTTTAAGGCCCTCTCTATTAGAGAGAACCCATATCCAGCACTGTTTGGGTGACCAAGAGCCAGAGATTAGATAGCCCAGGGACCTATGGTAAAACCAAATAATGATTCCTAATGATATTCTGCTACACTCATAGATCAGAGCCTTGTTCAGCCAACATCAGAGAAGCTTCCTCCTGCAGCAGATGGGAACAGATACAGAGTCCCACAGCCAGACATTACAAGGAGAGTGAGAGATCTTGGAACACTCACCCTAAAGGGGTTGTCTCCATCAAATCCCTCCCCTCGGAGCTCAGAGAACACCTCAGAAGAGGAGGAAGAAAGACTTAAGAACCAGAAGGCATGGAGGGAATGAATAAGTGAAAACCTAGCCACTAGGGTAAAGGTTAACAACTGAACTGTCATTTATTGATGATGAGAGAAAAAAATCAGTTTTCACCAGTGGAGTGACATTGGGTATATCAGCCACTGCAGGACAGGCCCATGTTCAGTAGCTGACCAACATACAATGGACTCCTCTGATTTTTAGTGTGCTTTTGGTGATTTTTTTTTGTTTTGTGGGTGTTGTTTTATTTTGTTTTCTTGGTTTGGGAATATTTTGCTATTGTATTAGGTTTTAGTTTGTTTTTTAAGAAAAAATAAAGTTAGTTGGGTAGTAGGGGTATAGGATCTAAATTTACTTGGGGGTAAGGAAAGAGTATGATCAAAATATAGTTAAATTTAAAAATTATTTTAAATAATAAAAACGTATTTGAAACACACCCAATTGTGAATGGGCTCAGTAGAGAGATGAGAAATCAGGTCAATGCATGGGAAATTGTTGAAATATCTCACAATTATAAATTTAAATTTGAAAGATGGGCAGAGTGAAAAGTGAGCTAGGAAGAGACAAAAATAATTTCCACACCATAGAGTGAATGGTTATTATGTTAGAAATAACCTGAAATTGGTGTGACTCTTGAGAAACAGACACCCTACTCCGAAACTTTTTACAACTTGAAAAGCTAAGCTAAAAACATATATTCAAAGGGAAGTATGTGCAATGTTGAATTTTACTTTTATTTTTTTAACTGAGCATGAACTCCAGAGTCCTGACTTCTGAGCTAAACACCCAGCACCACAATGTTGGAATCTAGGTGTTAATCATAAAATCTGTTTTGCTGAATAAAATCTAATCACCCTGTAACTTTCCGCAATCCAAAAATTAAATAGCTCTTAAGATGGTACTTTAAAACAAAACAAAAGACATCAAGCACAACCTCTGAGACACCCTGCTAAGCTGCCCAGGAGTGGACATTCTGCTCACCTTCCCATCCTTTTCGTTGTCCCAGCCTCCGTGACTTCCTGTTGGATTCCCAAGATTGTCCACCTCAAGTGTCTCCCTCCTTCTCCCACTCCACCTATCTAGACTCTTCCCTCTCCTCAGAGAGGCAGACTCACTTCCCTGGCCTGATTAGATGGTGATGAATTAGTGATGTATTTAACCCAGAATGACGATAAGTCATTCTCTGTACCACAGGGCTGAGGATGACTTAGCTCTTGCCTTGTTACCTCACTATGTTCAGCTATATTCTGAAAATGTAGCATGAAATAATAAAATGTTATGAGAAGGCAAAAAAGAAAAAAGAAATATAGTATGGACAAAGTATATTCCAAATAAAATAGATGAGCAAATCAAATCATTAGTTAAAATTTAAGATTTTCCTGAAATGTCAGTAAAAGTGAGGGTGTGTGTTTGTAGGTATATATGTAGGTATGTTTATATCTGTGTGTGTCTTTGTGTGTTTTCCTGTCTGTTTGTATGTATGTATGTTTATGTACATCTGTGTGTAGGTCTCTGCGTATGTGTGTGTATGTGTGTGTGGTGTTTGTGGGGGTGTAATGTGGAGAGAAGGTGTGCTCTTCTCTTCTTTTTCTGATCTTATTCAAATGCATTTTGGCGCAAGCCAAGTAGTAGCCTCTCCCCTTTTCACATTCCTTCTATTGCCCTACTTTCAAAATATAGTTTAAATTTTTTTTTCTATCTTTTCTCAGAAGTGAATGTTTTAAGATGTTGCTCTGTTTCAACTGATCAAACCATTACGGGCAATCTTTCAGCTCACTTCTGAGAAGCATTCTCAAGACTAAAACCAAACGGAAGTTATTGGGAGAAATGAGCGTCTGTCACGTTGGTGTGACAAATGATGTGAACTGTCAACTTGCCAATACATAAATAAAATGTATCTGTCAGCTGAGGAAAACTAACTGGAATATCGGAGAAAAGGGCCTGAGTAAAAGGAGCTTAAAGGGACCGATAGTTTTACTATAGAGCCAGAAGGTGGCGTTCATCGTTCATAAATGACAGAAAATAGCAACCAGCTGCAACACTGTGCACTACGGGGATGGAAATAAGAGGCTTGCTTCTGATGCAGGAACGATGAAGTGAAGACACTTTTAAAATAGTAAACAACACTTGTATATTTTAATTTAATTTAAGGGTAGCTAAATACATCAAGCCAATTAAAATATTGTCAGCACTTGACAGTTTTTTTATTGAAATAAGAATAAAAATATATGTATATATAATTTTTCTGTGATACTTCTATTTAAATATGTTTAAGAACAAAAGAGAATGTATGACTTTTAGCAAATTTACTGTCATGATAAAATATTAGACTAAAAGAAGGTTTTAAAGACATAACGGAATTTTTCTCTCTTTCTCTAGGCATAAGCAAATACAAAGAGAGATGATGGCAATAGGTTTAAAATTATATGTGCATATATACAGTATGCATTTTAAATATGTATGAGCATATATATGTAAGTTAAGCATTAATTTGTGTCACATAAAGTTATCAAAAACTTTGAGATGTAAAATAAATGGTACTACAAAGGAAAAGCAGCGTATACCTGAAATATATTAATCATTCAAATGCAAAACAGTGGATCACAATGTCGGTAGATATCTCAGAGCATACAGCACCTGTGAGGGTCCTCATAACAGGCTACAAGGTAGCTTCAGAAGCAGAAATTTGTAGCCTGTTGTGAGGACCTATTATTTACTGCTTTTGGTAGCTTCAGAAACAGAAATAAAAGCAGCAAATAAATATCCCGATTCCTTTGGTTTCCTCTGATTTGATGGTTCACATCATTAGATTAATCAAATATTTGCTTTCATTTTAAAACATCAGTGGGAACCCTGTTTCCATGGATGTGTGGAGAGAATAGAGAAGAGATCTCAAAAGCAGATAAGAATTCCATCACTATGCTTGCAAAGAGCCAGACAAGCTCCAGAAACTCCCTTAGACACTTTGTTTCCATATTTAATCTTTAAACCATTCCAAGGCTATAGTATTTTTCTTTCCTAAAAAATATTAAAAATTCATCTTAAATAAAATAGCTTGTCATGGGTCACATGTGCTTAATGATTGACAGAGAAAATAGTTTGTGTTTACTTGTGTATTTGCTGATCTATCTATCTAGATATCTATCTATCTATCTATCTAGATATCTAGATATCTAGATATTTACTTATTAGCTTTTTCAAGAAGTTTCTCTGTAGCTTTGGTGCCTGTCCTGGAACTAGCTCTTGTAGAGCAGGCTGGCCTTGAACTCACAGAGCACCACCTGCCTCTGCCTCCGGAGTGCTGGGATTAAAGGTGTGCGCCACCACTGCCCGGCTGCTGATTTACTTTTGAGACAGACACTCACTGAGTAGCTCTAGCACACCTGGAACTCACCACGTACCCAGGCTGTCCTCGAAGTCACAGCAGTTCTCTAGTCACCTGGGGGCTGGAATTACAGGCTTGTGCCGTCATGCTTGACACCAGAGGAAATATTTTAAGCCGCATCTTTTAACATAAAGCCTCCTTGTATTACTATATGTCAAGGGTTCAGATTGGAATCCTTTGTGATAATGCTGGCCCATTTTTTTCTTTTTCCTGGAAAAAAAAATGTATCAGAAAGAGAAGCCTGAATTTTACCAGGTAAGTCACAGACTCTTGGCAATACACAGATTACTAGAAATTGGTTAAATTAATATATAAGAGTAAGAAGTTCAAGCTAATGGCCAAGCAGTGATTTAATTAATACAGTTTCTGTGTGATTATTTCAGTTCTGGGCAACCTGAACGAACAAGCAGCAAAGTCAGCAATGTTTCCATTTGAAAACTAAGCAACAATGATTTTAAAATTGTAATTAATATACTGTAACTCTTAATTCAAAGAAAACTTTTGACCTTAGAAGGTAATTTTTTTTACACCTCTAATATCCTCTGTTCAAAATTAGCCTCCTCCCCTTTGACACATGAATGGGATTACTAATTTAAAGCTGTTTTCCCACATGGTATTTTTCACTTGAGGACTTGAACTTTGAAGTGTTAAATTGCTAACAGTTGAAAGAGTTTCTACTACAGGTTGAGCATGCAAAAATGCTTGGAGCCTTTAATGTTTGAATTTGTTTCCTATTTTAAAGTATTTATACCCTGAAGATGGTATCCAAATTTAAATACAATATTTATTTATATTTCTTATAGCTTGGAGGTGATTTTATATATTTTAGTGCACCTGTATTTGTACAGGATCGGGTCATGTCTGAACACAGAGGTCAGATTTAACTGCACTTTAGGCTTTGAATATTGGTGAGGTGTGCTCCACCTACAAGATAAATGCTAACTTGTAACACCTGTCAGTAGATACCAACAAACTGCTATTTCCAACCCTATACGTTACTCCAATATTGAGATCAGCATGTGATTCTTTTATATGTTCAGATTTAATTTACTAAATAATAACTGTCATGAAATGGAATAAAACTATAGAGTCCTCCTGAAGTTGCAGGATTTTTCAGATTATTTTTCTGTTTGTGAAGGCTCTTTAAATCTTCAATCTCTTTTTAGTCATTTATCTCTTTTAATATTTTCTTGACATTTTGTTTCTTCCTTTGCTCCTTCTTCCTGGCTTCGATTACCTTGGCCATCTTCCAGGACAACCCAGCGCTAGTGAGGAACGGTGGACGGAGGACAAAATCACTGTGATGAGGAAACCATATGGGTCCTTTCAGCCTGCAACCACAACAGGCTCAGCCCAAGCCTTGAGTCAAGCATCTTACGTAGTATTGAGCTCTATTTGTTTTTTTTCCGGGATTATTGATGAGCCCATCACAATTCACATAACCCAGGGCTGTTGCCTTCCTCTTTGATTCTACCACACTCTTTGGAGGGGATTAAATTTCAGTTTGTGACAAAAATAGCATCCACGGCCATACATCTTGTGTGCCTTCAGTCTCAGACCCAAACATCCTTGCCTCACTTTCATTACCCCTCAAGTCTGATCTTAGTTATAGAGGAAGGAGAAATTGTATGATTCAGAATGCCTATGAGGCTTTAAAAATGGTCCAGTGTAGGAAACTAATATAATAAGGGAATAATATGAATCCACACTGCTTGAACTTGGAGATTATTAAAATATAAATAAAAGATACCTTCTTTTGTGAAAATAAGACTCCCTAACCGGAAAAGCAGAACTTAAAAAAGGGCATGAGTGTGAATGGAACCATCGAGCCCAGTGGTAGTAGAAAATGGTGTTATTAAAGGGACCTTAGCATGGCACACATGGCTCTCGCCAGCCTTGCCCTTCTCCCCCATTCCCTCTGCCTTACTAAACACCTTTAAATTACATTCCTGAAGCTAGCCACCAATGTTTGTTTTCTTATTAGACCAATCCCTCCTCCAGAGGCTGACTACCAAGGTCCAGCTATCAAAGTATTGAAAGCCAGCAATCAAAAGCCCTCTTCGACTATCCTAATTAACATATCCAATTAAAATTCAACACCAACACCGTATCCTAGCACAGGGCTTTTGCTTTACCTTTATAAATCATCATTTCCTATAGTCCATGGCTGTCTCCTTTCTATGCAGAGGTAGCCCTTTGTCCCTCCTATCCAGGAAAATACCCCCTCCCCCTCTCTCTCATTCCCTTCCCCTTCACCCTCTTCCCCAACCTCCTGTCTTTGTCTCTTATTCCCTATCCTTTGTCTTGTCTCCTTGACTCAAAGGTCACTCAATCTAAGGTAATGTTAGAGAAATCAATCGACGGTTGATTTCTATTGGCTAGCACAAGCCATTAGCACATTTGTTTATCATTGGCTAATGTCTTAATAAAAATCAGGAACTAGAATTCAATAAAAGAAGGTCACACAGCATTACTGGGAAACTGAGCATCACATAAGGGGTGTTTGATGCCCATCTCACTGGAACAGATAGGACTATGTTCATGAAAGAGTTAATAAATCAATTGATTCAGCAGGGTCCTCTGTGCTGGTATGGAGTTCTAGCTAGTTTACTGAGTTCCATGGTGGCATATGATCTTTATTAAGTCTTTAATTTTTTTCCTCTTTGTTCTTGAGAATTTCATACACATTTACAATAAAATTTGATCCTATCTCATTACCTTCCAGCTTCCCTCAGATCTCCATTAGCATATTCCTCTGTCAATTTTGTCAATTATTTTTTTTATAACTCACTAATTACTGCCATGAATATGTGCATCAATGTGGGGTCATCTTTTGGAACATAGGCATACTGTCAGTGGCCATGTCCTCAGAAGAGTGATTTCCTCTTGGTGACAAACTGCGAACTTCCAGTATCTGCGCAGTAAGGGGTAGAGTCTACCTGTGGTGGCTATTCTTGGTTGTCATCTTGACTACATTTGAAATTAAGAGGATCCCTGTGGGGAATTTTTGATTAATATGAAGTAGGAAGATCTATTTCTAATCCTGACCTTTGAGACGGGAAATCATGCCTTTAGTCTGGTTCTTTTGAGCTTGAAAAACCCACCTCTAATCTGGATCACACCCTCTGATGGAAGTCTATATGAGGACAGGGAAGACAGAAGCTTGGGCTCTTTGACTGTTCACTCTTACCTTGCAAGTAAGTCTCTTCTCTCGCTAGCATTAAAGCCTACTTCTTCCATTGTGTACTGAAGACCAGGTGAGACATCAACCTCATGGACTCAGCAACTACTTCATTTTTGGACTTCCCATTCATAGCTGGCTAAACACTGTTGGATTAGATGGACAACATCCTGCAAGACATTCTAATAACACACACACACACACACACACACACACACACACACACACACACATGCGTGCCTGCGAGCACGTGGAGGGAGAGATTCATTCTACAAGTTGTTACTCTACAGAATCTAACACACTCTCCCTTACTCTACCCCATCTGTGCTAGAACTTTGGCTGCCTTGATCTTGGTCAAGTATTATGTTGGTTATCCTAATGACTCTAAGTTTGAAGGCAGTACCCATGTCATGTCCAGGAAACAGGACATCTCAGCACCCCTCCTCATCCTGACTCTTGCATTCATTTTGCCCCATCTTCCAGGATGTAAGTATGGTTTAGATACTGGGTGCGTATGTCTCACCTAATTACATACTTTAATAAGTTTCTTTCATCAAAATGGAATAGAACAAATGATTTGAAATAGGTCATAGACTCCGAGTAGTTTAGGCACTATATTTACTAATGAGGGTGATATTTGGACAAATTGAGTTTACATATTCATTAGTATTTTACACTCAGTAAAAAAGAAAATCTTGAAAATATATAAAATAGTATGCACATCCATAGTACACATGTCTGTGTACTTATATACAGAAAAGTAAAATTTCATTTCTATAAAGTATATTGAGAATGGAAAGAACCTTTACTCAGTAAATGTTCAGTAATTAAACTTTTCTGAGTCAAGATAGAAAGAATTCTTTGTCATAAAATATGAATCCAATTTTTCAATTTATTTTTATTCTATGTAATATCTTTTGCATATCTCTGAAGGCCATTGTGTTTGTTCTTAACCTTATCAATTTAAAGAAATGATACTTTTAAAAACTTTGTCTTTATTTTGTCTGTATGTATTTTCCACATTGTATCCTTAAGTGTTAAACAATCAAAAATTAGTGGTTTTACCCTTATAAACTCTTTGAATAAAGAACCATAAATCTGCTCATTGTGTGAAATATACATGTTCTCGATAACTAGTGGGGAACAGTAAAGATTGATTAATTGTTCTATAAAATATCATACTTTGATTATGTAGATTTCAAAGATTATTCACATTAACTTTTTAAAATGTATATTACCATCACATCTTATGTTTCACCTGCCTTGCCAATAGCAGTCATATCTATCGTTATTAATAATTCAATTATATAATTTACAGTAGAAGTTATCTTATTTCATTTCTGTAGTACATCCTAAGCCATCGTTTCCTCCCCAAGATATCACAACGAGCTCACCTGCCTCTTCTCACTTGTAGACAGACATTTGTAAGATTTATTGCTAATTTCTATTATCATTCTCTTCCTGACTTTTCTACTCTTTCCCCATTTATTAACAGACTCTCCAACTTAGTGTGCTGTTGTAGAGATTGGAGGGAGTGCTTAGGTGCTGCCATAAGGAGCATGCCAGTCTTGACGTTTTGTTTGCCCTTTTGTTTGATATCTCATTCAGTAGAGAAGCTGGGATGACTTTTAGAAACCCTAATCCCCCACATTTCTCCCTGAGCTTTATTTTGTACTTCTCATTTATGATAATAAGACCATTGCCAAACACATTTTTTCTTGTTTCTCTGGATTCTCTGAATTATTACTAGCATATAACTCAATTATAATTCTGGAATTCATCCTTCTGCCACTGGTATCAATCCACCATTTTATCTTTTTAGTGTTCAGGGTTTCTTTTCACCTTTCCTAACAAAACATTTCTGTAGCAAATAGGAGTGGCGGCGGGGCTGCGTCCCCAACACCCCAGCCGCCTGCTCGGCTAGCTTTTGCCCCGAAATAATTACACGGACACTGTATTCTTTTAATCACTGCTTGGCCCTTTAGCTCTGGCCCTTACTGGCTAATTCTGATATACCGATCAACTCATCTCTAATAATCTGTGAGCACCGGTCTTACCGGGAAGATTCTAGGTCGGAGCTTCATCGCGTGTGTCTGCCTGGGAGCGGGGCATGGCGTCTCTCTCTGAGGCGTCTGCTCCCGAGAGGAGAGCTGTGTAGTCTGAGCTCACTTCCTCTTCCTCTCAGCGTTTTGTTCTGTTTACTCCTCCCACCTATCTTCTAACCAATGAAATGGGCCAAGGCAGTTCCTTTATTAGCCAATGACCTTCCTCCATCATTTCCCCTTTTTCGGTTTAAACCAAAAAAAAAGGCTTTAACTTTAACATAGCAAAATTACATATAACAAAACAGTTATCAAGTAAAAGTTACAATAATCTTTATCATAACTAAGGAAAACTATAACTATAACTAACTATTCTTAACTCCATCAAAGACTCCAGAAAGATACAATACTACCTAAGCAAACAAGAAAAAAGCAACTTTAAAAACTCTAGAAATGACAGAGACATCTCGCTGCCTGGACAGTCACCCAAAGTTCCTCTGTACTGTTGGGGCATCCATCTTCAGCCTTCAGGCCCATGGTATCCAGCAGACATTTCCATAAAGCAGGAAAATTCAAAGTCACTTCAGTCACTATCTGTTGTGTCCTGCAGAATGTCTCGCAGAATCTTTCATGAATCAGGAACCCTGAAAGATCATCTCACCTTAGGCAAGTTCAGCAGTCCTCTCTCTGCGGGTTCTCTTTGTCCAGTTTATGCAACAGTCCAGGCAAGAACAGTTTCTTGCCCAAACGGCTATCAAACTCCACAAGGATCCTCTTCGATGCCCATCTTCTTCTTGAAGTAGATTGGTGCTGCCAGGAGCAGAGTGTCTCATTGTCATGAAAAGTCCTCAGTTATTAAAACATTAAATGTCCTATTCTGTAATCTTTGAAAGACATGAAGAATGTCTATCTAAAATATATCTCTATATATCTAGAAAATCTAACTAACATGACTACAAGCTTTACTATTATTGATGATTATCCATTAACAACCTATATTTCTTAATTATACAGTACATTTTTAAATGAACTACACAATCACAATACCTTAATCAAGATCAAGAAATACTTATACATATAACAAAATTGACCTTAAATCTCTATAAATAGAGCAAAATCTATACTAATGCAAATTATTCATATCTATATCATATCCCCCTTTAAATGTAAAAGAACATTTATAAACCATATTTGGGAACATGGGCGCAGTTTTTTCTCTCCAAACTGCTTCCTGCTGAATGGGGGCGTCATTAATTAGGGCATTCATGGTATAACCTGTGTGCTAGTTTCATCTCAGTTGGCAGTTGAGCGAAGCAATTTTCTGAATGTGTTCACACCAACCCTTCAGGAGGACGTGGTCCATCATACCAAATCGGGATAAATGCAATCCACAAGGTCTGATCCTCTGTGAAAACAAAAGAAGAATCTCTTTTCCAAAGTATCATATCCTTAGATCCAAATTCTGAAGTCATACCCTCATGATATCCGTTCTGTTTCCACTTGGCAGCCCATATAATGAAATGTCTCTCTGTACTTAGCTCCTTCACAGTCAAAAATTTTAAAGAAAACACAATGTGCATAATCCAGACTCTCTGTGAATATTCCATTTTTACGTGGCTTATTTTTACTCTATCACTTTACTTTATTCTGTCTCTTTAAAGACTTTACCTTTTTTTTTTTAACATTAACTTTATTTTCCATATTCTTTTTCTTCTCTCTCCCAAGCCTACGTACATTCATCCAACAGTGTGACTCATTTAGTGGTCTGAATCTGTCCTATTGTGAATCTGCAGTTTTTTACTATCCAGGAGCACTTTTGATTTGCGCTTTTAAATCACTAGGCGCTTAAGAATGTAAGCTGTGACATTCCTAGGTTAACTTTTTTGCTTTTTGAGCATATATCTTTGACCTGGAATAGCTCTGTAGACCAGGCTGTCTTTGAACTCTCAGAGATCCTCCTGTCTCTGCCTCCCAGGCATTGGGATTAAAGGTGTTTGCTACTACACCTTGAACTCACAGAGATTTGTTCGTCTCTGCCTTTTAGGCACTGGGATTAAAGGCGTGTGCTACCACACCTTGAAGTCACAGAGGTTTATCTCCCTCTGCCTCCCAAGTGTTGGGACTAAAGGTGTGTACTACCACACACAACAACTCTCTTCCTTTTCTTTTTTACTTTAAGAACTTCAACTTTTAGCTTGCATATATTTTTAACACACAGTAAACCATTTAGAAATTTTCTTTGTCTTTGAATCTCTCTTTACTGTATATCTCTCTTTTTCTGACCACAAGAGCCTTTAATTTACCAAGCAATATCAGTAGGACTAAAGCCGTGGCTTTGCGGGCTAGATGTAGCCCATTCCTTAGCTTTCCAGCCTCATGGCTGAGGTACTGGCTGTAGCCATGTTTACTGCTACAGCTCTATGGCATTTCAAGGTCCCTGCCAGCCAGCAAGCGAGCTACAACAGACAACACTCAAGTCCTCTCTCAGTAGCCGGCCCTCCTGCCTCAAACAGTCAGAGTTTACCCTAGCAGGATGGCCCAGAAAGCCGGCATTTTTAAACAGCACAGCTTTTTTCCTGCAACAGCTGAAAACCAAAAAGCATGCGTTCAGCTTTTCATCAACACCATTTAAGTGTTTCGTGGCAGGACCTCTTAATGAGCTGCAGGGTTTTGCAGCTAAAGCTGAGTCAGGAAGCCTCTCTTAAATGAGGCGCTTGCTTGCCTCTGGCAAACAGAGTAGACCCGAGAAATTGCCACAAGAAACATGCTTTACTCTATTCTTTTCCAAGCTTTCTCAGGCTTTCTGTGGACTCAGTTAGCCACACGTCTGGGCGCCATTTGTAGTAAATAGGAGCGGCGGTGGGGCTGCGTCCCCAACACCCCAGCCGCCTGCTCGGCTAGCTTTTGCTCCGAAATAATTACACGGACACTGTATTCTTTTAATCACTGCTTGGCCCTTTAGCTCTGGCCCTTACTGGCTAATTCTGATATACCGATCAACCCATCTCTAATAATCTGTGAGCACCGGTCTTACCGGGAAGATTCTAGGTCGGAGCTTCATCGCGTGTGTCTGCCTGGGAGCGGGGCATGGCGTCTCTCTCTGAGGCGTCTGCTCCCGAGAGGAGAGCTGTGTAGTCTGAGCTCACTTCCTCTTCCTCTCAGCGTTTTGTTCTGTTTACTCCTCCCACCTATCTTCTAACCAATGAAATGGGTCAAGGCAGTTCCTTTATTAGCCAATGACCTTCCTCCATCACATTTCTAGTAAGTTTTTATTTACTTATGAAAATCCACTCAAAATTAGAATATTTCACAATAACAAGTATACATCACATAGTGACTAAACTGTATTACTGTAGGTCTTCTTCCTTTTGCTCCACACCAAAAAAAAAAAAGGTACCTGAGTTGAGAGTTTAGCTCACTAGTATGACATGTGCTTACCATACAAGGGGCCGTTCATCAAAACAAGGGTCTGCTGTGTCTACCTCAGCAAGACCTGGCTCATCCATTCTATCTCTGGGAATACAGCACAGTATAGACCAACAACCATGCTAGCCAGCAAAGCCTCCAGATGGAGCACCAAGGGAGTGCTTATTTCCCTCCAGGATGACTACCAGGACACTACAGGAAGTCATAGGGGAACAGAGACTGCTGAGAATCCCCACTGGGAAGGATCTAGAGTCTGTCTGACCTCAGTGTGGTCATCAGCACTGTGGGGAGCATGCTGGAGCTCAAAACCCTAAAGTATGACTTGTTGGTTCCCTGTTGCCATTATTTTGCTAAACAGGCATAACATTAAACTGACTTCTATTGGCTTAGCTTATCATTATATCCATAGATCAATGTATCCTCCAACCCTCAACTTTTCTTAAGATTAAATAGAACATTTTCCTAGTATTAACAAAGTAAGACCATAAACACATCATCTAAAAGATTGTCCTGATTGCCTTGGCCGACATGAGAAGACCCACCACATTACAGATGGCTCCTTCAGGAAGCAACCCAGATAGGAAGGATACTTTAGAAGGGAGCTTATTCTGTCCTTGCCTTGGCCAGATTTTCCTGTGGTAGCAGAGGCGATTTGTCCCATTGTTACTGCCACTGCTGATTACTTAGCTGATAGCAGAATCGGCATCTGTAAGTTTTCATTAAGGAATAGGGACTACTGGCTCTCCAGAAAGTTTCTGAACTTACGTTGCCCATTTGGGACTACTGAGGCATCCTGCCTTGGGAACTGACAGGTCACCAACCCCACCTTTCACCTTCATATCTCCCCCCATCCATGAGAGATATATTCTCTGTGATTACTCTAACTGTTGAGGCACCCATCTCGATGACTGTGTGCTGGGTTTTTACCAGCTCAGGTGTGATTTGGCTATTACTGTTTCAAGCTCAGTTAACTCATACACACATATAAAATCTCACACCTTTTGTTCTGTTCCTCTACAGAACCTGACTAAAACATTAACACAAGTCCAATAACTTGAGAAAATGAGGCAAAGACAATAGTGGATAAATTGGTAAGATACAATAAAGACTAGAAATGGACAAATTAAAAGTTTCACTCAACAGTAATAGAAGAAATAGAAAAATGACACAAGAAAGAGAAATACAATGGGAAATAACAAAGGAGACTAGAAGAAATGGAAAAGATCCAAGTAAAGATTAAAAAAGCAGCAACAAGAAGAAATAAAAGCAACAAAAAGAAAAGGAAATTATTTTAAAAATTAAAAATGAGAGAAAAGAAATGACAGGAAAAGAAACAATGTAATTTTTAAAACATGAAGGGTAAAGTTGTAGGGAAGGATTGTTCAGGTCTTCATGCCATAAGATAGATGGGTTCCGGAGGTACCACGTTGCCTTTTCTGTTACTTCTGTTGCACTGGCATTTGGGCATCTGGTTTTGGGATGATATCATAAAATCTGAAGGTGAATGGATAGAACTATTAAAAAAAAACATCCTGAGTGAGGTAACCCAGACCCAGAAAGACAATCATGGTATGTACTTACTCATAACTATATGTTAGCTGCAAAATAAAGAATGATCTGCTATGCTGCAGTCCAGGACCTAAAAAACTAGGTAGCAAAGAGGATTCAGTGTGGGGCGTTCTCTTTGTTTATTTCCTTACCCCTTTCCCAGATGTTCCCTTTGACATCTCTGGTGACTTCTTCCTTTTAATTAGCTTTATTTTTCCCTTAAAGCTTATAAACCCCACCAAAATCTTTCCGGCAATGTAAAAATTGCAATGTGGTTACATATTATTTTCCAAGTGAATGATTACAAAGAATGAAAGTAAAAAACAGCATGCTTCCCATTACCTTTACATGATTAAACATTGTACACATTACAGGTGAAATAACAAATTATTCTCGAGGACCCACAGACATTAATGTCTAAGCAACTTCTTAGAGATGAACAAAGTGTATGCAAGCAAGGTATTTTTCTCTGTCAGTTATTTTACTGGCAGGCTACATTGTGTGATTACAAAGAAAGGATCAATCATTTTATTATTTATCTCAACATCTTATAAAATACTTTAAAAGAATCACAAATCTAAACTTTAATATATGAAAAGCAAGCAGTCATTTCCACTTTAAATCTGGGCTTGCAAGCCCACTCATCAACAGATTTTTTTATACTAAATTATATCAGGAAACTAACAACAGAAAATGAGAAATTAATCATCACCTTTGATCACCAGCCTAGCCTAACAAGAAAGGTAGTCCCCCAACAGTATCTAGGCTGCTATTGTTTCTGTTCTGGACTTTAGCAAGTCCCTTACTCAACTATTACAAATGTGACTTTTAAATTGTGCCCCTAAGATTTTCTACATCAAAGTCATTAACAAAAACATATTAACTTGGGGCTGGAAAGATGGCTCAGAGGTTAAGAGCACTGACTGCTCTTCCAGAGGTCCTGAGTTCAATTCCCAGCAACCACATGGTGGCTCACAACCATTTGTAATAAGGTCTGGTGCCCTCTTCTGGCTTGCAGGCATACACACACACAGAATATTGTATACATAATAAATAAATAAACAAATATAAAAAACATATTAACTTAAATTTACTACAATCCACATGCCTAAATTTTTTTAAGGGTAGTGGTTGAATCATTTACCAGCTCTACAGCAATGCTTGGACAAAGTTAGTCACTATTATCCTAAGTACCAATAACAATTCTCAGTTAGGGGCTTGAAACCCCCTGAGAGTTTTTGTACAACTCATAGATCATGAGGGATGTGATGACCATGAGGGCAATAAGCAGAGCTATGCTCAATAACAGCATGATGCCCTCGGGACATGTAGTCCTTGGGACTCTGCCACTCCAGTGATTACTTGACAAAGCTTTACTGGCCACCAAGCCATGTTCTATGAGTTTCAGTGTTGCCTGTTGATCCCCTTGCGTGGTCCCAGACAATTCATAGATTGGGGACTAGCCCAATTATCATATCATCAGAGAGGCTTCATCCATCAACTGATGGAAACAGATGCAGACCCACAGCCAAACATTAGGCAATGCTTGGAAATCCGGCAGAACAGAGGGAGAAAGAATTGCAGGAGCCAGAGTGTTCAAGGACCATCACAAGGAAACCCACAGAATCAACTAACCCGGATACATCATCATCATCATCATCATCATCATCATCATAATAATAATAATAATAATAAACACTCTGCATATATGTTACAATTATGTAACTTGGTCCTCTTGTGGGACACCTAACAGAGGGAGCAGAAGCTATCTCTCTTTTACAGGCTTTTGGTACCCTATTCCTCATACTGGGTCACCTTGCCCAGCCTTAATACAAGGCAAGGTGGTGAGTCTTACTAATTTAATATGCCATGCTTTGGTAATACTCATAGAAGACCTGTTCTTTCCTTAATAGAAATGGGGGAAGAGCGAATTGGAGGGTAGAAATGGAGGGGAGGGAGTGGGAAGAGAGGGACTGGAAAGAGAGGAGGGAGGGGAAACTGTAGCTGAGACGTAAATAAATGAATTAATTTTAAAAATGAATAAAAATAAAATGTAGGAAAGGAGAAAAATGATTAAAGAATGGAGGATTAAAATTAAAGATTCAAAACAGGGTGTGGTGGCTCACACCTATAATCCCAACTTGGAAATCAAAGCAAGAGGCCAGTAAACCAAAACCTGTCTGGTCCTCTGAATCCTACAGCAAGAGTACACTGATTTAAAAAAAAAAAAACTTGTTTATTTATTATTTATTTACCTATTTACATTTAATTTTATGTATATGGTGTTTTGTCTGTTTGTATTTCTGTGTGCCATTCAAATTCAGGCCAGAGGAAGGTGTAAGGGCCACCCAAACCAAATTTACAAAGGGTTGTGAGTCAAGAGTGCGGATGCTGGGAATTGAACCCAGTTCCTCTGCAAGAACAGCCTGTGCCCTTATCCACTGAGTCATGTCTCCAGCCCAAAAATACATTTTAAAATAAAATCAACTAAGTTAAACTAGAATAGGACAAAGAAGTTAGATAGAAAAAGAAAAAAATGAGAAGAAAAAATATTTAAGTAAACAAAATAAGTTATACAAAATAAAATAGAAATATCACATACAAAATTTTTAAACAACTGATTTTATAAAATCTACATCAAAGGTAAACAGATAAAAAGAAAGAAAACCAACAAAATAATAACAATAACAAAAACCCAAAACCAAAATGTACAACCCTCAAAAGAATTTTTTTTAAAGAACAATTAATTGTCTCCATGGGTTGGAAAGATGTATCAGATCAGAGTAGCACTGGCTGCTCTTCCAGAGGACCTGGATTCAATTCCCAGCACCCACATGGCAGCTCACAGCCATCTCTAACTCAAGTTCCAGGTGACACACACCCCTTCCAACACTTCATTCACAAGGAGCACAGACATGGGCACACAAAGCACCCATACAAATAAAATAAAAATAAAGATTAAAAGAATATTCTTTTTTAAGAGAACATGGCTCTGATCATGTAAGTTAGACTTGTGAACATCAGTAGGAAATTTGCTGGCCTCCATCTTTCAGTGGCTGCTTCACTGAGTGCTAGCTGCTACAGACAGAGGGTGTATGCAATTTGAATTCCTTCTTTATTTTGTGCTGTTTGTTTTTTATGCTGGATATTTTCCGGGAAGAGCAGGGCTGTTCCATAGCAGCCAAAACAAAACAAAAACAAACAAAAACCATGCTGATCCAGATATTGGCCCACAGGCTGCCTCTAACATTGGGGCAAGTGTTTGGTTCTGAGATGCTGACAGCTCCACATCACAGGAATCTGAAAAGAGCCAAGGTGAGTCATGGTACTCACCTCCCATCTGTACCGAAACTGGGTACAAGTGTTGTGGAAGATGGTGTCTTCCACATGTAGGAACTAAGTCGGGGAAACCAGAGACCTCAATTGCAGAGTGTACAGCTGTGGTGTGCTCCCATTGGTGCCCAGGTTGTTACATATTGTGGTGGTTTGATTGAAAATGGCCCCCATTGGCCCATAGAGAGTGGCATCATTAAGAGGCATGGCCTTGCTGGAGTAGATGTTGCTTTGTTGGAGAAAGTGTGTCACTGGGGATTGGCTTTGAGGTCTCAGATATTCAATCCAGGCCCAATGTCTCACACTCTCTCTTCCTGCTCCTGGGAATACAGATGTTGAACTCTAAGCTACTTCTCTAGCACCATGTCTACCTGCACACCACCATGCTTCCTGTTATGATGGCAATGGGCTAAATCCCCAAAAGTATAAGCCAACCCTGTTGTAATAGGAGCGGCGGGGCTGCATCCCCAGCACCCTGGCCGCCTGCTAGCTTATGCCTCGAAATAATTACACGGACACTGTATTCTTTTAAACACTGCTTGGCCCATTATATTTAGCCTCTTCTCAGCTAACTCTCGCACCTGGACTAGCCCATTTCTAATAATGTGTGTAGCACCCCAAGGTGCGCTTACCAGGAAGATTCTAGCCCACATCCATCCTAGGTCGGAGCTTCACTTCTGCCCGGGAGAGGGGAGCATGGCCTCTGCTCCAGAGAGCAGAGCTGTCGAGTCTGAGCTCCCTTCCTCTTCCTCCCAGCATTCTGTTCTGTTCACTCCACCTACCTATGTTCTAACCAATAAAATGGGCCAAGGCAGTTTCTTTATTAGCCAATGACCTTCCTCCATCACAACCCAGTTAAATGCTTTCTTTTATAAGAGTTGCCACGGTCATGGCATCTATTCACCGCAACTAAACCCTAGCTAAGCACATACCTTCTGGGCTTCCTCACCCAACACTGGAAAGAATGAGAGAGTGAGAGAAGTCAGAAGAACACTTGTGGTTTGTCCCACCTGCCCTTGCTAGTAGAGCAATTGCATGTAAACTTCAGTGCTCACCTAGCATAACCACCTCTACAGGGAGAGGTTATATCCCCAGGAGATGTTAATGACTAGTGGGGGCCAGTTCCTGTCTTCTTGGAAGAAATTCTTAAACTTTTTGATATATGGCATCCTTCATTCTCAATCTTCACTAGGTACTTTATAAGCAAACCATATCATGACTCAGAGAGACATGTACATATGAGCATACACAGCTGCCTAACAATCCACCTAAGATAGATAAAAACTATAGAAATTTGTAAGTAATAGAATAAGGGTGAAAAGAAAATGGTGAGTTATTTGGAGTGCAAACAACAAGATGACCACTAGATGGCAGTATTTGATTAGACATTGGAGGGAAGAGTGCATCCTTCCTTGTAGACAAAAGAGTGTTTTAGATCTTTGCTTTCCCTTTTCTTTTTGTTTCTATGACATGTGTCCATTGACAAATTCTTACATTCTGGCTATTTTCATCTCCAACACTCCATCTCCTTTCTGCTCAATCTCCTTTCCTCCCTAAAAGTCCCCTTCTCTCTTCTCTCTTTTGCATATGTACATACACATATTCAATCTTGTGCCCCTTTGAGTTTAACCAGGACCCTCTGCGTGACCACTAATGGGAACTCTCCATTGGACATTTGTGTGTACAATTGAAGACACGGCTTCCCTTCATTCATAATATGCTAGCAACCAATAGTGCAGCGGTGTGTCTTAACAAAACATATTTTAGCAATAGTCATAATAGATTTGTCCAACATCTATACCATCCATCAAAGAACTGGTCCCAACAAGGCCTTGTGAGATTATTAAACCGACATGTTTTTATTGACCCACCTCACTCTATACATATACTGATTTATCTGGACTGGTACTATTTGTTTTTATCTTTTGGTATGTTAAATAACAAAATGGTCAGACATATAGCGATCACTGTGGTCACTGATGTGATCAATTGCACTGTTCACTGTGATGGTCAGCCTTAGTGTTCATTATAGTGGTCAGTTGAAGTATTCTCTGGTAGGGTCAGTCATACTGGTCACTGTGGTGGTCAGTTATAGTGGTCACTGTACTGGTAGGTTACAATGTCCACTGAAATGGTCAGATGTGGCAATCTCTAGTGGTCAGTTGAACTATATACACTGTGATGATCAGTTGTGGCGTCCCCTGCTGAGCAGTTGTAGTGTCCACTGTGATATCCGGTGGTAGTTTCCACTGTGGTGGTCACTTGTGATGTCCATTGTGATGGTCAGTGTGGTGTTCCTGTGGTGGTCAATTGTAGTTTTCACTGTGATGGTCACTGTGCTGTCTGTGTTGGTCAGTTTTATTGTCCACTGTGATGTTCACTTATGGTGTCCGCTGGTTTTTAGTTGTAGTGTCCACTGTGAGAACCAGTTGCAGTGTCCCCTGGTGCTCAGTTGCAGTGTCCACTGTGAGAACCAGTTGCAGTGTCCCCTGGTGCTCAGTTGCAGTGTCCACCCTGATGGTCAGTTGTGGCATCCACTGCTGTTCATTTATGTTCACTGTGGTGGTCAATCAAAGTCATCACTGAGGTGGTCATTTATGGCACCCACTGTGATTGTCAGTCATAGTGGTCACTGTGTTGATTGTTCATGTGGTCAGCTGTACTGCTTAATGTGATGGACAGCCTTTGTGCTCACTGTGGTAGTTACTGATAGTGTCCACTGTGATGGCCAGATTTAGTGTTCACTGTTGGTCAGTTGCAGTGTCCTCAAAGATGACCAGTCATAGTTATCTCTATGGAGGTCAGATTTTCTTAGTTTCTGAACTGGCTAGCTTTGTGTGTCAACAGAGAGAAAGGAGATTCAGCTGAGGAATTCTCCCCATGAGATCCAGCTGTAAAGCATTTTCTCAATTAGTGATCAATGGGTGAGAAACTAGCACACTGTGGGCAGTGCCATCCCTAGCCTGGTGGTTCTGCGTTCTATAAGAAAGCAACGTGAACAAGACACTGGAAGAAAGTCAATAGGCAGCACCCCTCAATGGCCATGGATCAACCCCTGCTTCCAGAATCCTGCCGTGTTTGAATTCTTGTCCAGACCACCTTCGTGATGGACTACAAGGTAAAAGTGTGTATCAAATAAACCCTTTCCTCCCCCAACTTGATTTTTGGTCATTGTGTTTCATTGCAGCAAATCTTAAGATTTCTATTTAAAGACAGTTTCCATTGCTGTGAAGAGACACTATGACCATGTCAACTCTTATAAAGGAAAACTTTTCATTGGGGTTAGCTTATAGTTTCAGAGGTTTTATTCATTATCATCATGGTGGGAAATGGCAGCATGCAGACAGACACGGTGCTGAAGAAGGAGCTGAGAGTTCTCAATCAGGATCAGCAAGCAATAGGAAGTGAACTGGCTAAAGCTTCTGAGACCTCAAAGCCAGCCCCCACAGTGATACACTTTCTCCAACAAGGCCACACCTACTCCAACAAGGCCATATCTCCTTTGTCCACTAACTGTGGACCAAGTATTCAAACATATGAGTTTATGGGGGCCATTCCTATTCAAATCACCACACAGATGTAATGCCATCCACTTCGACGGTCAGTCAGAATAGTTACCTCTGGTGCTCCTTGCTGTAGTCAGCTGTAGTGGTCACTATGATGTTCTATGTGGTGGTACACTGTAGTGTCCACTGTTATGGTCAATCAGAGTGATAGCTTGTTGTAGTTACCCTTGTGAAAGTTCGTCATAATAGTCGCTGTGGTGAAGACTCACGGGAAAACAGGGGCATTTAGTGGGCCAGATTTCATAGCAGAGGATCATACACAGTCTGGAGTCTATGCCCCTTCACTGCTCAGGATCCAAACTAACTGAGGAGCTTCTCAGAAAGACCTGATATTTCCTGTCTAAACAGGTGTTCACAGAAGATTCTTGGAGTCACAGACTAGGAGAAGGCTCCCCAAAGTAATACACTGACAGTATCTACCATATCAAAATGTTCTTTGATCTTTCTTCCTGAATTTTGTTTCAAAAACAAGTTTATTTTAATGATATTAAATCTAGAGGTTTTTCTTTCTCCACTAAAAAGCTGCCAATTTTCAAATTTATTGTTATACTTCTAAAATTACTGTTTTCTTTGTTTTGGTTATGCTGATTATATCTATTTCGTGTCTGGAATGGGATGCTTTGTCTGTTTTAAATAGTAAGATGGTACCGAAGAACCACAGGAGGGAGCCTGTGTCTCACACTAGAGGGCTCATCTGCTGGCTATGCAGCTTGCTGGGCCTGCTCAAAGAGCCTCTAGAGGTGTTATATGAACATTTACATGAACTTTAAAAAATCAAATATTACCTTGAAGAAATTTAATCACTCTATAATGAAAACAGGGCCACTCAATCAAGAAAACAACAATATTAAATATATGTGTTGCAATTATTTCGGCGCAGGTGTGTGTGGTTGCCATGGTCATGATGTCCAAATATTTACTTTTAAGGACAGTGGCTTTTCCATATTTCTGAACTCCGTTGTTATGTTAGATCAGAGGATGGTTGCTATTAAATTGTTTTTAAAGACAATGTGATGTGTTAATGTTGGGAGCCGGTAAGATGAGGATGAAAGGGTGATGATATGATAGAGGATGTGTTGATGGAAAGCATTTTAGTGACAATAACACTGCATCTAGGGTAGAATATTTTAAAAATCACTAATAGATTGTAAGGTAGCCTGCAGATCACTGATTTTGACACATATCACTACTAACCTGTGACTAATGTTTTCAATGCTTTTTGTCCTTCAGACATTTGTACCCCCTATATCATTCATTCACTTATAACAAGGTGGTATATGCACTTAACAGTTTCTTTTGGTGCATTTTAATTTCTAGCTTCTATGCCCATTATTCAATAATATAAGAGATACTTAAACAAAATTCCCCTTAACAACCATAGTCAATCTGATTGCCAAGGATGCTGTAACAGACAAATTAGACTTTGTGAAGCCTCCTGAAAGCAGTGGTTTCCATGCCAGGAAAGATGGAGAGCATTACAAAAAGCCACACTTGTTCAAAATGCTGAGAACTATTGACCTTAGTGTTCCAAGTCCCAGAAGATACGTCTAATAATGCACCTAAAGCTCAGGAAACATGGCGTAAAGAGAAGACAGAAAGATTTTAAAACCCAGAGGACTGGAAAGTCTGCTGTGGGATTGTGTCTTCTAAATACAACAAGGAAGCCACATGAATTAAATTAACTAAGACTTGAACAATGACAACACCAGTCAAAACACCAATATTAATAGGTGCTTAATAGGTAAACCTAGATGAGTAACTACAGGCAATCAATGATTGCTGTGAGGAAGGGAATCAGCCTTATCCAAGGAGGAACCCGATTGGTTATTCAATACCAACTGGTCAGTCCTAAAATACATACATACCAATGACACTAATTGAACTCAGCTTGTATTCATAGATATGTATATGAGCAATAATGAAAATTAAAGAAAAAGAGAAAATAACAACAAAGAAAACAATAGAGATGAAACAAGAAACCAGAAAGAGAGCTTAGAGCTAGATGAAAAATCAGGGGAAGGAGGAAACAGAGTATGGTAATAGGGAATAGAAGATGATCAAAGTATACTATAGACATGTATGAAATGGCATAGTAAAACCAATCATTCTGTACAATTAATAAATACTAACAAAGGTAAAAATTATTAAATAAGTACAAATGACAGTGACTACATGTAGAGTGATAACATAGTAAGCTTTCAAAGGCATGCAAATCAAAACTAAACTGAGATCCTATCTCACCTTATCCACAGTAACTACCAAGAAAGCACAACACAATACATGTAGACAAATATGTTGGGAAGTTACTTAGAACATGCTGGTAGGAATATAAACAGTGTAGCCTCTATGAAACTCAGCTCAGGGGTAACTTAACAAACAAGAATAGAATGACTAGGGAAAACACTAAAGATCGATCAATCAAGGACTTGGATTGTAGCTCAGCTGTATGACCTCTGATTAGTATCCTGAAGTCTTGAGTTTGATAACCACTGTTGAGAAAAAGGGGGCCCCAACTGAGGATTCTACTGTGTGCACAGTATTTTGGGATCACTGCAAAATTCAAAAGAAAGAAAAACAAGTTAATCCATCTTAAGGCACAGACCACCTGCAGAAGTTATTAGAGGAAATAATACTTACCTTATGTCAAGCAGGAGCATCACGTATATTTTCCTCATCAAAAGTATTTTTTAGCTAATTATTAATGTGGGAGCCCAGCTCATTATGTATAGTGGCACCTCTGTGCAGGTGGTCTTGGCTGGTATAAGAAAGCAGGCTGGAAAAACCATGGGAAGTAAAGTTAATGGGCAGCATCCCTACATGGCTTCTGCTTCAGTTTCCACTTCCAGCTTCCTGCCTTAAGTTAGTACCCTGAAGCCCCTCAGTGATGTAGAAGTGTAAACAAAATAAACCCTTTCCTTACCAAGATACTTATGGGCACAAGGCCTTACCACAGCAATAGAAATCCTAGATAAGACACAAACAAAGTTAAAGATGTAAATCTATTAATCTGAATTGATTCAGGCCTATAGAGCTTTATAATTGGCAGGCAATATTATATAATTATGTTATGTAAGATAATAATTTTTATAGTCAAAGATAAAAAATACACTTGGTAGTTATTAGACGTTTCTAAAGACATAGCTCACTATGATTCCTTTGTTTCGAAAATGGTATTTGCCTTTTGTTTAGCTAGCATTATAATTAATGGTTAATTACTGAAATATGCTGCATAGAGATTAGGAATAAAAACTGTCCAAATTCTATATTTCTATTTAGTATTATATTAGTGTGATTCAGTGCAATAAAGTCAAATGAATGAAAAATAAGACAGAGATAGACATATGACAGATTTTTGAAACACAATAACAAAATTGTTGTTATTAGTGGTCAGTGTTAGTAGAACAACAGAAAAACTCAACAGAATTCACAATTTACTGTTCCTTAGTAAATAAGTATGCAAAAAGATCAGTTATACTTCTATCTATAAGTAGAAGAGAGCAAGAATTTTTAATGAAGAAAATTAATACTATCTTAATCATAAAATGTTAAAAACAAATTTCAAAAAAATCTTCAAGAGAGTTCTAAACTAAAATCTGTAAGGCAATTTGTAATTTAAAGGATCGCAAATGTTTAATATAATGTACTTTTGAAGACAGTAAAACTCAATGTCACAAAACTTTTAATTTTCTCAACTGGTTTGATTGATGTCTTACTCCATGTGTGAGACAATATTAAATACATGAAGCTAGGAAACTCATAAAGGAAGTGCTCTGGGCGACTGGGACATTAATGTCAAGAAGTTAGCAGGATGTTTCAATATGATATTTTGTTGCATCCTCTAGACAGGACAGACACTATGTCCCAACATGGCCACAAAAGGAATTCATTTCACTACGTCAGGTGATCTTGCAAAAGCATTAATCCATTTGTGAGGTCATCCCCCGAAAGGTTCCAGTTTCGCTCACCATTGTTTTGGGGCTGAGTTTCCACATGAGGATTTTAGATCACCCCGTAGGTATACATAATCTCTTTCACTCAAATTTCTGGCATATTGTAGGCATATGTGGGTGGATTCCAAAATTCATGCCAAGAAAATTATCATGAATAAACAGACTAGGATGGAGACCAAAGAAAGAAACTCACACATACCTTCCTCTGCTTTACAATGATGAGAAAATCAGCAGCATGAAATGTCAATATTTATGTGAGAAACATCAACTTGTAACAGAGTATAAGTATATATGAATGGTGTAGTGATTGACACTTTGAGAAGAAAATAGGTGATTTATAGATTTCTTCATTAGCAGTTTCAGATTAGAAATAAGCATATGAAATATGATGAAATATAAACTGAAACATAAACCACTACCCACTCATCAGCAAAGTTTCAACAAGAAAGACAGAAGCTACTAAATGCTAATGAAAAACAAAGAGGCTAGAGCTCTCTTAAAAGGCTGAAGGACAGTGCTGTTTATCCAGCTCCACTGGAAAACAAAGATAATCTTCTAAAGTTTTGTCTATTGTAAAGCACTCAGCAACTTCACATCATTTTATACACATGAAAAATTCATATCCTAAATATATATCCCAAAGACCTGAAATTTTGCTCACAGTGTATATAATAATAATGAGAATGCTAGTGATAATAATAACAATAACTTTAATATGATAGACAGGCAAAAACTGGTTGAAATAAAGCTAGATACCACTGGGACACAAAGCACACATACACACACACACACACACACACAGAGAGAGAGAGAGAGAGAGAGAGAGAGAGAGAGAGAGAGAGATTTGGAAATTTTCTTCTCTGATATAAGAAATTCCCTACATTAGGTAGGGACCAGGAAGTACACTCAGTGGATAAGAATGTTTGTTCTGCCAGAATGATGACCAGAGTTGAATCCATAGCTCTCACAAAACAGTCAGGCTTAGCCACATGTGCCCGTGACCCTAGAATTTGGAGCAGAAACAAACCAATCCTGAGAACTCCATGGCCATCAAGCCTAAATGTCATGGCTTCTGTTTCCGTGAGGTATCCTGTCTGAAGGCAAAGAAGTGTTGACTAGCAGGGGAAGACATGTAACATCTTACTTTCTGGTCTCCGTATTCTTAAATGTGTGTGTAAATACCACTTATATATATCATATATATATATATATATATATATACATGCATACATACATACATCATCACATGGTCATATACACAAATAAAACTAAAATTAATTCATATATATGTATATATGAACTTCCTAAATTTATTTCTGAAGTTTAAAAAGATTTAGTACATAACACATCTAAGCAAACTTTAGAAAATTAATAAAAATTTTACCAAATATATATTAAAATACTACAGATTAATAATTGTACTAGTTATGTTTCTAGGCTATGATAAATACCATGATCAAAAGCAACCTGGACAGAAAAGGATTTATTTGAGTTATACATCAAGATCACAGTCCGTCATGAAGGGAAGCTGTGGCGGTTTGAATAGATAAGGTCCCCACAGACTCATGTGCTTGAAGTCTTGGCTCATAGAGGTCTCATATGCTCAAGCTAAGCCTAGTGTGAGACATAGTTGCTTCTTCTGATTGTGGATCAAGATGAAGAATATTCAGTTCGTTTTCTAGCACCTACATGCCACCATCTGCACCATAAAGACAATATACTAAACTTATGAAACTGTAATCCAGGTCTAATTAAATGTTTTCCTTTATAAGAGTTGCCTGGTCATAGTGTGTAATGAGTCTTTCTCTGTCCTACCAGTCAGTTCCCAAATAATGACATGAAGACTTATTAATTATGAAAGCTTGGTCTATAGCTTAGACTTATTCCTAATTAGCTCTTATAACTTAAATTAACCCATTTATGTTAATCTACACCCTGTCATGTGACATTACTTCTCTTTCATCTTATACCTCCTGTTTCTACTCCATGTCTCCTGGCATCTCCTGTGTGCTTAGATTCTCCTCCTGAAAATCCTGCCCATACCTCCTGCCTGGCTATTGGTTGTTCAGCTTTTTATAACACCAATCACAGCAGATACATCTTCACACAGTGTACAAATATCCCACAACAATGATATCTCTTCACAGTAATAGAAACTCTATCTAAAGCAGAAGTTATTTTCAGGGACTGGGGCATTACTGTGAAAGGCTTGACCACGCTTTTGTTTGGAGAAATTTGAACTTTGGGAATTTGGGTTAGGAAAGCAGTGAAAAGCGTTAAGTGATGCTTAATGGGTCATCCTAGTAAGAACATGGAAGACAGTGGTGCTGAGGGTGATTTGAACTGTGGGGGCCAGGCTCAAGAGCTTTCAGGGAAGAATGTTAGTATGTAGCCTAGAGACCAGTTTTGTAATATTTTGGTGAAGAACGTGTCTTCTTTTTGTCCTTGTCAAAAAAAGTCTTCCTGAGGCTGACATGAAGAATATTTGGCAGAGGAAATCTCAAAACAGTCTAGTATTGACTCTGTCATATGGTATTAGCATTCACTCTTATAAGAATCTATAATGAAAAGTTAAAATACAAGATATACAATTTGAGGGGACACTAGGATGTGGAATAGAACTAAATTCGGTGTTCAAGGAGGTAAACAGATTAAGAAATGGAATAAAGGGAGTGGTGACCTCAGGGCAAGATCCCACCCAGCTAAGCTTCCAACTTGTGGAAAGGAATTAAAGAACACCTTAGGTTCAGGAGTGGGGCAGCATTCAGAAGGCAGAGACTAATAGATTTCCAAGTTTGAGGCCAATGTCGTCTGCAGACCAAATTTTAGGGCAGCCAAGCTTAGGTAGTGAAGGAAACCATCAAAACCAGAAAGTTGGTGAAGATGTAATTGAATTTCAGTCCCAGCAAGCAGCAGAACTTGGCAGTGTCAGCCACGTAATCCTAGATTTCAAATAAAGGACAGATGAAAGGGGTTATGGAACCTCCCTCTGAGACTAATGAAAGCCACTGAGGCCAGGTGTGTTGCAGGGGTATCCCTGGATAGAGGTCCAGAAAGGCTATTGTATGAAGCTGTGAAGTTGATGCCTAGATTGCCTTGGAGATCCCAAAATATTGGAGATGCCAGAGTCATGGGATACCTGCTTAGGAAAACTCCTAACAGAGAGTAGAACCATCCCAAGAGAAAGAAGTGTGTTGCACTCAACAAAGAAGAAAGGAGTTGGAGATCTGAAGAGTGTTTTGACATCAGATATGGAGATTCAGTTTGGAGTTTGCCCAGTGGATTTTTATTCTTGCTTTGGTCCAGCATTTCCTCACTATGCTCCTTCTCTCCTACATTTTGGAATGGTAATGTCAAACCTTTGCCATTATATGCTGGAAGTATGTTTTTTTGGTTTTGATTTTATAGGGGATTACAGTTAAGAGATTGCATGAATCTCAGAAGAGATTTTGAACTTTTGACTTTCAAATGTTGTTGAAATTGTGATTGACTATGGGGAGTTTTGCAGTTGAATGGAATGCATTTTGCATTATGTCATGACTACAAGCCTATGGGGACCAGGGAGCAGAATGTGATGGTTTGAGTATGCATGGTCCCCAAAGACTCATGTGTTTAAATGTTTGGCTTATAGGGAGTGGCACTATTAGGGGGTGTGACCTTGCTGAAGTACGTGTGGCCTGATTGGAGGAAGTGTGTCATTGCCAGGGGCAGGTTTGAGGTCTCATATGTTCAAGGTACAACCAGAAAGACAGGCACAGTTGCTTCTGCTGCCAATGGATCAAGATGTAGAACTCTCAGCTCCTTCTCCAGCACCATGTCTGCTTTCACACTGCCATGAGCGTAATGAACTAAACCTCTGAAATTGAAAGCCAGCCCTAATGAAATAATGTCCTTTATAAGAGTCACCATAGCCACGGTGTCTCTTCACAGCAATAGACACCATACCTAAGACAGAAGTCAAGACAGAAACTCAACAGGGTAGGAGCTGATGCAGAGACCATTGGATATGGCATCTTACTAGCTTACCCCCAATGACTTTCTTAGCTTGCTTTCTTATAAAACCCAGGAGCACCTGTGCAGAGGTAGTGCCAACCTCAGTGGGCTGGGCCCTCCCACATCAATCATTAATCAAGACAATATCCCACAGGCTTGCTAACAGACCAGTTTTATAGAGACATCTACTCAATTAAGATTTCCACTTTCAAGATATTTCTAGATTTCTGTCAGGGTGACCAAAAAATGACCAACACAATAATAATCTAACAAAAAGAATATAAAAGAGAGAACAGGGAAACGGGTTAAAAAAAAAGACATTTCAAGAGCAAGCCCTCTTTACATACATAGGAGTTACTGTGCGGTATGAAAGGTAGCAGAGGAAGAAAAGGCGGACAAATCAATATTGAATATTTGATTATTCAGTTTAGAAAATATAATGAGCATTCTCCAGCAGACTGGAAGAAATAGATCGCAGAAGCTAAGCTCAAATTTTCAGCTAAAAACTATAGTCTTCTAATCTATTTGCTAATAGATTCTTGAATAATAGAACAGCTTTTTATGGTCAAAGATTTATATAGACTGGATAAACTATCTTAAAAACTCTTAGCCCCAAAGCCTGGCATATATAATGAAGTCAGACTATATTAAAGGCATAACTGAAAAGGAAGTGTACCCAGTGACACCAAAACTCACCCTAACCTTTTTCTTTTTTTCATAAAAGACATTTGTAATCATTAAATTTAAACTCTGGTTCAGATATGCTTTCAAGATAAAAGTGATAAGACATACATCCTAATCCATAGCTAAAGAAGCAATGTGTTCCTAAATAAGAAAAGGAAAGCAGAAGAAAAAGCCCAAAGGAAACCAGTCACAAGCCTGTTGCAACCTCTGACTGTGTGCTCTGCCACGTTCACGAGTGCCCAGCCTTAAAACTGTTTTATTTTTTTTTTCAGGCAAAGCAGCACATCTTTATATCATTCAACAAATGTAGCATAAACAAATGGAAGATGTCTTTGCCTAGTTAAAGTAGTATTCCACAGCATTTCCCCCTTTTGTCAAAATAAAAAGGAAGGGTTTTAACTTTAACCTAATAAAACTATGAACAATAGGAACAGTTATCAAGTACAAATTACATTTACAATATCCAGTCCATTTGTATTTGGCAAATTCAGAAAAAAAATACTCCTTTATCCTATTTTACTGAGTACAAAGTTAAAACTGTTTTAAAAGCAGTTCTCAACCCTGAATGCCTCTAGGAGATCACGGACATGCGTAGGCAGATCCTCTACAAACAGGCTTTGAAACGGTCAGCACAGGGTCACTGATAGAGTGCATAGGAAAACAAGAGACCTTACTTGAGAATAAACTGGAATGACAGCAGGAGAAAGAGATATGTGAGCACTTTGAGCACAGAGAAGCACGGAAGATTGGAACAAACACCCAAGCCCTATAGCAACCACATACAAAACAAAGGCTCCCAAAGGAGTGAAGGAAGTACACTGGGCATTTGAGATAAAATCGATTAGTATTTTTGAGAATTGCTTTTTAGTACCAATTTAAAATAGAGAAATAATTTTTCCAAGTGGATAGAATCTTTGCACTTTACTGTATCAGAACGAAAGCCCTTATTGATAAGTTGAACAAATTGGTTGAACAAATATATAATTTTTTTAAAGCTCATAAAATGCTAAAGAAACTGAAAATTAAGGCCAGTTACTCATAACAACATTAAGAAATACCTCTTGCAAGGGTGACTTAATTGTTCAGTTGAACTTAACTTAGTTGAACAGGTCGATCACCTGGCCATGGTGCCACTCCCAGGAAGGCAGCTTACCTTCTGGCATGATATGAGGTAGGTGGGATAATTATCCATTTAATGATACGCTGTACTTTTCCTTTCAAAATTCCTGCCCCCAGCACAGTACTTAGGAGCACATTGGGCAACATCTGTCCCTCTTTCTGAAACTGGAATCATACAGACAGTTTTCCCTTTGTCATTTGTCCGTCTCTTTCTTCCAGATACTGCGGAATCTAAACGTTCCTTTTCTGATACTTTGAGCTTCCACACTGTTACTCTAAGCCTGGCTCACATCATGTGCCTGCCGCCCTCCTTCCTAGCTCCTTACCTGGTATGGGCGTTTTCCTCCTCTCCTCCCATCTCTTCTAGGTAACCACTAAGGTTTACAAGTTTCCTGCCCTGGGAGTTTTTCTTTTAGATCTCTAATAGCATTTTTCATTTAGGTTTATTTTTAAAATAATTTTATTGAGACTAAGAACATCATCAGGTAATGTTTTGATCCAATAGAAAATCTTCCCCTATCTTGTAACCACCTCTCTGATGTACTCTAAAGAAATAGGGTACCATTGATTTGTTACTCTGGGTGTTTTATTTTTTGGATTTGTGCTGACTGAAGTGACTGAAGAGGTATAGGAAGAGGGATGAGCTAGTCAGTCCCATCATCCCAACCATGTGGTACCCAGAGGTCGTCTGTCAAGTTTAGTGTCATACTCATGTCTAGGCGGAAGTGCTCAATCAGGAAATGACAAAGAAGTGGAAACTAAAGTTCTCTTTTGATACCCCAGCCTTTAGCAAGGACATTCCTGGAACTGCTCTTTGGGCATCCCTGCCACACCTGACCAGTTTCTATCTTCTGATCTCATCATTTATGTGAAGTCCAGATGAGGTACTAGGGCTGCCATGTTTTCTCTAAACTGGTTTGAATATGCTTCATTTTTTGATTTGTTCTATAACATCTGGGAGCGTGAGGTCAGGCTTTCAAACTGTCTCAGTCAGCTGACTCCTTTCATATATTGATCTTATTGTTGATTCATTCCAGTCTCTATGCCCTACCCCCAGGTACACTAGCTCTGTCACATTGCAGTAGGCATCCAAGACATCCAAGAGGAAGTACTTTCTTAGAGATTCTGAGTGCTGTTATTCCAATCCCTTGAATCAGTGACCCCATCATTGGCAGCACAGAATAAAGAATCTTAGATCATTGTTATCAGGTCCCCAAACCCCGAGCTGAGTCACCCCTACAGGACAGGTATAACACGTACAGTTATTGAAATGAAAGTAGAGAATCAGCAAAAAGGCCACAAATATCCAGCATTCTTTTCTGTCTTTGCATGTTTCCCTCAGCTTATCTGAAACTGTTTGTATAGATTTAAGACTGATAACTCTTACTGTAAGTTACAAGGAACATGAAATCTTATAGCTTTTTAGCATGCCCTTTCGCACAGGGTGCCACCATTTAAACCCCTCGGTGATTGTCTCAATCACTCTTCCAGAAGTTTTATAACTCTGTAAGACACTCAGAGTTAGCATTATATTATAAAACCCCTTTTCAGACGGTAGACAGGATCTCTGAAGGAATACTGTGATCCTTCCACCGTAAGTGCTGGTTGGCCTTAGATGACAAAAGGGAATACTAAAGAAGAAATATTAGAATTCAGTTCAGTGTGCAAAGCTCTCATCACATTTTACCAATTCTTTCACCAAAAGAGCAATGTTGAGAAAAGCAGCAGGGGTAAAACACACCCCTTCCTTCAATTTTGGATAGCACACAGACTTTTCCATGCGCCTCCCCACTTCCTCATCTAAAGTACTGCAACCACTTCCGGGCTGATGCATGTTTTCTTTAATCCAAGCTTCCCCTGCTCAGCCCAGCTCAAGTTCAGGATGGAATCTTTCACTCAGGAAGAACTTGTTTTGCAGCATTGTGTGGCATTTAAAAAACCCACTTCTTAATTCATTGCAAGTATTCTGACATTCTTCAAGCAGTACTATTTGCATCTGAATACTTACATATATAATATGATATATAATACTTTTATTATAGTATTTCTCCCTTCTCTGTCATGTTTCTTATATAATATCTACCATAATGAATTTAATAACTTTTACAATGAAAAAATACAAGGCTATTATCACACATAAATACACACACAGTACTTACAACACACATAATATTTTCATGGTTTAGTTACTAGTTATTTCTTAAAAATCCACTGTTATTTTCTTAAAAATCATATGATCTAGTTAGCTTCAACTTGACACAGCCCAGAGTCATCTGGAGAGAAACTCTGCAGTCTATATCAAGGATATATCTATGGGGGATTATCTTGATTATTAATTGATACAGGAGAGCTCAGCCCTCCATGGGCTGCATCACCCTTAGGGAAGAGATTCTGAGCTATATAAGGAAGCTGTCTAAGCATGAGCCTGTGAGCTAGCCAGAGAGCAAGCCAAAAAGCAGTATTCCTCTGTGGTTTTTGCTTTAAATTTCTGCCTAATTCCTATTAGGACTTCCCTCAATGATGGATTGTGACCTCAAAGTATAAGACAAAAATTATTTCTTTCCTGAGTTGCTCTTGCTCAGAGTGTTTATCAAAGCAGCAGACAAGGGAACTAGAACACTGTACACATATACCTAGTGTATCTGCTGCCTCCCTCCCACTGATATTTATCCATTACCTAGTTGATGGGCACAGACTGTACCTTTCTGTGGGAAGAAACTAACTTGTAGTAAGTACAAATTTTGCCACCAGACTCAATTATACCCAATTATAATGCAGTTCTCATTATTGTTGTTTATATTCAGTTATTAAGAAGTTCAATGATTAAATGGAATTTATCAAATTGTAAGTCTTCATCAAATTATGACTTATCTAGATATATCAACCCAATGCCTTATTATATTACTGGCTTATGTATAAAGTCATCAAGTCAATATCTTATTGAAGTCTGTTCTTGGCCTAGGAATATTGTTCAGATATAACTGCCTAAGAGGATAAAAGCCCCTGATTCACGCTCAATGCTGAACACAAAACAAAAAGCAACAAAGCTACAACATTTCCCATATATTATCATGGATGTTTACCTTGAAAAATAAACCCAAATAGTCAAAAATTCATTGTTTGCTATCAGCAGAGTCAACTGTTAGAGCTACCTCATCATTATAAGAAAGGCCCTATGCATGTCCCAGTTTCTAAAGATGAAGAATCCTTTGTCAGACAAAACCATCAGGAACTGGGCCTGAAGAGGTGATGCTTACTGGTTAAGAGAGCTTACTAACCTATTCTTGCAGAGGACCTGAGTTTGGTTCGCAACACCTACGTTATGCACTTTCCCACTGCCTATAGCTCCAGTTCCAGGGGCAGCTGATAGATCCCTCTGGCTGGATTCATGGGCCCATGGCCCTTACTCCTTACACATATGCACATAATTAAAAATAAAATAGATCTTTATAATTTGCTTTTAATCACCTTTAAAATAACCACTAGGAATTGGTCTTTGCCAAAAAATAGTTTCTCAAGTGTCTTGTTTAATTTTTAAAATATATAAATATCTCTAATAACGTTAATTAAGCAAGTTTTAGGATCGTCAATCCTGTATAAAATACTAACAAATGTTTTTAAAAAATATAGTTCATAGTTTATTACAGTTACCTGAAACTTATCTCCCTTACCCCCCCCCCCCGTATGTGTGTTTGCATGTGCAAACCAGAGACTGACATTAAGATTCTCCATTTTTATTTTAAAACAAGGACTCTCACTAAAACAAGTGATCACTGATAGACTAGAATGTAGGCCACAAAACTCCAGGAATCTTCCTACCCTTCCACCCACTTCTGTTTCCCCCTCTACAGGTATGTATGGCAATGCAGCTATTTTATTTGAATGCTGGCATTCAAACTCAGGTCCTCATGCATGTAAAGCAAGTTCTTCACTGACTGAGTCATCTGCCTTGGGTGAAATTATTTATTTCAAAGCTTAGGTAATTGGTACTTGTGGACGTTTACTTTATGGTTCCTTTAATTTCAATAGCTATAAACAACATCTTCAGTTTATGTCAAGATAAAACTATAAAAAAGAAACAAAATATTTAGAATCATTATATAATGACATGACAAATACAAAAAAAATATGGAAAAGGCTGTGGTGTTATTGTTCGTACATATTGGATTAATGAACACTGGTTTAATTAGCTATTACTACCACAATGGGATATATCATGGCAAGATGCCCAGACAATGCTAACTGAATAATCAGTATTACAAAATAAAGTCTCTTAAAAGCTAATAATTTTTTGTATCTTCAACAAAAATATTCAAGTAAAATATTTGTTCATATAGCAAAAAACACAGAAATATTTCTGTAACAAGACAAGAATGTATTCTACACATATAAATATTTTTAAAAGAACCATGGATGCATTTAGAAGCCACAGTGGTTTTTGTCTGACAATTTTCAAATTCATTTATTTCTCCTAAACTGTCTGGGATGTTACTGGCTTAGTGATGGCTTCCAAACTAATTCCCATTTTAATCCAACCCAAATTTCTAATTATGTTTGAAAGATACTAACCAAATTAGATGTCAGTTGGGAAATGCTGTTTTCCCATCTTGGCAGGGTAGCAGCATCCAGGGAGATCTGGATTGCTGGGCTGCAGTTCTGTGCTCCAAGCAGGGTGCTCACAGTGTAAAAGGTACCACTTTGCTTTCATGCAATTGCTATTATTAATGATAAGAAGATAAAAGATGCAACTGGTGTCTGAAAGTTTCTCTAGGTTTTCAAAACAGTCTCAAATGCAGTCTGTGCAGAGTGAATTGGGCTGTGAAGCAAGTAAATTTAGCATGTATGGAAAACTGAGATCTGAAATTAAGGATTTCGTACAGCCAGTGTTATTTCCTAAATGAGAATTAACTAAGACACTGTATCTTTTCTGACACTGAGGAGAATCAGAATGAGCAGCCAGTAAGCTCAGAGTTGCATAAACAGGAAGGCAAAAAGTGTCTTAAAGCAAAAACTGTGTATCTTCATATTATTAATTTATTTTCTATAAATGAACAAAATATTCCATGCCCAAGTCTCAAAAATAAGTCACTATTTAGCGTAAGAGACATGTATTCTGTGTCAAACGATTATATTGCATTATGTTACTCTAATAAACTTCATATTTTCTTTGCTTCAACATTAAATTTCTTTAATAAAGAATATTGCCCTTGACTAACAGTTGGCCAAGGAAATGTAAAATACAATGATGTGGGAGATGAATATGTTTTATTGCCATTGGTTAATAAAACAAAGCTGCTTTCAGTCAATGGCTTAACAGAGTAAAGCCAGATGAGAAATCTGAACAGAGATGTAGACAGAGAGTAGGCAGAGACAAGGAGAAGCCAAGTAGCTGCTGAAGGAGACAGATGCCTGGGAACCTTATCAGTAGGCCACGGCCACATGCCAATATACAGATTAATGGAAATGGGTTCACTTAAGATGTAAGAGCTAGCTAGAAATATGCTTAAACAATTGGCCAGTGTTGTAATTAATACAATTTTGGTATGATTATTTCAGACTGGGAAGCCAGTAAACAAACAAGCAGTCTCTGCCTATAGAATGACACCCAAAGCAGGGCCGACAACATCCACGTAAAATCTAAAAGAACTTGGTAAGAAATTTTAGACACACACAAAAAAAAACAGAGTTTAGTGCAGCTTCTTGGTAGCAGCATATTTTCAGATAGGCTCTGTTTACTGATGGTGAGCAGAGGTGCAGCTCCTTTAAGAGGTTTCCTGACTCAATTTAGTGGCAAAAATTGCATGGCTTCTTTAGAAGCTGGCTTTCTGGTTCACCAGCACAAACAGCTCTGGCTCTTTCAGGAGGTCCTGCTATGGAGTATGTAAATGGGGTTTGTGAGCAGAGTGTTATAACTTGCTTAATGGTAACATAGACCCACTATATACCTGGAAATGGGGCTGTAAGAATGGCTTGCAAAGCTGGAACTGGATGGACTTCCACCATGTTGGACTGGGTGAAGCCAAAAGGCAAAGCCCTAGCTACACCACTTAGCATTTTATGAAGCGATGCTGGTCAAAAAAGGATTACAAATATGTAATAAAGACAAATTCAGATTTTAAAAAAGACCTCTAAATGGGTCACAGTGTTGGAGAAATGTATGTAGGATTGAGAGAGAGAGAGGAAAAAAGTATGGACTGTTAATATAAAAGAGTACAGACAGTCATAGATTAAAGGAGGAAAGAAAATAAAACAAAATATTTAATTTGTAAAAAAAGTAATAGAGTAAAAAAATAAGCCATGTAAAGTTAAAATATAAACAAGGAGTCTGGATTATGTACATTATTGTGTTTTCTTTAAATTTTTGACTACAAATAAGCTGAGCACAGAGAGATATTTCATTCTGGGGACTGGTAAGCTAAACTAACATATAACTTTAAAGGAATCTTGACCTTGACTTCAAAAGTGGGTCTAAGGATATGTTTCTTTGGAAAAGAGGTTCTGTTCTTGTTTCCACAGAGGATAAAAACCTGTGAATTCTTTTCAGACCAATATGATATGATGGACCAAGACCCCCTAAAAGTTTTCTGCAAACCACAAAGTTACTTTGCCCAACAAAAAGCAAAAAGCAGTTTGGAAAGAACTATATGCTCAAGTATCCAAATACTATTTATAAATGTTTCTTACACTTAAAGGGGGATATGACATAGAGATGAATAGTTTGCATTGATATGAATCTTTGTCTATTGATGCAAATTTAAGGTCAATTTTGTTATATATATATATATATATATATATATATATATATATATATACATATATATATATATATTTCTGCTCTTGATTAAGGGATTGTGTTTGTGCAGCTCACTTAAAACATAATGTATAATTAAGAAATATAGGTTAATAGATATCCATGTATAATAGTCAAACTTATAGTCATATTGGTTAGGTTTTTCTAGATGTACAGAGATATATTTCATATGGATAGTTGTTCTTCAAACCTTTCAAAGTCTAATAGAATATGGCATTTAAAATGTTTTAAGAATTTAGGACTTTTCTCAACAATGAGACTTATCTGCTCCTGGCAACACCAATCTATTTCAAGAGGATGATGGGCAGTGAAGTGGTTACTTAAGGAGTTGGTTAGCCATTTGGGCAAGAAGCTACTCTTGCGTGGACTGCTTGATGGTATACTGTATGAACTGGACATGTAGGACCCACAGAAAAAAGACTGCTGAACTTGTCTAAAGGTGAGACAATCCTTCAGGGTTCCTGCTTCATAAAAGAGTCTGCCAGACATTCTTCAGGATACAGAAAAAAGTGACAGACAAACTGCCAATATAGGTGAAACTATCCTTAAAATTCCCTGTTTCACGGAAAAGTCTGCCAGATACTATGGGCCTGTAGGCTGAAGATGGGTGCTCCAATGTTACAGAAGAACTCTAGGTGACTGTCCAGGCAGCAAGATGTCTTTGTCAATTATAGAGTTTTGGAAGTTGCTTACAATGCACTTCCTGTTTACATAGGTAATATTATATCCTTCTGGAGTCTTTAATGGAGTTGAAGAATAGTTATAATTATAGTTTTCCTTAGTTATAATAAAAGATAAAGTAGACATAAATATTGTAACTGTAATTCTTGCTTAATACCTGCTTTTTATATGTAATTTTACTATGTTAAAATTAAAACCTTCCTTTTTATTTAGACAGAAAAGGGGAGGATTTGTGGGATGTGATTTATGCTGTGAATATGTTTTATTGCCATTGTTAATAAAAAAAAAAAAAGCTGCTTTTGGCCAATAGCTTAACAGAGCAAAGCCAGGCAGGAAATCCGAACAGAGATGTAAGGAGAGAGTAGGTGGAGTCAAGGAGATGCCATGTAGCTGCCAAAGGAGAAAGATGCCCGGGAACATTATCAGTAAACCACAGCCTAACACAGATTAACGGAAATGGGTTAATTTAAGATGTAAGAGCAAGCTAGAAATATACCTAAGTTATTGGACAAACAGTGTTTCAATTAATACAGTTTCTGTGTGATTATATGGGTCTGGATGACCAGGAAATAAACAAGCAGTCTCCACCTACAATATAAGATAAAATTTTTCATAAATGAATCTGATATCTAAACACCAGAATAATGAAATTCAAAAATAAAATACATAGCAAAACAAAATTAAATTCTGTATAAAGAAGTTAGCTGGAAATCTCAGAAGCTGCAAGGCCACTCTTTTTTAAATATTGAATAAAGTTTTGGACAACTAGAATATTTGTATTTGCTGTTCAAGACACCACACTCCATAAAAAGAGAATAGGTGGAATTTTCTTTGTGGATATTATATTTAGATTGTAATTAAATCCATGTAGTCTATACTAGATTAGTTTCATGGAAAAAAAATTATAACTCAGCTCACTGTGTATTTGCTTTACCAAGGGAATCTGAAATTGAGCTGCCAGTATTCCTAAGGTATGCCTTTATTTCAACAAAAAGTTACATTTGACATATTGTTCCTTCCTTCCATGAACCCAAATGTGGTTCTGTGTAGACTATAATATCATCAACATTCATTTAAAATCATTTGATTCTCATCAGCAAACAGTATTTTCAACTTACATGTTTTTAAAATAACGTTTCAGAGCAATTCAATAGGATTTTCATGGCCTGTGTTTCAAGGCTTATCTGTATTATTTGGTTGTTTTGATATGCACATTTCCGTCACATATTTTCTCCTCTCCTTGTCAGTAGTTTCCTAAGACAGGAAACTGTCTTTTGCATTATTCATACTCAGTGATATTAGACTATTTCAGAAGGGATTATTAACTTCATACCTCTGCTGACTTATTATTTATATACAATGAAATCATCTATTTTAAATTCACAGCTGAAAGAGTTTTAATAAATGTATATTAGCATAAGACTATCAGCTTCTGAACACTTCTATCACTGAAAGTGTTTCTACCACCTTTTGCAATGTTTCTTCAGATGACTACAATGTACCATTTTTATTACTTCTTTTATTTTTTGAGATGATAATATAATTTTATTTTGTTATGTTTTGTTGTTATCTCATAAAAGCCTGTTCCTTTCCAATGAATAACAGAAAAGACATAGATCTAGATGAGAGAGGAGGTGGGGAGGAACTGATAGTTTTAGAGGGAGGAGAACTGTATTTCGATTATATTGCTTGAGAAAAGAATCTGTGTTTAGTAAAAGAGGGAAAAAAGAAAAGAAACTTCTAAAAACAGTTCATCAAAATGTTATAGTTCCCCCAAATAGTTCCTTCTCCTCAAGGATACTGATACTTTGGAAGTCAGCAGCTGCAGAATCTGCATGAGATGCAGAAGAGCTTCCGCCCAGTAGACTGTTACTAATTAGTTTAATTTAGCCAAACACTGGCACCATCATCTATATTAATGGAAATAATTAATTGAGGAGAAGAAATTAGCAGATGGGAAGTAACCATATGCTCGTGTCATGCTCTTAATTGGTAAAAATTAAGTAATTATGAAATGGAAAGAAACGTTAATTCATATGTCTATGGCATTTGAAATGGCTGATTCTTGAGCCATGCTGTTAACAATAGGAGTTCTTCTACTTGGACCCTGAATTAGTTGCGTATTGAAAGAAAACAACAACAAACCTACTGCAGCGCTGACCTCCTCACCCAGGGACCCTGTTCATGAAATATTATAAATATACAGAATCAGTGAATACATTTGTTTACTGTTTCTTATGTTTGGTCCCAAGAAAACAAGACATGCACTTTGGGATGGCAATGAATGGTAGAAGATACGACACTAATAGACACACTTGGAGAAGAACTGGACTACTTTTGGCTTTCATTATTTTGTTCGGAGAGATAAAGGATCAGGCCTGTGCAGAACTCCAACCACACCTAAACAAGATGTGAACAACATGAGTTGCAAACATATAAAACCTGACCTGAGTTTACCTTTGTATGTACCTCAACTTCGTAGACTTCTTACTTATCTCGACATTGGAAGACAGCATTTCTTGATTTGCTCAACTAAGGACACCAGCTCACAGCAGAGGACCGTTTCACCTGCTATAGTCATTCCTGGAAGTGAATTACTACAAGTAAAAGACTTGTTACAAATAGTTGGCTTCTTTTAGTCGAAACATAAAGCTAGCTAGCAACTGTAAGAATTGCAATGACCTTTAAAACACAATTTCACTTTTATGTTTATTTCTTTCCGTAGTACCTGCTTTAGATAAAATGATAAAATTTTTATAATTATTTTTCTGAACCATTTTTAATGTGGGGTAATCAGGGTAGAAATCCCTATTCACATGTAATGTTGACTTATCAGACTATCAGAAGCACTGGCTTTCAAGTATTAGATGGAATTTAGTTATTGCCAACTATCAAGCACTATTAATGATTGTGATCATTAAGACAACAAACTATACTTTCATTACCACAATATATGCTTTCGAGGCAATAAAAGAGATTGAATACTTTACTAAGCAAGGTATACAACAAAATTATTTCAACAATTGATTTGTTATCTGATACATGGTAAAATCCATTTTTTATTTACATATAATTCCGGCAATAATAACTTCATTCAAAGGTTCATTAACTCAGCAGAATGACATGATATTGTAGGCTAAAGGCTTTATGCGTGCAGCATAAACTCTTCCTGAAAATGATAATCAGATTGAAATTGAAGAGTGACTTTTAAACTCATTTTATTCAATGTTGTGTGTGTATATGAGGGTGCGTGCATGTCATGGGGCAACCATATGTGGCAGTCAGAAGACAACATTTTGGAGTTGGATCTTCCCTGCCACATTCATATGGGTTCTGGGGATTGAATTCAAGTGTTCAGTTCATACACAAGCATATTACCTGCTGAGTCAGCTTGCCAGTCTGAGTGACATTTTTAAAAACAGTGTTTTATCATGTCCTTTCGCAATGTCGGTGTCTGAATGTGAACACATGAAAAGAAGCGATCTTATTTTACTAAGTTTATTGACGGGTTTTTGAAAAAAAGCAAGAGAAAGAGAAAATACCTCCAATTGGATTGAAGCATTCAGGTATACCATATTTACTTTGAAAACAGTTCTACCTGCAGCTGCTTATAGGTATGTGCAATAACAACTTTATAGTATTCCATTTACTAAGACGGTGAGTCTCACAAACAGTATGAAGATACAGGTAAGAGGAATTCATTGTCCGGGTTGCATTATCATATGAGTAAGGTTGTTCAAATTGAAATATTCATGGTCTTTGCTACACTAAGTCTAAACAGACTGTTTTCCTGCAGTTACCTAGCATAGATCCTAGGGAGGAGGGAGCCGTTTGCTTGCCAAGACATATTGACTTGTTCATATGGGAGTTCTTCTGTTGTATTTAGAAGGCCAATAGGGTTTTCCAGTTAGGATGTAAGAGAGTAAAATGTGGGGTGTAGCTTAGCTGATAGACTACCTAGGGTGGAAAGGGCTCTGGGTTCTCTCCCCAGTACAACATAAATCAGATGTGGGCATGGTGGCAGGTGCCTACAATCTCCGTATATGAGCTGGGGAGGTAGGAGCCTCAGCTCTAGGCTTGCCTGGGATAGGTAAGACCCTGTCACAGGGACTGGTGTTGGAGGGAAGAAAATAAGAAAAGCAAAGAACAAATTCTCAATATTTGCTTAATGTAAAAATTTTAAAATATGTAAATTCATTTAAATGAATACAAAATAATGTAAAAGTATACAGCTATATATACTTTTTCAAAATAGACATCATTTTCAGTAAAACATGTATTTGTCTTCTTAAGTAAAATGCTGAGCAAAAGTGGTACACTATTTAGTGCAGGTGACCAATGTTCAATTTTATTTCAGAGGGGTAAGGAATGTATTATGTTTGATTACTCCCACTTCTCATAAAACTGTCTGAAAACTGAAGAAAATAATTTATAAATTTAGTAGTTGAACCTGACTTCAAACTCAGGAAATCTTGCTTTACAGACATTTTTTAAGGTAGAATTTTAATTTTGTAGCATTTATTTATAAATTTTTTATTTGTTTTAATATTTATTTGTTTGAGTTATTTATGCTTATTGTTTAGTAACATTTCCTCAGATGTGGTTTGCAAGGCTTTCCTCATACTTTGTAGATTTCCTCTTCATTCTATCAAATGTTCGTTTTGATATACAGAAGTTCTAGAGTTTAGTATGATCCCATGTGATTATTTTTGCTGCTATACTCTATGCTTTGGGCATATCTAGAAAAACGAATCATTATCCAGGCTTAAATCAAAGTGAATTTTCCCATGCTTTTTAATTTCAGATCTTACACTGAAGTTTTATATCCATTATAAGCTAAGTTTTTAATAAAGTATAAGATAAAGTATAGTTTCAATGATATGATAATAAAAATAACATAAAATATGTGAATTGTGATGCCAATTAAAATAGTTAAATATATATATATATTATATGCAAATATATATCAGTTATGTTCCTCTAAAGACCATAAAAAAAACAAATTGTGTTACTGGGTCATGGGGTATTACAGTGACCGACATGACTATGTGATTTGGAAGCACTGCTGTGATTTGAGTTTGGGGCTGGAAGATCATTCAGTGTTCAAAGCTCAATGGGCTATTATTATTATTATTATTATTACTTGTGTTGTATCAATCATAACATCTCCTCTTTCATATTTGAACGATACATCAGAATTCCAGATAGTCATAAAGAAAAATACAGTCCTATCACATGCAAAAAAAAAAATGAACAGAATTTGAAATCATTGTGTTTTGTGAAATAAGCCAGACCCAGGAAACTAAGTATTTCACACTTTACTCATCATATATGGAATTTGAGGACAGCAGAGAGAGATAACAGCAAAGTAGAAAAAGAACTATTAGAGAAGAAGAACAAATTCAAGGGGCCTAGAAGACTGGACAGAGAAGAATAGAAGGGAGATATAGTCAAAGACTTTTACTTCATATGTATGTATATATATATATATATATATATATATATATATATATATATATATATCACAATGGAACCTGTTATTCTGCACAATCAATATATGGTAATAAGATATAAAACACGATAGGAAGAAAAACAACCACATACAAACACTTAGAAAAGCTGGTCAATATCTGGGGCATGCTTGCCCCTTTCAAAGTGACACGCGTTAATCGTCACACCTACTTATTGGAGATGATACGTGAAATAGAAGCAATAATACTGGGTTGTTTCTCTCAGTCTATTTTGTCTACTCACTCAGCATAGTTCATACCCCTCATGCAGAGATAAGATATTATTATAACAACCCACACAAACTAAATTTTGAAGTGGCTCTGATATATGCATTGAATTAAATTTGATTATTCTAGGCCTTTGTCAAGGCTCTTTTCTGAGCAAAATAAATTGGGTTGAATTCTGTGTGTCAGGTCAACGTTAACAAGGTCATTCTCTTTTTATTATTTCCTGCATGTTTTTCACTGAAAACGAAATCAAATTTCTAGTAGTTACATTTTTTTCTAATACCTTTCAGAGGCTATGCTAATATAAATTAACATGGCAATGGTGTATTTATTACATATGATGTTCTAGGCACTGCTATATGCATGGAATAAAAATAGACATAATCTCCAAGCTCCTGCAGTTAAAAGTGCAGCAAAGAGATATGCAAAGAATGCAAACTGCTGCAAAGGGCGTACTGTGAAGCGGTAGAGAACACGGTGGGTCTATTTAGATAGAAAAATGTTGTGTCTTTAAAAGAATCTCACATTTCATTTGCAGTTAAAGAGAATCAATAATAGTTTCATAGTAGTATTAAAAATAAGTGAAATATTAGAGACTATGAATAATTTTATTTCATAAAGATTGTGAATAGTTACTGAGTGTTAGAACTTATTAAATATATACAAAGTATTTGTAGAAAATATTCATTGTCCCCATTATTTTGTACAGTGAGTCCTTCAAGAAAAACAAGAGACCTGAGCTCTTATTACTTTTGTGGATGCTGATTCCCTTCCTTCCACCCAGATTCAAAAATCACCACAGTATTTATTACTTACGCAGTGAGAGTACTTAAATATATCTGATTTAATTTCTCTCCATAGATTAAACATAATAACATTAATTCCCTCGTGATGCATAATGTGTAAGGGTAAGAAATGAGATTACCTTTCTGCCTCCTCCTATTCCTCCTGCTTTTTCTCCTCCATCATCATCATCCTACTTCCCATATTTATTTTCCATCTTCCTCTTCTTCATTAAGTGAGTTGTGACCGAGCATTGCATACAAATGGTCATCTCTTAATGGTCTGGCCAATATTAGTCCCCACATATCACTCTCTTAGGTCAACATATATTAGGAGACATAAGCAAATATACTTGCATCGTAAGTAGACCAACAGTGAGAGAAGGGAAACAAACAGCAGAGCTTTGACTGTTCAGTTAGAAATCTCAAGGAACACCACTCTATTCTTTCCAGCAATTAAAAGTTGAAATGCTGTGCAATGCTCTTAGATGTTTTATGGGATTCACCAGTGAATCCTTCAGATGCCAGGATCCTCTTTGTCAGGGGCCTGTCTTATTGCCAACTGACCCTTGATTTCCTGATTTGCTCAGCCTTCCCACATCCTGTTTCAGTCTAAGGTTGCTATTTCTAGGGATTTCTACATATTTTCTAGGGTACCTGAGGAAATGATTTGCTGGTGTTTATAGTAATTTTGGCATACCTTGCTACTGTTGTTTTAGTTGTGATATCTCATTTTTCGTTACTGATTTTGAGTACTAGCTTTACTTCTTCTTTGTTGATCTAGCTAGTTTTTTTTTTAATTTTACTTATCTTTACAAATAAACATCAAGGTACTTTCAGTACTTTGCTTAGATTTTTAGCTAGAGCCATCCTTGTGGATACCTGGGAATTTCCGTAGTGCCTGGTTTCTTGCTAACTCATAATGGCTTCCTCTCTCAAGGTATCTCTTACCTTGTTCTCCTTCTCTGTCCTTCACCCACCTCGACCATCCCTATCTGCCTTTCCCCTGTAATCAGATTGATGACTACCTTAATTGTCATCATAGGACCTTCAACCAGTAACTGATGAAAGCAGATGTAGAGATCCACAGCTAAGCATTGGGCCAAACTCCTGGAGTCCAATCATACAGTCATACAGAATGAGCAAAGGGGCCAAGACCATGTTAGGGAAACCCACAGAATCAGCTGACTCGAGGTAGTGGGAGCTCACTGACTCTGGACTGACAGCTGAGGATCCTTCATAAGACTGAACTAGGCCCTCTGAATGTGGGTGACAGTTGTGTGGTTTGGGCAGTTTGTGGGGCCACTAGCAGTGAGACCAGTATTTATCCCTGATGCATGAACTTGCTCTTTGGAACCCCTTCCCTATGGAGGGATAGATACCTTGCTCAGCCTAGATACAGTGGGAAGGTCCTTGATCCTGCCACAAGTGATGTAGCAGACTTGTTTGACTCCACATGGGAGGCCTCACCCTCTCTGAGGAGTGGGTGGGGGTGGGGTGAGGAGAAGGTGGGGAGAGGGCAGATAGGAGGGAGAGAGAACTGGGATTGGTATGTAAAACAAGATTGTTTTAAAAATAATTAAAAAGTAAAAAATGCAAATAAACATCAAATTCATTGACTTTTTAAAACATGTTTTCTTATCTTGTTTGAGTAATTTATTTATGCTCTGCTCATTTTCCTTCCCTCTGGTTATGTGCTCTTCTTTTTAAAGTCGATTATAGTGCATAACTAAGTTGTTCATTTGGGAGCTTTCTTCTTTTATGAAGTGGCTATTTGTTACCCTTTCATAAGCATCAGTATATTGTAAAAAAAAAGATAATCCATAATTTTGGAACAAATATTTGCAAAGTATACATACAATTAAGAACTAATAATCAAAATATGTGTGAAATTCAACTCAACAATAAGAAAACAATTCAGAAGAAAAGGCAAAATATCTGAACAGATACTTCCTTAAAAGAGAGATCTGGATGACTGGCACATGAAAAGGCATCCAGCACTCCTGATTATTGGTGGAATCACAATGAAAATGCATCTTTTCTGTTAGAATGACTATTTTTAAAAATTCAATAGGTAGCAGATACTGACAGAGATGGGAGCTGGGGCAGCACTGCTGGTGGAAATGAAAATCTGCACCACTGTGCTGTAAAATCATCTGGAGATTCCTGAAAGACTAAGAGGAAAGTTGCTTTGATTCAACAGTTTATGGACAGGAATTGTAACAGGTGCATCCAAAGCAGATCTGGAGTCCATGTTCATCTCAACGATATTCACAGTGACTAAGACTGTAGAACAACCAAATGCCTATTAACAGATCAATGAATAAAATAAACGTAGCATACGTTCATTTTGGAATATGATTCCATCTTTGACAAAAAAGAAATCTTGTCATTCATGACTTCTTGTATAAACCTGAGAACATTGTGGCAAACTACAAGAATCCAGCTGCCAAAGACAAATGCTGTTATATCTAATACATGAACTAAATATAAATCTAAAATCATTTGTTTCATACAAGCAGAGAGGAAAAAGAATGTCACTCAAGGAACAAGTGTATAACTGAGTCTTGATTACTTGTTTGCCTGTTTCCTCTTCATCTTTATCCCTCAAAATATCTCTGGGGTTACTAAAGCTTAAGTCACCAATACTACATGTGGATCTATGGACCAAACAGCTTTCATGAAGTATTCAAGGTACAATTGGATCCAGAATGGCATTGAGATACAGCTGCCACATAAAAATGAATAGACTCCATTCATCCTGTTGAACAAAAATTCAGGTGACCTTTCATTACTTTGAGAAGGAGAGAGTCCTGGTAAATAGTTGCTAATTCCTACATCATCCCAGGATGTTCACAAAGAGAATAAATACAGTCATTGGAAGAAATAGCTAAATATAAGCTTTGTGAGTCATATCCGGCTAGTCTGGATACTGCTAACCCCTGGAAAAAACAGGTGAGCCCTAGAGCTCACATCAAGTGTGACATCATGATCATAATGTCAACTGACTGCCACATCAAGTATGAAGGACAACACACAGCAAAATATTTTGCCTTAAGGACAATAATGTAAGTCCAGTGTAAGGGCACCTACCATCATCATTTCCTCCATTCTATGAAATATATTAAAAATTGGCATTTGGAAGACTCCTGATAAATATTTTTATTGTTAAAGATGAAAGATGCCAGGATTTTTAAAGGCAAAACATTTTTACACAATGCATGTGCACAAACATTTTTCATTTTAGATAAAATTAGAAATCATCTAAAACAGATCTATTTCAGTATATCTAGTCAAATGCAATAGACATGAATCCATATATACTATCAAAGCATGAAACTGGCTGGGAGGTAGTGGTGCATGCCTTTAATCCTAGCACTCAAGAGACAAAGGCAGGCAGATCTCTATGAGTTCCAGGCCAGCCTGGTCTACAAGAGTGTTCCAGGACAGACTCCAAATCCACTGAAAAACACTATCTCAAAAAAAAAACCAAACAAACAAACACATAAAACTGCTTCTTCAGTTATTGAATTCTCTTTCTTCAATAAGGTAAGATTCTTGGTAGTTTCACACGCTTCATAAATGCCTAGTGGCTTACCTTACAGTAATTCTTGCTTTCTTCCCCATTTTATATGCTAATTATTACTCTCATCCTCGTTTTAAAAGTGAGGAAACAGAGACACATAGATATTACATAATAAATTGTCAATTTGAGTCCTCAAAATACTGATTTCAGAGATGGATATTTTTATCTATTCTGGGAGTCTATATTGTAATTGTAACAAGATAGAAGTATAACATAATTATGTGAGTGACAATGACTTGAAAATATCTATCTTCCAGAAGAGCTCTTAAGTATGAAGCTATTTTTAGAACTAGGGTAGGAAAAACACAAACTAAATTGGAAATAAGATATCAATTTCTTTTCTAGCTGCTGCCACATGACTTATTGACCTCACCTGGTTTGGTGGCCTCAACTTCCGTCCCATCATGCCTTTCCTTTAGCACTTCACACAGGACATTGGTTTGATTTGTTTAGAAGTTTCACCTCTCCATAAGATAGTAAGTTCTAAACCCAAAATGGAATCTCTATCATGAGAGAATGCCCTATACTTAGTTCCATATGTGCTATAAAAGTTTATGCCTAAACAGACTCACATTGAAATCACTTTTATAGGTTGTGTATAAAATTCTTAAACCTCAACATAAGACATTTTCAAGCAGGTATATTTTATTTTGCTTCAGTTAATCCCTGATGGTAAACTTAATAAAAGTTGTTTATAAAATGTTGGCTTGGTTTAGTTATATAGACTTTCTCTACTTTCAAATATGAGTTGGATACACTGCAAGTATTAACAATAACAGAAATCATACGTCATTGGTTTAAAGACAAACGTGAAGCAGGCTACCCATCTATCTTCCCAGAAAATTTTCATTAAGGGAACAGCAGCACTGAGTTCCATGGCTAGTAAGAAGTACAGTAGCAGAAAGTTTGCTCTAACAAAATGGAATACTCTATATTTCTGTGGAATTCTTTTCCCTCAGAGCTGTCAAAATGAGTTCTTTCTCCCTTATTCAGTCTTCAGGATTCACTTCCTCAGAAAGCACCATCCCCTTCCCTCCACCTCACTCCCTGCACACACACACACACAGAGAGAGAGAGAGAGAGAGAGAGAGAGAGAGAGAGAGAGAGAGAGAGAGACAGAGACAGAGACAGAGACAGAGAGAGAAAGAGACAGAGAGAGAGACAGAGAGAGAAAGAGACAGAGAGAGAGAGAGAGAGAGAGAGAGAGAGAGAGAGAGAGAGAGAGAATGATGAAAGACAGGAGATGATGTCACTGTTGGGAGCCAGACACATCCAAACCTTTCTCAGAGCCCTAATCAAAGGACCAAAAAAACCTAGTTCTATGTTATTGCCCAAGAGTAGACTTGGCTAGGTCCAATCTGAGGCTAGTGGCTAGGGGCTTGAAGTAGTTAAGAAATATTTTGGTTCCTGAAACCTTGGCTTTTCCACTTGAAGAGAGTGCCAAAGCTGCTGTCTACTTGGTCTCTGACAACCTTGAAATTTCCTTTCTTCTTTATCTTCTCATTTGACCATTCCACTTACGACCCTGTCACTGAAAGATTGCCTGCTTCCAGCCAGGCGGTGGTGAGCCGGGCGGTGGTGGCGTATGCCTTTAATCCCAGCACTCTGGAGGTAGAGGCAGGTGGATCTCTGGGAGTTCGAGACCAGCCTGGTCTACAAGAGCTAGTTCTGGGACAGGCACCAAAGCTACAGAGAAACCCTGTCTCGAAAATTCAAAAAAAAAAAAAAAAGCAAAAAAAAAAAAAACAAATAAAAAGATTGCCTGCTTCCAAGTTGGTATAGCATTTTAAATGATAAAAAGAGAGAGAGAGAAAAGAAGACAATCAAGGGAAAAGAGACTCTTAATTCAGGAGTTAGGGGACTTGTAAAGGGTTGGAGAAAGAAAGGTAAAAGACAAGTGATAAAATTATATTTAATTAAAAATGTATTAAAAATAGAAAAATATTATTGGCCTCAAAAAAGAATAGTTTTAAAACCCTGCAATATGCAATCTGAAATAATTATACTTTAAAGGTAAAGACAAAGAAAAGTAGGGAAAGTGTGTGTTATAAAATCCAGGCTCAGAGGTTAAGAGCATTGCCTGCTCTTCCAAAGATCCTGAGTTCAATTCCCAGCAACCACATGGTGGCTCACAACCATCTGTAATGAGGTCTGGTGCCCTCTTCTGGCCTGCAGGCATACACACAGACAGAATATTGTATACATAATAAATAAATAAATATTAAAAAATAAATGAAATAAAATCCCTGTGGAGTGAGGTCATGATCACTTCTCACATAAAATGAGTTCCGGAATACTTGATCTATGACAAAGCCAATAATTACAATTTATTCAATGCACCATTTTCAAAGAAAGCATATTTCTATGCTTCTCTGTACCTTTCATCAAGAATTATCAGTTAACTTATTTCAAACACTTTTCTTTTTAATACATTCAGTTACTAGACTGTCTTGTAAAAATAATATTTGCAATAAACAAATACACACACATGTATTTCCTTAGAGAAACTTGATTAGTTGGCACCTTTTTGCCTCTTTGGATTGAATTAATATGAACTTTAGAATTGGTTAATATAATCAAATTTAAGCCCTTTTAAAACATGGTTTTTGGTGACTATGAGCATCAGGGTTTTAGGAATTTAACCAAAACATAATTTTTCAGAGGTCCTAACATACTTATTCTTACCTCCAATGTTTAATTATAAATTACTAAAATTTAACTGACAAATTACAGATCTTTTTCTATACATTGCTAGAAGGATGGAAGAGGAACTTTTAGTATTAGTTACCCACAAAAGTTCTAACAAGTTGCCTTTTCAAAATGCTCCAACCTATAGAGCACGGAGTTAGCTCACGTCTTGTGAATGACTATGTATATTTCTCAACTTCCTTTTAATAAACTGTTATAATGACCTAAATTTATCTAAATTTAAGTGGGTATGAACAAAAGATAAACCTGTAATATTTTGAAACGACTTTTTTTTAAAAATAATTTTTAGAACATTTCAGTTGGTTTTATATACAAAAATATCTGTTACCTAAGTTACTGAATTTATTCTCTAAGTGAATTAAAACACAGTTAAGATTTTAACATAATATTTTGGTGCTTTTAACTTGACATATAAGCCTTGAAACTGGTTTTCAATTTCTAACTTTTATTTGATCCAGACTTATAAATGAGGTACTATAAATTATTTCTACATAGTAATACATTTGGCATGTTTTTGGGACTGGTAACGATTATTTACTGGAAAAGAAACTAGATTACACACAAAGATCTCAGTTGCTGATCAATACCCTAATCTGCATAATTAATTAATACTTGTTGCAATTTTTGAACACATTATCATTCATCTCAGTATTATCCACCTCTTGAGATATCAAATAAGCATAACCCAGAAGGCAGTATGGTCAACCTTCATGTCAACCTCAAGGATAAAATATGTGTGTAGAACCCAAGCTTGCTCCTAATGATCTGATACCCGTCTCTTGTCACTGATTTCTCTGTGCAGTCTCTTCTCTGGGATGACAGATGGATGCACTTCAGACTAGCACCACTGTTCTACACACAGCATCACTTCTGAAATACGGATGCTAGCCCTGCAGTAAAGCACAGGTGCAGCTCCTGAGATTCCCCCCAGGCCCTCACAGAACCCGCGCTCAAATCCTGACTCACAACAGTGTGGATTAATTTCGGTTGACTGAAGTCACTGAATTTTGAAAAGTTTTGTTACACAGCAAAAAGCAATTAATTTACAGAACATAGTGATTTGTCTTAAGTGCTGATACTGGTAAACACTGATTAATAAATCAGCTCTTATTTTTTTAAAGCACTGTTTGTTGAATTTTCACTCAGTATTACTTTATAGCATGCAACATCCTTTCTACTGGGAACAAAGCGATCCCTTTGATTTCCAACTTGCTTTTGAATTTTCAGTTCTTAAGCTTATCGTTCACACTTCTCTGTTGAAATCTTGTTTGCATAAAGTTCCTGTTATGCAAGTTTCTCAGCTTCTTAAGAACCTGCCACCATTTCTTTTTAGCTCTCTGAGTTCCTCTACGGTTGGTGTAGCACACTGTCTTGGTTTTAAGTCTATAAGGGGTCTTTTTTTTTCATCTTAACTATAAGAAAATTCCTTTCTATTTTGTACACACACACACACACGTGTGTGTGTGTGTGTGTGTGTGTGTGTGTGTGTGTGTGCATCCCTAGTGCCTACCTAATGTAGCCATCTGTAACAGAACAGACACATAACAGATACAGTTGAAAGGCCAAGTGCCTCATAGCACTGGGCATTCAAGGTAACATCACACACTGAACTCTTATTTTGTGCAAGCACCATATGTTTATGAACTCATTTCTATTCCATAATAGTCATCTGAGAGTTCTACTGTTTGAGTCCAATTTTACATATGAAAAAATTGAGCCACAGAGAGCTGAAATAACCTGAAAGAGCAGGTACTGAGCCACCTTTTAATAACACAATATAAAAATTACAGTCATATCCCTTCTATCCAATATGGCTTTTAGCCTCTATAAACTACATCTTTCTTTCTTTAATCTTCTACTTTATGATTTTTTTTAGTGTAGAAAATAAAACAACCAGCTACAAAATTAAAAAATGGTGTTTTCTAATGTAGAGACTCACATCTAGTCAGAGTACACAGAAAAAGTGTCTCTGAATTGGCCAGCCATAAATGGAACATCTATGTCACTCTCCTCTTCCAAAGCCTAAGGGAACACTGCTGCAAGGTTTCAAAGAGCCAGGATTGGGAGGACTCAGACAAAACAGTGTCTTCTGGACATAATAGAACCCCTACACTCAAGATCCCATGACAGTCATGGTTGAAGACTTGCACAAGAGCAAGCCAGTCAACACTCTAGCATGGAATGGGGGATGTAAGAAACCACATATCCTCACCCTTGCTCTCCTGGATCATATCTGATCTTTGCAATATGCATATTTCTTGTCCAAAGAACTCAATACATTACCACCTTCCTTTTTGGAAGCCTATCTGGATTAACCTACGACTGAAACTTGATTCAATTTGTCTATGTAAAAATTTTGTCTATGTGCTAAAATTTAAGATATTTGAACATAAGCACTTTTTTTTGCTTACTCCTTTAAGTGTGGAAATATTTAGATAGACAATATCTCCTGAGTAAATTGAGAGCATGAGGTGGGAGAAGAAGAAAGAAGGAAGGAAGAATGGGTGGGGGGAGGAGAACATGAGGGAACAGGATAGTCAGTCAAGATGGGGGAAGGACAGAGAGGGAAAGCAAGGAAAGAGATATCTTGATTGAGGGAGCCATTATGGGGTTAGTGGGAAACCTGGCATTGGGGAAATCCCAGGGAATCCACTAGAATGACACCAGCTAAGATGTCAAGCAATAGTGGAGAGGGTGCCTGAACTGATCTTGCTCTGTATTCAGACTGATGATTACCTTAATTGTCAGCTGGAACCTTCATCCAGCAACTGATGGAAGCAGATGTAGAGATCCACAGCTAAGCACTGGGCATAGTTCCCAGAGTCCAGTCACAGAAAGGGAAGAGTGATAATATAAGCAAAGGGGTCAAGATCGTGATGGGAATACCCACAAAAACAGCTGACTTGAGCTAGTGGGAGCTCACTGACTTCAGACTGACAGCAAAGGAACCGGCACAGGACCAAACTAGGCCCTCTAGATGCAGGTGACAGTTGTGAGGCTTGGGGCCACTGGCAGTGGGACCAGGATTTACCCTAGTGCACAAACTGGCTTTTTGGAGTCCCTTCTCTATAGAGGAATTCCTTGCTTAGCCTAGAAACAGGGATGAGGGCCTTGGTACTGCCTCAAAGTGACAGACTTTGCTGACTGCCAGGGGGAAGCCTTACCCTCTCTGAGGAATGCATGGGAGTGGGGTGGGGTAGGAGGAAGGGAGGGAAGCAGGAGGGGGGGAGGAAGTAGGATTGGTATGTAAAATGAGGAAAGATTACTTAAAAAAAATAAATAAAATATTAAAAAAAAACAAGTTACTTTCTATTTACATTCTTTTTGAAACCTTTCTTTGGGTAAACATGCCAATGTTGCTTAAAATATGACACTCTGCTACCCTAAAAACTTACTGACCTCCCAAAAGAACACTATCACTATACTCTTAAGAAATAAACAACCTTAAAATAGCAAGCAAGTTTTCTTGGAGGAACACCTGCCACTTTACTTAAACTAGCCTAACCCTCAACTACACTCTAAATATATGTCCTTATACTCACTGATGAGTGTAATCCTCACCCCACATCAAGGAAATTTCTCTTTGCAACAGAAAAAGAACATTGCAGAAAACTGCAACCTGTCAAAACACAATTTTATGAAGCCAGTATCAGTGGATACAACTGTAGGACCCTAGCCAGAACAAGCTCAATAGAGGCCTGAGTCTCAATAGTTTACCCTAAGGCCATACCTGGTTCCAAGAAAGACCACAAACTGAGACCATTCAAAGGAAATTCCTAACATTCCAACCATTGTAGAAAGGATCACCTGCCAGCACCCTTGCACAGCTTCTCACCAGGACACCCCTAGACAAATGTCCTCCAATCAAGGCTCCTGGATCTTAGAAATCCCTTACCCCCACCTTTACTACTATAAAAATCCAACCCTAACTGAGCTTGGGGCTCTCTGATCACTCCCATAAGTTGGACCCATGGAGATTCTGAGTGTGCAAACTTGTGTAAGAATAAAGGTTCTTTTCTTTTACACCAGGACATGGTCTTCTAGTTGGTTTTGGAGGGATGCAGCGATCTGGGCATTATAGCACCTACAAAACCACTCCTGCATCTAAGACTCAATGAACATTGTGGAAGATATAGACATAGGTCAGAGTCATTGACAAAGACCACGTTCCCAAAAGGAAGTTTATAGACCTCATCATGTGATCCTGTGTCCAAAGGAAGTCTGGAAGAGCTGGGTACAGCTATCCAGCCATTTAAAAATTTTTATTTCTTCCTCTTTTCAAAAGATTTCATCTTTCTGAAAATGATGAAGTGATTTTTGGTTGGTTTTAGAAAAATTAAGAGTCCATCAATTGTGAAGTAACTATAAGAACCTAGACTGGTGGGAAGGTTAACTAAAGCCCTCTTAGACTCAAGGAAGAATGAGGCAGTCTTTGTGCACACGAGAACATACTGGGAGACAAAGTGAACATATATGAATTTGAATCGAAAATTTAAACTTACACTTTTGTAAAGAAAAGATTCATATTTGTCAACTTGATGAGCTGTAAGACCATCTGGGAGACAACCACTCAGGCATGATGGTGGGACCAGCCATCTCTGCCTGGGACTGGCTGCTCTCAGGGCCCGCCACCTGCCACCATATGGCCCACTTGGAGACCTGCAGTTCTTCTGCTGCCTACTGCCGCCGGGGATCCTGCAGCATTTTTAATTTTTCCATTACAACATCTACTTTACAGCCTGCTGGCCTCTATGTTATCTTGGTCAAAATAATTACACTATTATTTCAAATTTCTGGGGAATATGCCCAGTCCTGTATGTAATTTGCAAATGGGTCCATAAAACAACATATATAAACTTTTCTGTACAACTTAAATAGTATATTTCAATGTAATCTGCTACTTTTATGATCTGAACCATTCAGTGTAGGAAAAAAAAATCCTTGGAAAGAATTGATCTCCGAATATTCTGCGGCACGACATGCTGAAAATCTCTGAAACATAAAGTATAAATGTGACCCTACAAGGAATTTTCTCTTTAAAAAGTCATTTTCTCTCATAATAAATAATATAGAGTGTGATAAAAATATGATGTATAGTCACGGAGATAAAAATTCAGAGAAAAGAGACAGAGCAGATTCTCAGGACTCCCATGAGTCAGTGCAGACCACTTTGGGTGGCCAGGGCCAGAGCCACAGGGCGTTTGGACAGGTGTATATCAAGTGGTACTCAGAGATGACCCTAGAAAGGTCAGTGAGCAGCAGGAATAGACACAACACAAGAAAGAAAAACATGTCTATTTTAGTCGTCTGTTTTTTTTCAGTTTAGACATCATCTCTGTTTCTCTACAAAACTTGATTTATATATGTTATTACTCATTTGTGACCAAAAAAATAGTCACCATAAAAATTTTGGACTGCCTTTAAGGAAAATTGAAAAATGTCTGTAGTGCTCAGGAAACAATGACTTGTTCAAAAGAGATTAAAAACGTGGACCCAATCACACTTTCTCTATATAGTTATTGTCTTGGCCTTCTAATCCTGTCTCTATCAATCTAAATTCTTGTCTTGGAAATCATAATATAACTAAGCTAATCACAGATAGAGCTTATGGAACCAAGTGACTAATTATCTTAGGAAGTATGCTTGAAAATTACCTAAGGCTTAATGGATACTAAAAGGATCCCCATGATGCCACTAATTGATTTCTAATTAATTACATCACATTCTGCTCCCTTCCTAGGGTAAAAGTAATCTCAAAGGAAGTTATTGTTTCACAAATATTTTTAATAATGAAGGAACATTTATTTTAAAAAGCATCAAAGATTTCATTCTTTTGGAATTTCTTCTATTAATCCACTGTATGTCTGAACACAGAATATGAAAGAATCAGTTCTCTTCTCTGGGCCAATGTCCTTCCAAAGTTATTGAGTTCTAAATGCCAAACCAAAATAGTTCACCATAGACTCAATGAAAATGTTCTGTTCTAAAGGATGTTCTGACTGATAGTAAATTTAATAAAGTTTAAAAATGTCAAGTTGTTTTAATTCTAAGTCTGCATTTCCTAGAGTATAATGTGCTAAAAAAAAATAATATCATAAAACCGTTCTTCTCCTGGTTTGGGAGTTTTAGCATTATAAACTTCACCAAACAATCAAAATCAAGACTGTTTACTTCTCTAGAGATTGGAACAATTTATCTAAATTACAAATTTATAGAAAGCTATTTTATAATATGAGGTTCAGAGTTTCCCAAACAAGTACCTTATTTTGATGTCAGAAAACCAAAATTCTAAGAATCCAAGCTAAAACTACTATAGTGTAAAAATAAATTTAAAACCCAATAAAATAGCAATACATTAGCTAAGCATTGTTTGTTTGTGTCTGTTATTTTTCTGTTGCTGTGAAAATATTTTACAACCGGGGAAGCTTAAAGAAGTGAGAGTTTATATGAAGAATTGTGGAAATTTTGGTCATCGCACAAGTTTTGTGACCATAAAATGGCTGGAAATGAATTCAAAATCAATCATATAAAGACTATGAAATGTTTCTTTCAGAATTCACCTGTGCTGTATGGTCTGACTTTTCTGCATCCCTGACTATGAGTGCAAGCTCAACACCCATGACAAATGACATGAACAGAGTAGCTCAGATCTGAGATTATTGTATGTAATAAATCACAATACTTTCACCAGGCACATATAAATTTTCTGCTCTTAAAATTTTATTTATTTTTTTAAAGATTTATTTATTTATTTATTATGTATACAACATTCTGCCTCCATGTATGCCCACATGCCAGAGGAGGGCGCCAGATCTCATTACAGATGGTTGTAAGCCACCATGTGGTTGCTGGGAATTGAACTCAGGAACTCTGGAAGAACAGACGGTGCTCTAAACCACTGAGCCATCTCTCCAGCCCCTGCTCTTAAAATTTTTTTTAAAAAAATGGTTTAATTACTGAAAACTAGAACTCTATTCTTACTATCATTTCTCAACATGCATCAAGTTAATATATCTTTGGATTGTATTGTTCACTGAGGTTTCCTGTCCAGTCTGTTCCTACATCCATTAAGTCCCAAATAAATCACACAGAGGTCTACATTAGTTATAAACTGATTGGCCCATTAGTTCAGGCTTCTTATTGGTTAATTCTTATAACTTATATTAGTCCATAATTCTTGTCTGAGTTAGCCTCGTGGCTTGGTGCCTTTTATGGCAAGGCAATCACATCTTGCTCCCTCGGAGACTGGGTCACAACTGCAGACTGTGCTTCCCTCTTCCCAGCATTCTCATTGCCCTGCCTCTACTTCCTGCCTAGTCACCCCACCTATACTTCCTGCCTGGCTACTGGCCAATCAGCATTTATTTAAAATATAAGTGACAGAGTACAGACCATTATCCCACAGCATTCCACTCCCTTTTTAAACAAAAAACAAGAGCTCTGAATCGAATATCCATTGTTTAGCATTTCTCGGGACCATTAGCCATAACAAATTGTAACAAACCTGATTATTCTTAACTCAGAATGAATCCACAAAAGCAAAACCTCTTCTCCAAAGTAACATACCTTTTGACTTCAATTTTCAAAATACCTATCTTGGATCAATTCAGCAATATCTACAAACAAATATCTTTTGGCAGCTGTTGCTCCTTCCTCAGCATTCAAACAATTCAAAGAGAGCCTAATTTATCCAAACTTTCCGTGTATTTTTCATCTTTATGTGGCTTTATTTTAACCTCCATTTCTTTTATTTTTATTTTTTAATTTTTGGCTTTTTGAGCCAGGGTTTCTCTGTGTACCTTTGTCCTGGAACTCATTCTGTAGACCAGGCTGTCCTCTGCCTCCCAAGGTCTGGGATTAAAGGTATGTGCCACCACACCTTGAACTCACAGAGGTCTGACTGCCTCTGTCTCCCAGGTGTTGGGATTAAAGGTATGTGCCACCACACCTTGAACTCACAGAGGTCTGACTGCCTCTGTCTCCCAGGTGTTGGGATTAAAGGTGTGTGCCACCACACCCAACTACTTTCTTTTTTATTTTAAGAACATTAATCTTTTTTCTTTTTCCCAAGCCTACATATATTTTTTAAAAACACTGTAAATCATTTAGAGGTTTTCTTCATCTGAATCTGTCTTTACTGTATATCTCTCTTTTTCTGACCACATGACTCTCTAATTGGCTAAGTCATATGGCTAGGATTAAAGCTGTGGCTTTGATGGCTGGATCCAGCCCATTCCTTAGCTGTCTGTGATTTCAGACTCATGGCAGAGGTACTGGCTGGAGCCATGTTTATTGCCACAACTCTATGGCATTTCAAGGTCTGTGTTGCTACCAAAGCATGCTGTAGGCTATTCATAAATGTCATTTAAGTGTTTTTTAGCAGAGCCTCTTAAAAGGACTGTAAAATTTTTGCAAATAAAGCTGAGTTAGGAAGCCTCTTTAAAATGAAAGTGCTTGCCTCTAGCAAGCAGAGCTTACCCAAAAAAGTGATGCTAACAATAAGCCATGCTTAACTCTATTATTTTATGTCTAGAATTAATTCCCAAGCTCTCTCAGGTTTTATGTGAATGCAGTTGTCAACACGTTGGGTGCCATTCTGTTGACTAAAATTTTTTGTTCAGTCCGGTCCTGCATCCGTTAAGTCCCAAAGAAATCATACAGAGGTCTACATTAGTTATAAATCGATTGGCCCGTTAGCTCAGGCTTCTTATTAGCTAATTCTTATAACTTATATTAGCCCATAATTCTTGTCTGAGTTAGCCACATGGTTTGGTACCTTTTTTGGCGAGGCAGTCACATCTTGTTTCCTCTGAGGATGGGTCATGACTGAGAACTACAATCTCCTCTTCCTAGAAATCTCATTGCCCTGCCTCTACTTTTTGCCTGGTTACCCCACCTATAGTTTCTGCCTTGCTGCTGGCCAATAAACATTTATTTAAAATATAAGTGACAGGGTACAGACCGTTGTCACACATCATTGTATCATGGTATAATGTTTTGTTTTTTAAAATGTTATTTAAATTTTTTACTTGAGTTTTATAAAAATTGTTCAATAAGTTTCATCTTGGATTAAGACAAAATTTCCAACAATTTCTAATATAGCCCTAAACAGACTTCTACTCTTTTGTGCTATAGTTTATGCAAAAGTATATTCTCAGTATTAGTGATTATAAAGTTAAAATGTCACAACTAGAAAAATGATTCTTATGCAAAATTTTGCAATAATGAAGATCTGAGTTTTACTTCTCACCCATACAAAAAGTTTTGTATGGTGGTTTGCACCTGTAATTCTAGAGCTGGAGAATGAGGGCAGAGGTAGCCCTGGAATTCACTGGCTAGCAAGTCCTCCTCAGTCAGTGAGCTCCTAGTTCAATGAGAAAAGATGACTCAAACATTCTAAACATGATCTGGACAAGGGCAACATAAATAGACATGCTAACATGGATAGGGAAAAGCTCAGGAGCCCTCAACCCTACATGAAGAATTAAAAGTAACTAAAAAATGCTTAAAGTGGGAGAAATAGTCTTCTCCAAGGAAGGAAATACCAATTGGTTATCCAATACTGAATCATCAGCCTTGGAAACATACATATAAGTAATATTATACTTACTGAGGAAGTTATATTTAATATGTATTATGCACATATATGTATGTGCAACCACAAACAAAGTAAAAATAGGTCATGGATTTGAAAGAAAGAAAGAAAGAAAGAAAGAAAGAAAGAAAGAAAGAAAGAAAGAAAGGTATATGGAAAGGTTTGGAATGAGAAAAATAAATGGAGATACAATTATATTTAATATCAAAACTAAAAGGAAAATACAAAGCAGAGAAGGACACCCAACATTGACCTCTGGGCTCTACATATAGGCACACACATGAACATATATGTAAAAATTCATAAATAAATAAGATCAACTTTTGAAATTGTTTAAAATGCCCTAAATGATAAATAAATAATAAAATACAATATCAAAGATTGTTTATATGAAAAAATTGAGCACAACATATCAGTGTACATATTTGCTTTTGTCTTCAAAAACTGATTAAAATTATATGTATATCAAAATATCTGTCAACTCATGTTAACAAAGCTAATGGCAAGCCTCTACCTTTATAAAATTTATATTCTTACTGTTACACAAACTAGCTAATATACCCACTCTTTTGGAGACAACAATGAAGAGTGTTATATGCATTTTCTCCATGTAATCTTTCAGTGATAGAAAATTATTATCATCTGTTTTTTAAAAAACATTTATTTTGTGTATGAGAGTGTTTTTGCTAGCATGTATGTAAGTATACCACATACATGTAGTGTCCAAGGAGGCCAGAGGTTGGCAATAGACCCCCTGGAACTGAAGTTAATATTGTCAGCCGCCATGTGCCAGGTGGGTGCTGAGAACTGAACCCCGGTCCTCTATCCTAGCAAGCAGTTTGTGGTCTTACCCACCGAGCCATTTCTCCACCCCAAGTAACCTATTATATAAATGACAAAGTCAATAGGTGGAGTGTGTAAGTGGTAAGTCTTACTTTTGATTGAAATGTGCCACATTGTGATGGGGCAACATTATTTTTATGAGTAAGAAACATATAACTATATCTTATATAGTTATAAACTTATCACTATTAGTGGTAGTGATGTGGGTAGTATATTTTAATTTAAGCTTATTAAACTAGAACCCGATACTGCCTGAATTTTATGCCTTTCAGCTACATGAGCCTCATCATTTTCTTTAAAAAAGAAAATTAATAATGCCTTCATAATTTTGCACATAAAATTTCAGACAATGCAACTCCAGTGAAAACTATGCTGTAGATAAGTAGGGGCCATTCCTATGGAGTTAGACAATCTCCCCTGTGTTTAACACACTGCCTGTCAAAGAGCTGCCCCTCTGAATATCTGTCTCAAATTCCATCATTATTATTCTACATTAGAATATTCTCATAATATTCTTCTATGCATATGCTTTGAATTCAGTCTCTAAAAATCATTCAATTTATTCCTGAGAGAGAGAGAAATATTTTCAGGCTTCAGTAATGAATCATAACTGAAAAAACAAATTGCTGAAATCACGTACTAATATGTGATTCATGATGCTCTCTATTGCTTCTACTAAAAGTTTTTATTTATCTAGGATTCTTTTATAAATGTCACAGAGTTCCTCTGTGAGAGCATATTTGACTTACTAAGAATTTATGGGTACATTTAAAATAATAAAAATACATGTCATTTGTGATAATGAATCATAAGTCAATGAACATATTTTTATGTTTACTTCCTCCCATATTTGTTTGGCTGCAATACAAGGTAACTGGTAAGAAATTATGAGATGCTCTCTTCCATTTTTTTCTTTTCCCCGGGACTAGAAAAACTAAAATCTTTTTGTTAGTCTTTTGTCAAATGTAATACGTTGTCTATACAGCATAGTAAGGTACAAAGAAGAATTCCAGCAGGAAGGCCATTCCTTTTACAATGAAAATGTACATATTGGAAGCAGCCTAGGTTTGAGGGCATTTTTTTCTCATTAAGTAAGAATAGAGCATCTCTACAGACACAGCCCCATCAGAACATAGACCACAGAATGGCAGGGTATGGAACAGAAAACTTCCTGTTATAGGAGAGGGACAAATGCAACTTGGAAGATATTCCACTGTTTTAGCGCCTATAATTTCAGGTCTTTCTGTTACTGATGGCTATATTACCAACTGATAAAGCTAATACATTCACCTTATCTGGAGAGTTTTCATAATATTCAGAATTTTAAAGTCCTACTCCATGTTTTGCCTCTCTGTTGTGGATGTTGAAAAGAGGAGACCATTAAACAGCATGGACTAATATTTGCAGTGTCTCCTGTCAATTTTTTTATTCTTAAAAGATTTGTTATTTATTTAATGTGTGTGAGTATTTGCCTGCATGTATGTTGTGCTACACTGCATACATGCAGTACCCATGGCAGCCAGAAGAGGATGTCAGTTGCCTGAGAAATGGAGTTAAGAGGCAGTTGAGAATCTACAAGTAGGCAGTGGAAACCCGACCCATTTCCTCTCCTAGAGCAGTGAGCACTTTCACCCATTGAACCATCTCTCCAGACCCCAAATAATGCTCTCTTTCTACACTCCATCATAAACTTTAAGAGGAAGGACTTATATAATGATGAATACCTAAAAATGTAGTAAAACAAGAAGCGGCTAGACCTATTCAGGAAATAAAACACACATAAATGATAGATACCTGAGAATTATAGAAAATAAAAAATAGTAGAGAACGCATTTCAGTAGAGAAGATGGAAGATTAAGATACCTTGTGGTCAGAGATGAATGGATAAAACAAATGGACATTAAAAACTAGCCGCATTCGATTATCCTGCTCTGGTTCAGAAGACAAATAAAACAATATTTCAGTTGCTTAAAAGAACATGAGTCCCTTTTCACTAAGTCATACTATATACTCCAATATTATCTGAAGCTGATTTGCAATACTATTGTTTTTACCTCACAAGGGTGGAGATTAAAGGCATTTTACCTGTAGTAAAATAACGCCAACTTTCAAAGCTCTAAAATTTGTTTGGCTGTAGTTTTCTGTGGTTAATTAATACCAACGAGTCAGCCCTGAAAACACATATAAACGTAACATTACACAGACTGAGCAAGGTTTTTATATTTAGAAATATATATCTATACCTATACATGTATGTATACAAAAATCATTAGTGAAAAAAAGAGTCCATGAATTTGAAGGAGAACTAGAAATATACAGGAGGGTATGGAGGGAAAGGGAAGGGAGAAATGTAATTATGTCAAAAATTTAAAAGAAAACATTTTAAAAGTCACGTTCAAAGGGACAAAATTAATAACACCTTTACAATTTTCACTACTTTTGCCATTTACTAGAAAACACCTGGGAAATCTCTCAGATACATGAGAACCTGTCTCTAAAATAAATAAATAATAAATTGATTAAATAAGATGATGGCAAATACTATATGGAAAGATAAAAAGAAGTAATATTACAAAGAATAGCATTTTAATACCTATGGTTTAAGCATAAAAGAAATCACAATAAAATTATACTAATATACAAACTACAGGTCAAAAATTCCTAAACATTTGGAATTTTCCATCACATAACTTTTTCCTTTTATTTTTAATTTTTTATGGTAAACCGACTAGATTATTGTACTGTTTACATATATATATATTGAATTATCACACTGTGTTCCAGACATATACACTTGTTATGTGTTAATTAAATTAAGAAAAAATACAGATGAAAAAATGATACATAAGAGTAGTCCACATTATACAATGCTTATTCTTCACTTACTAAAAGTCAAAAATCTAACATTAGCAGCACCAAATCTTGATAACGAAATGTCAGAACATGAGTGCTTATTCGCTGCTAGTGAGAATGAGAAATGGCTCAGGAGCTCTGAAAGACAGTGTGATGGTTTCTTACCAAACTAAACAGTCTTTGCTGAATGTGAAACTCAGCAATACAAACTCAGAATTTCCTACCAAAGAACCTTGGAAATATATTTACACAAAAATATCTACATACTGTTTATGCGTTTTATGTATCTTATCTATTATAGGTGAGTATATGTTGGTGCAAATATATGAACACATGTGGTGTGAGAGACTTTTTCCTGAGAGACACAGAACACATTATTGAAACGGGAACCTATCATAGACATAAAGTAACAATTGTGTCAAAGCTCACCTTAAAGAATCAATTGATTGATATAATATGAGCAGCGGGGCTGCGTCCCCGGCACCCGGCCGCCCTCATGGCTAGCTTATGCCCCGAAATAATTACACGGAAACTGTATTCTTTTAAACACTGCGTGGCCCATTAGTTCCAGCCTCTTATTGGCTAGCTCTTACATATTGATCTAACCCATTTCTAACATCCCTGTAACACTACGAGGTGTCTTACCAGGGAAGGTCTTAACCTGCGTCTGTGTCCGGTGGGAGAATCATGGCGACTGCCTGACTCGGCTTCTTTCTCCCAGCATTCTGTTCTGTTTACTCTACCCACCTAAGGGTTGGCCTATCAAATGGGCCAAGGCAGTTTCTTTATTAATTAACCAATGAAAGCAACAGATTAGAAAGAACTCACTCCCACATCAATTGATTTTTTAATCCTTTATGAAATTTTATTTTTAAGATGATAGTATAATTACATCATTTCTCCATTCTCTTTCCTCTCTCCAAGCCTTCCTCCACACTCCTTTTTTCTCTCTTTTAAATTAAAAAAATATGAATATATTCTTAAACATAGCATGCTCCGTCTGTATAATGTTGCGTGCATATTTTCAGGGCTGACCATTTGTCATTGGAAAATCAGCTGGTGTGCTCTTCTCTAGAGAAGACAAAAATCCAACAGTGTACTGTATTTTCTATCAAAGGGTTAAACAAAACAAAAAATTCATTAACAATTGTAAAGAAGCTCTTGGGAGAAGCTCAATGTGATAATCTACATTGCTGGGGAAGTTGTACTTCAAAATAAAGATAAAAAGTTATCTTTTTTGAGAGAGTGATCAGGACAGAAGTTAGAAAATAGATAATTTAGGGCAGGAACTCAGAGTCACAGGTTCAAAAACCATCTTGGTTCTCCGGCTGGAAATTCAAAAAGGATTCTCTGGCTTTTCATCTTTTTCTCTAATTTATGCATGGAAGGCATATGAAGGTCTGATGGAGACTCTGGTCCATACACTGACCTCTTCTAATGAAAAGCTTTAGAAATGGAGTTATATATTGTCATAGTTAAATGTATTATGTCTATTCCCAGTCCCAGGCTATCTCCTAAATGACCTGTGGGGGAATGTTAGTAGTAGTTAGAATAGAGTTCCAGAGGCCATTGAGAATGGATATTGGAACTCTGCTGAGTTTCACTAAGGGAAAGTTATTTCCTCTTGGTCAAAATAATGAAATCTATGTGGTCCTGGTAGAAACATGACATTCTGATCCGTGCAAAGATTATATACCATCATCTCCTTTCTTAGAGTTAATCCAACTGGGCCTGTCATTTAAGAAACCATCACTCAAAAAGGCTGCCCCTTTAAGGGTGTGGAGGAAAATATATCCCCTTAACGAGATAATGTGATTTTCCTTCCTGGAAAAAAAAAAAACATCACTCTCCATCCACGCTGACATCCTGCTGACACCTGCTTTTCTGTATCCTGGATCAGAAAAGAGTAACTTTTCATTTTTTTTTTCTTTCCTTCAGATTCCAGCCAAAGCCTAAGAATGTTTTTGGTGACACTTTGAATTTTTCCACTCTTTCTCAGAAGTTGTCCCCTTTTCTCCAATGAGTGATTGCTATCTTCAGCTGCTCATTGTGACTGCCTACCACAAAAGTCATTGCTTTCTCTCTTCCTCCTCTACATAACCCTCCTCCTGCTACCTTCTCTCAACTTTGATAAAGTTTCTAAGCTTCCTAATAAGTACATTAAAAAAATATTTTGCTAGCAAGGCTAAGAACACAAAGGGGTAATCTTCATTTCCTTGGTTATAGGAATATAATTATCTCCTAATAAGAGCTTATGAAGTATTTGTGTTGGTTATTTAGTGTAACTATAAAGTACATAAAAGTTCAATACTACTGGTAATCATGGATGGTTTGGGTTTTCTGACTTTCGCTTGACATAATTTTTCATTTTAAGCACAATGCCCTAAAGTTTGAGGTGTGTACTACTTTATACTAAAGGTTTCATTAACAAGTCTTTAAAACTGGATTTTATTAGCACAAACACACACACAGACACAGTTGTGTATTTTTCTCTTTAGATACATTTATATTTAAAGTAATGAGTTACCTTTCTAGGAATGAATTTTAGTTATTAACATTCTTTTATATTGTGTTGTAAGATAATTTTGAGAGTCTTCACACCAGTATTTATATAGAAACTGAGCTGCAATCTTCCTTGAACTATTATTGTCAGTCTGCTATATGAATATTTCTTATATAAAAATAATGTGAAAGATGTCACCTTTTTTTTGCTTTATCAACATTTAAATCCTCTTTTGCTATCATTTCTTAATGGTTTTATAGAAATCTTTAGGAAAGCATTCTGGGGAAAGCTGACTTTAGAAAAGAGAGAAACAATTGGAAATCTGATAATTTTATTTACATGTAAATTTTAAAGTAGTTGGCAATTGAGTTATTTATTTTTTAAGGCAAGGTATAGTCACTTTAAATGACTTACATTTTATGCTTTTCTCTGTCGAATTTAGTATTTGTCTCAATAGAAACAATTATATTTTCTGCACATTCTCTTAGGTCATTATTCTACCACTAAGCACTCACACACACTTCCCACAAACTGCACAGTACCCCGCAAGCTCCAGAGATGTGCACTGTGGTCTCCTGTTTTTCAAAAGCCACATCCACAATATGCATAATGGCATTTTCTGTCTTGTTTCTAATATATCCATCTGTGTGGAGCTAGAGTGCACAGCACTCATCAGATTCTCGTTGGAACTTGTGGCTTGAGAAAAGTATGCATTACCGACTTCAGTGCAGGTGTATCCTTTCCCTGTGTGCTGTGAGTACTGAGTTGTGAAACAAAGCCCCCTCTGAAGGGGCGTCCTTCTCAGCTACTGGGCCTCCAGGACTTCATCATTGCTTCCTACCGCTCTGTTCCCTTATGTTCAACACAGACAGATAGTGATTTGGTCTACCCATTCCTTCTTCTAGGTCCTGGCATTTAACACACAGCTTTCTTTCTAGAAGAAACCATCCCCTCTATAAAGCCACAGCTTCATATGTCATGTGTCTGTTATCCTTCAATACATTGCTTTCTATCCCTTGTTCTAACTTAATACTAGCCATGCTCTCGAGATCAAATTAAAGAAGGAATTTCAATTCTAATCTTGGTTAAATTCCTTTCTTTCTGTTTCTAAAGAACCTTCTCATATCTTAAAATAGTACATATCACATGATAAAACCAAATGTTGATTCATATTAATTTTGTCTGTCAACGTATTAGTCACTTGTATTGCTGCTCTGACCAAATTCCTGAGCCAAACAAGTTAAGGGAAGGGAGAATTAATTTAGTTCTCAGTTTCAGAGAGCCCCAGCACTTGAGGAAGCATCTCAGTGGTAAGACTATGTGACCAAAGAGTTTCTTTGTCTCACAGGGGATAAGAAACAGAAAACAAAGAAGGAAATGAAGACTAGATATAAATACACAACTAAGTTCCTTAGGATCTACTCCCCCCAATTATATTCTACATCCTAAAATTTCAACAAACTTACATATAAGCCAAACATTAACAAGTAAGTCCATGAAAAATATTTCATACGTAAACCATAATGTATATAATAAGCTCCTCAAGGAGTAAGAATACATTATTCTTAACGATATATAAATTATTATGAAAAAAATATATCTGCATATATATGATCATAATTTCAGTTAAAAATCAAGAATTCTGGATTATTGAGATACCTTAACTTTTAGTTACTTTTCTATTTTTGTGAAAATACCAAGACCAAAGCAACTTGTAGAAGAAAAGATTTGTGGGGCTTACAGTTTAAGAGTGCAATTGCATGACCATCATGGCCGAGAGCATGGCAGCTGGCAGACAGGCATGGTACAGGAGCAGCAGATGAGAGCTTCCATTTGGCCCACAAACAGGAATGGGGAGGTGGGCAAACTGGGAATGGCATAGAATGTGCTTTTGGAATTTCAAAGCCTACTCCCTGTCACACACTTCCTCTAACAAGGCCACACTCCTAATCCTTCCAAAACAGTCCCACCAGCTGGAGACCAAGTATTCAAATACACAAGCCTACGGACCATTTTCATTCAAACTGCCACACCATACAAATGAAGTGAATATTGAGACTTCTATCTTGTAGAGATACATAATGAAGAAAAATACTCTCCAAGTATTCCCTACTTAAATAGAAGAGAAAAGCTGTGGTGATTGTTGCCTGTTTCTGGGAATTGGTGAGACACAAGAATAAATTCTGAGTCCTTGTGTGTTGCTAGCTGTATGTGAGGTGTATGATAGGCTTCACATTTTAAGAGGCTAGATCTCAAGTTAAGAGTTCTTATCATACACAAACACACACATGTAGGAATATAAGGAAACCTTAGGAGTTTGGGAATGCATCTATTACCTTGTTTGGGACTATAGAATTACACATAACTAAATTAATCTCACCTTCCAAAGACTTAAAAACACCAAGTACTTATACACATTTCATTAAATCCAAGCTAAATAAAATCCTTGCAATAAAATATAAATGGAAACTTTTCATGCATCAAAAAGCCTATCTAACAGGATAATCACAAAATCCACTGCAAACGGTTAACCTATCTTATAAGTACCTTTAGAAATGACTTCTGTCTTTATAAATTAAAAGCAGGTGATGAAGGTATTTTTGGCTTTAGGTACAATTCTTATCTTTTCAGTTGTGAATAAATATTCTAACTCTAAAAAATATCCTGTTTTGCCTGGCATAGTGCTTGATGCCTTTATTTCCAGCCCTTGGAAAGCAGAGGAAGGTTATCTCTAGGAGTTTGAGGTCAGTCTGGTCTACATAGTGAGTTGCAGTCCTGCCAAGGCTGCATGGTGAGATCCTATGTAGTGCTTTGAATGAGAACTACCCCATAGGCTCATATATTTGAACGGTTTTTTCAGTTGATGGAAATGTTTGGGAAGATTTTCTCAAGAGCAAGGAAAATCATGCGTGATAAAAAACAAATAAAGTAAGTAGACAAGAGAGAAATTGACAAATTTAAGTAGAGAGAAAATAAAAACAATTTAAGACTTACTACACAAGTGTGAGGATCTGAGAGTTCAAAGCCTCAGATTCCATGTGAAGCCAATATCATGTATCTGTGACCCCTATATCAAAATGAAAGATAACAGCAAAAGACTCTCTGACAGCTTGCAGGCCAGTTAGCCTGGTAGAGGTGGCAGACAACCAAGAGACCTTGCCTCCAAGTAGGTGGAAAATGAGAACTGATACCCATGAACCATGGAATATGTGTGTTCATATTGACATACACAAATGTGCACACATTAACACATATGCACATGCACACACACAGTGATAATTTAGAAAACATTGAGAAATAAAGACATACTGACAGAGACTACAGAGAGAGATAGAAGCAATAATCTATTGTAATTTTCCAAACAGAAGTGAAATGAAGACATCTAAGAGGAGGAACTGGAGAGATTTAAAAAATAAAGTAGAAATCGAGTGATATTAAGTTTTTTTCAAGCAAAAATCTTCTGTGTGTACAAGGAGCTCAGCCGTTTACAGTATCTTAACTTCTATTTTGGAACCAAAGTCCAAATACAAGCCCTTTCATCAGTCCTGACAATGTGAAGATAGAATAGCCTATTTAAAATCTGCTATAATAAGTTATTGTTTTGCTAAAATATCACAAATGATAGCACTTGGCATCTTCATTTATAACATCTCTGACAAGTTTCAAAACATAATTAATATCTTTCTATTTATGCATGGCAATACATTTTCCTAAAAATCTCTCTTGCCTTTGAGAAGACTGAGGTTTTGCCAGACCCTGCAGCCAAGTTAACAAGATGCCTTGAGATCATTTCAGACTATGTACTTATGTCTTCTGTGTGCTCACCAGGTTTACTTTAAGCTGTTCGTAAGAGAACAATGTAACCAACCTTACTATGCCTTGGATTAAGGATGTAAGCAACTTATACAACATAAGCCAAGGACACAACTGAAGTCTTAAGTTATGTGCTCTCCCTGTCCCATGCCTTTGACCCCTGAACCATAATGTAATCGTAGCATATAGAGGGAAACCCCACATCAAGAAATGGTCCTGCAAGCAAGGACATCGCAATTGGCACAGCTCTTGTAATCTCTCCATTGCACTTTACTCTTTACAGTTCAGTCATAAGACTTCCTAAATTCAAAGGGAAAAAAGCCAAAGGAGTAGCAAAGTCACAGCATCAAAACAAAATGTGCTAGGGAAAACACTGGTGCAGTATCTTTTTTTTTAAATTTTTTTTGAGACTTCCCGAAGTTTTCTTTCTTATGTAGCCTAGACCAGTATTCTCAAACATTCCTCGTTTATAGACACAGTTATACCACTGTGGTATGCACTTTGATACGGCTGCATCCTTCTCTGTTCGCCACATTTGTCATTTCTTAATTCCATTCTGTGGTGACTTTGCTAATCATCCTTGTACTTGAGATGCGGACTGAGAGATGACCGTGGCCAGGCTGTGATGGACTGTCAGTTTCTCTACCCTGGACAAACCAGTTGGTCTCCAGGCTGTGTATTAATTACCCTAGCAGACTCCATTTAACAAGCAGCTTCGGACTGTGTTCTGAGGGGAAAGAAAGACTAGAGGTTCTGGGTGGACCCAGAAACTGAACCATCAGTCGGCACCTCCAATCTGACATAGACTAATTAAGGATTTATTCCTACGAGACAGGAATCCACATACATGCTTGCCAAAGAGACTTAGAAGACATATTAAAATCCTATCAGGAAAATCAGGTCCCCAAGCTTGCCAGCTACGTCAGATGAAAGGAAGGGTGTAACTCCCTCCCCTGAGCCCGTAAGGTGATAGACACCTAGCAATGGCATGGCATGGCATCCAGCAATCTCATGACTGATGTGTGCATCTAGGGCTGCCCCCAGTGGGATCTTAACAGTGGATTCACCGCTGCTGATATGGCCTATTCAACTGTCTGTCATCTGCTCGTTCACCTGCCTGGACATAGGCCTGACCTGTTTCCTGCTCCTGCCCCACTTCCTACAGGGATGCCCACAAGAGTCGTTTCACCTTGCTTCCTGCAGGCTGGCTGTCAAGCCTGACATCAGCCTTTTGATTTCAGCACTGGTCTGGTCTGTTATCTTCTTCATCCACTGTTTTCAACTCACCCCTGATGCCTCTTGAACTTGGCTGCAGCCAATTTAACGTTTTAACTTGTACTCATTCTGTAAGTGTGTGTGTGTGTGTGTGTGTGTGTGTGGTATAAGTGTTAACATTAGTGAAAAAATGGAATAAAATAATCTACATTTAACTTTGCCAAGATGCCAAGATCAGAGGATTTTCTGACAAACTGCTGTCATTATACCCAGTAAACCTTGGGAGTTTATTGCTACTCAGCAATTCTGACACGGTGGAAAGACACAGTGCTGCTCGCATATGCTTCTCACACAGCGTACTAACAACAGAAATAAGATTTCCTGAAGTCTCTTTAGTGCTCAGATAGAGACAGTGACTTTATAATAATTGCTTGCAGCAAATGAAAGAATAAGTGAAACAGAATTTTCTGGACATAAATGGCTGTCATCTTGCTGTGTATGTGGGTAATAGGTTAATTTGATCTCTCAAATTCCTGAACAAAAATTGTGAACATAAAAGATATAGAGCACTGAAGAGATGGCTCCACGCTAAAAAAAAAAAAAAAAAAAAAAAAAAAAAAGCACTTGCTGTTCTCCCAAAGAACTCTAGTTTGGGTCCCAGCACCCACATCAGGGGATTTGTAATCATAAATAATTCTAGCTCCTCTGGCCTCTGTGGCCATGCACTTACATGTACATACTCAATTCACAAACGCAATACTTAACACTTAATTTAAATATAATAAAATTAATCTAAAAGAACACATTGCCTTCATATGTAAGCTTAGCCCGAGAAACCTGAGCACTAACTACATAGGAGCTATTTGCTATGTTGTCATTACATCATCAGCCTTTCTCCATGAAGTTTCCAACTTAGTTCTACATCTCTACCCAGATGTTATACCAGAGAAGCAGTAATCGCCTTATTTTCACTTCAACATTAATGTTAGATTTTATATTTGGGGACGTGACATAGATCATAGTTTAATTCTATTCTTGTTATCAAGTTATAGGAATATGAGATTGAATTTAAATTTATCTAGTATACTGAATTTCTTTAGAAAGGAGAGAAGGCTATGCTGTAAGAGTGCCTACTCTTTTAAAGAGCTTTGTCTATTACCAGGCTGACCTGTGTTCTGAAACAGGCGATGTGAAGATTCCAGATCAGGGTGCGGTCAGATGGCTATGGGTTTCCCGAAAGAATCAGGAATGTCCAGAGACAGTAGGGACCCCTCCATCCTGCTTAGGCAAGAGGCGATACTTCTTGGAAGGACTTCAGGGATCTTGTGCCCATCAGCCAGGGTGGTCAGCAGGGTGGCACTTCTGGGGAAATTAGAAAACAAAGAGAATATGTTGGAAATGAGGCAACCATGGCTTTTCTACAGTTCCTATCATGGATTTAGTTCATAAAGCTTAATAATATATACTATATAAATGTGTAACCCAGACACTAAAAAGATAATGAACTCAATAGTTACAGAAAAAAAAATAACGTTCTTATTTTCTTTAAATTGAGTCACCTTTATACACATTTATGGGATAAAATGTAACATTTAAATATTTAAATACATTGCATAATAATCAGATATATATCATACATTTACTTCATATATTTATCATTCATTCCTGATAAGTATGTTCAAAACATTCATTGGGTGTCTTTGCAACATTCAGCACAATAGCTATCATCCTCCCGCCATGCAACAAATCATCTTCTTCTGTCTCATAGGTATTTCCACACACTAGCCAGTTTCTTCCCATATACTCAGAAGAGGTGTCCATTCCAATAAGGGTAAAGCACTTCTGCTCCCATGATGAATGTGACCCCATGTAACGAGCCTGCTTCTAGTTTGCTAGCTTGTTCCACTAGGGAATAGATGCCTTTAGGAGGGGCTGCAGGTTGGTCCCTGCTGTTGACTGATCTGGCACTGAGCAATAACTAAGTCCAAGTCAGTATTGCTATGTAGCAGTCCAAGTGACCCAGCCCATATATAACTCCCATCCTTGTCACCATCGTCCTTTGTCCCATAAGCCTATTTTGTTGTGGTAAGCATAACTGAAGAAAGACTTTGACTATTCACAGAACAGGTCATTGTACCCACTTGATTATTCAAGTCTCCCCATACTCCAGTTACCTGTGGAATGTTTACATGATACACAAATATATTCAGTCTTTTGTCCACTTACAGAAGTCTTTTCACATATATGTTCTGCAAATGTCACTGGTTTTCCAATTATATTACCCCAAAGTCTCTGAGAGTCTAGAGGTTGGTTACAGTCAATTAATTGTATGTAGTTGAATACTTTATAGTTTTTCTCCCAAGTTCTACTATATATAATTGCCAAATCTCTACTACCAAAAATATTTCCCATCACCATTCTCCTATAAAGATGTATCGAGAAGATGGTTTAATACCACAGTTGTCCAGTTTCAGACAGCACCCATATGATAATTAAAATCATCTTTAAACTACTCCCTGGTCTTTTCTTTCTCACCTAACTCATCATTGTGTACTCTTTATGAGGCAATGCATAGTTAAATCCTTCAGGCAGATGTGGAGAAGCAAATACCATGGGAAGTAGGAGTGGGAATGCCCCTGCCAAAGAGGGTAATGAGAACATTTTCTTCTGGCACAATAAACACATCAGAATTTAGGAATTCAATGTGCCTACCCTCCTGAGGGTACTACCATGCACCTACATCCAGTTTTCAGGTACTCATTCTCTTCTAAGGGGCCTTGTCACTTTCATGTAGATACCCTTTAGGATGAGTTACTTGCATTGTAAAACATAGGGTTTGTGTTTGGTTTTCAACCACTTCAACCCTATAGCGGTGGGAAAGAACATTCTCCTTTAGGGAATACTTAGATAATGAGATTGTTTGTGAGCATGTGAAGCTGGGAAACTGTATCTCTAAGCTCATTATTCTCCTTTATTACTTTGCTCAGAGGTACTATCAACAATCAGTCAACATTGCTAAATTCCTCACTTTTCAGAAACAAGCAAAAATACCATGTATAAAGTCATTAAATTCCTTGCTCCTCATAAGTAGTGGCTTAAAAGTATTAAATGATTACCTTTAGTCTTCGTCTTAAAGAGTTCATGACATGGATTATCAATGCCAAATTTAATATCATAAGAAGAGTCTCTGGCAACATTGGATTTAATCAAATTAAAGAACCCACTCCAGAAATCACAAAACCAAGTTAGAAGTGCATCCTTATAATTAAACGTCTCTAGAAAAACTCAATCCCTAAGTTTGTGTTAGGCAGTATTCTCTGTAGGGAAAAATCCAACAGAATATCTGTACGTGTATGTAAATATAATAAATTTTATACATATATTTTCTATATAATTATGAATTATATGTTAAATTTGATACACTGGATTATACAATTAGTGGTTGGGTAGTTTAAAAATGCCTGTGTTTGTACTGGAAATGCAGAAGAAAACAGGAAATGACAGTCTCAGAAGTTGGGATCTAATAAGGCACTACCATTCCAATCTATGAATATTAGTGTTACTTAGGGAAGGGTGGGATAATTTGGATCACAGTTTGAGAATATGATACTTCACATAGGGAAGTCACATTACATCATCAGTCATGGAGTGAAGAGAGATGAGTATCATTACTCTGCTCCTTTTGGGCAATCTAGGATCCTAGCCCATGGAAAGTTGCTGCTTTCATTAATGTTAGATCTTTCTGGTGCACATTCATTGACATGTCCAGTATGTAGTCCATGGTGGTTCTAAGTCTTGGAAACTTGGTAAAGAAGATTAACCAAAACTCTACCTCGTGTCAACTTCACATCAAAATACATCATTTTAAATCATAATATTCCTCTCTGGTACCTAGAGCCTCATTTATATCTCATAATTCAAAGAATGTTTAATCCATTTCTAAAAGTTCCAATAATCTTTAGCAGCCTCAACAGTTCAAGATTCTAAGGTCCAGTCTTTTCTGAGACTGAAGGCAGTCTTTTAACTTCAAGTTTCTAAAATAACAGGATTTTAAAAAGATACTTTCAATATGCAGTGTCATAGAAGAAATATTCTCATTTTCAAAATATCTATGTCTAACCTCCAAAAGCTGTAAATGTTACCTTAAGCAGCAAAATAAATTTTGGTAATGTATCCTGAGAATGGAAATACTCTAAATATCATATGATCTCAGGAAACCAGGAAGATTGTTCTGAATAGAAAAGGTCTTCATATAAATGTCTTAACATAATGTCTTAGCTAGGGTTACTATTGCTATGATGAAACCATGACCAAAAGCAAGTTGTAAAGGGTTTATTTGACTTACACTTCCAAATCGTAGTCTATCATTGAAGGCAGTTAGGGCAGGAACTCAAACAAGGCGGGAACCTGAAGACTGGAGTTGATGTGAGCAAGCTCCTCACAGCTTGTTCAGCTTTCCTTCTTAAAGAACCCAGGACCACATCTGAGAAATATTCCCACCCACAATGAGCTGGGCCCTCCCACATCAATCAACAATTAAGGAAATGTTCTACAGGCTTGCCTACAGCCTAATCTTATGGAGGCATTTTCTCACTTTGGGCTTCCTTCTCTCTGATGACTTTAGCTTATGTTAGTTGGCATAAAACTAGCCAACACACATAGGAAGATCTGGCTACAGAATATGGGAGGTCAGAGAGACACGTTGTGAGAACTCAGCTTATCATCAAAGGTTTTGTATGGGGGTGGGGAGGCAGGGGAGATGACCATGAGCCAGAGAATGTGGGCAGATTCTAAAAGTTTTTAAAAGGAAAATAATAGGTTGGCACCTACAGAATCCAGAAAGAAACACAGCCCTAATTGTTTGAAAGCCTCTAAAATACAGAAACGAAAACATGTTTTGATATTTTATGGCACAAAGTCTTTGGTAATTTACTGTAGTGAGGATTTTCTACAGGCCAATCGAATGGTGGTATTTTTTCAGCTGAGCTTCCCTCATCTCCGATGGATCCTAGCATGTGTCAAATTGCACATCTCCTTTGTCTACTAATTGGTCAATCAGGAATTAAAGCAATATCATGGTGTCCTCTAATTTTTAAATAAATAATAGCTACTCAATAAGCACTGAAATGCTTAATGGATTAGAACGAGTGCAATGTATTCTCATAACACTATTTTTCACTTGATCGAGAGCATTAGCTCAGTGGCTGGCGTTCCATTTATATGAGAATGAAAATTATTCTATCTTTTAAGACATTGCTAAATGTAAGGCAAACAGGACAGTGCTCAGGTATATTATTGACACTCTATAATACATTAGTTGCCATCTCTTAGTCTATAAATTACTTCTGACAAGTTTCATATCATTTAAATTGCTACACATTATCCAAAACTATACTAAAACGCTGTATACTGTCTCATTACAAACAAATAAAGACAAATGTGAGAAATTACGGGAGACTAAATCAGGCATCTGAAGCATCCTTAAGCATTGGCATTGGTCATCAGTCACTGGTATTGGTATGTGGAACCATGAAGTAATAAAATGACAGTGTCCAGTGCAGCTGGAAGAGAGAGCACTGGTACAAGATCATAAAAGCACAGAAACTGATGCTATTCGGTAACAAAAAAAGCTCACAGCACATGTACCTGGAGCTTCCTGGAGCCTCACTCACAAACAGGAAGAACAAGAGTTAACATAGTTGGTCTTGGGTAGTGCTGACATTGAACTCACATGCTTCTATATTAAAATACTTCCTCGTTATAATTATCTTTATGATACTTATGCTTGGCTGTATTTCTTTGGGCACTCATGAGGGAAGACACACTTGTTTAAACATTGAGAAACATTCATGGGAGAGATGAATGGTGATGCAAAGCATCCCGTAAAAAACACCTATGTGAATTTATTTTCCTAATTGTGACATTAAGAGAGTAAAGACACACTTCTGCTTAAGAAAAAAAGATAGCAAAGAGTACAATTAATAACAGCTTATCTCCAGTCACAGAGGAGCAGTCTATTATGTTGCCATTTCAAAGCCTGCCCTTACCCCGAGAGAAACAAAGCAAGGTATTTTCAGGATTTATAGTAAACAAGAAGAATGTGATAATCTCTAAGATGGGACAGAAAACATCTCACAAAGCACTCCAAAATGTTCCTAAGTAACACTACTTGTAGTTACCCACTTGATTTACAGTAGAATAATGAGAATTCATGCCTATGATAATGCAATCCTTAAAAAGGTTATTAAGGGCTGTATTTGTTTCCTTTTTGCTGATTCTTCAGCTTAGTTTTTTTCTATAGATTGTTGAGTCTTTAAATGACTCATACGATGCCTCCATGTGAACATTTAAAGTGTGCTAATATATGGTTAAGTATTTACACAAGTTAATCTTCACAGCTACTTGGTGAGGAAAGAAATATTGATAGCTATATACTTCAAATTCTAAGGTTGGTTTATTTTTGTGTGTGCATTCAGTGATTTTTTTAAATTGAAAATAGATTTTGTCCACACAATATATTTTTACCGTTTTGCCTTTCCCAACTTCTCCCATCTTTTGATTTAGGTTTTTCAAGTGATTTGTAACAATTTCAAGTAGTACAGTGCATAAAGCATAATAATTCAATAGATGTATACAATGTTCAATGATAAGATAGTGCTTCCATATTCTCAAATACTTATCATTGTCTTGCAGTGGAAAATTCCATACTTTTAAAAGATATTTTGATACATAGCAGAAGTTGTTGTAGCTATACTTAGCCCTGCTGTGTTATAGAACACCAGAAAAATTCTTGGCACGGAGTTGTATTTTGGTGCCCAGTAGCTGATCTTTTCTTCATTCTGCTTCTCCATACCCATTGTAGGTTCTGATCATCACTGTACTGAGTTGCTTCTAGGAGTGGTTAGATTAATTTCCACAAATGTACAAGATAATGAAAATAAGACAAGATTCGTCTTCCCGTGTCTCATTGGGTTTACTTAGCATTGTCCCTTCCAGTTCCATTCATTTTTTTCACAGTGAAAGAAATCTATTCTTTCTTATGCTTGAATGATTTCCTGTTTAATATGTATACCACATTTTTCTAGTTCAACTACTAACAAAGGAACACCTTGCTGGATCCTATGAACAGCACTGCAAAAAGGATGACTCTGATATGATAGCGTCATTTCAGTGAACATATTCAGTAGAGACATTGTTAGATAGAATTCACAGTTCTACTTTTGGATTCTGAGGGAACTCCATACAGTTCCCATATGGCTGAAAGAATTTATATTCCCATCAACAATCTAGAAGAGTTTCTGGGTCTCCATATGCTCACTGGCATGTGTTATTGTGCTGTCTCTTTGGTAAAAGCCATTTTTAACTCAGGTAAGATGATATCTCGTTGTAGTAATGGTTTTTATTTTCTTAATTGTTAATAATATTTAGAATATTTCCATATGTCCATTGACCATTTTTATATCTTCTTTAGAGAAAAATTTACTAAAAACATGTATTTCCTTACACTTAGGTTAGTTGTAGGTGTATTACTAAATTCTTTGTGGACTTTGGATACTAATCCTTTTTCAAATAAATAATTTGTGTTTTCTCCATTCTGTACAATGTCTCTTAGATATTTCCTTTGCTATATGCTTTGAAAAGCCTCTTAATCTAAAAAGTCTCATTCACTTATTTATTGTCTATTGTTTTATAATATTTTCCAAAAAGGAAAAAAATCATTGGTTATGTCAATATCTTGAAGCAAAGATTTTTAATCCATTTTCTCCTATAGTGTAACAGCTTCAAGTCCTGATCCGTTATTTTATTACTTTGTATAGTGGGAGACAGTCATCTCGTTTTATTCTGAGTGGCCTGCTCTTCCATTGGTCGTTAAGCCTTCATGCCTTTTTTTTTTTTTTTTTGGTTTTTTTCGAGACAGGGTTTCTCTGTGGCTTTGGAGCCTGTCCTGGAACTAGCTCTTGTAGACCAGGCTGGTCTCGAACTCACAGAGATCCGCCTGCCTCTGCCTCCCGAGTGCTGGGATTAAAGGCGTGCACCACCATCGCCCAACCTTCATGCCGATTTTTAATGCCAATTTCATGTAGACATTGCTCCTTCTGATTTTATAGTACATTTGATGCCAACTTAGGTAGGATTTTGTTTTGTTTTGACTGTTTGTTTACTCATTTATTTTTCATTCTGAATTGGTGTGATATTTGATATTTTGTGGGGTTTGCAGTCCTAAATTAGTTATAAGATTCATTTTCTATTTCTAATAGAATGTTATTAGTGGTTTGATGAGGATTGCACTCACCCTGTCAATTATCTTGAGATATTGACATTTTAATCATATTAATTTTTCAAATCTATTAACATGGGAATTCTTGCCATTTTTTCCTGTCCTCTTCAATTTATTTTGTTTTATTATCCACTCCTCTGTTTATTTACTTCTGTCTTGGTTATTTTCCCATTAATGGGAAGAGACACCATGACCAAGGCAACTTACAGAAGAAAGAGCTTGTGGGGTTCAGAGGGTGAGTCCACAGCCATCATGGAGAGGAAACAGAAGGAACTTCTGTTCAATCTTCTCACTTTTTTTTAACATAAGGGTTAAACAACAGGTCTACTCTTTAAAAAATTTAAACAAGAGTATTTAAGAGACCAATTAATTATCAAGGAGTATTAGTGATTGTAAAATATTTTTCTCAAAAGTCAAAAAAAGTTTTAAGACATAAGCAAAGAGAAATCCATTATTAAAGACAAAAAGAAGCATATTTTTATAAATAGATTCTCAGCATAGAGTTGAGAACTCATGAACTTTTCCCCATTCACTTTGGTACGCTTCTTGGTGTCTTCCTTTTTCAACTCATGTTTGAACAGTCATGTTCGTGAGACTTTATTGGTTAACTTCTGATAATGCTGGGGAAAAGTGTGATCCAGGGAGAGGTAACAGCTGTGACCTGCTTACATGCATACGGAGCCATACATTTGAAAATTGTATCAACATTTGACAAATTGATGTAGACAGACTAAGGATTAACAAAATTAACAGATTAATGTGAGTGTAGACCTGTTGGTCTTAGAACTTAGAACTCTCAATCGTAAGAATCTAGAAGCTCATCTATCTCTATAGAGTGAGGGAAAGAGAAGCCATCATCAAATTTAAACTCATGAAAAGAGAAACCACCATCAAACATCCCCAGAGCCAGGGAAAGAGAAGCTGCCATCAAACACTCACAAAGCCAGGGAAAGAGAAGCCACAGTGAAACACTTGCAAAGCCTTTTCCAGACAAAGTTATTATCTCTGAAAAGAAAGCACTGGCGGCATGCAATTCTGAAACTATCTCGGAAGGGAAAAATAAAGTCCTACGCACAGCAATTGCCCGTCTTGCTGTCCTTAAAAGCAAAATACCCAGTTAGCAAATGGCGAAACCTTAATTACATAAAGTAAGACTGCTGCAGACAGGGATGGGAGCATTGGTAAGATTTATCAGGAAAATAAAAGGCTTTAAAATTGCAGGAGGGTCAAATATATTTGTAAAAGCTACAGCTTGAGTTCCTAAAAATACAAGCAAATAAACAAAACAGAGACTTCATCAAAATCTAATGACTGACATCCTCTTCCAGAGCTCACAACCAGGCAAAGGAACTCTAACATGAGAGTTTATGATTGAAAAGTACAAAGCAAGCGTCCTTCTGAAGAAAAATAGAAAAATGTAGAGAAGTCTCTGGAAACAAATTTTCAGAGGAATTTAAAACCTCTAATACCCGCAACTCTGAGAAAAAATGAGCAGCCCTCCTCCAGATTGCATTAACAATCAATAATCTTTAGTTACTGCTGCCCTTTGTAACAAAACTAGCCCTAAGCAAACGCTTATAGAGTGTATACAAAGGCAGACAACACACACACTACAGAGAACACAAGTACAGCCATCTGTACCAGATGAGACAATACTCATTTTGGAATTATAAAAAGCAATAGAATAAGATCATTTTGACTATCTTGTTAAAGTCCTATGATACAATTCTTAAAATGACTGAAAGAAGCAGTGATCACTAGAAAGACTCACAAGATTCAAAGAAAATAAAACTGAAAATATAATGAAGTTTTACTGCCTTAACAAAAGGCACAGATTAAAAATAGCAAATGAAAATGTGCACAAGGCAAACATCCAAGACAAACAAGCACGTGCTTTCAAATGTCATTCTCTGGAAGTAACACAGAGATGCTCTTAATTATCCCTGGATGACAGGTGAGAATACAAGAGAAGCACACCATTCCAGAGTTCTCACAGGACATTTATGATTTCTTGGTTTTTGTTGAAAGCCAATCATGTTGCTAAGTAGAAAAGAAGTTTTCTACTTAGACTCTGGACCCCTCTGAGATATAGCACTATATGCATGTTAGAATAGTGATTGTTAGCCAGGCAGTGGTGGCACACACCTTTAATAACAGCTTTCAGGAGGCAGAGTCAGGTGGATCTCTGTAAGTTCGAGCCCAGCCTGGTCTACAGAGTAAGTTCCAGAACAGGCTTTAAAGCTACACAGTGAAACCCTGTCTCTAAAAAACAAACAAAACAAAACAAAGTGAAAAGTGATTGTTACCAAGGATGCCAGTTATACCAAATTAAGGCTGCCGTTAAATACAATGTTTGGCATAGATAGATCCCCATGAACACACGAGTCTTAAAGTTAGCTATTCATGTGTTACCCATTAAGATTAAGAAACTGAATCAAAGAAAATTGAGGGATAAAAAATATGAGGTTTTTCAGAGGTTTCTAACTAATAATTTAAAATAAACATAACCGAGAAAGCTTTTATTACAGACTTTGTACTGAATCTCTGAACTATTGTGAAAATTAGAATAATTTTTTACCTTTAATTTGCACAATTTTTAGTCTATTCCCTTCACATCGTCCTCAACACTCTAACAACACACCTTGTATAGCTCTATTCCTAAGAGACATGAGCAAAGTCTATTCATCCTAGAGAGAGAAGCAATTACAGACAAAATGAAGAATTCCACCAAATTCCAGCTTTGACACCAGTGAATTTTACTGGGGTTATTTATAGGGATGTGTGGAGAGGTTACTTACAGGAGCAGAAATGACTCCAATCAGCTGCATCACCTAAAGCCTACCCCAGCATGGATACCAGGAACATGTGATGTTTGTCTTTCTAAGTCTAGCTCCTTTTGATTAACATGGCGATCTCTTATCCCATTTTCCTGCACGTGACATAGTTTCATTCATCCTTATGGTCAAATGGAACTTTATTGTGTCTAAGTATGTCACTTTTCTTTATCCATTCATCCACTGATAAAACTGCAGGCTATTCTTCACCAACCCCGCAACAGACAAAGGTCTGATCTCCAAAATATATAGAGAACTCAAGAAACTAGACTTTAAAATGCTAATTAACCCAATTAAAAAATGGGGCGCTGAACTGAACAGAGAATTCTCAACAGAAGAAGTTCAAATGACCAAAAGACACTTAAGGTCATGCTCAACCTCCTTAGCGATCAGGGAAATGCAAATCAAAACAACTTTGAGATATCATCTTACACCTGTAAGATTGGCTAAAGTCAAAAACACCAAGGATAGCCTTTGCTGGAGAGGCTGTGGAGGAAGGGGTACCCTCATCCATTGCTGGTGGGAATGCAATCTTGTGCAACCACTGTGGAAGTCAGTGTTTCGGTTTCTCCGGAAATTCGGGATCAACCTACCCCTGGACCCAGCAATACCACTCTTGGGAATTTACCCAAGAGATGCTCTATCACATGTCAAAAGCATTTGTTCAACTATGTTCATAGCAGTATTATTTGTAATAGCCAGAACCTGGAAACAACCTAGATGCCCTTCAATGGAAGAATGGATGAAGAAAGTATGGAATATATACACACTAGAGTACTACGCTGCGGTAAAAAACAATGACTTCTCGAATTTTGCATGCAAATGGATGGAAATAGAAAACACTATCCTGAGTGAGGTATCCCAGGCCCAAAAAGACGAACATGGGATGTACTCACTCATAATTGGTTTCTAGCCATAAATAGGGTTCACGGAGTCTACAATAGGCGAATCTAAAGAAGCTAAGTAAGAAGGTGAACCCAAGGAAAAACATATAGTTATCCTCTTGGATAAGGGAAGTAGACAAAATTGCCGGGGGGAAAAGTGGGATCTTGGGGGTGGGGTGGGATGGGGGTTAGGGGAGATGGGGAGAGAAAAGGTAGAAGGGAAGGAGGGTGGACTTGGGGAAACAGGAGGATCGGGATAAAGGAAGGTTGGATAGGGGAGCACGGAACCACAATTCTTAGTTAAGGGACCCACTTTAGGGTGGGCAGGAGACTTGACCCTAGAGGGGCTCCCAGGTGCCCAAGCTGAGGTCCCCAGTTAGTTCCCTGGGCAGCTGAGGATAGGGAATCTGAAATGACCCTACCCTAGAGCAATACTGACGAATATATTGCATACCATCCTAGAACTTGCATCTGGCGATGGATGGAGATAGAGACAGAGACCCACACTGGAGCACTGGACTGAGCTCCCAAGGTCCCAATGAGGAGCAGAAGGAGTGAGAACATGAGCAAAGATGTCGGGACCACGAGGAGTGCACCCACCCACTGAGACAGTGGAGATGATCTACTGCGAGCTCACCAAGGCCAGCTGGACTGTTACCAGAAAAAGCATGGGATAAAACTGGACTCTCGGAACATGGCGAACAATGAGGGCTGATGAGACGCCAAGGACAATGGCACGCGGTTTTGATCCTATGCAATGTGCTGGCTTGGTGGGAGCCTAGCCAGTCTGGATGTTCACCTTCCTAGATATGGATGGAGGGGGGAGGACCTAGGACGTACCACAGGGCAGGGAACCCTGACAGCTCTTTGGACTGGAAAGGGAGGGGGAGAGGAGTGGGGGGAAGGGGAGAGGGGTGGGAGGAGGGGGAGAAGAGTGGGAGGAGGGGGAGAAGAGTGGGAGGAGGGGGAGGGAAATGGGAGGCTGGTGGGAGGAGGTGGAAATTTGTTTTTTTTTTCTTTTCTTTATCCTCCTTTTATCAATAAAAAAAATTAAAAAAAAAAAAACTGCAGGCTAGTTCATGGTGTTGGGTCTTGTGAATAGTACTGCTAAAGATGGACGAGCAAATATTTCAATGACTTAATTTAGTTTTCTTTGGGAATATACCCCGTGGTGACATAGCTGGTGAACATATATATTTTTATTTATTTATTTTTCTTTTGGGGAACTTTTATAATGACTTCCATAATGGCTACATTAATTTGTTTTCCCCCTAATGGTATAAAGGTTCCTTTCTCCTCTGTCCTTGCCAGCATTTGCCGTTTAATTCGTATTGGAAGCACAGATATCTTTCTATCCACAGATCTCCAAGGAAACAAGGAATGTTAAGCATACAGAATTGTATTTTAAATGTGAAAGATATAAAACCTGCACTTCCATTCAGAAAGCTTGAAATTGGAGGTGGTATATAGCCTGGCGATCTGTGGTGCCAGGCCATATTAAGCTGCCACAACCAGGATCAAAGCTGGTTAGTAATTTAAATGATCCTTACATTTCCTGTATAGCCAGAGGCAACCCCAAGGTCCCACAAGCAGGACCAGTGGTGGCTAAATGACCCAAACATTATCTGTATAACTGAGACCAGGCCATCACCTTCCCTAGGCCCTTAAACTAGTACAGGTAGCCTGTCTCCAGACCCCATCTTCTGAGAAGAAATGACATATACCCTGAGTTTAGTTTCTATGCAGTTATGCTTCTTTGTGCCCCAGGGACTGTATAACCAGCAAACTTTTCTTCCCAAATTATATTTGCTTAAATATTCTGGCAATAAGCCAACCAGCTTCATATTCCCTGAAGTTTGATCAAGGTTAACGAAGTCAATCGAAACCTAATTTTCATTTGCCCCTCTTCATGGGTCACTGTCTGCTTTGACACCTGCAGAGATCCCCTCAGATTTGAAGACAACCATTTTTACTAGGGTAAGATGAGATATCAATGAAATGTATTATTGCAGAAAAAAGCAAACATCTAAGTTTCTCTGCCTATTGTCCATTTATGAGGCCTTTTAAATATTTCTATAAATGCTTAAAAAAAACCTCAACATGCTTCTGAAAATTAAAGCAAGCATTCTACACTCACCAAAAATATTGTTTAGGTGTTTAAGTAAGCAGAGATTGGGTTTCACAACCAAAGACTCTAGAGCTGCCTAGTCCAGGTCCCTATGCTAAATTCAGTTCACATCCCGTTGTGGCGCACATAATTTTCTGTTTCTTACTCACTGACACTGCTGGATCAACTAAAATTTTTTTACTTAGTAACCAGAGGTAGCAGTAAAATTTATGATTGCTGGAAATAGATTCCTAAGTTTGGAATTTTTTTTCATCCACTTATGTGACTTTAACTTGAATTTTCTCATGACCGAAACAATGAAAGAATTTCTTAACTTCAATGGTTACTATGATGATGTTAAGAGCACTTGGCAAGCAGGGTTTGAAGTGCATTGGGGCCATTCAAAGATTGCATGTGATTGCCCTTTCTCTGATTCCTATGTGACATTTATCTCTTGGTATATACCTTTGACCTTTTATTATATTTTCTAAATCCTAGAACAGTGTTTAATACAATGTACATATCAAAAATGGGCTTTATAAAAATGAGTTAGTTGTTCATCCATCGGTACATCACTGAGCTTTATTTATTGGAAGGGCACCTTCTGGACAATACAAAAACCAATTTTAACTAATAATTTTTATTCATTACTAATTAGAAAGACTGCATACCTAGATACTGATCTAATGTCAGTCATTAAATTTTGATATCACTGGGAAGTCTGTAAGGCTAGTTTCAAACCAATGGCCACCAAGATGATTCTGATTAAATTTAGTATGTCTCAACAAACAAAGCAACAACAAAAGATATGAATATGAGAAGGGACTTTTAGGAAAGAGGGTGAATAAAAGTGAAAGTGGAATTACAATAACCTATTAGTAATTGTAAAAAAAAGTAAAAGTGGAATTACAATAACCTATTAGTAATTGTAAAAAAAGTGAAAGTGGAATTACAATAACCTGTAAAAAATACAATAAAAGATTTTATATGTGTGTGTACCTTTGATTGCTTCCCTACAGAAAAAAAAGCATCATTTTGAAAAATCTGAGAAATTATTTATGCTATTTAGACCAATCTATATCATGAAAATTCAATATAAAAATAATATCTATTATGGGGCTACAGAGACGGCTCAGCAGCATAAAGCAAGTGCTGTCCTTGTAGAGGTCTAGAGTTCAGCTTCCGGCACTCACTTCAGAAAGCACATTTTCATATGCAACTCCAGCTCTGTGTGCTCTACCGCCCATACTGTTCTGGTATTTATACTCACACACTCCTCCCCCTCACATATGTAAATATAAATTTTTAAAAACTTTAGTATCTGATACAATTTTATATGGGATCTTAAGCAAGTGAAAGTGATTCTGTGAGCAATGAAGAGGACAATATGAGGTGACACTATGAAATACATTGTATGAACTTCTCAAGGAATTAGTGAAGTTTTTATTCAGAAAGAACAATAGAATCTCACCCATTTTAAGTGTTATTAGAATTTCATAATTTAACTGTGGCCACCTCTGTAGCAGGAAAGGAATTGCATATATGAACTCACAGTTCTTTTATAGCAAGCATAAGACCTGCACAAGATCAAGTCAGAAAGAAAAATTCTCCCACCATGGAGAGCAGAAGTGAATGAACTCCTACCTCCAGTGGGGGTGTGTGTGGGGAGCTATCGGTGATACACAGCTGCCAGGAGAGCAAGAGCTCACTTGCTTTAGTTGTGTGGCATCTGGTCGGTTGGCCATGTTCCAGTGGGAGGCCACACATCTAAGTATATAGGCAACAAAACTTTAACTTGATGGGTTCAGAACAAAAGAAGTGAGGACACAAAGTTGGGTGGGTATGAGATGAGGGCTGAATCTAAGGAGGTGGTGGAGGGGAACGAATGAGATCGAATTAAAATGTATATATTATCCAAGATTATTAAAGGTATTTTAAAAATAAAAATTCAGGATGGAGATAGTCTTTGCTTCTAATCAGTGCGTTAACTTAGGCTAGTTCTTTCTGGACTTGATCATTGTGGATGCTCTTATGTTCACATACTTGAACTAAATTTTTATTGTTATTCTTTCTTTTCCTCCAATCAAAATTCTTCAAGATAAAACCTAATTTTGTTGAAAGGTCAAAACAGAGCCTCAGTTCATTTTCTCATAAATTTCCCCTCTGAGATTTTGGACAAACTCTCTATGGTACCCTCTGGGTGGTGAGAAAACAATGGTTAGAGAACCTTTAGCTAAGTTTCTGTTTCTTAAACAGTAGAAATTCATATGTATTTTAGCCAGAATCCAAAAGCCTGCTACCATTATATCCATAATTATGTCCCGGTCAGATACATGAAAATGTAAAACACGGTTAAATCAAAGGATAACCAATTTACATATTTATGTTCACCCTGCGTCTTTGCAGGCACAGAGGATATCCACAAGGTTTGAGTCCATGTCAATCTTCTGCCTGGTTACTGGCTATGGTTTAGCTCTTAATACATTGCTTCTCTGTGAGTGCCTCTGAAAACCAATGAGAAAATGCTGTTCTCTTGTTAAAAGCAATATTTAGGTCCTGGCAAATGCTAGTTACAATAATAGCCAGCACTCAAAAACATTTAAGACAAGTCCTACTCAAAGGCCAGTTGCTTGTAACTTAAGAAGGGCTTGCATTCTGACAGCACAGACCCTACCTTGTGAACATTTATAGTTATTGCTTCTCATCACGATTGACAGCTGGGTTCCTTCAGGGGAACTATTTTAGTGAGTTAACAGATATATGATTTTCTCCAAAATGCTAATTAGTCCCAGTTTTATGGTTAAAATACTTAAAAGAAACTGTAGGAACTAAAACTCACTCAAACCAATGAAATAATTTTATATACCCTGTTGATTTGATATGCAGTGCCCCTGGTACAACCAGAGGAGACAGGGGACCTCACTAACAAAATTGCTTTTCTTTCCCTTCCTGTCTCATTCTTTCTATTTATGAGACTAATCTTGAATGTGGATAATTTAGTAGACAGTAATGTTTTGACTGCTGATGAAAACCTTTTCCACGTTTGTTAGGTATTGAAGGTTTCTATTCATTTTTTGAAAGTGTCAATTGTCAAGGGTATGAGTAACAAAATATACAAATGAAAAACAGTAAGTAAAAAACATTAGGTGGATAATATTGTCATTCACCATTAGGAGAAGAGTTATTAGTAATTACATTATGGCACAGCACTGTCTGGTTTCCTGTTCCTGATAAACGGAATAATGGTATATATATAAAACTAGAAAGTTATGCCATCTATATGCATACATATAATTCACTCTTAAAAACCATTGCAAAGCATATATGGTATAGGCATTATTTGTAAGAAACCTTGCAGTGCGTACAAAAGAATAAATTAAATCGGATAGACCACTATAACTGATTGCAGAGCTATATGCAGACTTCAGTAACATTTTTATTCAATAATATATCTGATAAAGATGATTAAGAATCATTCTATTTCAGGTATACTAATCTCCATATATTAGATTTTCTTTGCCTGTCTACTTTAATAATCTTCAAGACTTATTTCTGGGTGAAGATTTCCACAGTAGTTGAGTGCTTCCTTGGGAAAAAACAAAGCCTGAAGTTCAGTTCTCCACACCACAAGAACGGAAAGAAAAACCTTCTTTGCTTTTCACTTTTAATTTTCTTTCCAGATATTATCATGGGTCACATTCAGCAATGATTTCTTCCTCTGGAATTGAAAAATGAAGCTAAAGTTCCGTACTGTGACATGAGGGAAAAGTTGGCAAGTATTAGAAATAGAGAACATGTATATGGTATAAGCATTATTTGTAAGAAACCTTATATGTATATGTAGCTCTAGCACCCATCACTTCTCCATACTTCCCCTCTGCTTCAGCAGTGATGCTCGGGGAGGGACACATGTTAAGTTTCAGCACAATCTAATTCAATGGGCAAGCCGTCCTGTCCATTCCCCAGTGTGTAGTGACCGATTGCCCATTCACAGGGCTCAGTTAACACACACAGCTCAACTGCCCAATCCAATTTTCAGCTTTCCTGCTGTTTTGTAGATGATAAAGGATGGTGTTTCTCACTCTATTATTTTCTAAACACCTGCACAGAAAATGAGGCCTCTTGGCCAAATACCATGTAGGTAGAAGGACCACATTGGAATATTATCTGCTCTATGTTTGCTACAGACATTGTGGGGTTCAGAAATATATGAATCAAACTACAGGTTGCGTTTCTAACCTTATACAGGATTTTGACGCCTATTCGCATAAAGGATTAGGCCCATTGAGAGACACATAACAAGCTGTGGGCTCAATCTACAGCCCATGGTTTTTTTTTGGCCTGTCTCGGTCCTATTGACTTAAAAAGCTACTGTTAATTACATTGTGATTTTCTGACACTGTGAGATTTAAAAAAAAATCTATCAATAATTTAATTGTTCATTTATCTCTTTTGTTCAAATAATCACTGCATGGTATCAGCAGGAATGCAGGCCACTCTCAGTATCTGAGCAGTCTTCATTAATGGTTTTAACCTACTATGTATCATCAAAGTATTTTAGAAAAAAACCAATTGCATCAGGACTTAACACGTTCAGAATTTTTCTTGTTATAACTAATATAGAGGTGCTTTAATGTTTTCGAAAGAGTGTATAAGCTGTATGTGGATTTCACATTATTTTCTACAATGAACTTATACATCTATGAATTTTAGAAACATGGGGTTTCTGGGCACCAATCCCAAGAGTACTACCAGAAGACTGCATTAACATTTAGATGTTGTTTCATGACCATTACCAACCCCCTCTTCGATTTCCCCTTTCAAACTCATAAAAACCCATAAGTAGTACTTGGTACTCTGATACTTTTTATCTTTCATACATCTAAGTCTATTTTCTGGTTCAGTTCATTGGCAATGCCCACATATATAGAAAGTCACATTGTATCATTATGACTATAATCATATTTAACTGATATCACGAGGGAAACGGCCCTGAGTTCTGCATCTTCAGTAAACTAATCTCTACCTCCTTGATTTAGGTGTAGGGTTGACCATCATTACAGGGCGTATAATTTTCTGGCTGTTAACTCCAACTCTAATTCAGTATTTGTAGACTGTGTTATATGTTTAGCATTTTCATCATTGTTGGGAGAGCATCATTGAGATTTTTTAATTGGATAGTTGGGTTACTTTTTAAGAAGATCTGGTGAGGATCTAAAGATTCAATGGTCTTATTTAATTCCCCCCCCCCACCCTCTCCTTCTTCTTTCTCTGGACCCACCGAGTCTACTAAGCATGACCAGACTCTTCATGTATGTAGGGCCATCTACTAGAGTTTAGGTAACCTCCCAGGGGCCTTACTGCTTAAAGAAACTGGCTTTCCTCTCCCCTGCAACCATCAATTGACAACAACTTCTCAACAACTGCTGAGATTACTGACTCCTGTATGTTAGAGTTTTTTTTCAACATGACACAAATTAGAGTCATCTACTAAAAGGGTGCTCAATTGAGCAACCGCCTCCATCAAATTAGCCCATAAGGAAGTCTGCAGTACATATTCTAGATTAAAGATTGCATGTAGAAATCCCAGGAGACTATGAGTAGTGCCACCTCTGGGAAAACTGGTTGGTTACGCTATAAGAAACTGACCTAGGACTTTTACATGTGTGTGTGACAATTGTGTAGCTTGATCTGCTTGTGGGAACGAGAAGTAGGGCCTGCCCCTAACATTTCCCAGGCACCTATTCCTCATACTGGGTTGCATTACCCAGTTTTAATATAAGCGGAGGAGCTTAGTCATATTTCAATTTAATATTCCATGCTGTGTTGATACTTATGGGAGGCCTGCCACTTTCTGAACAGAAACAGAGAGGATTGGAGGCAGGGGAAGATGGAGGAGGGAATGGGAGGAAAGGAAGAAGGGGAAACTGCAGTTGGGATGTGAAACAGATGAACAAATTTAATTACCAAAAAAGAAACTGAGCTGAGCAAGGTATCCCTCCATAGGAAATGGACTCCAAAGAGCCAGCTCAGGCACTAGGGATAAATACTGACTCCACTGCTAGTGGCCCCACAAACTGCCTTGGTCCTGCCTCAAGTGACTATGTGACAGACTGTGTTGACTCCATTTGGGAGGCCTCACCCTTTCTGAACAGTGAATGGGGGATGGGATGGGGAGAAGGTCTGGGAGTGGAGAACAGCAGGGAGAGGGAACTGGGGTTGTTATGTAAAACACCAATAAAACAATTGTTTTAAAAAGAGAGAAAAAGAAACTGAACAAGTCATGGTATGCAAGCCAGTAAGCAGTGATCCTCCGTGGCTTCTAGTTCAAATCCCTCATGCAGGTTTCTGCCTTAAGTTCCTATACTGACTTTTATTCATGATGGACTGTAAGCTATACAATAAAATAAACCTTTTCCTCCCCAGATTTCTTTTGGTCACAGTGTTTACCAAAGCAATTTAAAAAGCAAATTAATACACTCCCTCCTGTATCCATGCTTGAACTTTGTCTGATTTAGTTTTGATGCGTCTTATACTTGCAGCCACCGCCACTATGAGCTCGTGTGCACAGCAGCATCCTCATGTGCTTTACGGTTTTTCTTCCCTGTGTGCTGTAATAGAATATTAAAGATGGGTTGTATTATTTTATGCTGTGGAATATTTGTTTAACGATGCAAAGATGTATTGAGTTCTTTTATGTTGCCTTTGTTGAGCTCTGCGAAGCTGTGTTACTGTGCCTGTCTAAAACACCTGTTTGGTCATATATAGAACTGAGCAGCCAAGAGCTAGTCAGGAGAAAGGATAGATGGGCTGGCAGGCAGAGAAAATAAATCGGAGAAGCAATCTGGGAGGAGGAATGGAGGAGTGAGAAAATGAAAGGAGGATGCTAGGAGCCAGTCACCCAGCCAAGCAGCCAGACACAAAATAAGAAGAAAAGAAAAAAAATACAGAAATTTTAAAAGGTAAAATCCCAGAGACAAGAGGTAAATTGGATAATTTAAATTAAGAAAAAAATCGCTAGAAATAAGCAAAGCTAAGGCCAGGCATTCCTAAGTAAAAATAAGTCTCTATGCATGTCAATATTTGGGACCTGGGTGGCAGACCACCAAAGAGCAGAAAGAAAAAAAAACAAAACACAACTACAGACTTCTACAATGAAATTGAAGATTTTGTGGGGAGGGAGGGTGTGTGATATAAATGTCTCTTTAGAGCTAAGCATTCTCACTGTTGGACTCTCTATACTTTGGCCAATTATGGATAGTGTATTAATCACTATCTACTGCAAAAGAAGACACTTCTCTGATGAGGGCTTAGATGTGAATTACTCTGAGGCTATAAAAATAAGAACTATGAGGAAATATATTAATATATTCATTTATCAGAATAATAGTACTAAGTTCTATCATGGACTATACAACCTAAATAAGTATGAGTTTGGGACCCAGTTAAATTATCAAACATGTATTATGTCTTGAGTAGTGAATGTTAAATCCAGTCATATACAGAAGTTGATTATTTCCATAACAGTCATGCCACTAATATTTATCTCAGTTTCTTTTCGCAGGGAATGTTACCATGGAGTACTGATTGTTGAGAGAAACACAGTGTCGTGTGTGTGTGTGTGTATGTGTGTGTGTGGTTTATGATTTAGTAATGGGACCTAGACATCTGGAGTTGGGTTCTCAATAATGTCTTTTGGTGTAAGTATCTGTTAGACCTCTGTAGTGAATATGTTTGGATCTCTATTTGTTGCTAGCCCCGAATTGTCGGGTAACTGTATATTTCAGATACTTCCAACATTCTTTAATGGGCCAGCATGAGACCCTGATAAATATGACTGTGTTCTGGTATCTTGAAGCTTAGACGAAACCAATTCTTAGAAAACTCTCTTTAAAGTTAGTGTTTTCCTAGTAATTTAATAAATAATGGAGAGTGGAATTTCCAGATGTTCTGTATTTTCTACAGAAATTGTAAAATGAAATCAGTCTTTCTCCCTCTTAATTTGATTTTTGGAACTGACAGAAAAAAAAAACAGGTTATCTTTGGCTGTCTGAGAGCCATATCCAGTCATTCATATGTACATGGATTCAAGGAGCTTCCATATTTGTTGTAACCCCTGACCGTCCATCCTCCAAAAGTCATATAAATATTAATTATTTGCCACTCAGGTCTCCCTTGGTCTCATGCTGAGACATCAACAGAATAGTATCAGTGCAAGAGAAAATAAACGTTTTTCTCCTAACTCAAATGTAAGTCTCCTCTCTCCATATTTTGACATTAGTACCAATTTATAGATTTTTAGAAGAATAATATATGAATAATAGAGACCATGCCACAAGAATGAAAAATTGAATTTGGGTTCCTTACAAAATAAAGATGAAAAGGATGGAATTAACTGGATCAATTGTCAAAGATCCTATTTTATTTCATGTCTTTCACTTTTGAAGTCAAGCAGGGCACAGCTAATGCTATCTGAAACATTACCGTTATTGTATAACTCATAGTTCATCTCTACCATCTACCATCTTTTCTTTCAGACATATTTGGTGATGAGTGGGGTATACTAATATCTGCATCAAGTAGATCCTAGATTAAAATGAAATGTGTGTATTTGAAGTGAATGACTGGGTTGGTCAGGTAGTTGAAGGGATTCTGATCTAACATTCTCAAATAAAAACAGGATGAATAAATGTTATAAACAGATTTCCTTCTCCATTGTTTTGGGCAACGGAAACTTTTCTATGTTTCTATGTTGTTACATTTACTCCAGTAATATGTTCCAAGAACACAGAGTCCATGACCATGCATGAATTTATAAACTTCATTCATAAATTTCTAGTTGGAGCTATTTTTCTCACTGGTAGGCTTTATTTCGTCTAATAGGTATTTCAATTATGCAACTTTGGATTCAATCATTTATCTTTTCAAGTTTTTGCTAGCAGGCATCAGTGTGACAGAACACTCAACACTAGTGTTCATCAGTTCTAATAATGTCTCCTCTATACAGACGCAGGTGACTTCAGTGCCCTTCCTCTCTTCCAGTGACTTGGTTGTTCCACTTCTAGGGAAGCAGATTAAGGGAAGCCCATAGTCCAACCAGAGACATTTAGTCACTTAATTTTTCCTCTATCTTTTGCCTGTTTCCACTCCAGTCAGACAAGGAAATGACTTTTCCACACAAGTAATCAATTTCTTTTAAACCCAGGGAGATAATTTATAAACCACAGCCTGAAAATGTAACTCTATAAACAAGCTTCCTTTTCATAAATTTAGACTCTAAAGTCTGAGATACATAATCCTATTTGCAGCACAGGCAAGCAGTGTTTTGTATTGTCCAATAACAAATTTCAGTGACCTAAAAAGAACAGGGAAGGTGTTGCAGAGAATCAGAATTTTTTTCCTTTTTTAAAAGTGCTTTATTCCTTATTTAAAAGTGATTTTTAAAAGGATTCCTGTAAAAAAAATCTTTTGTCTTGTTTCTCTCTAGGAAGAAAATTATCAATTGCATATTAGTGTATCTCTAGTATGCTAGTCACTGAAATCTCTGAATAAATGACTGATGTTTTTGAAATAGAATACCAAACATCAGAGTTGGATTCAAAGTTTCCTGTGAATACAGGAAATTGTAAGCATAATTGCTTATAGTTAAAGAAGAAAAGCTGTAGTGTAGCTTCACTCTGCTTCTGTCCCAAAACAGAAAGTAAACGTGGCTTTCTTTCCCCAGGGCATCCTTGAAGTGCTGCGAGTTGAAGACAATGGGGGAAAAATTTTCCAGAGGCAGAACACAATGACCATGCACCTTTTCTATGTCCAGGGAATGATGGTAACAGCGGGAGAAAGGACACAACAATAAAAGCATTAGCATAAAAGGCTTTGATTAGATCTCCTCCAATCAAAGAGTGTGCACACACATCACACGTATATGGTCGTTACTTTACAAATTCCATCTCTAAAACTATACTCCAATAACATGTCTAAGGAACGAGATGAAGCCTGAACATAAGAATGCTCTGCTGTATCCTCCTATGCACTGTTAAGTAGCTTTCAGCACCACATGAAGAATGTGACTTTCTTGGGTGGCAATGAGGAGACACATATACACTAACTTACTTAGACGAAGTGATGTCTACTCGCAATGCTGTATAAATGTGGACATTCGTAAAACCTTTTGAACGTTGACTTTTCAGCACTTTCATGTGTCCATGCTATTTTGTTTTATATCAAAAAATTTTCAAAGTCCGAAAAAAAGATTTTTAATGTAGAGATTCAACTCTTCTAAAGTATTGGTTTGTCGTTGTTTAGAAAGCAGAATTTTCCTAGAATTTTTGAGAAGGGGAGGGATATTATAAACTGCAACACAAGTTTACAAATCAAAAATCACATTTATTATCTTATTGTTCTATTGCTGTGAAGAGACACCATGACCATGGCAACTTTATAAAGGAAAACATTTTATTGTGACTGCCTTACAGTTTCAGAGGTTTAGTATATTGTCATCACGGCAGGAAACATGGTAGCATGCAAGCAGACATGGTGCAGGAGAGTGTTGAGAGTTCTACATTCAGATACACAGGCAGGAGAGAGAGAGAAAGAAAGAGAGAGAGAGAGAGAGAGAGAGAGAGAGAGAGAGAGAGAGAGAGAGAGAGAGACTAATGTAATGTTGGGCCTGACTTGAACATTTTAAAACATCAAAGCCCATATCATTGGCATACTTTCTCCAACAAGCCACACACCCTGATACTGTCAAGGAGTACCACTCCCTAATGACCAGGCATTCAAATATAAGCCTGTGGGGGCCACTATCATTCAAATCACCTCATTTATAAATTGACCAGTTTCTAGAAGTCTTATCAAAAACCAGAGACTGTCAAGTAAATATGAGTCACCCACCATAAGAAACCTCTTAAGAGGGACTTTTGTTTCTGTGGGAAATAGACAGGGTTTCCAAACAATAATTGCTGATATCCAAAATGCTTAGTTAGTATAAAACATATTAAAATATAAATTGAACTATGACTCATGTTTAGAACGCTCTCTTAATAACCGCCAATAGTCTTTTCACTTGCTTGCTTTACCCAGTATCTTTTATACCATGAGGTTAGCAGACAGAGAAAGCCATGTTCTCCTCATCCACTGACTTCTCAATGAAACTGAGGCCAGAAAATGGGGTGATGGTGATCATGAGCTATGCACATCTCGACTGAACCCTGGCCCTGCCAGTGCATTCCAAATTACCTCACTGTTTCTCAGTTTTCTCACTTAGAAATAAGAGATATTAACAGTAATCATTCATAGGAATTTCTGTCACGTTAATGTAGATGTTCATGGAGAACTTTCACATTTGAAGAGGAAAGTTACGTTTTTTAATAAAACAAGACATATAAGAAAAATACTGTTGGGGACATCTCTCAAAAAGGTATGAATTTAGTAACAAAAGCACTACCAAAATATGATAATGAGTTCCTTCAAAGATTCTCAGCATCTGGAGGAGGCTCAGCAAACATTAAAAATGAATGAGCATCCCAACCTTCCGTAACATTTTCATCATATGCAGAAGCAGAACCAGTCCTTCAGTGACTGATGTAGACTATCAACTATGTACATGTTGTGTAAAGATGTCTACATCAACAGCATAAACTTTCTTATGGTCATGATTAACCAAATATTACTCTATCAGTATATGTTGTAAATATCTGGTTATAATTCTCCTTTCAAAATTAGTTATATTTAAAACTCAGTCAAAATTATGTTGGTAATACAATTAAATTAGCTAATGGCTATAGATTATGTTCTTAGAAATATTATTAGACATTATATACATTTGAGTAAAAGCTGAACATGAAAATTTCTTATGCAAAAACAGGTGAGACCAATACCGATGTAATGTGTGACTATTGTGTGTGTGTTTGTGATGTGTTTGTGTGTGTACATTTAGAAACATTAATAATGAAAAGGTTGTACAGTGTCATTGGCCATGCCAGAGGAGCAGCAGATGGTAACTGAAGTCCCAGGTATCAGCCCACCAGAAGGAAATTCTCTGATGGGCCAATCTTGTTTAAGTAAGGCCACGGTACTGCCGACTCCAGAATGTCTTGCTTCTGCTGTGCCTTTCCATGTTTGCTGCAGCTTTCTTTCTTTGGTATCTAACATGGTGTGAGTGGATGTGGGGAGACCTCCACTGCCTGTAATATCATATGTTTATCTCTTGGAAACCTCCTGCTCTACTGGGCATCTTCCCTGTGGATTGTTAAAAAGGTGACCCTTCTCTAAACTATACTCTCTAATTTAATAATAATAATGGTAGCCTATACAGAGTTTTGATGAATAAAAGTAAATACAAGGATATGGTTCACAGCTAAGGCATATGGGTTCCACCTTAAGAGCTTCTCAGGTTAATGATTAAAAGGAAAGCACCTGATTCCAGGAGCCAGGCGGGTTCTAATTCTCCGAATGCTGAAAAGAAGCGGTCACGTACCATTAGCTAAAACAAAGCTTCAAAATAACTTTGGGTTAGACAAGATGCCTTGCTAAAAGTTTTAAGCTAAATAATCTCAAAAAAAAACAAGTGAAAATTCCCAAGGACACATAGCTGAGTGGTCTGATTCATTAGGCTAGGGTCAAAAATACAATACAGCCTGATTGTTGCTAGCTCTCCTTGCTAGGTTTGGTTGATGACCAAAGGTGATAGATTCCTTATACACACATCTGTCCTCAATCTCCTGATACAAAAAAACTATTAATGAGTGGATATGTACCCTAAAGATTTAAAGTACAGCTGCCTGAGTTTTTTTTTAAGACTCCTTATGAGATTACCTTTCAAGACAAGTAATGAAGTAATTGGCCCTTTCTTTGTAACTGCAACATGCAGCCTGCCAGTAAAAGACTTGACAAAAACACCTTGCTTTCCCACACAGTTAAGCTATAACAAGTTGTTGAGAATGCATGTGGGTTCTTCGGATAATTTGTTTTCCACTTGTAGCACATAAAATGTTTAATCATGTAAGGGATATGGGGAACATGCTGTTTTAACTGTTTGCTTTGCATTCATTGTAATCATTCACTTGCAAAACAAAATGTGACTGTATTGCAATTCCTATATTTCTTGAAGCACTTTGCTGGGATATATAAGTTGCAGAAAAAAAGTATTCAGTAGAAAGGACACGAGAAAACAGAGAATAAAGAGGGAAGCCATCAAGAGAGTGTGTGAGTGTCTTTTTCCTTAAATTCCCTCAGACAGAAAAGTCTAGCTCATGCCTTCTCTGTGGATTCCTCTCAAAGCACTATGCTGCTGGAGACCAGCCTCCCAGAGAGTGGTAGTGCAGAACCATTACAGCTGATCCTAACCAGCTCTTGATCATGGTTTCATCCTTAAATCAATGTTTTTTCAGACCTCCTTTTGTTGGCTATACCTTGAATCCAAAGATATTTTTTGCTGCATGTCTCTCTATCTGAATGTCAGCAAACCATATCACTGATATTAGACACAAGTCCTTGCTGCTCCATTAAATAGTGACACTCTTCTTTAGCGTGGATCTTTCAAGCTCAACTCCAGAACCTATGCATCAACGTATTCTGGGCACACCCTCACAGACATATCTAGATATGTGCTTTACCAGTTGTCTCTTGATCTGGTAAAGTCTATAACCAAGATTAAACCATAAATTTAGATTTCTATTTGGTAAGGAGGGGTTGGCATTTGTAATCTACTTATCAATAAAGTCAAAGCTCATAGTCTGCCCTTGATAAGGGGAAGTTCTATACTACTGACTATTTGATGAATGATCTCCACATGAGTTAGAAAATTCATGTTTTATAATGAATTACTCATCTCTTAGCTTCTATTTAATAAATTCTTTCTTGAATTTTTATGTCTTTCTGAGGTTAAAAAAAACCCCAAAACTTTCAAAACTGTATCTAACCAAAATGATTCTAGAACGGCCTGAATGAATCTTTGCATTTCACTGACGCTTCCTACCAATTATTGCTGTTAAAGTTGTGACTCAGGAACACTGTGGTTTTCTGAGTCCTTTGATCATTCCACTTTCTAGGAAAACCCTGAGCTTTATCAGTCGCTCCCACTTGGCAGCCACACGCTTCATCTTCATACAATATTGAATTGCATGAGTCAATCTGACTCTGCATATGGCTCTCTGGGATGGATGTCATCCACAGATTCTATTAAAGGCTTTACTGTCCTTTTTTCATGTTTCAGGAGAAGAAGAGCAATGTAATATCTTTGGACCATCAATTTTAACTTGATAATTCCCTTTTTATTTAAAAGACTTTTCTATTTTTCCTTTTGTTCTGTCTGGTTTTATTTTCCTCAGATGAGGTAGTAACAGGAAGAAAGAACCTTGTATTGACTCTCAGCTGCAAATCCAGCTCCTTATTTAAACTATTTGTAAATTGATTTATTTGATTCTATATTTATTTTATTAGATTGATGGTATAATGAAATTATTAATATAGTAGACTCCTATACCAAATGTTGGGTATAATTCTACCTCCTATTATTTTTGGAGATTATGTGAGAATTCAGCCATGTTATTTAACCTCCTTATGCCTCAGTTCTTAACTCAAAAGTTAGAATACAAATGACATCATCACAAAGGATGCTTATGACACAAGAGTGAGTTAGTGCTTATGTATGTCATGCTTGAAATCCTTCAGTACATACAAAATGCTCAATAAACTCAACTTCTATTTTATGAGATTCATTTTCTATACTTATATGCTTGGGTATTTTATACTTAGCATACATTATGCAATAAACTTTTAATATAAAAGATGTATGAGTTAATATAATCATCACTAATTTATTGAGCACAAGACTAAGCCTAAAAGAAGGTAGTATCAAAAATAGAGTAGGATTCCTCAGTTTTAACCTCAGCCTCTCAGTGCTCAAAGCTTAGTTCATTATCGCTATCCAGGAATAGCTTTAAAAAAAATAAACAATAGAAAGATTATATATTTGTTAGTTGATTAGCTACATCCAAAGTCTAACTTTCTTAAAACAGAGAGCACTAATTCAAGGCTAAGTATGTACTGCCTTAGTCTTGTTCATTATTCTGTGATATTCTTTGGAGAATATCTGCAGTAATATCATTAAAATGTTACCTGATTAAATTAGCTTGTCAGTCAAGAATATCAATTCCTCAATAAAACTATCCCTTCATGTGAGTTTTTTTAATTGAATCACCCTAAAATATATATTTATTTCAATTACTCAGATCAAAAGAATGTTTTTCTCAATTCTCTTCTTTCTCAATATCATAAATTCTCTAGGCCACAACATCCTTTATTTAAAAGGTATATAAGTGATAAAAATGTAGAAATGAAAAGAATTTTAAGTGTAAAAGTTAAAGTCATAAACAAGTCTAAATCAATCAATAACTTCTATCATTAAGAAGGTTGAATACCCTTAACTTCTCCATTTCTGTCTGTGAACATACAAGGGATTTCATTGTTCATGCATTAAAAATTAAGATACATACATAATTTGTATGTTTTACTTAATTTTTTAATACAACCCATTCACTAACAGTCTTTAAAATATGCTATTTCCAAAAAAATAAAATAAAATATGCTATTCATAAGGAGAAAAATCTATTTTGAAATATGACATTATTACTTTTATTGGCATTTCAAAATCATTTTACAATTATACTTCTAATGTCTTTACTCCCAAAATAAGGCTACAATGTGTGCAATTTTTTTCATAAATTTCTGTGTGATGTTCTGATTATGTCCTTGCATCAAGTTGCCAGGTCCCACTAGCAATGAACTTACTTTACAGAAGAACTTTTTAAATTACTATTTTGGGTATATATTAATAAGTTAGTTTCTAGTGTATCAACTTCTACCTCATTAATGATATACTGACCCTCATTGGGCATTGTTACCTTGAGAACATTTGCTCTTTGCGGGGGGAATAATTCAGGGAATCATCGCATGCAATCTCTTTATACATGGCTTACCACCCGATGCTTCACTCCGTGACATCTATGAACAGCAGTAGAGCTGCCGTTCTCCCATTTAAAACCCACCTGGGTATCTCCTTCAACACAGAACTTGTTCAACCCAGCAGGGGAATTCATGTTTTCATCCTGTGTTTCCATGTTTCACCCATGTCTTCAGCAGTGTCTCCCTCCCCTTGCTACCCTCGTACAGATTTCTCAAAGCCTTTGTTGGCTCTGCTGTCAGAAGAGAATTGCAACCCTGTATTATAAGAAGAGATGAGATTTTTATAACTATAATATTTTATCAGAATACATGTTCCATAACTGATAGCAGTATGAACTAAGTTAAGTGATAAACTCTTCTATTAATTGAGCTTATACACTATTTTTTACAATTTCCACTGTGACTAGGTTATGTTTTAACTGTTTTCCCCAAAGCTTCCTGTCCTGAAAGTTTTGTTCTCAGTGTGACAATGATAAAGCTAGTGGCAGGTTTTCAGGTCACTGGAGGCACTACACTCACACGGTAATATGACAGTTTTTTAAGTACATCAGTCACTTCCAAAAAATGTTGCAGCAAGAGGACATAGAGACTTCTTTAAATCACTCTTGCTTCCTCTCTAGCCATGCACTGTTTCCCGCTTGCAGATGTGCCCACTGTGATGTCATCTACGATGCTGTGATGTAGCCAAAAGACTCTCTACAAAAGCTTCACAGATGGAGATGCCGAAACTGACCTCAATAAAGCTCTCTTCTGTATAAAGAACCCATCCTCTGGTATTTCATGACAGCAACAGAAAACATACTAAGATCTCCAGGAAGAAAGTATAGTTATAGAAATTCTATACATAAGCTGCATCAGAGTTCAAGTCATACATGATTACCAAGGCTATAATAAAATGAGAAGTCACAAGTTTTTGAAGGACTTGGTAACAAAACCTCATTTCAGTTAAAGTCTGTAAGGAAGCTATGATTGTATGCACCAAACATTTGAGCATTTCTGGTGTCCTCCTTTGATAACGGGGATATATATACTAGAGAAACAAACGCTGTAGATTCAAAGACTATGCCAATTTTACTGAGAGCTCACTGTTTTTTGTCTCCTTGGCTGTACATATCTTTGCTTCCCACACAGGTGTAGCAGAGAAAGAAATAACTATATGGATGATAATTCATTCCACATGATGTAAACTTTAGAAGTGATTCACAAGTCAAAAGAAGAATAAAAATAATCAAAGAAGAATTAACTCCAGATTCTCTTTTGTAAGATACATATTTTAATGAAAGATTATTATAAAATAACATCTATAATTGTTTCTTTGTAGCTGAAACCTCTGAGGAAGTGATTATACTCTTGCTTCAACAGATGATTCATTTAAAGGTTCTAAAAAACAACCATATTTCCAAACGATTTAATTTCTTATACTCTCAACCAATATAATATAATTGTGTACTTTTCTGAAATGTCAAAATCTTCTCAGCCAATTGAATATAAAAAGGCTATTTTAAAATCACTGTTTGAAATACAAACCAGGATTGTTACATGAATCACATCTCTTTTCCTGAGCCTTATTAGAGAAGATATACACAAGAATTGGCAATAATACCATCATCAGTAAAACTGATAAGGTACACCTTCGACGACATCTACAGGTTTGTCCCTGAACTGGGTAAGTAGCAGTTGTGAGAGTCACACTGCTACTACTGCCACCCAGTAATGTGAATAATGCAGGCCAAAATCAAGTGATAGATGATGATATATGATGCCATAGGACACATAAGAGAAAAAATAACAAACTCTTAAAATAGGACACTACTACTGGATGTAAAATAAGAAAAAATTTATTAAGCATTGTATTAAAAACTATTAACAATGTTGAATCTTATTGGTGTGAGAAGAAAAGAGGAAAATGCAAGAAGTCTAAGGTATCACTTTAGGTTCTAGTGTAAGCAATTACAAATTTCAAAGACTTTATATGCTAATCTTATTCAAATATATAGAGATAAAAAGTTGATTTTTATATTTAATTAAGCTTGTAACAAAGATGTTGAAATAACATGGGTCGAAGAATACCAGGCTAAGTCCAAGATAAACAATTTATATTTTATTTATTATTATAAAGGCAAACTCACGAAACAGGAACACAGGAAGGAGAAGTCCAAGCTATACCAATGTAAATTATCCATAAATAATAGTTCACAAGTATTTACTCTATTTTCCACTATTACTAGTGTGGATAAGTTCACACTAAATTATCTAAAATCCCATTCAATTTTTCCTCTTTTTTAATATCTCTGGGCCTAGAGTATTTGAGTGCAATGTTCAATGTGTGTACAAATAAAAATGTAAATTTATTATATGATGGCTAATCTTGGCTGTCAACTTGGCACACCTGGGAAAAGAGGACCTCTTGAGTCTTTATCAGATTAGTCTGCGGGTATATATGTAGGGGCACTTTCTTGACTGCTCGTTTATGTAAGACGGCCCAGTTGACTGTGAATGGTACCATTCCTAGAAAGGGCTGAATGTATAAAAAAAGAGCTGAATGTGAACTTAGAAGCAAGCCAGTAAGATAAATTCCTGCATGGTCTCTGCTTCAGTTTCTGTCTCCCGGTTCCTGCCTCCAGGTTCCTGCCTCCAGGTTCCTGCCTCCAGGTTCCTGCCTCCAGGTTCCTGCCTCCAGGTTCCTGCCTGGAGTTCCTGAACGTCTTGGCTTCCCTGCATGGTGAACTATAGCCTGTAAACTGGAATAAACCCTTTCTTCCCCAAGCTGCTGCTCGTCATGGTATTTATTACAGCAACAGAAACAAAGTACAGCACCATTCTAGAAAGTATGGAAGAACTGAAAGAGCGTTAAATGAACACACCTAAGTTTGAAACAAACTCTAAATGACCTTCTGTGAATCCAGTGAAGACAGCAGGTCTCCTCAGGCCTTCTGAGCAAGGGAAAACAACCGGGAAACCAGTACATTACATCTACCACAAAGCATGCTAGCATGTTTTCTTAACCAAAACATGAATTAATGTCTTCCCAATATGATTTAAGATACAAACTAACTTCAAAAATTATTAGCAATAGAGTGTAAATTCCACCCAAAAATGACAAATACAATGAAATTATACACATTATTGAGAGGTCATGGTTTGATAAACCAAATGTGTTCTTAATTTAGTATCCAGTTGAAGGCTATTAATTTTATGTTTGAAACAAGAGATGGTATGCTAAGCACATAGTAATTTAATTAAAATATTTATTATAGACTCTGTGCTGCTCATCCTTATAAAATAAAATGTCCTATAGTTTATTTGGGAAGAGAAACAGGTAAATTAGAAACATAGACTGATGCAGAAAGTGCAAAGCTGAAATAAATAGAACTTTATAATGAGCTGAGCTGTCCTGTGAACTTCCCTTTGGAACAGAATAAGTGAGGTTATGTTTAAATATTAAGTAATGTAGAAATGGGGAGGGGTGAAAGAATTTTCCAAGAAGATCCAGAATTGTGAGTGCATTATATATCAGACAACAGAATATTTGGGAAGCATATTAAGAAAGAAAAAGTCAATTTCAGCTGACAGTTTGACAGTACAGTGCATCACAGCTGGATGCACTGCATCCGTAGCCATGAAGCATATCAAAAGCTACTCCTAAGATCACTTTCTTCTTTGGACTCAGTCCAGAACTCTGACTTGTAGAATGAATGATACCATCTACATTTAGGGTAGGTCTTCCAACATCAACACAGTCTGGAAGACCCTGCACAGCTGTCCCTAGAAGTTTATTCCCTCTAATCTAGATCCTGCTGAGTTGACAGTTAATATTATCCCTGTTAGTATTGTCAGTAGTTCCTGATAGCTAAAGAACAGCGTCAGAGAGGAGGTGATGAAGGTAAAGACTCAACAAGTGGCCAGATGTTGAACAACCTGCTTATTCTATCCCAAAATGTTTGCTCTGGTTTATTTGTTTTAAATGCAGTAGAGTAGGGAAAGTGCAACTAAAATCGCAGTGTTCCGTTATGAACCTGTCATGGGATCCACAGGAGAAATAAGAGGAGCTGGTCTGTGGGAGCAGCACTGGAGTGTCAGTTGGGGTTTTTTATTGCTGTGATAAAATCCCATAGCCAAGAGCAATTTGGGGAAAAATAAGATGCATTTGACATACATATCCAGGGTCACAGTTAATTGAGAGTAGCAAAGCAGGAATGGAAGCCTACATAGAACCTTCAGCTCTACGTATTATTTGCATTATTGTTCAGTACATTGAACTATAAAATATTCTGCAAGATACACTGGGCTTAAGGTAGACGGGATAATATCAGTTACAAAAAGCTGGTTAGAAACATGACAAGTTAAGACCAGGCATTCATAAGTAAGCATAAGTCTCTGTATGTTTATTTGGGAGCTGAGTGGGAGGCCCCCAAAGAGCAGAGTAAGAATTTTAAAAAAGCCAACTACGCACATGTAGGCATAGTCTTCTCAAATAGTGTCAGTTTATTTGAAGGGATTTGTGTAATAACAAGCAATAATGGAACTAAAATCTGAAGTAATTCTCCTACAAGCTTAGAACACCAAAGACTGTGCAGTGGAGCCAAGGGACAGACATGCAACAGATTCTCCCAAGTCAGACTTCAGCCTTTCCAACTGTGAAGGAATACATTTCTGTTATTTCAAGCCACTTGGTTCATAGCACTTTGTCATGGGAAAATTAATTAAAATGTCAAGCATGACTGCTATAGGAATATGAAGTAAGTCAAGGCTATAACTTCACTAATAGGTTCAGTATGCAAATATTTAATAGGAAAGTGCATTGTCAAAAAGTAGCAAGTACTTAATATTTAGAGTGAGGGCTATATAAGTGGAAACATCAAATGCAGATATCTTGATAAAGAAATTCACTTAAGGATTACAAAGAGCAGTGAAAGTAGTTTCTGTAAGATGTGTTCAAGAAGAAATCGTTCCTTTTAAAAGTAAAGAAAAAGGGCAAAAATAATGAAATATTTAAAAGAGAAAAATGGTTGCAAAAAGAAGTAGTAAAAAAATAATATGTCTTAGGTGGACAACAACTAAATTAGTTGTAACCCATTCCTGATACTGGAATCGTCATTTGGTGACAAGAGATGATCAGGGAAGGCTCTGTCTCCTGCAAATTTTGTTTATATCATTTATTTGGGGTATACAGTTCCCCTCCTCATCTATCCATAACTATCTATTATATTTATCCTTCATAGTGAGGCCCATCCCTTTTATCTAGTCCTTTCTCTATGCCTAACTTCTGTAGTTACACAGATTGTAGCATGTTTATCAATGACTTAACAGCTAACATCCACATATAAGTAAACACATAACATATTTATCTTTCTGGGCTGGTTTACCTCCCTCAATATGATTTTTTTTAGCTCCACTCATTTATCTGCAAATTTCAGTTTTAAGCAGATGATTAATATGGTAACTAGAAAAAACATTTAAGGAACATCTGTCTGCACAAATGAATGGAGCTGTATTGATTGACTGGCTATCTTTGTTGCTCTTCTAGCGCCATGTCAAAGCACCACAGCCAAGTCAACTTACAGAAGAAAGAGTTTATTTGGGGAATACAGTTCCAGAGGGTTAGGTCCATAATGAGGTGAACGGAGAGCAGACATTGAGGTGGGAGCTGAAATTTGAGAGCCAAGCACTCACACTTTGAAATACAAACAGGAAACTGAGATAGTGCACTGGAAAGAGCACATGACTTTTGAAAGTTTAAAACCAGACCCCGGCAGCATAGTTCCTCCAGCAAGGCCACGCCTCTTAGCCTACCCAAATAGACAGCAACTAATAGCTAAAGATGCAGACGCCTAAGGATATGGGGAATATCTCATTCAAACCACCACATTGGCTACCAACAGCATTCACTGGCTTGATGGTAACAGCCCAGAACCCCAAATCTAGAAATGAATTGATATGATTACAAAGCAGTTCTGATGAAATTGCAAAGAAAAACATGTAAATCCAGGGCCAAAGGATGAAGAGGATCTGAAATTGATAAGAAAAATATTTCAACATGGTGAAAATAAGCTGAATATACTGAAAAGGAGTTCTCTGCGAGAGCTGTCAAACAGAAGGTTATTGTCAGAGATATAAATCTGCAGCTTAGACAAATTCTCCCTTCCAAACAGCAGTTGCTCCACCAGACAGCAGTATTACCTGAAATACCATCTTATTATGCTTATTTTGGGAAAGCCTGCTCAAATACAAGTCCCCATAACAATAGCACATGAGAAGTGCTCATTCTCTTTTATATGTGGCTAACAAACAGCTAGAGCCCATGTCCATTGTATAGTCTAAGCAAAAATGTGGCCAGCAAAGTGGAGAAAAATATAATCTAGGTATGAGACCTTATAATAAAATGCATAAGAGCTTCTTGACCAATAGTAGTAAGTAATAAATATTCACATAAATGATAGAATGTTTAATTCTACTTATATAATTAAGTAATTTTAGTTTGTTAGTATGTAAAACATATCAACATTTCAAGCTGAGCTGTCTCCCACCATGGCTATATTTTCCAACTTCCTCCATATCGCATTGTGGTATGAGGTACCCACTTGTCATGCATACACACTCAAAGGTTTTCAGTTCCAGATCCTGTTCAAATAGTTGGCTTCTGATGTTCTACCACATACTTTGTGTTTCTGTTCATTCTTTAAAGGCTATGACTTTTGAAATTCTTATGATAATACAAAGAGAAGAAAGAATATTATATAAAAAAAAAACCTGTGAGTAGGTTGGGATAACAGCAAGATTCTGAATCTGATTATTTGGGTCAACTGTTGTCCAAAACCCTTAATCAGGAAATCATTCCTAACTACTTTACTTTTCAAATGTGTGTGTGTGTGTGTGTGTGTTGTGTGTGTGTCTGTATACACCTATGACATTCTGTATTTCAAGAATTTGCTCCATCCTCACAAAATAATATATGAAGATAGATCCAAAGAATCCTAAGAAGACCTGTGTTTCCAGCACCCTTCCATATAGTTAAACAGTCCAATATTTTTCTGTTCCTTCCTTTTCTTTAGGGAAAGAATGCGCTGCTAGACTTCAGGCTAGCACCTGACATAGCATGTGGGAGGAAGTGCCCTCAATAACTACCAGACAAATACGACAAGCAACCACCTATTGAGATGCAGAGAGAAAAGATCTAGAAAAAAAAAGCCATGATTTGAATTGCTCCCTTTGAGAAAAAAGAAACTCTTTAAAACCCTTTCCATTTTATTTACTCCCAATTCTATTAAGCAGGAAGTGTGAAACCATTAATAGCCTTACCTATTAATACTCTTGGAAGAAGTATTAATATTTGATAACTATTCTGTGCCACATGTATTTGTTTTGAAAGATGGTTTTGTCAAAATAATGGTTACCAGGTTGGTTAAACCCATGTTTCATGTTCAGTTGTCTGTTCGTGCAATAATCACACGTGGCTTTTGAACAACATGCAAAAACGCAGAATGCCTCTAAGCCAGCTTCCATTGACTCCACTTTTTCTCAGTCTGTTTCACCTGAAAACGTGGGATGCAATGTGTGGTGATTACAAAAAGGCCACTACCATGGATCCGGGCCTTCCTTCTACACCGTGTGGAAGGAAACCTGCTGAAACCCCACATCATACCCAGGAGGCAATTAGATAGAAGATGGTTTTCAATGGACACATTGGAAACTGAATTTCAGAGGGGTAAGTATATGGAAAATTAAGAAAATGTTTATCCCTGAGTCCTTGTACATCTGCCCGAAGATTAATCAAGGGAGTTTTGCCTGGGCATCTTCTGAAAAGTTGCCTGTGATGTCCACTCATTGCAGACCACTGTCTGTGGTCTCTGCTCTACAAAGCACTCTCATTTCACCGGGCTCACCTTGCTCTGAAGTCAGGCAAGCGGGTTTGCTTGGAAAGTTAAGGCTTGAGCACAAACATCTCGAGCTACATAAACACCTGTGCGCGCGCGCGCGCGCACACACACACACACACACACACACATTGCTCAGCTGAGTGGAGCCACGTAAACACGTGTGCACCCTCATATTGCTCAGTGAAGCCACTTAAACAAGTGTGCACACTCACATCGCTCAGTGGGGCCACATAAACACGTGTGCACATCCATGCAGCTCAGCTCAGTGGAAACACGTAAACGCGTGTGCACACACTCGCATAGCTCAGTGGGTGCATTTGACCAGGGGATGGATGAAAAGCGACCTACACAGTATCGGTTTGTTTTCTGAACATTTACATCCCTGGTTTACATTCTGAGTGCTGAGACAATTTAATCTGAAAAGAATCCTGGCCGGGGCGGGGGTCCATCTGAGGGGAACAAAGCAGAGGGAGCAGATTTCAAGTAATGAGGGTTAGAAGAAAGGAAGTGGTGGACACTTGAAAGTGGGAGCAAGAAAAGGAATCTCCGACTGAAAATATAAACAGGACTCAAATGCTGACTTAAATAGCGAAGCCGACGACACAGAGTATAGTCGCCTGTACCCACTGCCTGCTGCTGGCTGATTTCCTCCTCACTCCCTCCCCCCCCCACGTTTACCTGTCATCTTGCCTTCTACTTATTGGTGAATTGTTTGTTGTTTCAGGAAAGTACATCTCACTGAAAAACTCAGAGCAAAATCCTAAAGTTAAAAGCAGGAAGACAATTTTGGTAAGATTTGATTCTGGGGACAAAGCATGTCTTTCCTGTGCCATTAGCCGGCAGTCGCCTGAAGAGGAGCAGGAGCAGAGAATGAATGAAACCCTGAGTGCGGGCTGGAGAAGCAGAGAGCCTAGAGCGGGAGCTTGCAGGGGGTGGGGGTGGGGTGTTCGTCAGTCTTGCAACCCGCGACGTCACGGATCCTGGGGACTCCTGGAGACTATAAAGCGCGCCTTCAGAGCAGATCTCAGCTCTCTGGCTGCTGCCTGGTAGCTCCTCCCTGGCAGGACCCAAGCTGGAACAGTCCCTGGTTCTTCCCTGCCAGGCAGAGGCGCAAACTCCCAGGACTAAGTGTGGCCCCTGCTCCGCATCCTCTGCCCCATCACAGCGTCCCAGGAACCGGTACCTTCCCTACTTGCTACCAGGCAGTACCCGAAACCGCCGTGCCCAGAGGTTGGAGAACTTCGAGGAAGCCGGCTCCGGCTGGCAGCGGGAGTGTGGCACGTCCGGGGCTGCAGACGCTGGCCATGGCTTCAGTCCCCACCGCCGAGAGCTGGACCGACGGGGCGGCAGGCGTGGGAACGCAGGCAGAGAACCTGAGCGCTGGATTGGGGGTCACTGAGTGGCTTGCGCTCCAGGCTGGCAACTTCTCCTCGGCTCTGGGGCTGCCGATGACATCCCAGGCACCTTCCCAGGCCCGGGGCAACCTCACGAACCAGTTCGTGCAGCCATCCTGGCGGATCGCACTCTGGTCGCTGGCCTATGGCTTGGTGGTGGCTGTGGCAGTCTTTGGCAACCTCATCGTTATCTGGATCATCCTGGCCCACAAGCGCATGAGGACCGTCACCAACTATTTCCTGGTAAACCTGGCTTTCTCCGACGCCTCCATGGCCGCCTTCAACACTTTGGTCAATTTCATCTACGCTCTTCACAGTGAATGGTACTTTGGCGCCAACTACTGCCGCTTCCAGAACTTCTTTCCCATCACAGCGGTGTTTGCCAGCATCTACTCTATGACAGCCATTGCAGTGGACAGGTGAGGGGGAGGTGGGGGAAGGGCGGACCAGGGCAAGAGGAGCAAAATGGGACAAGCAGTCGGTATGGTTGCAAAAGAAATAATGACCCAATGGGGGCTTTAAAAGTGAAGGAACTACGAACCAGTTTCTCTTCCCATGACCCGTGCACTCCAGCCCCATCACCCTGGGATAGGGCATCTAGAGGGACCGCAGAGACAAATGACTACTCATTCCTGGAAATCCCTCATTCCAAGTAAGCAATCAGCTAGAATAACGGAAGTATTGTTTAGAATTTCTGCTCCGTGAAACTTAATTTTTTGCCTTTCTTTTCTCTGTTGGTCAGTCACTATGCTGGCTTAAGAAAAAAACAAAAAAAATCACAAGGAGTCTCCCATCCCCCTGCCATGTTTTTCCAGAGTCTTGGTCTTAATCATTCTCTGCTCTCTAAACCTGCCCCAAAGTCAGCACTCTCCTGTCCTCCCGTCCAGGGTCCATGAGAAGCAGCAAGACCTTGCTAAAAGTCTTGTCAGTTTCCATGATGTTGCTGAGTAGATTTAACATCTGGTAATTTAAGGAAGATTCGTGTACCTGGAAGGGTGTAATGAATTCTCAGAATATATAAAACATTAGACCCAAAGAATAGATGGTTCATGGTTCTTTAATACATAGATAGATAGATAGATAGATAGATAGATAGATAGATAGATAGATAGATAGATAGATAGATAGAAAATGTTCTTCACCTAAGGTGGAAACTCTGAAATACTTAAGTAATTAAAAGCTTATTAAACCTCAAGTATTTGTTATTATAGTCAAGTTTTTACAGATTGCTGATGCTTTTGTTTTTCCTTAGAGAACACTAGGAAATATGCAGGCTTGTGGAAGCACTGATGAACCCCCCTTATATGTGAAAGCTGGTAACATCTAAATCCGACACAGCCTACAACCAGGTGATCCTGCATTCGGCTTAGTGATTGACACTTGCATGAGCTTAATGCCTAATTTAGCAGTCTCCAGATTCTGTGAAAAGATTGCCTTCTTACATTAACAAACATAAATACTATTGCTACACTCAGCTATCATAATGAGGAAAAATACTGGATTTTTTGAAATACTGAACGAAGAGGTTTTTAATAGTGTAAAGCTATATACTCTTTCTTATACCAGGCCCACATTGCCAACCTGAAGGAACTAGGGATGGATGTCTCTAAGTAGGATAAACAAATGCACTTTTTAAAGGTCTTCAGTAGTGTATCATCCCCTTTCTGTCTGTCTCTGATTTTCCACACATTTCTGCTGGGGATAAAAGTGATTGCAAGGACTGAACAAAATCAGTCCAAAGCTTGGAAAGGTGAAATCCCCCTTCACCTTGCCCCACAGAGAGAGAAGTAAACACTTCTTAGGTTTACATATCACCCTTTGCTGTTTTGTTCTGGTTTCTTTTAAAACAAATTTCTTATGTGTGAGTGTTTAACATTGTGATGGGGGAAGAGGCGTTGGCATGTAATGCCAGAGAATGATCATAATCCTTTTGAAGTGCTAACAAGGCAACATACAATTTGATGGAAATTCGAGTGTGTGTAAAATTGGTTTCTGAGAGGGAAACAATTTATTTTTATTTTTCCAGTTTTATCTAGTCAACATTTCTTAGACAGCTTTGGCATTATCTTAACTGACCGTGCAAAGCAATTTCATTTTATTGAATGACTTGAAATAATAAGACTTTATTACTTATTCTTTTTATTTATTTCATAGGGAGCATCATTAAACTGACTGTAAACAAAAGCACAGCAATCTGTTATGAAATTAAAGTGTGCTCTGAAAGTTTATGTATTGCAAATCTCTTGTTTGAACTGTTATTCAAAAGACTACTCTTATTTGAGCAGATGTTTATTTTAAAACTATAGATGTAAAGAAAACCCTATTTGAGATAATTTTTTGGTCAAAGAGTACAACACATTAAAATTCTTGTTGCCACTCCATGGACCTTTTCAACAATGATATCTTATCAAACGCAGACTGGGAGAACTGGCCCTATAGTGTTTGCAGTCCTATCATAAGCTGAGCTTTGCAAGATTAATCCTTTTGAGGTTGCAGGAACATCATGACTGCTGGGGTTCCAGTTGCATGGATGTACTGCAGCACGTGGCTGACATCATTACTAACTATATATTTCCACAGAATGCATAGTTTCTGGTATAATTAATGCTTTATTAAAAATAACCATAAAATTAAATTATCTGCAATTGGTTCTCATTAATAAGAGAATATGTCACCAGGCACATCCACCCGGTGGCCGTCAGGCTTCATGCATCCCAGGAGAGCTGTGTATGGGGCTCAGTGCTTATGTAAATGACAGTTAGCATCATATAGTATGTGAAAAGGTGGAGCATCCCTGATGTAACTCAAACAACAGTTGTTTCAAGGTGAATGTTCTCTATTATAATATAATATAAACTGGCTTATATAATACCATTCTGAATGGAAAGCACACTCACTTCAATCTGTTTCTTTATCAAAATTAAAAGATCCCCTGAGCGTGGAAGGAGAATGAACTTTGACGTAGACTTGTAGCTTTCCAGGAGCTGCAACAAATGTTTGTTCCTGTGACTCTTAGAAAACTCAGACTTGAAAAGGGTTATTCCCTTGTAAGCAAATGACAGTAACGGACTCACATCTATTCAGTAAAAGGCATTGTGTGGCTTTGAAAGCCATTCTGGGCTAGTAGAGTTGATCGCTTTATATTTCCATTCTGTAAAGGACTACACCAAAGACTTGAATGTGAGATCACAGGTTTTAACCTTCTATTGATGTGTGCTTCTTATTACATTAGTAAAAATTCCTGAAAGCCTGTCTTATTGCCTGGAAGGCCACTTCCCTATCATCACTGTCGTCTTGATACCCAGGCCCCAAAGTCAAGGTAGAATTGCTGGCCACTATCCAGTTGTATTTCTCTACCGTTTTCTCCAAATTTGCCTTTCTGCAATAAAACATTTGACTACAAAACATATCTTTAAAATGCCAAACTTTTCCAAAATCATGCAAAGAAGCAAAGATTCAAACCACTTTAGTCTGATCAGAACTATTTCTCCTCCGAGCCTCCAAGCTATCATATCTAGTGGTCAGCTGTGAAGCCTTTAGTATTAGTTAGATCAAGATTGCCTTTAGACTGTTAGAATCTAGCACTTACTTATACCACATGTGTTTCATGAAAACACATAGCAAGTTCTTTGTTACCTGTGTTTCAGTTGAGAATGTCGGAGGTAGAAAATCACTAAGAGAATAGTTAATAAAAGAAATTGTGGTTTCTGTTTAGTTATTGCATACAGCACTTGATTTAGGGAGATATAAGAAATAAATATTTTCTTCTATTTTCTAGGCATGTAATTTGAAATGAAGTAAGAACTTCTAGGAAGCTTTATTTTTAAAATATAGTAAAGGATGATCACAGGGTACATGGCCTAGTTTGAGCAGAATGCTTGAATAACTTTGTAATATCCAATTAACTTATTCTTCCTGATAAACTTTGAAAAGATAATTTCATATGTTTCATATGAAATGTAACTGCCAAAAATAAAGTCACAACAAAGGACACTTTATATTCTTTAGATTCTGATACATACCAAAATTCATAATTACTAAAAGAAATATTTAAATGAACCAAGAAATAGTGTTTATCTGAATAAGTGAAAAATGAACTTATTCTCTATCTTCTGTTTTTAACAGAGATCTTTGGTTTTCCTATCACATGGTTAATTCATGCAAATTATTCATGAAATGTTAGAGGGTGCTTCTAAGATACTTTGAACAAATAGAAGCTTACAATAGAAAAGAGTTGTCCTAAAGGCTGACTCTAAAGGTATGCTAACATTCACATTATTGCCAAAAATACTATGTTTAATGATTTTGTAAATGTTTCTAGAAATCTTTTTATCTAAGTCAAGTTATCTTTTTATCGGAGTTGAGAGCCCTAAGCCGATTTTGCTCTACTCTTGAGGGAAGCCAACGTCTCTACAGTTACAGTTCCTTACCATTATCCCAGGTGTACATGGCACATTATATAGTCCATAAGATGAATTTGCTGAAGTCAATATAAGATCAATCACTTGATATCACTGAATTATTTACAAAATAGTAATAAAGCTATGTTCTGGGAGATATTACTTTCAGGAAATATCCTAAACCTTTGGCTTTCTTGTAGTTCTTTTATAAAAACTTTAAAAACACTTTTTGTATCTAAAAATTATTTATCTCTAATGGTTAACAGTGAAAGTTCTGTTACAGTGCCATTTGTAAGATTTATTTTATTTGTGTGTGTGTGTGTGTATGTGTATGTGTGTGTGACATAGACACATACAGAGATGTAGGTGCCCACAGACGTCAGAGGCAATGAATCCCCTGATTTGGGGAACTGAATTTGGTAGCCAACTTGCTGCTAACTCATCTCACGAGTCCTGTTGTTACCAGTTCTTATGAAATTAATCATGAGAACATAATGAAAACCATAAATACATATTTATTCATTAGGTGAAGATGTAAGATCAGCACAACTAAGCTAACGTCAGAAGTATGTTATATAATTTGAAGAACTTCAGTTGATATCAAGATTATACCAACAACAGGAAGTAAAATATATCCCCAAATAATCTGTAGTAAATAGGTACCATTGAGGCATTGGACATATAGCTGCCTTTCAATAGGCATGCTTTCAAAAACAAACCCTTAATACATAACATAGTATACCCAAATGTAAAAAGAAAAGAGAGAAATAGAACACCTACAATCTCAGCACTTGGAAGGGTGAGATAAGATTGTTGTGAATTCCACGTCTGGCTGGGCTGTAGTATGTGAGCCTGACTCAGAGAGAGGAAAGAGAGAACTGACCAGTACACAGCAAAGATAGCGTTCTTATACTTATTTCAGTGGCATTACTTTTATTCAGTCTTAAAAGCACCAACTATTATTTCATATAACTTGGCCCAATATAAATCATGTATAAATTAGCAAAGATCTTTCAGAAGTGCAGCGCAGTTTGCCAATGCAAACATTATCGCAGGTCCTCTACAAGAGCAGAAAGAGCTGTTAACTGCTGAGCTGTCTCTTCAGCCCCCACGAAAAACAATGGACTTCAATAAAAATCCACATTAAAGGATTTTTCTAAACCAAAAGCTCAATAATGCAGCACAAATGAAAATCGCAGCAAAAGAGAATAAATAAATATTGGGTCATCTGGAAATGAAAGTCAGTGAAGAAATGAAAATTTCTAAGTTGAAATATAGCCCAGCTCTTCAGTCAGAGGGCCATGGAAGCCATCAAGAATGTCCAAATTTCTTTGTTTGTAAATGTTTTCTTATACAGGTTTATTTTTTATGTCCTTAGATAACATTCTTTTTAAACTTTTTAATCAATTTAATAAATTGTCACTTATTTAGAGTATGTGAGGGGTGTGTGTGTGTGTGTGTGTGTGTGTGTGTGTGTGTGTGTGTGTGACAGAGGACCACTCCTCAGGGTTCAGTTTTCATCTTCCACCATGTGAGTACTGAGCGCAAGCTCAGGTCATCAGACTTGGTAGTAGGCAAGAGAAGTGGTCCTCTGTCACACACACACACACACACACACACACACACACACACACACACCCGTCAAGCCATCACACCAGCTCTGTCAATTTCATAATAAACCAGAATCCCTTCATCTTCTACTGCAACAACTCTAAATCATATACTGTAGTATTAAAGACAAATAAAGTCATTAACAAACTCTTTAAAATAATTGAAATGAAAATCGTGTTGTTAAGGACTTTAAGTTTCACTGAGTCCCTACAAATCAAAAACATGCAAATAACCAAGGCTTTACAAGAATAAATTACCTAAATAAGAATAGTCATCATTATCATGATGCACATTTGATTAAAACATAAAGTCCCATATTTTGAGCTAATATTTTGTTAATGAAAGTCAGAAAAGTAGACAACTTCACCTCTCTACTTAACTAAATTTGAGTTTTCTCTTTTGGGGGGCATGGAATCCAGTTTGTGTTGCTTCATCATTCTCAAGAATGGAACCTGATCTGGAATGTGGTAAACCTACTAGAGATCATATCATTAATGAAAATCAATCACTACAGTTTTGTCCAAGATGCAAAAAAATAAAACCAGATACTAAAGGATGTTCAGCCCTATAGGGAGCATATATACTATGACTCTCCTCCACAGGCCCAGAGATCACTGAAGAGAAAGGAACAAAAAGACCATAATAGCCAGAGATAATAGATGACTCGAAAACATCTGTGTCTTCTGAGCACAGCAAGCCAACTGCACATATGGACTCACAGTAGCTGTCATAGCACGCACGAGACCTGCCCAGCACAAGCCAGACCAGAGTCAAGCATGCAGAAGCGAGTTGGGCACAAGTTCCCTCCATAGATAGACCAAGAGCTTTTGGCAGCTGTTCACTGTTGGCAAAGAGCTGCTTTTCTCTAAGAGTTATTATGCCCTAAGTCAACCATACTCTCTGTGAAAGGTCACACATCCAAGAATATTTGGGCAACACAAATTGGCCTTAGTAGGGCAAGAATGACCAACAGTGGGAAGGAAAGAAGGTTGAATCTGGGAAGAATTGGAGGAGGGGGTAAATATGCTCAAAATTTATTATGTAAAATTTGACCAGCACCATTTGTTGAAGATAATCTCTTTTTCCCAACGTGTATTGTTGGCTTCTTTGTCAAAAATCAGGTGCTCATAGGTTCTATGACCAATGTTTCTCTTTTCTGTTTTCCATGTTGCTTCTATTACTATAACTCTATAGTATAACTTGGAATTGGGGGTGGTGATACCTTCAGCAGTTTTTTCATTTTCAGAGATGCTTTGGATATCTTTTTTGTTTGTTTCCCAATTCAGTTTTAGACTAATATTTCAATTACGGTGAAAAGGTACTTTGGAATTTTTATCGGTATTGCACTGAATCTGTAGATTGGTTTTGGTAGGATAACTATTTTCACAATTTTGTTCTTACTAATCCATGAACATATGAGGTCTTTCCATCTTCTAATGTCTTTTCCTGCTCAATGACTTTCTTAAGTGTCTTAAGGTTTTTATTATATAAGTCTTTTACTCCCTTAGAATTATTGCAAAATATTTTTGAGACTACTAAAAAAAGGGATTATTTCTGTGATTTCTGACTTGATATTTTTGCCATTTGTATATAGGAAGGCTGCTGATCTTTATGTGCTGATTCTGTGCTCTGCTGCCTTGCTGAATCAGCTGTAGGAGTTTTTGGTGGAGATTTAGGGCCATTCATATAGAGAATTACATACCCTGTGAAGAGGATACTTTGAGTTCTTTTCCCATTTGTATTCCTTTCATCCCCTTAACTTGTCTTATTGCTCCAGGTATGACATCAAGCACCACACTGAATAGCAACTGAAAGGCTTAGAAAATCCTCTCCTCTGATCTTCAGAAGTCTGTAGATGTCTGGATTCTTTCGGTGGTCCTGTCGTTCTGGGTCAGACTCTCTGTTGGTTCCAGGCAGTTGGTAAATATGGTGACATAAGCAGGCAGAAAAAGTGATCCAATAGAATTCCCTGGAGTTGTGGTTCTTACTCTGCTCAGTGCCTGTGTGGAGAGCATGGGTAACTGGCAGGACTTTTACTTTCTTATGGATACATTTCTTTTTCTCAAAAACATATGTTTAAAAGTGAAAGCAAATGCAGCTTTTTATTATCAATAGATGATTTTTCTTCAGATTCACAAGAAACTGAAAGCTCGTGTGCCTTTGCTTTGCTCTTTCTGTTGCAAGTTCACTGCTGAAATATCAGGCAATGGCATTGACTTGCCTTAACCTATGACTCTTACAGCAGATGTTGACCGTTTGTGTCCATTCCTACACACTTCTAAATTATGCCATGAAGATAAGTAATGACACATTGTATAGTGTTTCCCATTTATTTTTACATAAATATGCTTCAACCATTGGCTTAGTAATTTTTAGAGGATAATAAAATAAAGACTTAAGGGAAAAATTCCTACAAATACAATATGACAATTTAAATTAGCAAAACTGTTCCACATACGTCATCACCGTCACCATAACCACCGTCATCACCATCATCTCATAACAAGCTGACTACTCATAATGTACAAATGCTTTCTATGTTTGCTAGTTTCGTTCTCTCACTTTCTGCTTCTATTGGCTGCTAATTGGGGGCTGCTAATGTGTTTCTAGATTGGCTTTGTACACTTTTGAGGCAGTATGTAACTTCATATTTTATCATTTTATTTTATGTTTGATTTACATTTACTAAACTTACTTAACATGGTATCTTACATTTTTTTAATCCCAGAAATCAGGAGGATGATGTAGGAGGACCACAATTCCCTGGTCAGCAATGGCTATGTTGAGTTGGAAGACATCTTCAGCTATATAACAAGACACCATCTAAAAAAAAAATTCCCTCAGAATTTATTTTGATTGATGTAAAAATCTAGGCTGTTTAATGCATGACTAAGTTCATCAACACCATCATTTTGTAGAATTCTCCATCATCACAAAGGAACTCCCACCTTTGGTCACTTTGTATTCCCACCTCACCTTCTCCTAAGCCCTAGCAGTGACTAATCAGTCCTCCTTGCCACTTGGTCTTCTTGTGAAAAGGTCATATTAACATAAGCATTCAACATGTGATCTTTGATACTGGGTGCTTTTGCTCCCCAGAACATCTCTGGTATTATCTAATGGCCTGAATAGTTCACAGAGCTGTTCACACATTCTTCTTTATTGCATCCCATGGTGCAGCTCTCCCGGAGTTTGTTCACCCACTCTCTGTGGGACACTTAGGGTCTCCTAATTTGAAGGAATTATAAAGATATAAATATATGCATCTGTGGGCCTTGGTTGACTATTTGTCGAACAACTCGTGGGCTTTGATCTCTGGGTGTCCATGTGTCTGTTCCTATGTCATTACCACACTCTGATTCATCTGCACTTTTAGCGTGATTTGTAACAAGTCTTTTAATATTTTCATCTTTTTTATATCTAGAACCTTTGAGTTCCTACCCGACTTTGGGATGAGCCTTTATATTAAGGAATTGGACTCGGAGATTTACAAGGATAGTGTTACATGTTCTGACCAATTTTGAGGACATTGTCTGTTGAAAATGATTGAGCCTTCTGGTCCATATTCATTCCTTATGTTTCAGTTCATTCAAATCTTCTTTAATTATTTTCAGCATGCTTTATCCTAAGTAAATGATCCCTGCATTTCCTTTTTGTTCATGTTCATCTTAAGTATTGTTTTTTAAATATTACCTTAAGTTTGCTTTCAGATATTTCATAAGTGGCCTATATTTGGAATTTGTCTTCCTAGTTATTTGGTGTGATATTAGTGCAGCCAGTACAGCTCTTTTGTTTTTACTCATTTAGTTCAGTGTTATCATGGTGTCTCTTTGCCCACTCTTTTTCTTTCAACCCACCAGTCTATCTGACTTCGCTTTTTAGTGCATATGGATTTGAGGTAACATTTGGTGTTACTTTCTTTCAGCCTAAAGAACATCTTTCAGCATTTATCTAAGGTGGGTATGTTTGAGCAATTTCTCTCAGTCTTGTTTAGGTGGGAATCCTTAATTTAACTTGCAGTGTAATATATGTTTTACATTCAGATATATGATTCTTTTAAGCTTTTTAAAATAAAACATGAGGTTAATATCAAGGTATTTTTTATATATGGATTGTTCCCAATTTTTCCAAATATTTAGTGAAAAGACTGCCATTTGTCCATTTAATTGTCTTTTCACCTTTGCCAAAAAAAAAAAATCAATGAGACATATTTTTGGAGGTCTATTTCTGTTCTCTTGATTTTGTTCCATTGATCTTTGTCTGTACCAAATCTTCGGTCTTGATTACTGCAGCACAGAATGGGTCTTAACATCTGAAAGTGTGATTCCTTCTACTTCAATCTTGTTTGCACTTAGTTTTCCATTCTGCTCTTTTACCTTTTCATATAAGTTTGAGAATGAGCTCATACCGTTAACAACAAACTCCTACCTTATAACTGCACTGAATCTGTAGGTCAACTTGGGAGATTATTAACATTTATCATGCCAAATCTTCCAATGTCTCTCTTCAGCATATTTAAGACTTTTTAAGATAGCATTTTGTAATTTTCAAGGAATAGATACTGTATATGTATATGTTTGTTAGATGCATGTGTGAATGTTTTTAACTTGTGAAATGATATTTGAAGTTTCTGTTTCAATTTGTTTTTTGCTAGCATATAAATATTCTTGTTATTTTCTTTATTGATCTTCAATGAGCTGACTAATGAGTTTTAGATTAATTGATATCATTAAAAGTATTAGTGAGAAGAGAGATATTATTTTTTCCTTTGTATGTATGTGTCTGCCAATCCTTATTTGTGTTTTAATGCACCACAAGCCCAATGTTTAACAAAGGTATAAAAATGGAAATTCCTGTATTATTCTTAGAGTAGGGAAATGTGTAGCAATGTATCATTAAACATGTCATAAAATTGATATTCTATAGACTCTATGATATTAAAGAAATTATTTTATATTTTATTTTTTTTAATATTTATTGTGTATACAATATTCTATCTGTGTGTATGCCTGCAGGCACCAGAAGAGGGCACCAGACCCCATTACAGATGGTTGTGAGCCACCATGTGGTTGCTGGGAATTGAACTCAGGACCTTTGGAAGAGCAGGCAATGCTCTTAACCTCTGAGCCATCTCTCCAGCCCCTATTTTATATTTTAATGTGCTAAAAATTTAATACTTGCATTTCAGATTTAATTGGATGTTTTCTGTATCTCTTGATGTGTTCAAATGGTTAGTTTAGATTAAATTGATTTTTTAAATAAAGTACCACCCCAGATATTTTATTAGTAGTAAAAGGGACAAAGATGATAGACTTAATATTTGTATAAATAGAAGATTTATTAGGTTGACTTACAGGATGCTGTCTGGGCATTCCAACAATGGCAAGCCCACTTTGGAGAGGCCCAGAATCTCATAGTTGTTCAGTCTATAAGGCTGGATGTCTCAGCAGTCCCAATATGGCACTGAAGGCCTGGAGAGTTCACTGGAGCTTCTGGTTCCCAGCCTATGCTGCAGTTCCCAAGTTAGTTCTAATATTAATGAAAGAATGACATTGTAACAGGATAGATGGACTTGCTAGCAAGAGTGACCACAAGTGGGCAAAAGCCAAGTTTTCTTCTTCCATGTCTTTTCATCTGGGCTGCACCAGAAGATACCACCCAGATTTAGAGGGGTTTTCTTGCTTCAACTGTTCTGATAAAGCAACTTCCTCTCAGGTATACCCAGCATCTTACTTTCAATTGATTATAGAGTCAATCCGATAATAAAGATTAGCTATCACAATTAGATATGACAGACATAATATTACCTAAATTGCTCTAAACATTTATTAAATATCCATCTGCAAATTCTGCCCTTGTATTGTTCAAGACTGGTGCTGGAAAACTAGGTGGAACCCAGGCTGGTCATCATCTGTGTGGCTGTACCTGGGCTGCCATTTTGTCCACTTGATAAACATAGGCAAAGCAGAGTGTGGAGCTGTATTTTAAGTGAGGTTTAGGCTTAGGCCTTGTTGAGCTACACATTGTACAAACTAGGAGTTTCCCTTTAGAGAATCTGAGCTGAACAAGAAGCTAGTAGTAGTGCCATTGTCATCATAAGCACCAGGAGCATTTCCACCCCGAGTCTCATATGCTTTGTGTAAAATTACTCTCCCATTCTTGTCCCTGGAAACCACTAATCTGGTCTATTTTCTTTTCTTTCATGTTTTGTTAGTACCATGAAAATTCAATTATACAGTACTTAGCCTTTTGAATCTGGCCTATTTTTTTCTCACCTAGCATAAGTCTTGTAAGATTCATTCATGTTTTTACATGTATCAATTGACTTTTACTGGATACAAACTGTTGATGTATTCACGATCTCTCTTAAGAATATAAACAAAACTAGTATAAGTATTTCAGGATCTGGAGAGATAACTCAGTGGGTAGGACAGCCAACTGCTCTTACAGAGAGCGTGGGTTCCATTTCCAGCACCCACATGGTTGCTCACAACTGTCTGTAACTCTAGTCTCAGAGGACTCAATACCTTTTCTTGACCAGGCACATACACTGTGCAAATAAACACATGTAGGCATTTTCATACTCATTAGAAAGAAATAAATCTTTTAAAAAATAGAATGATTTCAATAATCTAGTGTCTTCTTGGAAACACTTTCCTCCATTGTAATTCAATTACCCTGTAACCTCATTTGCTTAAGAAAAGTTATGAATTTATAGATTATATGAGATTTTTATATTCAGAGTATGAGTCATGTTGTTTGTAACTATGTAAAACTGTCTTTAAAAAGTCTTACTTCAATAATTGCTAACATTTCCACTGGTGCAAAGGATTCTGGGAGTAGTGCCTAAGAAAGAGAGAAAATTCTCATAAATAACCAGCTTTACACAAATAAAATCTAAAAGAACCCTCAGTATGGTGTCTTTGAAAAACACTGTTAAATAGTTAGGCTTACTGGACCCATCCTTACCACAAGGGAAAAGGCACCGGGCATGAAAGGCCCTGCTGGGTTTGTAGGATCATGACCTTGCTCTTGTGATTCAAGCTTATATCTACTACATCTGATCCAGTTTTAGGAAGAGCTAGCTTTCAGTTTGAGGTTTTGGTTCTTTGTTTGTTTGGTTAGTTTTTTTTTTTTTTTTTGGTTTTAGTACAAAGTGAATTTTAGTAGATTTCTTTAAGAAGAACGCTAAGAACACACTGAAGATCCAGTCTAGCATATTTTTTTGATTTTCCTAGAAGCAACTTAAAGATGAAGACTTGAGCTGATAGTTTTCATCTGGGAATTTGGCCAAGGGTTGAACACTTTCTCAATAATATTGACCTCAGGTGGAAAGGGTACTCTGGAGAAATTAGAAGTAGAGAAAAAATACAAGCTCTGTAAATGCAATGAGACTTTCTTATTGGATGAGAAATAGTTTACAGGTCCTCATTCAAGGAAGGCAGTTTCATCACAAAAACTACTGAGTCCACTTTTCATTAAAGAAATACTTTAAAGGTGCAAAAACTGCAACCAATAGTAAAAGTTCAAAGAGAATATCCACAGTTTCAGAATGGCAATTCTAACTGTGCAGAAGCTCATTGAGGTCTACATGATACAGAGAAATCAGGGTCCCCTCTTGGGAGTCTTAGTTTCATCAGTAAAAGAATTTAAAAGATGGATTCAAATGGAACTGCAAAGGTAATTCCATGAGGGTCTAAAAGAAAAACTGCAAAGCAGAGAAGCTGTAAGTCTTTGGCTGCTGCCCAAAGGGAAATGGAAGTGGGAAGAAAAAAGCCATAGCATGTAAGCTGGTATGGATGTCACACCCGTGGTCCACAAGTAACCGCATGATGGGAAGAAACACTTTAGAGAAACGGTAGAGAAGCTCAGATTGTTGAAGGTGTTGGGGAAAGCTCAAAGAGTAAGGGAAGCCTGGCTATACAAGAGAGAGGAAGAAGAAGGGGTAAAGTTGGGCTTTCTGAATAATTCAGACAGGTAGACCCTTAGGTGGCTGAGGTCCATAAGTCGCTGCTGACTGATATTTAGTAGTAGTAGTAGTAGCAGTGTAGTAGTAGTAATGTAGTGGTAGGGTAGTAGTAGTAGTGTAGAAGTGTGCTAATGGTAGTAATAGTAGTTTAGTAGTAGTTTAGTAGTAGTCTAGTAGTAGTAGTGTGGTAGTGTGGTAATGGTAGTATTAATAGTAGTGTAATAGTGTAGTAGTAGCATGATAGTAGTAGTGTCAGAGTAGTAAACAAGTTTTAGGAGCTGGGAGTCTTCCTTAGTGTTATAATTTACACTGAGCATATACAAAACTCTGGATTCAACCCCCCCAAAAAAAACACACAAACACATGCATACACATAGGCAGAGTTGAATTCTGAGAATAAACACTCTTGATGGAACAGGTCTTTGTCAGAGAGATGGGGAGGAAAAAGGAGAAGGAACGGGAAAAGGGGGGTAAAGAAAGCCATAAATAATTGGAGTTTATATTAGGGCTCTGTGTCTAATGTCACAATAGTTATTGGTTTATATTTTGCTATCTTTATCTGTCTTTGACATCAGGTTAATATTAACCTCAAATATGAATCATAAATAACCTCTAGTTTTGAGTTATGCTGCATTGTGCCTCATTCAGTGTTGTTTTCTTTGAATTTTTCCGTGTCCAAGAGTGGAACCAACCACTCCTAGATGGATAGTTGGATGTTTAATAAACATGGTTGTCATTTGGAGTGAGTGGTCTATAGTATTAAGGAATTTCTCTATTCCTTTTAAGAAAATATCTTCAATATTTGTTTATTTTTCAAACTTGTCTTTATGGTGATATCACTTACTCTATATAGGGTTTTCTGTGTTGCTTGCTCTTCATGGAATACAATGAATAATACAATTGCCATTGTATTATCATCTTCAGGGATTTTTCCAAAGCGTCAGCTTTCAGGTTCACTGATTTTATTCAAACTTTATTGATTTCCTTTCTTTTCTCCTGCTAAATTTGCTTTTCTCTTATTGTTTTCTAGTTTCTTAATATTATAGCCTTTATTTAAGGTTTCTTTTTACTGTCTCTGATATTAAGCATTTGGTTCTGCTTTTCACCTAAGCGTTACTTTAGGTGATCTCACTAGTTTTTATATTTTTATATACCCGATTCAGTACAAGATATTCTTTTAGATTCCCTTGAGAATTCTTTGACCTTTCTTGTGGCAGTCAGACTTTAAAATAGTTCTCGTTATCTCTGTCTCTTGGTCATATTCTTTTAAAAATTATCTCCTGGTGATCGATCTCTGATTCACATCTACCTAATAAAATGTGGCAAATGACATGTTGGGGAATATTATTTTCAGGTGTGTGACTTTTGCTTACACTGTTTGTTTAACTCTGTGACACTGTGTTACTGTGCCTGTCTAAAATACTTGATGGTCCTAATAAAGAGATGACTGGCCAATAGGGAGGCAGAAATAAGGATAGGTAAGGCTGGAAGGCAGAGAGTATAGATAGAAGATGAAATCTGGGAGAAGAGAGAATGATGAGCAATCCAAGAGAACAAGGAGAGGAGGACATCAGGGGCCAGTCACCCAGCCACCCAACTACCCAGCCAGCCACAAAGTAAGAGCGAAAGTAAGATATACAGAAGTAAGAAAACAGTAAAAGCCCAGAGGCAAAAGTTAGACAGGTTAATTTAAGAAACCTGACAAGAAACAAAACAAGCTAAAGCCGGGCATTAATAAGTAAGAATAAATCTCAATGTGTGAGCTAGGTGGCAGGCCCCCAAAAGAGTAAAAAAAAATCACACAGCAATGACATAAGATTGTTATCATGATAATTATAACTCACAGCTCACTAGTAAATACCCACAACAGTTACCCTTTTTCTATTGATGACTAAAGAAACAAGTTTTCATGAAGCTTTTGTCCACAAGAACATTTTCCTGACACCCTTTCTAGGGTGGACATAGATGCTTTATTAGCCAGTGTCCCAGATGCAAATGTGCTCAAAGCTTCTATTTATGTGATCTAAGTAGAACAAAGAGCGACATTTTCCAAGATTTCTGAATCATAGAAATTGGACTTAATTGAACCTGGGTTGTTTATACAACTGAATTGGTAGTAATAGTTTGTTGCACAATACATAGAACTAAGATATAAACCATTGAGTTAGTCCAGTGTGTTGTATAACATATCAACTGGGTTATAGCTGAGTTTAGTATAACTCCTGAGCTTAGAGATTTTTCTATATTGTAGCTTCCAAGCAAAACAATTGTCATTTTCATCAGTACAGTTGTGACTGCTTGAAAAAGGCTTTGAGATTGAGTTTGTGCACTGTCAACATTCTGTTTAGGAGGAATAAAGGAGGATTATGGGACCATTTCTTCAGTTTCTCATGCCCTCTCAGCCAATTGAATATAACTCACTTTTAATTTCATGTGACGATGTAGTTATATGGTGACTTTATGAGACTATAAAAAGCTAGATACTCTTAGTGCAACACACTGCTTATGTGTTTCTGGTATGAAGAAATTTTCTAAGATGTAGTAGCAGGCCGTTTGATCACTTGTTTGTTTCCTGGCCACCCAGACCCCCTAGATAATCACACAAAAACTGTATTAATTAAATCACTGCTTGACCCATTAACTCTATCTTCTTATTGGCAAATCTCTTACATATTATTTTAACCCATCTCCATCAGTCTGTGCATCACCACAAGGTCATGGCCTACCAGCAAAGTTTCACACATCTATCTTCAGCGGCGGATCCATGGTGTATCTCTGACTCCACCCTTCTTTCTCCCAGCATTCAGCCTAGCTTTCCCTGCCTACCTAAGTTCTGCTTTGCTATAGGTCCAAAGCAGTTTCTTTATTCATTAACCAATAAAAGCAACACACAGACAGAAGGACCTCCCACATCACCAAGATACCAGTTTTATAAAATTATGGAATATACAGCTACGTACTTTGCATTATATTTGACTACATTTATATATTCCCCATACTCTAGTTTTTATTCTTGTCTTAGAGTACACTCCATCTACTGATTAAAAACATTTATGGGGATGTAGCTTAGTGGTACACTGCTTATCTATCAAGGTCCTGGGTTTGAAGTACAGAGAGAGAAAAAAAAAAGAGTGAAGTACAGAGAGGGGGGGAGGGAGATGGAGAGAAAGAGGGGGAGAGAGAGAGAGAGAGAGAGAGAGAGAGAGAGAGAGAGAGAGAGAGAGAGAGAGAAGAGAATGCTGGTGCACCAGGCTACCAGACAACAACCTCATATACACATAGGGATCTTTATGGTCTACGTGTAAGCAAGTATGCTCTATGACACCTGGAAATTTGGGAATGGCAAATGCACATTTCAGAAGGCATCCCGTGATGATGGAACTCATGACTTTACAAGATAGATGTGTATAATAAATTTCCAAAATTATATTTAGGACATGAGAGAGATAATATTTTGGATAAATTTTGTAACATTGGTAAGTAAATGAAGTAGAAAAACAAAGTTTAATGGAAGAGGGGATAGAATAGTATATGCAATGTGAGCTCTTCTTCTATTTTAATGCTGTTACATCCTCAGTTTGGAAAGTTACTTTTAAATATCCTGTTTCATCAGCTTAAAATGCAGACAAAACAGGAGAAAACGTTTTGTATAATATTTTATATGCAAGCATAGCAAGAAAACCAATCGATCAAAATAAAACATTTAAGGAAGTAAGAGAATAAGCTTAGAGAGAGAACTATGGAAGCTGCCAACAAATTAAAATCTCTTTACAAGATGTTTTCAGGCTATGGTACCAAACAGGTGGCTAACAGAATAATTGTCGGCTTTCTAATCACTCTATTAACACTAAGTGAGACTATAAATGAGATTCTTTACTCTAGACAGTTAAAAAGATCCTCACATGGTGAGAAAACAAAGCTGGAAAAATCTATAGTTCTCATCAATAACCTCAGGTAATAGATCAGTTAAGTAAAATCCGCTGTGAACTGAGAAACTGGTCTTCTAATCAAGCTTCCATTCTTAGCTCCACTGTAGGGAACAAATGAAACACTATTGTGTGTAGCAATGATGGCATGATCACTTAGTGATGGAGAGAGATGTGTTCCGTAAGTTACTCTGGAAACCTTCCAATGGACAGTCATGAGAGAATGGTTTTAAAGTAGAAAACACTTGTCATGCAACCCAAATGGCTTTAAATATTTGACTGACAAAACCAAAATATTTTCCCATTTTAATATGAATGTCTCAATATTCTATATTATAGAAGATCTGATAATATGGCAGAATTTTCTAGTTAGTCATGGATATATTGCCTCTTCTGTCGCTGAAGTCTGTATTTTATGTAAAAAGGCAGAAAGAGGTTGATAAGCAGTGGTCAGCAATTTACACAAAAGGATGCTTGTGGGCTGTGTTTGATCCATACATCCTCCATCCCTGGAAAAGGAGATAGGCTTGGACATCAAAAGAAAACCTGTGTCAAACTGTGGCTAACTGATTAGCTAAAAGTTTTTAAATGGCTGAAGATGGAATACATTTTATACTGAATCCTTAAGGGAACTTTATCAGGCTAATAAATCACCATGGATCATAATTGCCTGAAGCTTTAAACCCACAAATATGTAACCAACAATTAAAGATAAAATAGAAAACTGTTAGATTTCTTAAGCTATCTTACCACACGGCAGAAAAAGATTTGCATTTCCACAGTCGCTCCATAGTCAACCTTCAATTCTGCTCTCAAGCACCTGGCTTGGACATACTCTGGCAGCCAAATGTATGCACAATTTGAGAAATGTTAGAGAATACTTTCAATTAAAGGGGACAAGAGAGGCAGAAAAGAACATAGTTGATTAGCAATATAATAATGTGTTTCTCCTGGCATGGAACTTAAGATGTTCCACACCTAATTTTATCACTCAGAACTATTCCATATTGAAAAAGAAAAAGAACAACAATAAACTTGCCACCATCAAAAGTCTTAATATGGTGGGGTTTGCCTCAACTCCTGAATTCCTTGTGGATTAAATTCATATTGAATCTGCTACTTAATTCTGTTAAGGGAGAATTTTCATTATAAACTATCATTTTACCTACTCTTGGCATAATCCTCTAGAGTCATCATTACTTTGTAGAATTGGGATTGCATAAATTTAAAATCGTGCCTTCTAAAGTTTAAAAGCATCTTGTTTTACTGTTGCTAAGCAAGCACAATTCAGTGTAGACGATTCATATTCTATTCTCCCATCCAAGTTCCTCCAAACTCACAAGAAAACCCTTGCTGTTGCCATTATTGACCATTTTTATCTTTTGAAAATTTCATATATGAGTTTTGAATTTACATCATTCCCCTTCTCGTTGCTCCAGTCAATTCTGCCTGAGTTCCTCCTAAACTTCAAGCCCTCTCATTCTTTAACAATAGTTTTACACACACACACTTACACACACACACACACACACACACACACACACACACACACACACAAACCTGTTGCAATTTCCAGCTCTTGAAAACAAGACATGATGGTGGTGTGAATGGGTGACTGAGTGGAAGTAATCTTTGAAATTACTTTGTAAAATTTGTGCTATAATCAACTGGGATAGGACATGAAAATATAACTAAGGGACAAAATCAACCATAGGAACAGCTTCCCCTTTGATCTTTATTATCTGAGTTTTGAGGTTTATTGACTGCTTTCTCTACTTTAACGTTTAAATAAACATTTGTATCATTCACAACTTAAGAATTAACACAATTTGGAAACTCTACTGATAACCTTGATATCTGTGAGATTAAGGACAATCTACTGGGACAGCTTCAGGCTGCTCTTCATTTCAGAAAAGAATTTGGTATATATAGATGTATGTTAAATAAAATTATGAGAATTGATTCCTTCTACACTCAATGAAATTACAGTGTCTTCAGGTGTAGCATCGTTACCACTGAATCACTGAGCACTTGTCCATCAAACCACTGATCACTGGAAGTACTTGTATTTGTTGCATTCACACTGGTGAGGCCGTTCCCATGAGCCTAAGCGCGCATTTCCTACATCCACACTGGTGCATCCACACTGATGAGGCAGTTCCCATGATCCTAAGCGTGCATTTGCTGCATCCACACTGGTGAGGCCGTTCCCATGAGCCTAAGCATGCATTTGCTGCATCCACACTGGTGAGGCCGTTCCCATGAGCCTAAGTGTGCATTTGTTCCATTCACACTGGTGAGGCAGTTCCCATGAGCCTAAGTGTGCATTTGTTCCATCCACACTGGTGAGGCCGTTCCCATGAGCCTAAGCGTGCATTTGCTGCATCCACACTGATGAACGTTATTAATGCTGGGGCAAGATACAGAACCGGAATTGTTAGTGACTGAATCAGTTTCCAAGTGGTCTTCAGCAATGAGAAAACTTTACTGTTTGTTCCTACTGGGTCTCCCTTCTGTATCTTGTCATTCAGTTACTTTCATCAATTATTACCTAAACGCAGTGGCCAGTGACCAGACCCTGCCCTTGAACCATCATTTCTAATTCAAATCAAAACAGGCTCAGGGTAACTTACTGTCTCCTTGTCTCATCAGTCATTCTCCAACCTAACTCTGGATGCCTTTTTTTTAATTTCCCCATGTCTCTGTATTTCCATATTATTGCTTTTCAACCAATTCAGTGGCTGCCCCTTCAACAACTGTTGTCCTAATCAGCTACTGCAGCTCCGCAGCTACCAGCAGCAGTCCGGTCATAAGGGCCACAGCCTGCAGGAATTCTGTTCCCTCACACACCACCAAAGGAAACTTTATCAAGATCTCTATGCATCTATAGAACTTAATAATAGAGTAGAAAGGAGAAAAATGCCTTAAGTTTCAGGAACTGACATGACAGCTCAGCAGGTAAAAAGTGCGTGCCGTGCATTTCAAACCCCAATTCTATCCCAGCATCCACGTTAATGCAGGAAGAGAACACAGACTGCAGGGAGTTGCCTTCCAACACATATATTATACACATGCATGTACAAACAATATTGAATAAAAATAAGATTTTAAAAGCCTTTTGAAGATTCAAGATTTCATACTATTTGGTGAGAACATAAATTGATTCCACGTAATAGTCTACCTATCAGGAAATAATTTATCATAAGTTAGGATAAATATACAAAGGAGTCATTGAAAACTTTGGAGTTTTTTTCTTTAACCTATCTGTGTTATAGGACCTAGAAAGTACTTTACGCATATAAAACCAATTGTATAACTATCCAAATGGCGTTTATAAACTTTTAGAGCCACAAAAGAAGCCAGATTGTGACATAATTGAGCAACACACCGTTCAGTAGTAGTAGAGCAAACTTTATTGACAAGTGTGCTTGGCTCTAGAAACACCCATAAAGCCATAATTGAATATATTGTGATCAATGCTTTGAAATTTAGAAGCAGCAGCAGCGAGAGCAAAAACATGTTTGCCTACAGTTCCTGCTATTGCATGCTTGACTAAAGGGTTTAGCACTGTGCTTTTGGATTTAGAAGATAAAAATGATACATTTGATGCTCTGTAAGGTCCCAGCTTATATCTGTTTACCTCCACTTCTGTGGTCTTTATGCAACTGTCAACACCACAGTTTGTATCTGTTTGGACGTTGACAACAGCAAGAATATCCAGAGAAATGATAATGCTACCCCCATAGACAAGGATTTTCCATTTTTGTCCAATTATGAATGATTTTAACTTCCTTAAACTTCAATTTTATTTTCCATAAAATCTATCCCATGGTAAAACTTATTGAAGAGGTTATTTGAGGCTTTTAATGTACACATGATGAAGTGCCTGTCTATAGTTAGTAATCGGTGATGAACGACGAGAGGGGTGAACTATAAACAGCTTTTCACTTCAACTATGCATTACATTATCTTATGTGGTTCTTGTTTTCTTAACTAACTGTACTATTTTTATAATCATCTTTTCTTATTTTTTATTTTTAAGCTTCAATAATGTATATTGATACAGTATTATATGTATGTGTGTGTATTCTAGCGTATACAGTCTGATGGGTTTGAGAAAATGTAATTAGCTATAATAAAGTTATTTAATCATAATCAAGTTACTAAACATATACAACACCTCAAAAACTTCCTTGTGGTGGTTTTATGTTCATGAATGAAGTTTTCGTTTTGTTTAGCACACACGCGTGTGTGTGTGTGTGTGTGTGTGTGTGTGTGTGTGTGTGTTATAAACACTGAACATGAGATCTGGACTCTTAACACACTTTCAAGTTCCTAATTCCACTTAGTAATATAGGTACTATGTTATACAGATCTTTAGGATGCTATTTCTTGCATAAATGAAGCTTTATGCCCAGCAGAATTAATTACCAGTTTTCTTCTCCCTCCACTATTCTATCCTCTGCTTTTATGAATTTAACTATTTTTGATGCTTCATATCTGTATACTCTTACCGCAAAGCCAACCACAGGTAGATAAATAGGATATTTGTATCTAAGATTCTTCTTTATCACACATACTGAATTAACAATATTGCTTTAGGTAAGTTGCAACTAATGTTAATATTAGTAGCAGTTTATAATTTCCAAAATATCTACTTAAAAACTGAAATAGTCTAAAAATTACATAAAAAAATAAACAATTGCATTATTCTTATCCTCAAGGTTAAAATGGTTAGTATGTATGTGTGGGTATGTGTGCATGCATAAGTAAATACTTTGATATTTTTCTCTTTATCAATATTCTTCCTACACCTGAGGTATAATCTCTAAAAAACACAAATATATAAAATTATACTTGCATAATACAAAATGGACCACAGTGAAAATGAGACAAAAATGTGTTTTTTCTATTGGTGGAAACACGAATTAGTTTGAATTTATAAATATTATTTTCTTCTCTAATCACTAGCCAAAATTTGGCAATGAACCATATTTTATCCAATTTAAAGTTGAACTTGTTTTTCTGAGATGCATTTTATTGCAGGAATAAAATGACTTTTCTTCACATATTGAGAAAATTCCCAAAATCCAGAGTGAGCTGCAGTAACCACATGGAAGCATGCTCTTTGATCTGCAAGTTCACATTCCCAATCTAAGCTGTGGATGATTATGTAATATACATCATGAATTTTCCCATGATGCAATAGAAACTTAACTTATTGAATAACATGAAAGCCAAACCTCTATCCAGCTTGACATAGTCACCCCAGCTGAATCCTGAATTCTTTTGTTACTTTGAGAGTGTGGGCCACAGCCTTTGCATGGGGTTCTCTCTCCTTGTCATGCATCTAGCTATTATCCATGTTATCTAACCCTAATTTTCTATAAAAAAATTAATCCAGAAGAGGCATAAAAGAAATGATAATTGATGACTGGGAATATAGCTTAGTGGCAGTGAGGCCCATGCTTGACTCTTGGCCCTGATCAAAATAAAGGGAGGGAGGGAGGGAGGGAGGAGAGAGAGAGAGAGAGAGAGAGAGAGAGAGAGAGAGAGAGAGAGAGGCTGCTGTGATAACAAGCCTGTATTTTCAGGCATTCAGTAGGTACCTTTTCAGTTCTATCCAGCAGACATTTATGAATTCAGATAGTGTTGTAGGCACAGCACCAGGTAATCAATACTTCCACTTATATGGTTTCCATTGATCCTTACTGAACCCCTAAGGCGTGGATGTTCCTATTTCTATTTTAAAAATAATGAGGCCGAGTTCCAAATGGTTAAGCAAGTCTCAGAATAGGATTTGACCCCAGGTCTGCTGATGCCTGAGACAGTGCCACAGTTCTCCTTCTGTGCTACCTCTAAAAGCAAAATCCTTATCAATTTAAGTTCTAAAGCCCATCCATTAAAGCACTTTTGAAGTTCCGTTTTCAATTCCAATAGTGAAGGAAATGACAGAACACTCTTCTTTGTTTCACCTAGGTATATGGCCATTATCGACCCTTTGAAACCCAGACTGTCTGCCACGGCCACCAAGATTGTCATCGGGAGTATCTGGATTTTGGCATTTCTACTTGCCTTCCCTCAATGTCTTTATTCCAAAATAAAAGTCATGCCAGGGCGTACTCTTTGCTATGTGCAGTGGCCAGAGGGTCCCAAGCAACATTTCACGTAAGTCTATTCTCCTTGACAATTTTCAACTCAGTCTATCAAACACTTAGGAAAATGAAGATGGGGTGAGGGGTGTTATAAAGTTATGACCCAGTCATTCACTTCCTATACTACTTGGGGAAAGAAATGTAAAACTACACTGCGATCTGATATGCTGATTTGTAAAACTACAAAGGTTTTTAATTGGAAAAGTGATGACTTCTATTGGAGAAGCACTAGCATTTCCTAAACAGGGTGGTAAAGGCTGGAAGCAATGTGCCAGGGACAGCAGGGTGTTATTGACTGAGGAGCTAGAAGTGGGAACGGATGCCCAGTGTGTTGATTGCTCTTTTAGAAAGCCTGGCTGCAGTAGAAAGAAGTCCTGGCAGGTGTTTTAATTTTGTTTTACTTTCCTATGTTTGTATTTGTTCATTTCAGCATGAAAAGTCCTGGCCACTAAATTAAAAAAGAAATAGGTATGCCATTTGATAGATTTCATATTTTAGACCTAACTTGAAAAAAGTAAAAGAGAAAGCCAATGTAATTGTTTAATTTGATTTTTTTCCTGTTCCTGTAAATTTCAATGAACTTGTTTGTTTTCCTATCATTGATGACATTTAAAAATAATAAATGTTGCCAGGAACTATCAATTTTTTGAGACAAGGTCTCTCTATGTAGCCCTGGCTGGCCTTGAACTCCAAGAGATATGCCTGCCTCTACCTCCCAAGGGGTCAAAGAACTGTGCAGCCATGCCTGGCCTGCAGTCGCCTCTTCTGAAGTTATTTTATCCAACTCTGCTCTCTCAGAAGTCCAGACGATTTTTTTTAAGGGAATAAGAAATAGTTTATTCTGGAGCCATTTTGAGTGACTATGACCCATGAACATAGATTTAGGATACTCTAAATTCTATATTCCAAAGTGGAAGAAGCTTCATTAAGTTCTATGGAACAGAAAAGGGCACAAATCAAGACAACTTTAAAATACATTGGTGGGTATATCAGAGAGAAGGATACAGTAAGGTGGGGAGCTTTTCTATAGGCCTAAGATGCTATCTGACAACATCCTAAGCTTTCAGGCCGGTGGAAGTTAGTAGTCTGCTAAGTTAAAACAGATCCCAACTCATCTTCATCTACTGGTAAAAAGATATTAGATCAGACAGAGGTGGGCAAGGAATGCCTGAGCTAGAGGACTAGAACCAGCACAAGATCAGGCATGACTTCTTTTAGAAAGCTCCATTTCCGGTTTTCTCTCTTGGCCAAGTGGGAGGTTCTACTAAAGAGAAAGCAGGTAGGGTTATTAATCTGTGCCATAACTACCTATTATGAATAATCCTACCTAGAGCATACTATTATTCTGAATCACTTCTCCGTTGATTTTAAATCAGTACTTAGCTACCAGGATGAAGATAGGCAAGGAGGTTGAAGATTTCTTGTATGGTGTCCTTCACTCACAGAATCAACTCACCTAGACTCCTAGGGGCTCACAGAGACAGAACTGACAACTAGGTAGCCTGCATGGGACTGCCCTAGGCAGGCTGCGTTTGTGTTACAGTTGTATAGCTTGGTCCTCTTGTGGTACTCCTAACAGCAGGGTCAGGGGGTGTTTCCAATGCTTTTCCAGGCTTTTGGGACCCTACTTCTCATACTGGGTTGCCTTTCCCAGCCTTAATATGTGGGGAGGTGTTTAGTCTTGCTGCAACTGGACATGCCATGTTTTGTTGATACTCATGGGGAGATCTGACCTTTCCTGAACAGAAACAGAGAAGTGGATTGGAGGGTGGGAACAGAGGAGGGATGAGGGGAGGGTCTGGGAGAAATGGAGGGAAGGGAAATTGTGGCTGGGATGTAAAATAAATAAATTTTTAAAAAAAGATTTATTTTAGAAGACAAACCACAGTTATAAACTCAATAATTAATTTAAAGTCTTCAAAAGACAGTAGAAACCACATAAAATGTGCAAATTTGTGTATGAGCCAAAATATTATATATTATGCTTCCATTTCTCCCTAATGACATCCTTGTTGCTTTGATGGAAAAGTACGGAATCATAAAATTAAATTTGGCAGTTTGTAAAGCTGTGTGTTTATCACGCACGACGAGTTTGTTATCTGAGTTAATAAGGCAATCAAACATACCATGACTGTGGAGACATGCGTGCAATGTTTTCACAGGGTTTTTCTTTTGGAAATCAAAAAAAGCGCACAATGTGGCTCAGAGTGCCTCTTTTCATGCAGAAGAAAAAGTATTTTATGAATGTCTGATGTCACCAGAATAAATAGAATATTCTCTTGTGGAATAGAATACATATCATGGCTGACATATTCTTGCCTTCACCCTTACCTTTGAGGATTCACCTCAATAGTTTAGCTCAGCAATTACTAAACAAAGGACAACAGAGGGGGGGGGTATCACCCTTGGTTCTAAGTAAAGGGAATGTGTATAAATTAAGAGAAGACTTCATTTATAAATTTTCATTAATAAGCTACAGGTTGGAAATGAGCAATTAAAACATTTGATACATGACCCTAGGTTACAATGTTTACATGATATTTTGATATGTTTGTGAAATGAAGACAGCAATAAGATGAAAATAACTGTTTGCATTTGTATTATGATTTAAAGCTCAACAAATTCAGAGTCCCATATGTCTCCTTCCAGGAGTCTTCAGCATGCATGTGTGTGTGTATTTCTCTGCAGGTACCACATCATCGTCATCATCCTGGTGTACTGTTTCCCATTGCTCATTATGGGCGTCACCTACACCATAGTTGGAATTACTCTCTGGGGAGGAGAGATCCCAGGAGACACCTGTGACAAGTACCATGAGCAGCTGAAGGCTAAACGAAAGGTACTGTCCCACCTAACTGCACCTAACTGGTGCAGACTGGGTCCCTTCCGAGAGAGAAGGGAGAGCCGACTGGTGTCATTTGATACGACGTGTGTTCATATCCCGTTTCAACCTTTCCAAATGCCTCTGTGTTCTTTTTACATAATCGTTTTGTTGTTGCTGGCCTCCTGCGGACCTTGGCCCTGAAGGTCTGCGCATGTCTGTCTGCAGTAGACGTTACATCCTTACGGATGAGCTGTTTTTTCGCTCGCCTTTGTGGCTCATTCTTAGTTACTTTCCCGAAACTGTCAAAGTTTTTCTTAGATGGAATCTAGCTGATTTTTATTTCTGCATGTGTAGCTGCTTTTTATTGTGCTCAACCAGAGCTCCTCTGCTGCACTCTGAAATCTGCTCCACCTTGTCTTTATTCCCCGAGTGGCACAGCTCGCTAAAAGTTAAAATAATGGAATTTTCTCCTCCACCCTGTCTCCCGTCCCTCACTCTTCTACTGCCTTCTTCTCCCTTTTCCATTCCCCTTTCTTTCTCCTCCCCTCCCTCGGTTCCTTCCTCCTCCACCTTCTCCTCCTTCCCTCCCTCTGTCCTTTCCCTTCTCTCTTTTACCTTCCCTCTCTCTATCCCTCCTCCTTCTCTTCTCTTTCCTTTCTTTCTCCTTTGTTTGTTCTTTCCCTTCATCAGCAACCTTATACATCTCCTTAAGGAATGAGTATTTTATTAGTGGTATTATACACATCACTGAATGACTTGAAAAATTTGTTTCTGATCATTCACATTAAATATTAAAATTTCTCCGAAATAGGCTTTTGGCATCATTTGATGAACATATCAGTCATTGTTATTTATTTCATTTAGGACTGGTGAATCTATTTATTGGAATATTACCTACTTTATGAGAATCCCTTTAAAATCTTGCTATCTTTAAACATCTTATCTACTACTGTCTCATAAAAAGTAATAAATCAAAGTTTTAAAATATCATGTAACAAATGACTCCTTTTTGACACCACATCCTTTACTGACAAGTGTTGCTAAACAAGACACATCACATTAATATACACAATCTACTATATTTAAAATTAGAAAATAAGACCGATCTATTTCTGACTAGCTACAAATATGAAATATATATAATTTCTTATTCTGTTTTTTAAAAAATTTCATCTTAAAAATTATCTGCAAAAACAAACTATCCCTATAACAACTGAGAAAAAACCTAAGACAGGGAATGTTTCAGCAGTATGTTCATTTTACATATATCTTGATTTCCTTTGAAATCTTTCATTATTACTACTATCATCATCATTATCATTATCATTATCATCAGTATTGGGGAATACCACTGTGTGTCACAGGCTCTGTATGGGAGTTTAGAGAACAACTTTCAAGAAATCCAAGTGTATTATTATTACATATTTTAATTTTTTTCATATATATGTAATATTTTTCTAGGAAAAAATAAAATTTCATACTTGTTCTTTTATTTTTTTAGTATAAAGTCTTACTGAGAACAAAACCAAGAGGAAATTTGTCTTTTTTCCCTTTACCATTACTGGTAAAAATAAGATATAAATGTTCCCTTGATTTCATTGTCTACACTTAGTAGTTGGTACAATACCAACCAAGTCTGGAACATGACTTTTCTAGAATATTTTAGAAAAGAGGGCACTTAAAAGTTATGATTCATTTATCTATCTCTGACTGAAATAATGTAAAATGATAGCCCAGTCGTACGTACTTCATATCTGATCTCAACCCTAGATTTCTTCACAGCTTATCCATGCTTCTAACTCTGTACAGTAATCCTCATTTTATCTAAATTTTTAAGTATAGACATCTCTTCATTTATTCTTGTTTTAAAAAATAGCAGCTGAATTATATTTTTCTGACACATAATAAATGTGTAAATATTTGTGTATATAAATGTGACTGACTTCTAAAAACGTATATAGAAATAAACACACCTTAAATATATTTAAATAAAATTAGCTAGCAGGCATGTTGGTACCTGTAATCTCAGCGCTTATAAAGCACATAACACACAGGTGACTGAGACAGAGGAATCCTCCTGGTGTCTTAGAATTACTGTTTAGAACATTATGCTAATTAGCATTGTGCATCCAGGACCCTTGAGACTTAGCATCCCACGGTTCTATACCTGGTACCTTTTGCACATCACTTAGTGCAAGCTGGCATTCCCTTCTAATGCTATGTTGTTCTCTTCTCTATGTAGACATCCTGAATGCAGATGCAGAACTCATATTCATATACAAATATCTGGTTCTAGTTATTTTTTCTGTTAACTGAATGAGAAATTTTTAGGATTCCTATAGATTTTTATCAAGACAGAGTCAAGACAAAAGATATTGGTTTTTCAGACCCTAAGGTTTCAATGAATGAATTTTAACAAGAATAGAAAGGGGAAATGCCCTGAGACATCTTTTGACTATAGGGGCAAAGGCAGCAACCTTGAGAAGGGGTATATTTTACACTTTTCAAATCTGGTGATACCATCTCTTTTTCTTACTTTAGAAAATACCTATTCGGGGCTGGAGAGATGGCTCAGAGGTTAAGAGCATTGCCTGCTCTTCCAAAGGTACTGAGTTCAATTCCCAGAAACCACATGGTGGCTCACAACCATCTGTAATGGGGTCTGGTGCCCTCTTCTGGCCTGCAGGCATACACACAGACAAAATACTGTGTACAATATTTATTTATATATATACATATATATATATGTGTGTGTATATATATATATATATATGAAAATACCCATTCAAGCATGTTGAGCAAAGAAAGTGAAAGTGCATTTCCCTCTCCACATTTTAATTCCCAAGTCATATTTTATGCTGTTAAATTGAACTTTGGCTTAATAGTTTTTGTCTTTTAACTCCCCAGAAATAACACTGAAAGTAACAAAGTGTACTTGTACTATCAAAAAGAGAACTCACCACACATTGTCATCTGTAGGACAGTGTAGCTCGTTTTTTTACTCTTTGAGGGCGGCCACCCAGCTCCCAAGTAAATACACAGAGTCTTATTCTTACTTTTGAATGTCTGCCCTTCATTTGGCTTGTTTCTAGCAAGCTTTTCTTAAATTATCCCATCTACCTTTTTCCTCTGGGCTTTTATCTTTCTCTCTTCTATCTACCTTTTTTCCTTCTTACTCCATGGCAGGTTGTGTGGCTGGATGGCTGGGCCCCTGGTGTTCTCCTCTCCTCCTTTTCCCCATCCTTCCTCTTCTTTCTTTTCTTGGGCCTAGATTTCTCCTCCTATTTATTTTCTCTGCCTGCTGGTCTCGCCTAACCCTCTCCTCCCTAGCTATTAGCCGTTCAGCTCTTTATTACACCAATCAGGTGTTTTAGGCAAGCAAAGTAACACAGCTTTACAGAGTTAAAGAAATGCAATATAAAAAGAAGGTAACCGTTGCATCATTATACAAATATTCCACAGCATAAGCAAATGTAATACATCTTATGCTAATATTCCACAACAGGAGAGAGAGTAATTGAGCAACTGCTGAAATGCTGGCTTGTGAATACACGAGCATCTTTTTATCTGGGTTTTAGCAGCCAGTTCACTTCTCTATACTTCCATTTATTTACTGTATATCAGAAAAAAACACTCTATAGACTGACTCTATGGTTTAGAATGTAAAGATACTTGCCACCAAATTTGCCAAGCTCAGCTGGATCCCATAAGAGAAACAATTTCCACAAGTTGTTCTCTGATCTCCACACATGCAATATCATATAAAAAAACTGGGCAAATACTCACACAATAAATTATCTAAATACAATAAAAAGAACTTTTAGGCTATGGTGGTTACCCAGATCCCACTTGTGTTAATATCATAAAGAGTCCCAAGTGTTACGCCTCACAGCTGTGGTGTGCCTGTGTTGATAACTGTCTTACATTTCTTTACCTTCATGACACATTCCTCCTTATGGCCATGCATTTTTATCCAAAAGTTTGTTAAAATAGCTGTCTTGTTATTTTCATTATTTTTTCTTTACAGTAAACATTGTTTTCTGAATATATTTTCTACTTTGTCATTCCCCACTGGACCCTGACAAATTGTAGGAATATCCTTTATTATTTTTAATCATAATACAAGGATATGTCATGAAATACTGTATGTCTTAAGTTTTAATCATATATATAAAATCATATAAGTATATACAACTATTTTAAGAGTAAATTTTCTAGGAAAATGAAGTTGAGAGATGAAAGATAACTTTTGAAGTTTCTACCTTGTTTCAAAATGTCTCCAACAACAAGAGTAAATACAGAAATTTTAGATAGAAAATAATGATTATTTATCAAATATTTTTCACTCAGTTTTTTATTTTGTTTGGACTGGAGAATCAGTCAGCAATGTTGGAATATATTTGCTTCACATCTTTCTGAAAGTATGCAAATAATTTAATCCAGCAGAGAAAGATGAAACATACAGTTGGTTCTTTTAAAACTGCATTCTTTTAGTGGAAAAGAACCAAAAACAGAGCCTTATACATCTAATGCTTCTGGCAGGACTGAATCTCATTATCACTCTGTGTTTTTAATTGAGACAATGAAATTTCAGGACAAATAGCTGTATGTGCACTCTGGCTAGCTTCTTCTGCTGTGCCTCATGCTACAGGATGAGATCAGAGAACGCTTGGCCGCTGTGCTGTGCATTGATTGCCAGCACCACACGTCTGAATCCTTTGATTGACTAATCTCCCAGACCTCCTTGGCTGGCAGTGGGAAAGATTCATCTTGGAAAGCCTGGAAAAGTTTCTGTGTTTCTTTCAGGTTTTCCATTAAGCCTTGAGAAATAAAAGTGTTTACTCCTTTATTTAAAAAATAAGAAAAGATGCATATAGGTCTTGACTTCTTAACAGTGATGTGAAAAGATCTCCAGAGATTATTCTTGGTATCTCACATCTCACAATTACAAGTTCAGGGAAGGCAGAGTCAGATCCTGGCATCATGTATTTCTATGAATAATAAATCTTAACACATGAGATATATAAAACTTCAGGATACGCTGTAACTGAACACAATGTGTTCTTGTGATGATAAATGAAAATTAAATATAAGCATATCTAAGACATAACAAAACTAGTAGAGAGCGTTTTATTATCTGCAAGAACCCAGAAGTTATTTCCAAAGCAATACTCCCCTTGGACAAAGAAAGCATTTACATAGAGACTGGCCTATTCCTAAGCATGCTCCCTTTAAGATCATGGAAATTAAAGTGCTAGGAAGGAAAATAGCATTAATGGCTTATTAATACAAAGAGTCAGCACTTAAAAGTGCCTGCCTCATGTAACAGCGAGCAGTTGGTCCTGGGTCATTTTATTCCCCATCCTTGAGCGGGTCATGGATAGTTATCATTCCTATGGGTGATCGGGAGGGATAACCTACCTCTGGAAGACAGGGATGTTTGTGATAGGGATACCCTACCCCTGAATAATGGAAATTCTGTGGTTACCCTAATTGTGGATGACAGGAATGTTCTGTCTTTCTAGTCAGAGGACTGAAATTAAGTTGATACTGACTTGGAAGCTTCATCCCTACCAGCTAACTTTCCTAGTGAAAGACCCTCAGAGAGGTCCTTCCCTCAGGAGGAGACCCCTAACCCAAGGAACAGTCGAGACCACAGGCTGTAATTAGCAAGAGGTTTATTGGGTGGGCACAGGTACCTGTGGGCGGCAATGTCCTTTCGGAGGACTTGCGCGCCTGTAGGCTGGGAGAAGGTCTTTTTATAGGAAAAGGGTGGCAAAAGCAGGCATACAGAAGCAATGCATGGTTAAAGGGATCTCATTGGTCAGTTCGAATGAGGCGATGGGTTCATTTAGGGGACAAGTTCCCCGGAGACATGAAGGTCTGATAATAATAGCAGACTTGGCCCTATCTAGGGTACATGTAGTTTTTCCCAGAATTGTTCGTTCCCCTCCTAGGCCTGGTATCTGACCACAGATATCCTGTTTGACCACCTAGGAGTACTGACTTTACCTTGAACTTACATTTATTTGTGTGAAGGCTTTGCAAAATGGCATTTCAGCAGCTAAGCTGGGGTCTTTCACTAGTGCTGGAAAGTGCTATCTCTTATTGGAGGAGCAAAACAAATATTATACAGGAGATAAATTTTCTACCTGATTTCAGCTGGTAGTTAAACCTTGAGAAGGCTAGATTTGAGATTAAAGCTGGAGCAATTAAAAATAGATTGATGCTACTGAGAAATTTACATTAATGAAAAATTTTATTAATAAAATATATTAATTATATTACAAGTCTAAACATATAAATGATGAATATATCAAAATTATAAAATAGTTGTAATTCTAAAAGTGTATTTTGCATGTGTTTATGTGGACAAACATATTTATTTTATCTCTACATGTATGCTTGTGTTCACATATTGTTTGCATGGTAACAAATAAGCTTATAGGTAAGTGAGCACACACATAAATTAAAGCTGTTAAATTAATCCAAATACTTACAATCTATATGATTTAAAAATATTTGACAAATAGGTTAACTTAGACTTTTGGAGAGAATAAGGATTGATGTGCATCGAAGCTCGCAGTATTAATCTCAGCACTCAGGAAGCAGAAGTAGGCAGATCTTCATGAGTTCAAGGTCAGCATGGTCTCCATAGTGAGATCAAGGTTTGCCAGGACTACATAGTGAGGCCCTGTCTCAAAAAATAATAATAATCTCCTGAAAGCATTGTGATTCCATATGTACATCTGACTTGTTGTGTCCAGAAAATACCTTTTCCTTGTAGCTTGGCTGTGTGCTTTGGGGATTATATTATAGCTACATCATTTCACCCATCCCTCTTTTCCCTCCAAACGCTACCATGTACCCCTTCTTTCTTTCAAATTTATGGCCTCTGCTTTCATCAATCGTTATTACATATCACGTTCACATTTGTTAGCATTTGTTTTGCCTGAGTTTTTGGCCAGATATCTGGGGTATATCTCTTTATTAGATATTTAAGTTATTCTGTTCATATCTTTCCATGTATCCAGATAGGAGATGCATCATTTAGAGAAAGAGAAAGGTCTTTTCATAGTAGTTAAAAGAATAATCTTAAGTCTTATTGAGCGGGACTCGTGTAGAGTTCATATGTTAATGGTTAGGCATACATCTCATTATTTTGTTGAGAAACGTCTCACACTGTGATCGTTTCTTTTTGGCTATCTGTGTAAGGAATCAAGGGTCAGCAGAGGTCGAACTCCAGGTGTTCTGGCCCTGCTCATTAAAGTGTGGAATTCTCCAGCAGTGCTGTAATGCCTTAAGAAAGTCTGCAGCCAGGGTCTGCAGCCGTTAACTGTCTCAGAGTAGAAAGCTCAAAGACAACAGAAGCCTTGCTCTGAGGCCAAGGAAGCTCAGCACAGCCATTTGTCTCACAGTGACATCCACAATTAACCCTAGCTTCTTAAGTTTTAAAGAGGTAATGGCAACATATAATGGCATACTGTAGTCTTATGTTGCTGACATATGGCTGATAATTCAAAATTGCCTTTCTCTTCCTCCTTCAAAATTGCTATTAAAAATTTAAAACCATCTTGGAACATGTAATTTCAAATACAAAACACAATTAATCCCTAACATCCCTTACATCGTGGGGCAGTCATGATTTCACTCCCAGTTGCTGGTGTTCCCCTTGGCTGACAAGCAGCTAGAAGAAGTAGTATCTGATCCAGATATCTGGTCCAGTACACAGAACTCCCCATCAGACAATAAAACTTTGCTTCACAATCAATGAGATTTTTCTCCTGCCTGTGTCATAAGAACTTCTAATACATCATTTCCCAGAACTCTGAGACTAGGCAAATTCAAACCAAATGGGTATTCAAAAAAAGCCTGCAATAAATGCTAAAATGTATGATTGTCAGCAAGAATAATTTTATAATTAATGGCCCATGTCGAGTTGATTATACAGTGGTTTCTTTCTACTGATGCGAAAAGCTCCAGATCCTTCAGAACTTTGACAAAAATGTTGAAATAATAACCAAACTTAAAATACTCGGATTAAGAAAAGGGGAGACATTGACTTGCTGTCCAGATTCCAGATATGCCTTCTTGTGATTCACGGTGCTGGTACAATCCAGGGACAGACAGAGATGGTTCTCTCCACTGTACCAGTCTTGCAGTTTACAGTGAAGCACAAAACAGAGTCTAAAGCTGTGAGGCAGCTAATGGACTCTCCCGTGGGAATAGGGACCCAGGTTGACCCAATTATATCAGGTTTTCCTTTTCTCCATCATATAGGGTGATTTTTTTACACCTTTTTCTTAAGATAAGCTCTAACTTCTGCATGCCTTTTAAATATGCCATTTTTTTGTTATAAGGAGAGGCAAAAATTTGGTAGTTGAAGGAAGTATTCCTCTTTAGAATTTAAAATAAGTCCTCTATCCTGCCAGGGCTCCAGACCAGTCCTTTGGGTATGATATCACTCTTTACAGTGTGTCTTTTATCTCAGTGGAATTAAATAGCATATAGGAAAGAAAGATTTGGTTATTAAAAAATTGCATGGACAATTGTTAAATGTTCCCACAGTTTATTAAACTTACTATAAAAAGTTAATCTCCAGATTTGTAAAATTCCTATGTATTCAAAATGACAACGGACTGGCTTTGATTTCATAGGCAATAGGTGCGATTTCCTTGACGTTAGGAATAAAATGAATGTTACCTGCAACAAGCAGACACCAGTCACGTACGTAAGTCTACCTTGGCCAAGTTGCACCAAAATAAATATTGGTTAAAATGTTATCTATTGCCCTAAATTATCACTAAAGTTTTACAAAAGTTAACATTTATTTGCATGGTTTGTTTGTAAAATTCTGATAGCTGAGATGTTTCCCTTGCCTCTTGATTAAAAGCTAATATTTCCTATATTTATGGGTATGTTTTGGTGTTTGACCTCTGTATATTTAAGGAAAGATTAAATTGAGCTAATGACATATCTACTTTGCTACTTTATTACTTTCTTCTTTGGATTCCTAGCAATTTTTAAAAGTGCAATATAATCTCACTATAGTCACGGGCTGTGCAATAGACATAAAAATATATTTTTCTATCTATTTGAAACTCATGCCTTGACAAACAAGCTGGTTTTCCAACCCTTCTCACCTCCAGTAACAACTATTCTACTCTTAACTTCTACAGGTTTAACTTTTGCGCATACAGTAAGATCATATATTTATCTTTCTGTGTCTTGCTTATTTAACTTAGTACAGTATTCAATAGTTTAATCCATATTTTCTAAAATAGCAAACATATTTCTTTCAACAGGGTTAAAGTACTCCATTGAGTACCATTCATCCAATTAATGATTGACTTAATTAATATTGACTCCTGATCGTGACTGTTGGACAATGTTACAATGTAGGAATTCCAAGAATGCTAATTTGAATGACTTTGGATATGTATAAATATGTATGTTTGTGTGTATATATTTACACATGGATGTGTGTATACATATCTCCAGAAGTGAAATTGCTAAATAATATGATACTACTAACTCTAAATTAGGGAAGCACCAGTATACCATTTCCTATAATGGTATACAAATGGACATTCTTGCTGTTAGCATACAGGGGTTGACTTATTTCCACATTGTTAATTTTAAGCTTTCTGTAATAGCAAATGAGGGTCATAGCTCACTTTGGGTCTGTGTCACATTCACTGGTGATTAGTGATGCAGTACATTGTAAGTGAAAAAAACCTAGGGGCATCATAAAACTTGATAAGAAATTAGATCAATCATAACCAGATACTTGAATAAAAACAAATATATGTATCAGTAGAGTGTATAATGAGCTCAGAATTAAACCTACGCTTTTATCATCAATTGATTTCCATAAGAAAAATAATGTTCTTTTCAAAACTGACTGATGAAATTTTATCCACAATCCAAAAAAACAAAACAAAAAACCCTGGAGCCTTTCATAAAATTAACTGAAAAAAAAATCAACTCAAAGTGGACCAGAAATGTAAGCACAGGGCTTGAAACTGAATCTACTAAAAGAATTTGTAGTAAGAAATCTTCGGACAGTTGTTTGGATAACGACTTTTTATTTTTTTCTAAAAATATGTGAAATAAAACCAAAAATGGTCAAAAAGGACTTCACTGAACTAAAGAAGCTCCTGCACAGAGAGGAAAAGGAAGATAAAACTTATACACTGGGTGGACAGATTCACATACTACAATCAACCTACCTCAGGATCCAGCAGTACCACTCTTGGGAATATACCAAAGAGATGCTCAGTCATACTACAAAAGCATTTGTTCAACTATACTCATATCAGCATTATTTGTAATAGCCAGAACCTGGAAACAACTTAGATGCCCCTCAATAGAAGAATGGATAAAGAAAGTGTGGCACATCTATACATTAGAGTACTACTCCTCCGTAAAAACAATGACATCTTGAATTTTGCATGCAAATGAATGGAAATAGAAAACGCTATCCTCAGTGAAATAACCCAGACCCAAAAATACAAATCTGGTATATACTCACTCATTAGTAGATTCTAGCCATAAACAAAGTACAATGAGCCTATAGTCCGCGATCCTGGAAAAACTAAGTAATAAGGTGAACCCAAAGAAAAACATATATTTATCCTCCTGGAAATTGGAAGCAGACAAAATCTCCAGGCAAAAGTTGGGAGCATGGGGGTGGGGGTGGGGTGGAGTGAAGGGGAGAGGGGAAGAGAGAAGTGAGAAGGGGAGGGTTGGGGAGAACTTGGGGGAGTGGGATGGTCGAGATGGAGGAAGGACTAAACTGATATTGAAGTAATCTTTTTTTTTTTAAAGAAAGGAACCATTGTGACTTCCTTGAATTTCTGACACCAGACACACACACCTGCTCAGTGTCACACATTAGGGAGAACATGAGCTATGAGTCAGGCAGGATGGCTTCATACTGAATCTTAATCTCTCGCCCTCTATTTCTTATTTATAAAATTCTGAAGTGTTCTTTTGCTTACTATTTTTATAATAGTATATGAACAAAATGTACAACGCGTTTGATACCTAATGTTCATAATATAGGAATTTTCTCTATCTGCTCCATGTTTGTTCCATGAAGCAGAAATAAACCTGATATGATTTTTAACTAAAATCATAGTGCAGAGCCATCCATATAGCTGCTCTTGCAGGCTTTGCTCCTGGGCCACATGAGCAGAGCTAGCTCTCCAGCTGAGCTGGGGGTTTATTTCTGTGCCACACGGGGCACTCCCTTTTGTGGTTTAAGCAGATTAAGCATCTGAATGCTAAGAGTCACATGAGAAAAACAATGGTATTATTTTCATTTTAGAGATATCTTATTACATGGGTTTTTAAAAAGGCACAGACTGCTGAGTTAAGATTCACAATTTTAACTAAAGGAGTCTCTCCATAAACACTACTCTTAACTTCCTTTATGCTGCCTTCAATGCTAATGATCTTTCTATATCTTTCTCAGTGGGTAAAGTTGAGAGAGCAATTGTTTATTACTAATAAAATTATGAGTTTATTACTTCTTTTAGCCTATAAATACAAGTGACAACATTTTTTTTCTTTTCAATTTCTATTACATCTTTCCCCACTCTTACAACTAGTCCAATATAACTGGGGAAAAGGAGAAAAATGTACCACTGTTGACTTACATTTGGTAAATATTCCATATACATGATAGTATGAAAGAAAAAAAGAAGCAAAATAAGAGAAATATTGATCGTTAAAGTATTGACATGTACTGTGCCAAGGCATGGTATTTTTATGTAGTAAGTATGTCTTAATTCCTCATATGAACGTTCATGTATGGATTCATATATAGTGTATTAATATATTTTGAGCACATAGAAGTCTACCTAATGACAAAACAAAGATGTTGTCTGCAACTAGACATCACTAAAAAAAAAAAAGATTACCAATTCTGAAACCCATTTCTTGATTTTTAGATTTTAATTATTTCATTCATTTTTAGATAATATAATTACTTCATTTGTTTCTTCTGTTTCTTTCTCTAAAACCTCCCATATACTCCTCCTTACTCTTTTTCAAAGTCATGACCTCTTTTTTCATTAATTGTTGTTACATGCATACATATATATTCCTAAATACATAAATAAAACCCACTTACTCTGTAAAACATTACTTGTTTGTGTATGTTTATAGGCTAGCCATTTCTTAGTGGATAACCAATTAGTGAGCTCTTCCTGACTTTACCATCACATTAATGATCTCAGCTATATAAAGACATACATATTTAGAAAGTTGAATCCAGACAGGGTAAACACAAAATGAAAGGGATCAATGTGGAAAACTTAATAGGATCACGATTTGATGACTGTTTAGATATAGTTGCTGAGAGAGGAAAGGAAAATATTCTCTTTTACTGCTCAATTGTTAATAAAATGGACACACCACTGAAACAAAGTAGAAAGTCAGAATCAGGTTGGTGGCCAATACCTGGAATCTCAGCATTTAGGAGGATGAGAGAAGAAACTTATTTCCTGAGCTACATAAAGCTGGGAGACATAGAAATAGAGATAGACAGAGAAGGAGGGAGAAAGATAAAGAGGAAGGGAAGAAGAGAGAGCAAAAAGAGAAAAAGATAAAGAGACAGAGACAAAGGAAGAGAGAGAGGGAGAGAGAGAGAGGTTGCCTTTATGACAGCCCAGCAGGGTTCTGGGATAGGGAAAGTGAGCTACTATAGGACAACCCAGCAAGGCTGAAATGACCATGTGTTAGTGGGAGTATGTACCAATCTATACCTTCCAGAGGAGAATTGATGGTAACAATGTGTGCAGTCAGATTTTCTTCGGACCACCAGCTCACAAATAACAACCCAGAAACTTATTACTAATTATGAAAGCTTGACCTGAGCTCTTATAGTGTAAATTAACCATTAACCTTTTTTTTTTTTTTTTACTAATCCATGTTCTGCTATGTGGCTTGATTACCTCTCCTCCGTTCCATATGTCTGACTTCTTCAGTGTCTCGCTGGGGTCTTCCATGCCTGGATTTATCCCAAGTTCCTCTCTTTACCCGGAAGTCCCACCTATTCTCTCCTGCCTAGCTATTGGACATTTAGCTTTTTATGTGCACAGGATCATATTTACCTAGTCCCTTCTTTGATTAGAAATTTTTATAAGAAGAGTCTCCTATCACACTTCTAAATGGCAAAAAAAAAACATGAATACAATGGCCTACTAGGAATCATGAACACCAGTCCATTCATGCACCCTTAATCAGTCTTCTAGCCCCTGGAGCTTAGAATAGGGGCAGAAACAAAAAAAAATATTGTTTTGCTACACTATGTGCATTTTCTCATAAATTTTGCATTTTATTTGTAATTAAGCAAAAGAAATATTTCCAAACAATATATAAAATCCAAGTAGAAATTTTCCTTATTATAGTGGTTACCAGTTGGAAACTGGTTATATAGTACCTCGAGGAAAAATGAGTTAATACTGACTGATCGTGCATCTATTTGGGGCATTCAGAAACAGTAAAGTTTGTACCACCTGCCTCGTATTTCTGGCCTGTTAATTATACGGTTTGCATGGATCACAGTGTGCTGCCTCTGAACTTCTGATCCACTGTCAGCAGGTATTGCACTTGTGACTGTTTATCCAGCATGGTGACAGACTGATTAGTATTGACTAATAACTTTTTATTTTCTTTGACCTCTATTTTTAAAAGATTGTTTGTTTGAAAAGCACTTGCTGAGTTTGAGGGAAAGTGTGATCACAAAATAGAACAAATATAATTGAACCCTAAAATGGCAATGGGTCAAGAAATTATCAGCCTGTTTTCTTTTTAGTGGCTCAGGAAATTATCTGGCTATGTTTTAGTGGCTCAATCAACAATAGAAATGATCACAGTAAAGTCATAGTAGCAATCTAGCCAATGAACTTCTGTCATTTTTTCATTTAGCCATTAGATTTATAAAATCTAGATACACTTTTTTCATATGTTCTCTTTCTTTTTAAATTATTTTTAATTAAAATAATATCATATATCAAATCACAGTTGGCCACATGCATTCTCTGGCTTGGACATATTAACACTGTGAGATAATGATGGTGTAATAAAGGCTTGAAGTGTTTGACTTGATTGATTTTATGGTGTCAAGTAAGTAGAGGAGACTGATATGGAGCTCTGTCTACCACTAAATTCGAAGTAATTTCTACTGCCTTTCATAGTGCATTATAGATAAATGAATGTCAAGAAACAGGGGAATGGATGAGCAGTTAAAGATGGGAAAGGGTATGGAGAGATGGCTCAGTGGTTAAGAGCACATACATCTCTTACAGATAATATCAGTTTGGTTCCCAGCACCCATATCAGCTGACTCACAACTACCAACAAACCAGTGCTGCTAGATTTCTAGAGCACCTACACTCGTGTGCACATACCCACAGACAGACAGACAGACAGACAGACAGACAGAAACACACACACACACAAGTAGGAATAAAATCTAAGGACTGGAGAGAGCCTTGGTGGTTGTTGGTCCAGGAGACCCAGGTTTATTTCCCAGCACCCTAATGGCAGCCACCAATTGTCTGTAACTCCAGTTCCGGAGAATCCAATGTCCTCTTGTAGCCTCCCAGGCACTGCAAAACATAAATCCAGGCAAGATACCCACACAGAGAGAAGAAAAGAAAAAAAAAGAATAGAAAATAAAAGAAATTAAAGGATAAAATATTTTAAAAATAAATAATAATAAAGATGAAGAAAATCATATGATACTTATCTGTGCGATATATTCTCAAATATATTGCACTCTGTACAATATATCTCAAAATAAAATTTTAAAACTCAGAATTCTTTTTTAAACTTCATCTCTTTAATGTTATTGTCTGTGCACTTAATGATATATTTTCCTCCTTGGAACCGTCTCTTAGCTCTCTGCCCTCTGGTATTCTGTAATTATATTTTAACTAACTTCATCTATGCCATTGTTTTTAAGCTTTTTTGTATCTTGAAAGAAAAATTCTTGTTTTATTGGGGATTTTTTTTCATTGGCCCCCAAACAGAACTTTCTTGCCTCGCATGAGATCCCTTCCAGTTTACAATGATGTGAAACTTGGCAATCTCAATCTCATTCACTACTCTGCTCACAAACAAAATGCCTTCCACATTCCCAGGATTAGTTTCCTTCAGCCTAGATGAACAATATAAAGACAGACATATTTTATGTCACATGATGCACAAAAATATTTTTAGATGGTCACAGTTATTTACCCTATTTTTTTAGATGCCTACCCGTTTTTCCATTCTTATTTCATGTCATCAGGTATCAGAAAGGTTTTCCTCTATGACTTTGCTTAGATATTAGATCCTCTAAGAATTCTATTTCCTTGCATATCTCCGTGCAGCCTTTGCTCCTGGTGTTCTCAAGTTTATGAATTTGTCAAATCATTCAAATGTCTCCCAACACATCCTTATCTGTTTATATTTAGCAATCGCATGGTAATTAGTTCATTCCCTTTGATTCTCAAGAATTATCCTGAGATTACGTCTGTTTAGTCACTTTGCCATGCTCCAAAAAGATGTGTTAGTCTTTTATAAACTTCTGAGATAGGATTCCCAAAGTCTGCTGTTATGGTTATCTAAGGCAGAGGAGTAAAATGATTTTTACTAGCACACATGAGGAACACACACAACCTCCACACAGCATTATCAGCAAAAGAAAATAGCATCCTAGATCAAATAAAAATGGTCCATACTCACCCCTAAAGGGAAAAGGAACTTGAATTTTAATTTTAAAAGCTGAGACCTTCAAACGCTGCCCATCTTGACAAAAAGGAAAATCAAGTCTTTAATGTAAATACACTAAAAGCTGGTAAGTGGTGGTCAAAATTTTTTATGTCACCATTGATCTGCTTTTGTTTTTGCTTCCAAATGTGGTTTTATAGAAAAGGAAAAGATGTGACTTTTCTTCCTTAATTGCAAATACAAGTCAGTTCTCTGTCTCCTCAGCATCTTTGCTGTGAGATTTCACGGTGCCCCTCTTCACCCACTGCAATTGAACCAGGATTTTTACCAGATGTGGCCCCACATAAAGACCCCTAAATGGTGTCAGGAGGTGATGAGCAGGCCAGTTTCTATGCATTTACAGCTCACCTGATACAGTGAGCAGAGACTGTCTTGTAGCTGGTTTTATTACTCTCATCTGGCTGAAAGGTTTCCAAGAATTAGAGCATGCTTAAACACATGACACAAAATGAATATCTTTACTGTACCATTCTAAAGGGTCACAGCTTAAAAGGGAGGCTTAGAGAAAAAAATTCCATAAAATAAGCAGAATGGATAATATTCTAATGCACAAAATGATACTTTTTAATTTCTTTGGAGAAAAAGAATATCAGTGTGTTGGCAATTTAAGAGTGTAAATCAAATTATAACTTTTCTGAACTATGTGGGTGTGCACATGTATTTCCACCCAACTAAAGAACAAGGTTATATTATTTAAATGGAAATAAAGCATATAATTGTGTTTATTTAAATTCAACACAAGGAAAAGTCATTAGTGTACTCATTTTCAATCTCTTTTTCCAAGATAGATAGACCACGAATTGAGGGAGGACAGGTCCAGCAAATGATCTCGCAGTACATCCATCTTTAATTTTGACCTTGAACTCTTAGATTAGAACAGCATTCATTTCATTTTGCTTTGAGCATATGGCTCCTTGGAGCAAGAAAAACCCTTATCCATTGCCTTCGTGTTGATCCTTCTACATCTGATTCTTCCACTGTCTGCCCCATGACTCCATAGCAGAGCAGACCTCAGCGAGTTAGTTCTTGGGTCTGAATATTATTGGTACCTTCCAACAAACTCCATAAAAGTGCTGGATAGGATCCATGTTTTATTCACAATTAGACATTGTGACTCAGCTGGAGATGAGTGTAACTCACAGGTGAAAAGCTAAGTCTTCTGATTTCACAGATAGGGAATTTTAGAATATTGTGGACTTTTTCCACCCTTTACCTTTTTTTTCTACCTCCCAGGATTATGAGGTTCTGGGATATGTTTTGCTTTTCTGATTGTAGATTCTCCAGGATTAAAGATAAACACTCTTTCAAAGTTAGGATGACAATTAAATCTATTATTCCCTATTCAAGGGAGGAATCTTATAAAACCAAATTATTAAATGTGAAAGCTTATATGACACATAAAAAGTTGAACCTAGGGTCTTGGTTTCTTTATAAACACAGTGTTATTGTAAAGCAATTATGATCAAAGGATATAATATTAAATAAGAAAAATAATAGTCCATTTGTGTATATGTTCCTATGTAGCTCAGGTGGTTATTCTTTCCACATGCCCAAAAACATAAAACAAATGGCTGGTAAAGGTTAATTAAATTTGGCTGTAAAATATTTTGAAACATTTTATTTCTCTCACTTCAATAATTTTGGAGTTCATACAGTGGACATGCTACAGGCAAGCAGCGGTGATGTGAAGTTGGCTAAACAGTAAGTTCTCTCTGTTAAACTGCTCATAGCATGATTTGAGGGAAATGGATGGTCTTATTTTTTATTGATTTTATTGGCCTATACATTTTTCTCTGATCCCCTCCCTTCCTCTCCCTTTCTCCTCTACCCTCTCCCGTGGTCCCCACGAATTATAGGCTGGTTTTTCTTTGCTTTATTTCTAAAAGCCACTTATGAGTGAGTACATATAATATTTGTCTTTCTAGGTCTGAGTTACCTCACTCAAAATGATGTTTTCTAGCTGCAAATTTCAATATGTCATTTTTTTCTGCTATGTAGTACTCCATTGTGTAAATGTACCACATTTTCCTTATCCATTCTTCAGTCGTGAGGCATTTAGGTTGTTTCCAGGTTTTGGCTATGACAAATAATGCTGCTATGAACATAGTTGAGCACATGTCCTTGTGGTATGATTGAGCATCCTTTGGATATATACCCAAAAATAGTATTACTGGGTCTTGAGGAAGGTTATTTCCTAATTTTCTGAAAAATCATCATACTGATATCCAAAGGGGCTGTACCAGTTTGCACTCCCACCAGCAATGCAGGGGTGTTCCCATTACCCCACATCCTCTCCAGTATAAGTTGTCATCAGTGTTTTTATCTTGGCCATTCTTAACAGGGTGTAAGATGGAATCTCAGAGTTGTTTTTATTTGCATTTCTCTGATGGCTAAGGATGTAGAGCATTTCCTTAAGTGTCTTTCAGCCATTTTCGATTCCTCTGTTGAGAGTTCTCTGTTTAGGGCTGTACCCCATTTTTTATTGGATTATTTGTTTTTTTTGATGACCAATTTCTTGAGTTCTTTGTATATTTTGGAAAACAACCCTCTGTCTGATGTGGGGTTGGGGATGGTCTTGTTCAACAGATATTTACTCAGTGTCGTGGAGTCTGGTAAGGTCTAAGGGCACAAAGATGAATGATACATGTGCCCTCCTCTGTACTGGAGAAATGGAAAACATTTTCCACGTTAGGAAATATATGTGTAGAAAGAGTGATGTGCTGTCTCCTTAGACATCACCCTGCAGTGCCTGAAGAGAGAAGGGAAACAAGGCTAAGAAGAGACCTGAGGCAACTCCCACAGGAAACTGTTTTACAAACACCAGTGATGGGGAGGGAGTATGAGGCATGCAAATCACATAGCCGTACTTCACTGTGAAAAACAAGTAACATCGTAATTTACACATCTTGCTGACTCAGTTCACCAAACACTGTAGAGAAATAGCTTCCTTTTCAGCGACGAATCTAATTTTCTGCCAAAATCAGTGCTGGAAAGAATAATCTTAAATATCCTGTATTTATGCAACTTCAAAAGGAAAATAAATTAAGGTTTTACACTTTCAAGATGAAAGGCCAGTTTCAAAAGCACACTGAAAAATTAAACAACACCAACAAGTCTAACCTTTTCCCCATAGGAAAAAATTCCGCATTGAAGCAGTAGTTGTTGCAACAATGTATTTATGAGCACAATATATTAAGCACACCATATATATATATATATATATATATATATATATATATATATTTGAGACAGGGTTTCTCTGCATAACTTTGATGCCTGTCCTGGTGCTCTTGTAGACCAGGCTGGCCTCAAACTCACAGAGGTCCACCCACCTCTGCCTCCCTGAGTGTTGGGATTAAAGGTGTGTACCACCACTGCCCGGCAGGCACGCTATATTTTTAAGAGAGCTAGCAAGATTCCAATATATAGAAAAACAATCTGTGATTCTGACAAATGGTGTCAGCATAGCCTTTTTCTGCCTGCACAGGAAGTTTTAAATGTACAGATCTGTCTTTGCATATCCTGGGAGAAACAAGGTGGGAAGGCTCTGCTAAGCAGCCAGCAGCAGAGACAAAAGATCTTATGTCTCACTGTCTGTTAAAAAAAAAAAGTAAATGAAGCTCATCTTCTTTTTGTGCATGTCAAGCCCTGACAGTAGCTTTTTATCAGGGCTGAAGGGCTCCTTCCAGAAAATCCTCAGTATGGCTTCAAGTTATAGTGAGTGTACATGAGATTGTCAAGGATTCATGGTCCAATCCTTTTGCCTTCAGATAAACGAATAATGTAAAAGTGTTTTGTACTATACAGGGTCCTAAAACACTGCATTACAGCCCCTATTTGACAAAATTTTTACTCAGAGAAATTTGTCCATGCTCATGTAGATTTAAAACTCTCCTTCAACCTTGAGATTCTCACACATCTCAACTACTTTTCTCATTATTTTACTTTTTGGCTTGAGCAAAATGTTTCAACCCACATGAGGCTTTCATGCAATCTTTCTTGGGGGAGGAACAATCTGTAAGTTCCCTTCCACATGAGCAATTGATGGCCGTGACATCATTCTCCTCCCCACTACCCATATGTATCACGTGTCTTTGCCAGTGATCTGTTACTGTGAAGAAATTCTGTAACCATGGCAACTTTTATAAGAAAAGTGTTTAATTGAGGCTTTTTTAGAGTTTCAGAGGTTCAGTCCATTATCCTCATGGTGGAAAGCATGGCAGCACATGACATGATAACTGAGTTTCTGCATCCCAATCTGAAGGCAGCAGAAAGAGAGAGACACTGGTCATGGCTTGAGCATTTGAAACCTCAAAGCCTTTCTCCAGTAACACACTTTCTCCAACAAGGCCCCTCCTACTAGAGTAAAGCAACACCTTCTAATCCCTGTCAAGCAGTCCCGCTCCCTAAAGTCAAGCATTCAAATCTATGAGCCTATGGAGCCATTTGTACTCAAACCACTGCTTCGCCTCTAGCCCTCTTGATAGTCCCACTACTCCAAATAATCCAGACTTCTTTACTATAACACATATTCCATGACTTTATTTCCCTTGTCCCTCTTTACTGTGATTTTTTTCTTCTCTCTCTCTCTCCTCCTCTCCCTCTCCCTCTCCCTAGCCCTCTTGATAGTCCCACTACTTCAAATAATCCAGACTTCTTTACTATAACACATATTCCATGACTTTATTTCCCTTGTCCCTCTTTACTGTGATTTTTTTCTTCTCCCTCTCCTTTTCCCTCTCCCCCTCCTTCTCCCCTTCCCCCTCCCACTCTCCCTCTCCCTCTCCCTGGTCCCTTTTCTAGTTTTATGACGTGTGTGTGTGTGTGTGTGTGTGTGTGTGTGTGTGTGTGTGTGTGTATAATTTAAAGCTAGTTTTCTATAAATAAAAGAAGATGTGCATTTTTAGTTTGGCTTATTTTGCCAAACAGTTACATATGTTTTCCACGGAGGTTATGATGTCGTTTATCATTGTTGCTAAATGAAACTCCAGAGTATGTATGTACATTTCTTTATCCATTCATCTACACATAAGCTGGTTTCATACCTCAAGCATTGCAAATAATGCAGCAGGCATATACACGGATATATAAACATCTCTGTGGTACATGGATATGTACCCAAGTGGTCCAGCTGGGTCATAGGATAGTTCCACTCTAGCGTTGTCAGAACTCCCCCAGGACTGCTCTAGTCGCTGAGTTCCCACCTGTAGCTAGTACACATTCCCACCTGTAGTTAGTACACATTCCCACCTGTAGCTAGTACACATTCCCACCTGTAGTTAGTACACATTCCCACCTGTAGTGCCTAAAGTCCTTCCTTCCTCACATCCCTGCCAGGAGTTATTGTCATTTTCTGTCTTCATGGCAGCCTTTCTGAATTGTGTGAGTTGGAATCTCATGGCACGTATTCAGATTTTTTAAATTAAAATATAATTACATCATTTCCCCCTTTCCTTCCCTCCCTCCAATCCTTTCCATGCACCCCGTTACACTATCTCAAATTCGTGAACTCTATTTCTTTCATTGTTGATATGTGTACATTGATAAACACACATGTATTTCTAAATATGTAGCTATATCCTGATAAGTCTATACAATGTTATTTATATGTATATGTGGTATCAATGCTTCCCCTAGATGTCTCAAAGTTGCAGGGCCTGTAGTTAATCTTCAATACATTCTTAAGTAGATTCCTGTGCAGAATGACAGATGGATCCAGGGTTATTTTTCTACATGTGGATATCCACATCTAGAGGCTATGTTTTCGTTAATATGTGTTCTTATATCATTATAAAGAACTGGTGGCCATGGCTGTGTGAGTTTATTTCTCAGTCATGTATTCTCTATTCCATTGTCCTACATGTCTGCACTTGTGTAAGAACTATACAGTTGTGTTACTATGACATTATAGCATAATTTAAAACCAGGTGTTATCTATGACACAAATATTGCTCTTTTTGATTAGGATCAAGCTAGCTGTTCCAGGTTTTATTTATATTTTTCTCTACATGAACTTTAGTATTTCTTTTTCTAGATCTTTGAAGAACATAATTGAGATTTCAGTGGCGCTTCTATTGACCCTGTGGATTTTTGGTAAAATAACCACGTACAATATGGTCTTGCCAATCAATAAGCACAGAAGGTCTTCCCATCTTCTAGTGTCTTCAATTTTTTATTCTGTGTTTTAATATTTATTATAAAGGTCTCTATTCTCCTTGGTTAGTTTTGATTTTGTTTTGTTTTAGCAATAGGGAGTTCTTTTTTCCTTTTATTGTTCTCTGATTGTTCATTATTGGTCTATAGAAGTCTATTGAATTTTGTATGCTGATTTTGTATCCTGCTAATTTACTGAAAATATTTAGCAGACCTGGGAGGTTTTTCTGTGAGTTACTATGGATTTTCCAATAGACTATAATGTCATCTGTAAATAGAGAAATTTTATTTTTTTCTTATATATATCCCTTTTATTTCTCTTAAGACTCTAACACTTTAGGCTCTATAATAAGATGGAGGACACTATCTCATTCCTGATTCTTTAGGAAATGCTCTGAGTGTTTACCTACTTAGTATAATGTTGCTTGTAGACTTGTTACATGTAGTCTTTCTTATGTTGAGGAACATTTACACTATCCTTATTATTCGTGACTTGTATCATAAAGAAATGCTGAACTATAGGTGGATTTTTCTTTCCCGTCCTCCAGTTCTTAAATAACTGACATGGAGACTTATTATTAATGATAGATAAGTTCTCATCTGATAGCTCAGGCTTTTTACTAACTCTTACAACTTAAAATAATCCATTTCTGTTACTATGTGTTGCCCCAAGGCTCATGACTGTTACCTCTTCTGCATGTCCTGTTTCCTCTCCATCAGACTGGAGGCTCCTCTAACGGTTCCCTTCTTCCCAGAATTCTCTCTATCCAAAAATCCTGCCTAGTTATCCATCAATCGGCTTTTTACTAGCAATGAGAATAACACATTTTCACAGTGTACAGAAGGCTTATCCCACAACACTGAACTTTGTCAGAGGTCTTTGCTGAAGACATCGAGACAATCTTATCTTTCTGTCCTTAATTTATGTGCTATTTTCAATTTATTGGTTTGCATACATGGAATGATAGAAAGGAGTTATAATGTATGATGTTATTTTGCTCTTGAATTCAGCTGCAGAACCTGAGAATGTTTGTATCCAAATTCATCAGAGAAATTGGTCATTGGGTGTTGTTGTGACATTATCCAATTAAGATGCAAGAGCATCACTGGCTTTGAAGAATCAGTTTGGTAGTATCCCTTCCCTTTCCAATGTACAGAACACTTTAATGAGCATTGGCCATAGCTCTTCTTTAAAAATTTGGTGGAATTTGGAGGCAATCCGTTGGTCACAAACATTGTTGCTTCATTCTCATTATTTGGTATAGATCTATTTATTATGTTCATATATTTTTGTTTTAATATATGTCTTCAGCGATACCTGCCCTTTTCTAAAGAGAAAGGAGGAGGAGTGGATGGGAGGAAGTTGGGAGGAGTGACTGAGAAGAGGGAGGGAAAAATGTGATCAGGCTCAGAAAATAATTAATTAATTTTAAAAGGTCTTCAGATTTACTTTTTTCTATATTCTATTAGTTGGGGGAAATATATTCAATGTCCTCTTTAGTGACTATCTATATTTCATTGGAATTTGTTAGAACTGCCTCTTTATCGTCTCTATTTTTATTAATTTTGGTTTTGCCTTTCTTTGATAGATTTGGCTAGGGGATTGTCAATCTTGCTTATTTTCTTCATAAAACTCTTTATTATTATATACTGTTCTTTTCATCTCTGTTTCATTCATTTCTGCCCTAACCTAAAAATTTTCTGCCTCTACTGACTGAAAGTTTGACTTGTTTGTATGTCTCTAGGATTTTGAGGTATAGCATTCGGTCAATTATTTGAGATCTTTCTGACATTTTGTGTAAACACTTCATCTTCAGAACTGCCCTACCTACAGCACAATGGTTCTAGAAAATAGTACCTTCCTCTTTATTGATTCACAAATATTTTTAATAACCTGCTTGATTTCAAAGATGTACTGATCTTTCAAGAATGTTCTGTTCAGTTTCCAAGTATTTGTGTAGTTTTGCTGGCTATTGAATTCTGGATTTACTGCACTGTGCTCTAATAAGAAGGAAAAAGTTATTCTGAATCTTTGTATTTATTAAGAGTAGATTTGTGGACCAGAATTTGGTCTCTTTTAGAAAAGATTTCATGGATGACTTAAAAGAATATATACTGTTCCCGTTGGATGGAACATTCTGTGGATTCTGCAGCCAGAAGAGAGAGAGAGCAGACACACGCTTTACATCAGCATATATAGTATATGAGGTCCTGCCAAAGTGGGCAGGTAACTTAAAGGCTACTGGCTGTAGGAATTCCTATAGCACCTCCCCCTTTTGTTTAAATAAGAGAGTTCTAAGCCTAATACAAAATTTCATACAATATGAACAAATACATCAAGCAAGAAACATGTGATAAATGTTTCAACAATTATCCTATCCTGATGAATTTAAGCCTTGTATAATAAATAACTTGTATATTATGTGAGGCCCCACCTAAGTAGGTAACTTAAAGCCTAATGGCTGCAGGAATTCCTACAGCATAATATATTATATAACGCGCGCGCATGCGCGCGCGCGCGCGCACACACACACACACACACACACACATATATATATATGTATATATATATATAATTAATGTATAGTAGCCTTCTTTTTCTTTCCAGAATAATTTTGGATAGAACTCTTTTTTCCTGGTATCAAAATATTTATGGCAGCTACTTCTCACCCATTCACTCCATCTTCTGATTTTCAGTCTACAGTTCTAATTACTGGTGAGGCATGCTGGTTGACAAAGCAAAGAGTTGGTTCTTGTTTTCTAGTCCAGTCGAACAGTCAGAGTCTATATTGTTGAGTTGAGGTCATTTACATTTAAGATTATTTTTGAAATATGTTCACTAATTCCTGGTGATTTGTTAACTGTTTTTGTGACTGGCCATTTCAGTGTTTGTTTTCTGCTCTCACCTTTGACTTGTAAGGGTTTGCTGCTCTATTATTTTGGGCATGATATTCCTTGCTCTGCTCTGTTAATATTCTCCTCTGGTGAAATTTATTCTTTCTTTTGCTTTCATGATGGAGACTCTCTTCCTCTTTATACAATATTCCTTTAAATGTCTTTGTCAGTTCTGGATTGGTAGTCATGTTCTACCTTATTTGGTGATTGTTTTGATTGTATTTATTGCTCCATCATTTTTTATTAGTAAAGTTTATTCATTGTTTTACATCCTAACAGCAGTTTCCCTTCCTCTCCTCCCTTTTCATCCCCCCACCTCCCCTTTGCACCCAAACTCCCATGCCTCTCCTCTGTTTCTGTACAGAAAAGGGCAGGCCTTTCTTGGATATCGACAACGCATGGCATATAAAACTGAAGTAGGACTAAGTTCCTCCCTTTCTATTAAGGCTGTGCAAGGCAACCCTGTATGAGGAACAGGTTCTCCAATGCCAGTCAAAGTGTTAAGCACAGCCCCTGCTCCCACTGCTAGGAATCCTTCATGTGGACCACGCTCCACAACTGTCACACATATGTACTGAATGTAGATTACTCCCACGTAGGCTCCCTGGCTGTTGGTCCAGATTCGGCAAGCTCCTCTGAGCTTAGGTTAGTTGTCTCTGTGAGTTCCCTTGTAATTTCCTTGACTCCATCAATTTTTTAAGAGGCTGATCTGCGGGATATTGCAATCACGGTTAATTCTTTTCTTTCAGGACTTTAACTGTATTATTTCATGCTTTTCTGGCTTTTAGAGCTACTGATGAGAGCTCTGATGGTATTCTGATTGTCATTGTAGGCAGTCAGCCTTTATCTTTTGCAGTTGCCAATATTGTTTCTTTGCTTTGTACACTACACTGTAGAGGGGTTCATCTCTGAACCTCTGTACTGGAGATTCTAAATACTTTTTGTGTTTGGATGTTCTTTTTTTCTCTAGAATTTGGACATTTTCTGTAACAATTTCATTGAATAAATATATTCTTTATGACTTTTAAATCTTAGGCCCTTTGTATATCCCTTGCATTCTTAGATTTGGTCTCTTGATCATACTTCAGAGTTTGAAAATGTTGTGGCCATGGTCTTCCATTTCCAAGATACTACCAGTATCTTGAATTTCTACAATGACTCTCAAAATGAGATGCAGGGTGGCTTACGGAGCAAAAAAAAAAAAAAAACAGATTAGGTATGGATTTCATACAACCCCAAAATAATTGAGACAATCACTTGATCTTAGACTGAAAAATGAGTCCTTTATGTACTGAGCAATGCCTTCAGCAACACAGAGGTATAAACAGAAATCTTTAGAAAAATAGTGAGAGAAATGCAGTAATAGATGTTTAAATGGAAAAATCCCCAAATAGACCGTGAGATGGAAAATTTGAAAATAATGCTGGCCCATTCTGAATTTATTAGAGAAGAGCCTAAAAGGAAACAAAAGTGACTTTCTGTTTTGTCTATTGCCATGTAACACATTAGCCATCTGCACAAGGAAGCCAGAACTGTAATGCATATCCATAAAATAAGCATTTGGGAGGATGATCAACACCAGCCTTGGATACAGAAAGACATGATGCCTTAACAAAACAAAAGGAGGGAAATGCTTGTCAAAAATGGTCAACCTCGCCTGGCAAGACATGCCCACTGTTGCAATAGTGGCATAAACATCATGAAAGTAACCAACCACCAACCACTTCCTTATTGGATTTAAGTCCTACCCCATAAGATGAAACCAATATCTGGTACCATTATCAGGACAAGAACCTATAGCTAGGCAGGTCATAGACCCTAAGGGAGAACCTATTACTATTGTTTTGCTAAGTACAACTAGTATGAAACCAACTCTCAGTGGTATATCATTATACCCAGATTAATGCATCTCTCAGTTCTCGTCATATGAGCTTCTATTTGATCTAGATGGTGATTAGCAAAGACTGTTTACCAACAACTGACAAAAGCACAAAAAGTAAAAGTCAGCAGAATGTTCAGTCCTAAATGGAATATACACAACAATCCCTTCTCCCAAAGCTCAAGGATCACTGAGGAAGAGAGAGTGGAAAGAATGTAAGAGCTGGAGTAGTGGAAGACTACAAGGAAACAGTACTTTATAGACACAGTGGGACAGCTACACATATGAACTTAGCATTTGTAAAAGCATGCCATGTTGTGCACAAACCCAAGGCCAAATCCAAGCTTGGAGACGGAACTTGGACAGGAAACCACACCATAGCCATGGAACTACTGGTGATCGTTAGCCAATAGTTAGGAGATGAGGAGTCAGTTTTTTGTAAGAGAGAGGCTCCTAGTAAGTCGGTCAGGCTCTAGTGGAATGCCACACATACATGTATATTTAAGCAGCAAAAAGTGGTCACTAATTTTTAAGGGTACAACAATGTATATATAGGGTAGGGAATTGGATCTGGGAGAGTTGAACCAGGAGGGGTGACAAGATCAAAACACAATACGTGAAATTCTCAAAGAACTAATAAAAATTTTAAAAACTCCTATTCCTATTACAAGACTCAATTTATACTGTTATGTATTTTACATATTTTGACTATATGCACTATGAATATGTATCCTTATTACATGTTTGTATTCATTTACTCACATACATACCTCCAAAATAGATAGTACTTTTAAAACTATATTTGACTTCAAAAATATTAGATGTCTCAAAACAAAATCAGTCACAATACTTACCGTATTTGGGGATTTCATCTAAAATTTATTGTTGAAATTGGTCTTATTCTGACCACTGCAATACTGGCAAATAAGTCCGTGTCTGTTGTTTAACAATCATGAACATTGCACTGGTCACCATTTTCTATTTTAGTCCTCTAACAACAAACAAATTGTCAAAGGTGAATCCTTAAGTGTGATAACTAAGAAGCATTGTCAAAAAGGCTCGCTCTTCAGTCTAAGCTCAGGTGACAGATTCAATTTGATTTGTGAGTTGTATGAAAACCAAGACTAATCTGTCTTCACTCAGAAAACAAACCTTCTGTGCGCTTGTCATCCCTTCTTTATATGGGAATTAGCACAGAAGGCAGATCTTGTGAGAAAGATCACGTTTAACCTAAAAGATGCCAGAGTGATAGGAATAGTGACCCTGCTCTATTCTGTTTACTGCTGCAGGAGGGCCTACAGGCTAAACCACCTTGGAGAGCTGCATCTCACTAGGACCCTATACAATGATTTACTCTCTGTTCTTCTTTAATGGAGCCACATAGTGTACTGTCTATCACAAACATCATATTTAAGACACTCGCTCAGGCTACCATTAAAGAAAACACCTCAAAATTATTGCCTTAAACTGCAAATTTGTTTTCCTACAATTTTGAAGCCTTTGAGTCCGAGATCAAAGTGTCATCTGGCCTGATTCCTTACACACAGCAACAACTTAGTTTCTTCACAGGGTCACTCATCTCTCTCTGTGTGTTACCTGTTAGATTGGATCAACACGCACTCCAATTATCTCATCTTAATTTAAGAGCCGTCTGTACAAATGCAATCATGTTCTTGAGTTACTGGAAACTAAGACTTTAACACGTGAATGTGAGACACTTACAATTCAACCCATACTATTCTGGGTTCTACTTCCTCCAAAGTCTGTCTTACATGCAACATGCATTTAGTTTATCAATTTCTAAATTCAAACATATACATATGCATGTACATCATCTTACTTGAAACATGGATTGAACTTGAAGGAAGATCTCCATTCTCATACAAATTCTTTCTACCTGCAGACGCTGTTGTGCAACAGTCTTTGCTTCCCAGATGACATACTTCCTCCAGAAGAGGGGGTGCAATGAAACTTGGGGGTCACATGTCTAGAACCAAAAAATTTTTATGGCCCCTGTCCCACAGTATACAAAGAAATAAATACCTGCTTAGGGAGGCAACAGGCCAGGTGCAGACAGAAGTTTTAGCTGTGAGAAGAGGTTACATGGGCCTGTGGACTGCTTACAAGATGCCCAGAAAGCTCCAGGCTTCTGGTGTGTTCACCAGCGTTGGGGTGAACTTTTCATAATAGACCTGATATTTTTAGGCACTCCTAAAATTATTTGTAAATAATTCCTTATATATACTTCAATTAGTAACCGCCAAAAGAACTCAATTGTTTGCCAACTTGAACATTGGTATAACCATTATTTGGAGCTTTCACAGGTTTCCTCTCTGGGGTGAAGAAATGTGTGTGTGTGTGTGTGTGTGTGTGTGTGTGTGTGTGTGTGTGTGTGTGTTTAATCTCCCCAGGAAAAGTTTTTCACCTAACAGTTCTGATACCAGGCAAGTTACCTGCTTCCAAAATACAGAGGCAGAAAAGTCACAGGACAGATATTTCCCCTCTAAGCAGGAGAACTCAAAAAAAGAATAAGGATAGGCTCCAAGACTCCTAGCATTTTAAAATATTTATTACATCGGGTGCCCGCATTTCATGAACAAATTCCACATTTATTTTTCTGAGTTGACAGAATACCAGACTGGAAAATGCAAATAACAAGGTTCACTTTCTCCAATTTCTGAAGGTTAGAAAGTTTGAAACATAGTAGGAAAAATTCCATTGCATTTAAATGATTGAGCAAAGTTCTCTAGGTCTGTGTGCTTGGAGCCAGGATGGCAAGAGAGCCCTGTTAACCCTGTCTTTTTTCCGTGTTCTCGAAGGGAAACACAGTCAGGCCACAGAACAGCTCTACTGTCTGACCTGAAGGATGCCATTCCTTGTTCAGTCCCATCTCTGTCCCCAAATTCAAAGCTGGAAGATTCTCTACTAGCAAAACCTTCTGTGTTTCTGCCATTCACTGAGACACCTGATTAGGTCCTTCTGTCATTTCCTGTAGCCACTTTATCAAATGAGCATGTGGCCATATGCTTATACTATCTCCAAACAAACCCTCCCACATGTTTGTGATTAGATAGACTCCTAATTTTTGTCTAAAATTTCTTCTTTCTCTATGTCCTCTCACATCTTGCCAGCAACTGCAAGGGAGCCTAGGCCACGCCTTCAAACTTTATAATTCCCTGCTGTTAATATCCAAGCTCTCTGCCTACTCTACTTTTCACAAAAACCAGAACATTATCTCGTTATATTATTTTCCAGATAACAAAAATTGTCTTTCCTGCATTGTCTAATATGTTCGCATTTTATCAGAATTCACCAGATACAGCTTAAACATTCCGATCTAATGAATAAATAGTCGATCGATTGTTATATATGTACATGTCTAGAATTATAAAACCTTTCCCTAGTGTTCTAGTCTCTTCATGAGCCCTCACTAAAAAAAAAAATCTTTCACATCTGTTTTATCAATGGCCTAAGAGGAAATCCAGGCTCTTGATTATATATCAAAATTTCTTGAGCCAACAAAATTCCTTGAGTCTGGTTCAAAGCATCTGCATCCTACTTCTCATGAACAAATTCCACCATTATTTTTCTGGAGCAACAGAATACCAGACTGGAAAATGTAAATAGCAAGGTTCACTTTCCTGCAATTCTCAAGGCTGGAAGTGCAGGTGAACGAGAAGCACAGGCTGCTTCTTCTGAAGCTATTCTTCTTGCAAGAGGGTGGCCATCTGTGCCATCTGTGCGTCCACATGCTTCCCTGGGGATGTGTATATGTCAAATCATTTCTTCTCCAAAAACTACTAGTCATGTTGGATGGAGCCCACTATCAAGAATTTTAACAAAATCACATTTGCAAAAATCCCATCTATCCAAATAGGATCACCTTTGAGAGACTGAGTATTCAAACATCAAGATATAATTACATTTGGAGGGCACATAATGCAGGCTAGGGCAGATGTTTATAACTTATCTATCATAATCCCATAAAACCAATTTCTATTCCCTTTGCTTTAATGTATTTTTATAATGCCACATATCTCCTTTCTATGGCTGTATCTTTTTAATTATTTTGATATCATGATATATCAGAATATAGTTTTAAAAAATGATGCATTGGTAACAGTAAGAGAGGATCCAAAAAAACAAGGCAAAGGACCCTTTACCTCAAGTGCATTTTGTTCTCTGGGTGGTTCTTGGATATGATGTCATGCCTATTGTAACAAAGATTTGCATTTAATCTATAAGACAAATTTATTCTTGTCAGATGTCAGAACATAGCCACAGAACCCGATCTGTCTGAAGGATATGCTGTGAGCTGTCCTCAGTGTACCCTGAATGGGGCTATGGCCTTCTGCCTGGCTTTTGTGCTTTCCCAGGTAGCATCTTGAGTATGTGCCAGGCAACTGTGTTTAAACTGGTCTGTCTTGAGGAAGTTCTGGGGAGGGGCTGCTCTTTAAATATTTACTATGTGCTTACTGGTGTTTAGTTACATTTTTTTCTGAACTCAAAAAACCGTCCTTCGATCGTTGTTTTCTTTGTTACATTCATATATAAAAATACACAGAAACGGAGGTAAAACTGTCTACAGCATTAGACTATAGCCCTTTGCCTTTCCTCAGATCCTCGGATCACAGGTTGCAAAGACGGATCTGCATATATTAGTGAAATCCGGCAGACAGATAGTGCTAAAATCTTACAGTAGTCTCAAAGGCTGTGTTTCCAATTAGAAAATAAAAATAACATTAAAGTTAATTGTGACTAATAAAATATAGAAAATAGGTTGCAAGGACAATGTGTATGTGCGAAAATTTCATCTAATACATGAGTATAGGAGTTGTCTTTATTTACGTGGGCCTCATATAATTTCCTACAAGCCTTGGTTATGTAGATATCCATGTTAGTTAGAATTAGAATAATGTCTAATTCCTAGATGACCTTAGGTTTACTACCATAATATCCTTACAATATATCTATATCCTCAAATTTTCTGAAATAACTGACAACATTCAGAATTATTTTCTTACTTGGAATGAAAATTTTAAGCACTGTCTTTGAAAATGAAGTGCCCAAATCAAGCTCAAGTAACTGGTGGGATAGTATTTTAAATTTAAATATTTTCTTTTTGTTGTGTTTTACTAGTAATTGTAGTTCAAATAAGGAGGCCAGTATTTTTCAAAGCAATGTCCTCTTAAGTTTCTAACACAGAAAACACAATCAGGAAGGAATAGAATATTGGTTAGTTCTATGTGCTCTGTGGAGACCTAATTAAAGTCTTTCACGCAGGATTAACTACTTTGACATTCAGAATGCAAAATATTGTACTGAAAAATATTCCTCCAAGATTTTTTCTAGTAGTTGATAGTTATTTTAATTTCCTAGTTCAATTCTTTCTTTGTGGCCTAAACCTGAAAACCATCCACCCTGCAGTGATTGAACATAAGAGACAAGAGGAGCTGCCAGCATCTCAATCTGACCTGTGCAAGGCACCAAAATCTAACATTTCCTTTTCCCTTTGACACATGAAGAAGAAGTAGGACCTTGTCTCACTGGCATATGACCTGTGTTTCAGTTCTGCATGGGTGGTTGAAGTGGATTCTTAACTACTAAAAACAGGTACTAGGCTGGGATGATGGTTCAACTGATAGATGTGCTTGCCACCAAGCCTGAAGACCTGTGCTGGGTCCCTGGTACCCACACAGTAGAGGAGACAAACAGCTCTGAAGATGTACACCATGGCACACGCATGCTCACATGTTGGGGGAGTCTGCTTGTTCCTGCCTGGCTGCTAAGCTCTGAAATAATCACACTGAAACTATATGAATTACAACACTGCTTGGCCTATTAACTTATGCATATCTAGCTCATGGCCTACTGGTAAGGTTCCAGCTGGCAGCTTGCATCTTTCTCCTTTGGCAGCTCCTTGTGACTCTGCCTTCTTCCTTCCAGCATTAAATTTAGCTTTCCCTGCCTAGCTCTATTCTGTCCTACCACAGGCCAAAACAGCTTTATTCATTAACCAATAAAAGCAACACATATACAGAAAGACTTCCCACACCACCTGCACACATTCAAAAATAAGTAAGTAGGTGGATAGACAACATAAAACTAAAGTAAACAAATAAAAGCAAACATCACAGCCTTTTAAGATCTGCGTCACTAGTCTATGCATCCTTCTCTTGTAGCTGGTAAAATCCTATACCACAGACAACACAGGATGGTAAGACCCAAACACTATCGTAGAAAATCTTATTGCCTCAGAAGCAATATACCTTTTTCAACTTCAAAAAATATCCCACATGTTGTCATTGGCTCCATCAAGCTTTAATAAAGAACAAAGGAGTAAGGGTCTGAGTATAAGCTTCATCCCATAAAAGACAGCAGTTAAACCTGTCTTTTAAAGCAGTTTTTAATTTCCCCCTGAACAATAGAGAGATCATAACCTGTTGAAATGTGTAACGCTGAATTAATTAAAGCATGGTCCTTATTTGAATTTCCCAAATACATGAGTAAGAACCATGAAACTAACTGCAGAAATTTGATCTTCAGATAACAATAAAATTTAAAGAATAATGACAAAAATCAAATGACTTGGAGAGCTAATGACAACAATCTTTGAGCTATTGACCTGGGTTTTCTGCTCTAATGGCCAGTTTCCCCTGAGGTTAGCACTAATCACCTGTACCATCCAGCATTTAGACCCTAAGAGAAGCATTACCATTTGCATTGACCATTTCAGGCTTTGTCTGTTTCTAGAATAATGATTCTTAACCTTTCCAACTCTCATCTAAATTCACAACATGTAGTCAAATGCCAAGTGGAGTTTATAAATAATGTATTTTTCTACTTCTAAGATGCCTCATGGGCCATGCATCAGGTTATTCCTTTGAGTTGTGTTAATCTGACTGTGGTTATGCCTCAAAATTGTTTTATTGGATTTATCTTATTCTGAACTTATTATTTCTAAATTCCTAAAGAAGTATGAAGAGATTTCAGGTACCTGAGTAATGAGAAATATTAAAAGAGATAATCATATTGATGATACAATCAGTGTGTGATGTTTTTGTTTCTATCTTTCTTATAGACGCATGAATGAGATTTTAGTTCAATCATAGACACATAAAACATTCTTCCATTCATTTCCTTTCACTCTAATTGTTGCTCATCGTGCATATATTCTCTTTCTATTTTTTATCCCCAAATATATTAGAGACCGATCTTGTGTTGGGTTATCTCTGCTTTTCATGAACTCAAAGGCAGGTAGAGGAGAAATAGAACTTGGCATTTTGTGATACTTTTCCTGGGGAGATACAATACAAACTTTTATTGACTCCAGGTAGAGAACCAAAGACAGACCAGAGTAATGATTACACCAGAGTCCAGGTTGGTTGAATGAGTGAGTTTATTCAGGCTGCTTAAGGGAGTATGGCTAAGGCATTACTTAGAAGAGACAAGTCAAAGGCAGCCACTTTACTGAAAAGCTCACCCCAACACGGTGAGTGATGTCTTACTCGTGAAGGCTGCATCCCTAGATCACTCTGTATGGCTTACAGTGCCAACTCAACATGTCATAGAATCTCTTCTCGAGTGATGGTTGAATGTTTCTATGACTGTGGGGAAAGGGCCCATGAATCTTATAATTTTCAACCTCCCCAGCTGTGTGAAGTTTGTTTACTTATTGAGTCTTCTAAACTCACCCTCTTCTTCCCGGAGGCCATGTTTTAACTTAAAACTTTTCAGAACTTAAGGAACCTCACATCAATATAGAATGTTCTAACTATGAGGAAATTAAACTTCTTCCCTTTCTCCAGCTCTTACATTCTTTGGTTCTCTCATCTATAATGTTTTCTGAGCCTTACAGGGGTATTGTAGATAGCTGTAACTGGACCCTAACATCTTCTTCAGGGGAGGAGATAAGAAGGTATGACGTCAATGGTCACAGATGCTGGGAGTCTGAAGAAAGGGATAGAGCAGAGTCATTTATTTAACAATGGAGAAAAAACTTATAAACCCTCCCAGCACCCAGGCCTTCTGATCCATTGACAGCTGACATCACGTGGTCACGCCTCATTGGCTAGGCATGATCAGGACTTCTGACAGCACCAGGCAGACTCCAGGTTGGCTCCTCTTGGCCTAGTAGGTCTTAACTTCCTACAAACAGCCATCTACCATCTTAACCACTGTGTGTGTGTGTGTGTGTGTGTGTGTGTGTGTGTGTGTGTGTGTGTGTGTTGCTAGAGATTGAACTTGGGGCCTCTTGCATGAAAGGCAAGTTATATACCACTGAGCTACGCCATCATCTAGATGCATGTCTAAAGGTAGGCATTGGACCACTACGCCACAGCCATAGTCACTTCTCATGGCTTCACCAGTGGTTACGAGTCTTTATGGTAACCCATGGCTTCCATGACTGAAATTGACAACAACTAACTGAATGGCGGGAGTATAAGCAAAAATGTTTTGAAAACATTTTGATAGAGACATAACACCCATTTAACAAAGCAGTAGCGGTAGTTCCCCCCCACACACACACACTGAACCCTAGCTTACAGTATCAGATGTGAATTTCCTCCTGTGGAGCAAGTCTCAAATTCAACCAGAAAATTGTCGATTCTAGTAAGGCCATCATTGCACCAGCAGACATCCACTACATGGTATTTTGGTACTGCAGCATTCAGGGTTTGTAGCCAAGTAGGACTATTGTTGATCAATACAGCATTTGGTAACTTCAGCAGTAGGTTCTTATCAGCTAGGTCTGGCATGCCATTAACAAGAGAGATAATAGCCTTTATGATTTGTGGGGCCTTCGGAGCCTCCCTGAATAATAACTCATAGAAAATCAGCACACCTCTGACACTGTAATTTTTGTTCCTCAACCCTATATATAATAGCTTCTAAGACTGGAGAGACATGACACAAACTTCCATTTACCCCAGATAGGAAACAAATGGCAGATAAAAGTAATAATTACAGTGGAGTTCAGTCAATAAAACAATCAATTCATTTGTGGTGCTGAAATTAATAAGGGCAAAGAGTTATTTATTGGAGCAGAGGTAACTCAAGGCAACTGCATCCCCAAACCCTGACTCAGGAAAGCTGCATCCCTAAGGTATTTGCATGACTGGAAGGCAGCAAACAGGTCAGATCTCTTTTCCAGCAACCGTCTACTATTTCTCTAACCTTGGGGAGAAACCCTGAGAACTTGCAATATTTGACTTTCGGGGATGTATGGATTGCTTACTCTTTGAGTATCATGCATGAGCCTCCCACTCTACTTCCCTGAGGAAACATTTCCACTTAGAGCTCCCTAAACCTTCAAGGGCCTTCCTTCAGGGAGGAAGATTTCAACTCTAAAGGAATCGGTACACAATCTTGTCCTACTCAAATGGAATCTTCTAGATATTAAATTTCAAACTTATGGAAGCAAAAAAATGTAATTTAGTATCCAAGAAGATTCCTTTTGAGATTCTGTGAGAAAGACAGGGACTCTCCTTGTTCTGAAAACAACATCCATCTCTGAAAAAAAATAAAATTTATGCCCTGGCAATGCTGAGGCATGCATGGGCAGCCCATATATGGTGGTTCTGTTGAACTTGTCCATATTGAGCTTTCTGATCTAAGTTGATGAGGACGACTGACCAGTTCCCTTCCTAAAGAGAGTGCCAGATCTTCATTACAGATTGTGAGTCACCATGTGGATAATTGGAATTGAACTCAGAACCTTTGGATGAGCAGGCAGTGCTCCTAACCGCTGAGCCATCTCTCCAATCCCTACCTACCAGTAAATGGCACTAACACAAATCAACCATATAAACCAAACACTTACTTATAAATTGTAAGTTAGTGAAATTTCCTTAGATTATTATATTAATAATAACTATTCAGAGACAGTATCTCTACAAAAAATACTCAGACAGTTGCCTAATGAGCACAATATTAACAAAATTTAAATGGTCTATAACTCTGAGAAGACTATTACAAATAATGAAGAACCAGTCCATCTCTTGTAGAATAATATACCTTCATAATGGCTTAGTTTCCATAAATATATCTTCACCATTACACATTCCACGTTATCATGACCTAAACTAGTACCTGCCTTCCTCTCCACAGGTTTTTGTAAACACATTTTTAGGTCAATTTTTGTGTGTACAGAGGATCAAACCAGGCTCTTATTGTGCATTCTAGGCAAATACTCTATCACTGAACTACATCCCTAGCCCTAGTCCAGACCAATGAAAATACACTCAATCATATTTGTGTGCCTGCCACTTACTATTAGGTAACGATGGAATTGTGGCATAATATACCTGAATAATATATTCAGCTTAAATAAGCATTGTGTATGCATAAATATAAAGTATATTCATTTTACCATTTACAGTGCTTCAGCTAGTCATTTAGTATGCTATATAGTTTATGTACTTAGCTATATTGCTTAAAAATAACCTGTAGAAAGTTATTGAAACTATTTTAATGACTTTTTAACTTGCTCACGGTGATTTTCCCCTTTCTTCCCAGGTTGTAAAGATGATGATCGTTGTTGTGGTGACATTTGCCATCTGCTGGCTGCCCTACCACATTTATTTCATTCTCACTGCCATCTACCAACAGCTGAACCGGTGGAAATACATCCAGCAGATCTACCTGGCCAGTTTCTGGCTGGCAATGAGCTCAACCATGTACAATCCCATCATCTACTGCTGTTTGAATAAAAGGTATTTGAATACCAGGTCTCTTAACCCTTCCACCTTCTCTGGAAGCACTCTGGTTTCTTGGTACTGATTTAAAGTACAGACATGGGAGAACTCATGTTCAGTGTAAGAACTCAGAGGGGAACACAAAGCTTGATGCAAGCTTTTTATACTTCACAAAATGTCCCACCTTAAAACTTGGGTTCTTGAAAGGGTCAGCACAACTGTGGTTCTCAACCTTCCTAATGCTGTGACCGTTCAATACAGTTCCTCATGTTGTCATGAGTCCCAACCACAAAGCTCTTTCCATTGCTATTTCATAACTGTAACTCTGCTACTGTTATGAATTGTAATGTAAATATGTTTTTAAATGGTCGTTGGCTACCCCTGTGAAAGGGCAGTTAAACCCCCAAAGCTGCCATGACCAATAGGTCAAGAATCACTGCATTAGAAGTTTTCACTGGGTGGTTTTTACAAAAGACAACTTCTCCCCTAAAACCTTCAGAATTGTATCTAGCATTGTAAAAGAATTCCTCGTGAGTGAAGGCTTATCCACAATCCCAAAGACATGAGAGTTCTTAAAAGAAATAAAATACACTTTCTATGGGAGAGGATATAACGGTTTACATGATGGGCTCGGCTCGGCTCATAAAGTTCTCCTATCAATATCCTTCAAAGTGGATATCACTGTCAAAGCAAGGAGAATTCCTGTCCTTCCCACACAGTCTTGCAAAGTGACAGAGAGGATGTAGTTTCCATGGGATGGCTAGTGAGAATGTTGGAGACGTCAAGCAGAAGATCTTTTTAAAGACAAATCATCATTGTACATGTGCAGTGGCACAAGCCTGATATCTCCGCAGTCTAGAAGACTGAGACGGGGAGACGGTGAATTTGCATTGAGCGAAGGATACAAAGTGAGATCTTGTCTTTAAATAAAGCAGGAGCCTTGATGACCAATGTAATAAAGCAGGAACCTTGATGACCAATGTAATACTGTAAAGAAGGTTAACTGTGCCCTCTTTGTTTTAAAAAATTAAAAATTCAAAAACCAAACCCCACTTTGTGGGTGCACTGAGCACAGAGGAGTAAGACAAAATGCAGCATGGTTGACAATTCTCTCAATAAACCAGTAGATTTTATAGACCAATAGAAATGGTTCTTTATGTAGATGTAAGTGCTAGCTTCCTAGCTTGGGAAGACACCAAGAGACCTGTGCCATAAGTTGGTTAAATATTTCATTCTTTATAAACTAATTGCATAAGCCATATCTCAATTTAAGCCACTGTACAAGCAATAAATCTGTTTTAAATCAACTTCATTTAATAATGTACAGTAAGAAGAATTTCACATATTTATAGATGATTAAGTAAAACCATAAATATTAACAACTAATTCTAACATTAAATGAGTCAAATTCGTAAATGTGCAATTGTTTCTGGAAAAAAAACATTTGAAATATAGTATGCCATTTTTAAATATTTTAACTTGCCAACCTCATGCAATTAATTGTGTAAATGTATGAGATTATTGCCAACAAGCAGTTTCCCACGTTGATAACCCCATGCTTTTCCAATTTGATGAATTATCTCCCCATTGACGGAAATGATTTTTTTTTTTTGAACAAGAACTCACTGAACTGATTCTGTAGCACAGACTTAAGCCTCTGTAGAATTTGGCTAAATTCAAAACCAGCGTTAGTCTATATCCTTTTTGAAGGCAGCGGAAGGAAATGCCCACTTGAAAACAACTTTTCTCTCCTGCCTCTCAGGTTCCGCGCAGGCTTCAAGAGAGCATTTCGCTGGTGTCCTTTCATCCAAGTCTCCACCTACGACGAGTTGGAGCTCAAGACCACCAGGTTTCATCCCACGCGGCAGAGCAGCCTGTACACCGTGAGCAGGATGGAGTCGGTGACCGTGCTGTTTGACCCCAATGACGGGGACCCAGCCAAGTCCAGCCGGAAGAAAAGGGCGGTGCCCAAAGACCCGAGTGCCAACAACGGCTGCTCCCGCAGAGATTCCAAATCTGCCTCCACCACGTCAAGTTTCATAAGCTCACCCTATACCTCTGTGGATGAATATTCTTAAATCCATGTCCTGTGGTGAAGGCTGCTATGACGCCTACGTCCCCCATTTTCCTAACTGTGTAAAGCCCTGTTCTAGGTACTTAAGGGAGACAGAAGGGCAATCATTGGGTAGGGATACTCAATCTGAGAAAGAGGGAATGTAAGTGTAATAAAACATACCAACATATCAGCTAGTACAAAAAATAAAAAACTAGCTAGTACAAAAAAAAATAAAAAACTGAGTCTTCAACTTATTCTTTCAAAACATTAGGATCATATGCAACAAGCACAAAGTATGAATCAGAAAAATGTCCTAAGTGTCCAGGGTCTGTCACTTAACAATTGCAGTACACCTTTTCCACACAGAAACAGCACAGAGGTTTTCTAAGAGATTGAGGGAGCCTTAAAATACAATGGCGAGCAAAGGCGACCAACACCTGTATAAAACAAGCTCTGCATAGCTGTGAAAACGAAAACGCAGATGACTGATTTTTCCCCAAGAGTGACTGATGGGTAGTCAACCTCAAAGAATAGAAAGATTTGGAAGTCTTTGCTCAAGAAATATCCCTTTGTTGAATGAAAACTTTCAGAAATTCCCTCCAAGACACTGAGCGGAAAAGGCTATCTGATCAAACCAAACATGCATGTCTTTCTCTTGATTATTTTTCCAAGAAAAATAACTTCAAAAGAAAAAAAGAATAATTATTTAATTTTGATTACTAAGTGTTTTGAGTGCTAAAGTAAGTTGCAGTCAAATTTAGGATCTTAAAGGACAAAGAAAATTCTTGCAATCTTTTTTACAATTTTTGTTTACACATTAAAAAATAAGTAAATTGTAAAACACTAGAAGTATCTTCTAATGCAGAAGGAAAGACTCACATTTGCCTCTGTAACTTGCTACCTGAATTTAGGTAACAATTTAATATATATATATAATATTATACATATGCTATCAAGCCAGACACTGGTATCTCCAAGTCCCCAAGCCAGCTGCTTCCCACTGCAGTACAAAGAACAAGTCACAGTCATTGCTTTATTTTGTATCATGTAGTCCTCCTCTTGTTTTCTCACTGGGAAAAAAGGGGCCAGGGAGAAATATCACAATATATTTCAAGTGTAAGAGTGTAAGTTGAGTTACAAAAGGACGTGTTAAAAAATATATATGTGAATCAAAGAATATGCAAACCTGTGAGTCTCTGGCCAGAAAAAGAATCTGCATAATAGTCTGGGAACATGAGCTAGTTACAGATGAGCCAGAAGACAGCATGCATACTTCCAGGAACAGAACTCTGGTTTTCTGTGCTTAGGTAACAAAAAGTCATTCTAGAAAGAACGAGGTAGTGACACTTGGATGGATGGATGGATGGATGGATGGATGGATGGATGGATGGATGGATGCACACATACATGCATGTATGTATCCCTTTCTAGACAAGTTCTAGAAATCTATATAAATATATTTATATCTAATGTATATTAGTATTTTTTGACAGTCTTCTTTCTTGGTCTTATAACTTCCTCCCTTATGAATTTATGTTTGGAATATATTGTGATATTTCCCTTACTCCAGTTTTGGGCTATGTATGATTTTCTGTCCTATGTAGGCACATTTCTGGGGCCCAGAACAAAAGAAGAAACATCTGAAAATGCAGATGTGTCTTCCAGATTCTCTTCCTTACAAATCATCTCCTTCGGTTGCTACAACTATCTGTCCACAAAACCACAAACCTTCTGGAAATGAGTTGTGCCCTAAACTTTGTCTTTCCAAACATTTGTGTGGGTTGTTAAAACTATCTGTCTAAAAGAATTGCCTTGATGGTAAATTGTGGTGGGTTATCATGCCATTAGTCTCTGGGCCTCATGTCTTCCTTGACACCCAAACCACAGATACCTGATTGTTACCCAATTTCGAGTGTCTAAAACACCAAGTCATATATTGTTGAGTTTATTTTAATAATTCCAATAAACAATCAGCAACCAGATACCGATATGAGTGCACAAATAAAGCTCTATCAAAAATGAATGTAATGACTACAAGGGTTAAATTCAAAATGAAAACTGAAATAGCAGGTGGTCATACAGGCTTGTCACACAACCACTCGGTTACGTCTAAGAAGCTTTGTGTGCATGTTTCAACCTAGCAATTGTACTAAGTATCTCACTGTTTGAATATAATGTTTAAAATGTTCATTCTTAAAGCATGTAAGTGCTTATCAAATGTAAAGTGTCATGAGAAAACCTGATATGTGTCATTTTCTTCTTAAATGTCTGAATATGTAGAGCTAGTATAATTATACTCAAGGTACATGAGAACACACCCAACCTTGGAGTGCAAATCTGAAGTTTGGGCTTCAAATTCAATGTGGTCAGTCACCTTCAAAATACACCTGAAAACCGTAACTCCTGGCTTTCACATTGGGGAAGTTCAATAGAACTTTCTAAGACCTCTCTGAAGTGATCCTTGCTATATATAAGTGGTTGTTATTGCTCTTGTTTGGATTTTTTAGTAGATATGTTGCTGCCTTGTCCACCCAGGACCCTCCCTTCTACTGGGACTGCTGCCCCTGAGACCCACACACCAGCATTTTAGGACCTTTTAAGGCAAACAGACATCATTTGCTCAAAGTTCAGGGATAAACCAAGAGTTAACAGGCAGACATTTTTAAGTTCATAAGTTTAAATAATAAGAGGAAACTGAATAAATGGATAGGGAAAATATAATAAGACCTTTTCCTTGAAGTTCAACACAGACCTGCAGAGGAAAGCGCGTGGAGATCTCCTTCAGTGGTGCCAACTTTAAGACGACCGTGCTTGCATATCTGACAGCGTTTACTTGACTTCTCCCCCAAATCCAGTCTATCCTCTAATGGTGAAGCTCAGACCTAGTCTTCCTCCACTCTTCACAAATACTGACTTAGAATCCTAAACAGGTGGCTAAAATACCCCAGGTTTTTTATTTTAAGTATCAGGAGAAAAAAAAAACACTAAAATAGTTTGAGGGGAAATATAAAACATAATTGACTAGTGTTTTAAGTTTCTCTTCTGAGAAAGAAAAAGTGAATTCAAAATGAGCATCTTGTGTTGGTATTTTACATTTCTCCAAAGGAAAGCAACAGCCCCAGTTTCTGTGGAATCTAATCTAATCTATCTTTAGTGCTTCTGTAAACTGCTCTATTATTCCACCTCCCAAGATAAGTGTGCTGACATTTCTAACCCAGCAGTCAATTCACATTCTCTTTGGTGTCTGGCAGTCTCTTAGAAACAGGTACCTGACCAACCTCAAAGAGCTCCCCTCCTCGCATTGTGCCCCAAATGCCAGAAGGCTTGCTATCAAACCCAAGAAACACAAAATAACTGTGAAAACCGTGCTGGCCAGCTCTGAATCTGAACTGGATTTTTGTTACTGCATAATTCCCCCAGAAAGCCTCTAATTGGTTTCTGGACAATTATTCCATCAAATAAAATAGCAACAATTTAACAATTAACAGAACAGTCAGCTTCCTTTGCCTTTGACCATGTGCCAAAAGTTAAGAAAATCAAGCATGACTCTGGCCATGCAGAATAATAAGATTGGAGTAAATTCCCTTCAGGCCAAACAAAGATCAAAAAGATATCCATTAAGGCTATACAAGGTCACTAATTGCCTGGTTTAATACATATTTGTAAAAACTATTTGTTTATAAGAAGTTCACACACACACACACACACACATATATATCTTGTAATTACTTAAGAAAATATTCTCAGGTTGTGATAGTTATTCTAGGTATATTTAATAAGTCCATACTCTTTGAATATGTGGTAATAGATGGCAACATTCATTTCTATGTTTTCATTTAAATTCATTAAAACACCATGAAAATTGTTAATCCCTAATACCTTCCTTTATGGCTATTAAAGCACATTCTATGAAGAAATCTATGAATTCTAAGCACATTCAACCATTTGCAAACTACATCGTTTTTTCTTGCTTGTCTTTCCTCCTGAAGAGTTTTCCACGTTGCTTTGATTCAGGAAGGAAAGAGTATTTATGAGAAGCACGTTTATCAAAATGTAGAGGATATTCTTTAGAGGGCAGAAACAGAGGAATTGAATTACCCTGTGTGTGTGAGCAAGGGTAGAACATTGGGTTTCAGAACTGTGGCCTCCAGGCTTCCCTAAGAGAGCAGAATTAGATCCAAGCCTAATAACAGATCTCTCGCACTTTGAGGAAACCATTATCTGTTCTTGGTCCAGCTGAAATTATCAACAAAAACAGGAAATAAGAGTTTCCTGATCATGCTATTTGAGGAATATTCATTAGTACATGAACAGGACAGAGCTAAGCAGAGAAGTATATTAAAACAGGGAAGCCCTTTTTATCCTATATCATTGTTTCCCCATGCTAAGTTGTTTCAGGTCCTTTCAGTTACTAAAGTAGGGCTGTTTCCACAGCTCTAAGGTCCTCTGCGCTGTATATGAGCACACACAGTTTTCACTATGATTTTTGGCCCCATCTACACCAGCTTTTTGTTGTTCTGTAACTGTCACCAGAATCATGGGGCAAAAATCACTATTATTTGCTAAACTTTTATTCCCTAAACCAGGCACCCAGCGCTGTCTCTAGAACTGCTATTGCTTCCATGTCTGGAAACTGAGTCTTGGACTACTGCTGTACCAGGGCTCTTGGAACACACTGGCTGTGTTTTGTTGTTTTGCTTCATGAGCTTCCAAAGCCCAAGTCCATTGCATCAGTCTGGTGTTGCCTAAGCTAATATGTTTGTTCCTTGTCCCAAGAGTTTCTGCTTGTAAAATAGGACACAAGATCTGCCTCATACACTGGAAAATCAGCAAATATAGAAGGATATAAGATATACAAGAATAACAAGTCTGTAATAAATGCCTGAATGAAAACAAATTACTTTTGAGTTAAGTGGGTGTCTTCAATTGGTAGAAGAACAATTTCTAATATTCTTTTTATTTATCCATGGTAAATCACACTTAAACCTACATATTTTCCTTTTATTACTACACAAATAACAAAAGTATCGATAATATTCTGAGTTATGAGTATTCTGTTTAACTAGAAAATACCTACAGTTTTTCAAGGTTATTGTTATCCTGACTTGCAGACATGAAAAACAATTGTTATGCGTTTTAAAGGTTAAAATTGCCTGTTGATAGGCAGCCGATACCACAATTACGGATAATCAGCATAATTACTTCTAAATAGAATGTCACTTTCACAAAGGTGCTGTATAAATTAAAAGGTAACCTTGGCCTTCACACATCCCACAGGCAATGATGAACAACACAGTATCCTCCCAAAGAGCTTGTAGCTGACAGGTCTGAGTTTTGAGAATGTGGTACAGACCTCCTTTGACTATGCATCTTATTATAAGGCAGTGTTCTCACTTTACAGCAAGATGATCACAGTGCATTCTAAATGTATTGGAAAAGCCACAAAAATGATCCTCATCTATGAATAAAAAGTCATTGGATTGTTATTCTACTTATTAAAACATTGATCTGGTCATAAAATAATATGACTGCTCTACATATATTAAAAAGCACATTGTATCCCATAAACAATTATTATTTTTCAAATGAAAATAATCTTTTAAAAGTTCTGCTTCTTACTAAAAATATCGATCAGACTAAGTTTCTTTCCCATCACCACCCAAACGAGCTGAGAGTAAAGCTTTATGGGGCTATCCTAAGAGTCCGAGAGGGCAAATGAATTTTAATGACTTCAGCTCCCGGGGTTGTGTCGATGAACTGGGCTAAGCATAACACAACAACAAGCTTCCATTCTACTCTCCACAAAGGAGGTGGTTTCAAATAATATAGACTTTATTTGGGAGAGTATCATAAATTCTTTACATGTCAATGTACTTGGTACGGGTGGTTTGTAAAGTACATAACTGAATTAATTGATTGCAGAAGGTGTACCAGTAGCAATAAATTCTGAACATACAATAATCTGCTGAGACTCTAAAGCAGAGGAGAGACAAAGTAGGAAATCCCCATGGCATGGGGTCTAGCAGAGACTCTGTATGAAGAATACAAAAGAAAAACAAAAAGGATATTATGAAAATTGTATAATGCCAAATTGGAATACAGAAAAATTTTATCTGATAAAATTCAACCCCCTTTGATAATGCAATCCTGAAGAGCCTATGTACACAAGGATCATACTTTAACTTAGGAAAGGCTGCCGGAATAAACCCACAATCAACATCATGCAGGATAATGAAAAGCTGAAACATTTCTTGTTAGATTCAGAACAAGTCAAAACTCTCTACGGTCAGCACTCTTACTCAGAGGAGAAGCAATAAAAGGCATGCACATTGTCTGTGGTCAAGAGAGGTTTCCTTGATGAGGAGTGAGGGTGAATGTCATCAGGGATTTAGTAAAGTGGTGGTTGTAGGTTCTCCTCCAACAGCCACAACTTCGCTAGCAATTAGCTAGGTTTCCAGTGTGCAGTTTCTCTCTTGTCGAGCAGCCCAGAGACTACTGCAGAAAAATCACAACCAATCAAAATGCAGAGCTGTGGTGCCCAATACCAATGGGTACTTCTACAAAACACTCCCATGCCTCAGGCTCAGGGAACATGAGGGAAGGGAGGAAGGGAGGGGATGGAAAGACTTAAGACCCAGAAGACCAGGGAGTTTGCTGCGAGATTGGGTCTCCTAGTAATGTCTGAAGCTACACCCATAAAGTCTCACCAACACGGTTGCCTAAACATGAGCTGAACCAGGATGAACAAGGACACAGACATGCCGAAGTGAACAGGAGAAAGCCCACAAGGCCTCAGCCCTGCACAGAAAACTACAAGCAACTGAGGAAAGCTGAGTCAGGAGAAGGGCAAGAGCCCTTCCCCAAGGGAAGAGCCCATCAATTGGTCACCAAGTGCCAAATGGTCATCCCTGAAAACATACTTACAAATAACATTATGTGGACTCAACATGCTATATTTAGGAAGATATGTATATACAAATACATCTATGTACCCAATAACAATTAGTGTAAAAAAAAAACAAGAATTCAAAGGGAGGGGGAAATGAGAGGGCTTGGAGGAAAGAAAGGAAAGGGATACGTGTTGTAGTTATATTATGAGCTCAAAAATTAAATTTCGAAAAACTTTTTTTTTGAAGATTTTCTATTTTTATTTTTTTTTGATAAAAGAAGAATAAAGAAAAAAAAAACAAATTTCCACCTCCTCCCAGCCTCCCCTTTCCCTCCCCCTCCTCCCACTCTTCTCCCCCTCCTCCCACCCCTCTCCCCTTCCCCCCACTCCTCTCCCCCTCTCTCTCCAGTCCAAAGAGCAGTCAGGGTTCCCTGCCCTGTGGTAAGTCCTAGGTCCTCCCCCCTCCGTCCATATTTAGGAAGGTGAACATCCAAACTGGCTAGGCTCCCACCAAGCCAGCAGATTGCGTAGGATCAAAACTGCGTGCCATTGTCCTTGGCGTCTCATCAGCCCTCATTGTTCGTCATGATCAGAGAGTTCAGTTTTATCCCATGCTTTTTTTGGTAATAGTCCAGCTGGCCTTGGTGAGCTCCCAGTAGATCAGCTCCACTGTCTCAGTGGGTGGGTGCACCCCTCGTGGTCCCGACTTCTTTGCTCATGTTCTCCCTCCTTCTGCTCCTCATTGGGACCTTGGGAGCTCAGTTCAGTGCTCCAGTGTGGGTCTCTGTCTCTATCTCCATCCATCGCCAGATGAAAGTTCTAAGATGATATGTAAGATATTCGTCAGTATTGCGCTAGGATGGGGTCATTTCAGGTTCCCTATCCTCAGCTGCCCAAGGAACTAACTGGGGACCTCAGCTTGGGCACCAGGGAGCCCCTCTAGGGTCAATTCTCCTGCCCACCCTAAAGTAGGTCCCTTAACTAAGAATTGTGGTTCCGTGCTACCCTATCCAACCTTCCTTTATCCCGATCCTCCTATTTCCCCAAGTCCCCCCTCCTTCCCTTCTACCTTTTCTCTCCCCATCTCCCCTTACCCCCTTCCCACCCCACCCCCAAGATCTCACTTTTCTCCCCTGCAATTTTGTCTACTTCCCTTATCCAAGAGGATAACGATATGTTTTTCCTTGTGTTCACCTTCTTATTTAGCTTCTTTAGGTTCGCCAATTGTAGATTCTGTGACCCCTATTTATGGCTAGAAACCAATTATGAGTGAGTACATCCCATGTTCTTCTTTTTGGGTCTGGGATACCTCACTCAGGATAGTGTTTTCTATTTCCATCCATTTGCATGCAAAATTCGAGAAGTCATTGTTTTTTACCGCAGCGTAGTACTCTAGTGTGTATATATTCCATACTTTCTTCATCCATTCTTCCATTGAAGGGCATCTAGGTTGTTTCCAGGTTCTGGCTATTACAAATAATACTGCTATGAACATAGTTGAACAAATGCTTTTGACATGTGATAGAGCATCTCTTGGGTAAATTCCCAAGAGTGGTATTGCTGGGTCCAGGGGTAGGTTGATCCCGAATTTCCTGAGAAACCGAAACACTGACTTCCACAGTGGTTGCACAAGATTGCATTCCCACCAGCAATGGATGAGGGTACCCCTTCCTCCACAGCCTCTCCAGCAAAGGCTATCCTTGGTGTTTTTGACTTTAGCCATTCTGACAGGTGTAAGATGGTATCTCAAAGTTGTTTTGATTTGCATTTCCCTGATTGCTAAGGAAGTTGAGCACGACCTTAAGTATCTTTTGACCATTTGAAGTTCTTCTGTTGAGAATTCTCTGTTCAGTTCAGTGCCCCATTTTTTAATTGGGTTAATTAGCATTTTAAAGTCTAGTTTCTTGAGTTCTCTATATATTTTGGAGATCAGACCTTTGTCTGTTGCGGGGTTGGTGAAGATCTTCTCCCAGTCAGTAGGTTGCCTTTGTGTCTTAGTGACAGTGTCCTTTGCTTTACAGAAGCTTCTCAGTTTTAGTAGGTCCCATTTATTCAATGTTGCCCTTAATGCCTGTGCTTCTGGGGTTATACCTAAGAAGCGATCACCTGTGCCCATCTGTTGTAGGGTACTTCCCACTTTCTCTTCTATTAGGTTCAGTGTTTTCGGGCTGATAATGAGGTCTTTAATCCATTTGGACTTGAGTTTTGTGCACGGTGATAGATATGGGTCTATTTTCATTCTTCTACAGGTTGACATCCAGTTGTGCCAGCACCATTTGTTGAAGATGCTTTCTTTCTTCCATTGTATACTTTTAGCTCCTTTATCGAAAATGAGGTGTTCATAGGTTTGTGGGGTAAAATCCGGGTCTTCTATACGATTCCATTGGTCGACTTCTCTGTTTTTATGCCAGTACCACCCTGTTTTCATTACTGTAGCTCTGTAATAGAGTTTGAAGTCAGGGATGGTAATGCCTCCAGAAGATCCTTTATTGTATAGGATTGTTTTGGCTATCCTGGGTTTTTTGTTTTTCCATATAAAGTTGATTATTGTCCTCTCCAGATCTGTGAAGAATTTTGATGGGATCTTGATGGGGATTGCATTGAATCTATAAATTGCCTTAGGTAGAATTGCCATTTTTACTATGTTGATCCTCCCAATCCAAGAGCAAGGGATGTCCATCCATTTTTTGGTATCCTCATCAATTTCTTTCTTCAATGCCTTAAAGTTCTTGTCAAATAGATCTTTCACTTCCTTGGTTAGATTTACCCCAAGATATTTTATGCTGTTTGTGGCTATCGTGAATGGAGAAGCTTCTCTGATTTCCCTCTCTGCTTCCATATCCTTTATGTATAAGAGGGCGACTGATTTTTTGGAGTTGATCTTGTATCCTGCCACATTACTAAAGCTGTTTATCAGCTGTAAAAGTTCTTTGGTGGAGTTTTGGGGGTCGCTTATGTACACTATCATATCATCTGCGAATAACGAAAGTTTAACTTCTTCCTTTCCAATTCGAATCCCCTTGATCCCATTATGTTGTCTTATTGCTGTTGCTAGAACTTCCAGCACTATATTGAAGAGGTATGGCGAAAGTGGACAGCCTTGTCGTGTTCCTGAGTTAAGCGGGATGGCTTTGAGTTTCTCTCCGTTTAATTTGATGTTAGCTCTCGGCTTGCTGTATATAGCTTTTATTATATTTAGGTATGACCCTTGTATCCCTAATCTCTCCAAGACTTTTAACATAAATGGATGTTGAATTTTGTCGAATGCTTTTTCAGCATCTAATGAAATGATCATATGGTTTTTTTCTTTCAGTTTATTTATATGCTGGATTACATTGATAGATTTTCGTATGTTGAACCAGCCCTGCATCTCAGGAATGAAGCCTACTTGATCATAATGGATAATTTTTCGGATGTGTTCTTGGATTCGGTTTGCCAGTATTTTGTTGAGGATTTTTGCATCGATATTCATGAGTGAGATCGGCCTGTAATTCTCTTTCCTGGTTGAGTCTTTGTGTGGTTTTGGTATCAGAGTAACTGTAGCTTCATAAAAGGAATTTGGTAATGACCCTTCAGTTTCTATATTGTGAAATACATTAAGGAGTATAGGTATTAGGTCTTCTTGGAAGTTCTGGTAGAATTCCGCATTGAAACCATCTGGTCCTGGGCTTTTTTTGGTAGGGAGGTTTTTGATAACCTCTTCTAATTCTTCGCGACTAACAGGTCTATTTAGATTGTTCACCTGGTCCTGATTTAACTTTGGTAAATGATATTTATCTAAGAAAGTATCCATTTCCTTTACATTTTCCAGTTTTGTGGCATATAGGCTTTTGTAGTAAGATCTAATGATTCTCTGAATTTCCTCTGTGTCTGTGGTTATGTCCCCCTTTTCATTTCTGATCTTATTAATTTGCAAATTCTCTCTCTGCCGTTTGATTAGTTTGGATAGGGGTTTGTCAATCTTGTTGATTTTCTCCAGGAACCAGCTTTTTGTTTCATTGATTCTTTGGATTGTTCTCTGTGTTTCTATTTTATTGATTTCAGCCCTCAGTTGGATTATTTCCAGTCTCCTACTCCTCCTAGGTGAGTCTGCTTCTTTTTTTTCTAGAGCTTTCAGGTGGGCTGTTAAGTCTCCAATGTGAGCTTTCTCTGTTTTCTTTAAGTGGGCACTTAGTGCTATGAACTTTCCTCTTAGGACTGATTTCATAGTGTCCCATAAGTTTGAGTATGTTGTTTCTTTATTTTCATTGAATTCCAGGAAGACGTTAATTTCTTTCTTTATTTCTTCCTTAATCCAGGTATGGTTCAGTAGTTGGCTGTTCAGTTTCCATGACTTTGTGGGCTTTCCGGGGGTAGCCTTGTTGTTGAATTCTAACTTTAATCCATGGTGATCTGATAAGACACAGGTGGTTAGTAATACTTTTTTGTAACTGTGGATGTTTGCTTTGTTACCGACTATGTGGTCGATTTTCGAGAAGGTTCCATGAGCTGCAGAGAAGAAGGTGTATTCTTTCCTATTTGGGTGGAATGTTCTATAGATGTCTGTTAAGTCCATTTGTTTCATTACCTCCATTAATTGTCTTATTTCTCTGTTAGGTTTCTGTCTGATTGACCTGTCCATTGGTGTGAGAGGAGTGTTGAAGTCTCCTACTATTAGTGTGTGCGGTTTGATGGCTGCCTTGAATTTTAGCAATGTTTCTTTTATGTACGTGGGTGCTTTTATATTAGGGGCATAGATGTTCAGGATTGAGACTTCATCCTGATGAACTGTTCCTGTTATGAATATAAAATGCCCCTCTCCATCTCTTCTGATTGATTTAAGTTTGAAGTCAACTTTGTTAGAGATTAGTATGGCCACACCTGCTTGTTTCTTAGGTCCATTTGCTTGATAGGCCTTTTCCCAACCCTTTACTCTGAGTAGGTGCCTGTCTTTGTGGTTGAGGTGTGTTTCTTGTAAACAGCAGAATGTTGGATCCTGTTTTCTTATCCAATCTCTTAGCCTGTGCCTTTTTATAGGTGAGTTGAGACCATTGACATTAAGTGATATTAATGACCAGTGGTTGTTAACTCCGGTCATTTTTTTTTTAGTCGTAGAGTTTGTGTGTATCCCTTCTTTGGTTTGTGTTGATGAAGGGCCTCTAGATGTCTGAGTTATTGTGGTCATTATTGGATTCCTTGGTTAGTGATTTTCCTTCTATTACTTTCTGTAAGGCTGGATTTGTGGCTGCTATTGTTTGAATTTGTTTTTATCCTGGAAAATTTTATTTTCTCCATTTATAGTGAACGAAAGCTTGGCTGGGTATAGTAATCTGGGCTTGCATCCATGGTCTCTCAGTTTCTGCAGTACATCTATCCAGGACCTTCTGGCTTTCATGGTTTCCATGGAAAAGTCAGGTGTAATTCTGATAGGTTTACCTTTGTAAGTAATTTGGCCTTTTTCCTTTGCCGCTCTTAATATTTTTTCCTTATTCTGAATGCTTTGTGTTTTGATAATTATATGGCGAGGGGATGTTTTTTTTTTTTTGATCCAGCCTATTCGGTGTTCTGTATGCTTCTTGCACCTTCATAGGTATATCTTTCTTTAGGTTGGGAAAGTTTTCTTCTATAATTTTATTAAATATATTTTCTGGACCATTGAGCTGCACTTCTTCTCCTTCTTCTACTCCTATTATTCTTAGGTTTGGTCTTTTTATTGTGTCCCATATTTCCTGAATGTTTTGTGATGAGAGTTTGTTGGACTTGCTGTTTTCTTTGATCATAGTGTTTATTTTCTCTATGGTATCTTCAGAATCTGAGAGTCTTTCTTCTATCTCTTGTATTCTGCTGGTTATGCTTGTTTCTGTAGTCTCTATTCGTTTACCTAGATTTTCCATGTCCAGCCGGCCCTCTGTTTGTGTTTTCTTCTTTGCCTCTATTTCAGTTTTCAAGTCTTGAACTGTTTCCATTATCTGTTTGATTGTTTTTCCTTGGTTTTCTAGGGTATCATTCACTGATTTATTCAATTCTTCAAACTTTCTGTTATATTTCTCATCCATTTCTATAAGGGCGTTTTTTACATGCTGTTTAAGGGCATCAATCACTTTCATGAAGTCAATCTTTTCTCCTTCTTGATTAAGGTGTTCATGTCCTTCCGTTGTGAGGTCGCTGGATTCTGGTGGCTTCATGTTGCTTTTCAGTTTGTTGGGCGAATTCTTGCCTTGGCGTCTGCCCATCTCTTCTTCCAAATACTCCCTTATGGGTCTTCTTTTACCAGATCAGGTCTCCTTGCCTACCCAACGCGGCCTCCCCAATGTTGGCTCTCCTGGCACCAAGGGATCAGGTCTCCGTGCCCAACCCTGGCTCGTCCCAGCGCTGGTTCTCCCCATTGCTGGTTCTCCTGGGGCCGAGAGATCAGGCCTCCGTGCTGGTTGGGCAGCTAGCAAACAAAGCGCCTACCCTGCTGGGTGCAGGCAGGCCACAGAAACAAAGGAACTGCAGCCCGCCTGGACGCCCCAAGGACTGGGACCCAGCTCCCAATGCCACGCGCCAAAAGAGGGGGGGCCCAAGTGGGGAGGGCTCTGGACGGAAGCTGGGTGGGCCAGGAAGAAAGAGGCAGTAACCAGGGAATAGAGGTCCTGCAGAGAGCCCAAGAAAGACAGGAGGCCAAGGGACCCCCGAGATCCCCGTCCCTGGCTGGCGCCGCGGGCCAGAAACTCACCCCAATGCTGGTTCTCCTGGGGCCGAGAGATCAGGCCTCCGTGCTGGTTGGGCAGCTCGCAAACAAAGCGCCTACCCTCCTTGGTGCAGGCAGGCCATAGAAACAAAGGCAGTGGAGCCCGCCCGGGCACCCCGAGGACTGGGACCCAGCTCCCAATGCCACGCGCCAAAATAGGGGGGGGGCGAAGTGGGGGGGCTCTGGATGGAAGCTGGGTGTGCCAGGAAGAAAGAGGCAGTACCCAGGGAATAGAGGTCCTGCAGAGAGCCCAAGAAAGACAGGAGGCCAAGGGACCCCCGAGATCCCCGTCCCTGGCTGGCTCCGCGGGCCAGATACTCACCCCCTCGAAAAAACTTTTTAAGAAATAAAAAACAAATGCTGGTAAGAATGTGGGAATAAAGGTACTCCTATACCGCCGGTGGTGATATAATTAGCATTGCTGTTAAGCAGAAGAGCATGGAGTTCCCCGATCCCTCCCCCCAAAAAAGCTAAAAATAGATCTTCTCCATAAAGGGAGCACTCTCATTTCTGGAAATATAGCCAAAGGCAATGAAATCAGCATACCAAAGAAGTGCCTGGACTTGCACGTCCATTTCAGCACTATTCACAACAGGTAAGACATGGAGTCCACCTAATTTAGCCATCCACAGGAAAAGACATGAAGGCACATACATACATACATACATGCATACACACACATCCACACACAGAGTGAGGTACCCTTCAGCAACAATTAAAGTAAATTACTATCACTTGAAAATAAATAGATGAGCCGGGCGGTGTTGGAGCATGCCTTTAATCCCAGCATTAGGGAGGCAGAGGGAGGAGGATCTCTGTGAGTTCGAGGCCAGTATGGTTTACAAGAGCTAGTTCCAGGACAGGCTCCAAAGCTACAGAAAAACCCTGTCGAAAGAAAGAAAGAAAGAGAGAGAGAGAGAGAGAGAGAGAGAGAGAGAGAGAGAGAGAGAAAGAAAGAAAACAAAAGAAAAAGAAAAAAGAAAGAAAGAAGAGAAATAGATGGATACAGAGGATAACCAGTCATGTGAAATATCCCAAACACGGAAAGACAAGTAATACATAATGCATATATTCTCTTTCATATGTAGAAGTCTAAAAATGTTGGCCTGGAAGTAGAATGTTGATTACTACTAGCTAGGAGGAATATTTGGAAAGAAAATGAAAAGGATTTCATTAGTGTTGTTGTATGCCCATGTAGACATATCACAGGTTAATACCAAGGTACCTTTGGCTCCTTATTGTATTGCACTGACAAAGAATTAATTGCATGATGTCATCCATATGCAAGGGTTTCGGAGTAATATATTGGATCACTAGGCAGCTAGTTCTCAGCAGCAGCTTTGCATTAAAGAGAACAACATAATTCTTCAGGGAAAATCTGTTCTTACGGTGTAGATTCTACTTTGGCACATATCTGAGTACGATATGTGCTCAGTGCAGAACCTACTCCAGCATACCTCAGTTTTGACATCTCCAAACAGCATTTACTTAACCATTCAACTAAAATATTGGATTATTAAATGCTTGGATGTAGCTACTTATAGTTGAGCACTCTAACATCTAAAACGGCAAAGCTGTGTCTTCTACCTCAGATCCAATGGTCAGTGGTGAAAAAGATAAACATAAATGTAATCCTAAACTAAATTCCAGAGAGAAAATGATGAGCAGTACGCAGCAGGGACCGGCTTAGAGAAGCAATGAAATTCCATGTGATAAGTGTTATGCACTTTTCCTCTAACGGCAGAAGATGTGTTCCAGTATCCGGGTTTAGTGAATGCCCGTCTGAAAACACATGCTTCATAAAGATATGTTTAAATGCAAAAGTGCACAACTTTAGCTTCTCCTATTATTTCTTGATAATTGATATTAAAATATAAAATATTAAAATACAGTCTATAAGTAAACATACAGAATAACTGTTAAACAATAACACTTATTTTTATACAATCATATAAAAAATTTTAATATCTGAAATGCCCATAACATTCAATCAGGTTTTTATATAAGCAAAGGCATTCCATAATAAGATAGAAGATTCAGGTGCCTTGTAAAAATTTGCATTTAGGTTTTATAAGAATGTACATAAGAAAGGCAATAGGAAGTGTCATTCTTTGCCCTTGGAATATGAAAAGCCTTGAGGCTTACCACCCAAAACTCATGTGAAACAAAAAATCAAGTGACTGCTTTGAAAGGCCTTTTGACTCTGGTTATGTTGACTAACACACACATGTTCTGGTGTTGAAAAACCCACCATCCTGCCCTAAGGTCAAAGAGACAGACACTTCTTTCTGTGTATTAGTCTTGCGTAGATTCTGCCTCTTGGAACAGAGGAAAACGCTGCATAAACAAGACAGTCATTTCTCTTTTCTGCCTGTTGGAGTCCATGGGAATTCTGCTGTATAGAATGCAGTCCATAAAACCGGACTCGCTGAACATAGAGGACAATGAGGACTATTGAGAACTCAAGAACAATGGCAATGGATTTTGATCCTACTGCACGTACTGGCTTTGTGGGAGCCTAGGCAGTTTGGATGCTCACCTTACTAGACCTGGATGGAGGTGGGTGGTCCTTGGACTTCCCACGGGGCAGGGAACCCTGATAGCTCTTTGGGCTGACGAGGGAGGGGGACTTGATTGGGGGAGGGGGAGGGAAATGGGAGGCGGTGGCGGGGAAGAGACTGAAATCTTAAATAAATAAATAAATAAATAAATAAATAAATAAATAAATAAATAAATGCAGTCCACCTACTTCATAGTGACTGACTGAACCTACTAAGGATGACCCTGAACGGATGCAGGTGACAAACCCTGAGAATTGTTAAACACAATACAGTAGTACTGCTAATACTCCACAGTGGTCACGTGAAATGTTACTGCTAAGAATGGGCTTGAGACCACTGTAATATTTCAGTTTGCCATTCCACAAGAAGCAAATACGCATAAAGGACATAAACATCCAGGATGAGTATTACTAGAGCGTCAATGACTTTGCGACATAGTCCTAGTGATTGCTCAATTTATATTATAATGTTGCCAACAGAAAATATGTATAAGAAAAGACTTTTAAAAATCAGATCCAACTTAGTAAGAATTTTTAAGCTAACATTTATTTCATCAAGAATAATACATTATCATCTTTGTTTACTTTTCTCCTAAAACAAGCACTGATATTTTGAATAATAAACATTGTTTATAAACTTTAACAGTGTTTTTAACATCTTATAAACAAAGAACTTTAAACATCTTGCCCAAATTACAATTTGTTACTGATGAGAACTGAGTCCCGAGTTTGACTCCACAACCTAGTTACAGCTTTGACAACTGTGTGCAATTCAGCCCCACAAACCTTAAGTAAATGCTGCGTTCATCTGCCTCTGAGACTAACAATAATCCAAGGAAACATGATCCAGCCAGGCTCGTCTTGAAAGTGCCAGTGTTTTGTATTTCGTGCAGAAGTTTTAAGGAGATAAATTACTACCTCCACGCATCCCCCAGTATGTAGCATTTGTAGAGAGTGTCTGATTAGTTGGGGTCTAGATACTTTAAATTAGCTCCAGCACCGGATCTTTTCTCAGCCTTGGGGTATCCCAGGATAATTCTAAATTGGGACATTTAAAAAATAATACAACATTCACAGGAGAAGATAGCAGAATATCAGCTATCACTTCTTCCAATATGGGAAGAGGATTACTCAGAACATTTGACAGATATGTAATAAGAACAAGGATCTCCATGCTATCATTTTCTTTTATTAACTTTTTATTGTTCCTCTGACAACAATTGCTATCCATGACAAAGACATTGATGATTAAGACAATAGACCCTGTTGAATCTATCTTGCTGAATCATCAAAACGCAAGTTATAGCAGTTACAAAGCCCAACAACTGACTTCAGTATGATCTAGTAAGTGATTAAGAATCAACGGCTAAGGTGTCATGGGAGCAGACCCGGGAAAATGTCTGTTTCCCTGGAAGAAGCAACAGGAAGAACCTGAAAGGCTCATTTTCTCATAAGAGAAGATGCCTGATCTGATTAGTACAGGGTGAGCAGAAATGCCCTGAGAAAAGAAAACTCCAATCCCAGAGCACAGTGTATAAAAAGTCAAGGCACCCACAATTTCCCATGCTACTGAACACCTCTAAAGTTAACGGAGAAGCGAACTAAAAATAGTCATCATTAGGCAGCATACGAATTATCTAGAGGTTTGACGGGACAAAACAATGAATTCCCTCCACCAGGACAGTCATTGCCCTCTGTCACAGTGGCTCTCAACTTTCCTAGTGCTGCAACCCCTGGATACCCTCCCAACTATAAAATTATTTTCATCGCTACCTCATGACTGTAGTTTTGCTACTGTTATGAATCATAATGTAAATACCTGATATTTCTGATGACATCAGCTTCCATCAGGCACTGGATGAAGGCTCTCTGATGGCAAAGAGAGAGAAGAGGGATTATATGAGCAAGGGGGGGGGGTCAAGATCATGATGGGAAACACACAGAGGCAGCAAACCTGAGCTTGTGGGAGTCCATGGACTCTGACTGACAGCTGGGGAGCCATCATGGGACTGAACTAGGCCCTCTGAATGCTGGTGACAGTTGTGTGATTTGGTATGTTTGTGGGGCTCCTGGCAGTGAGACCAGGATTTATTCCTGATGCACAAACTGGATTTTTGGAGCCCATTCTCTATGGTGGGATACTTCATTCAGCATTGATGCAGGGGGGAGGGACTTAGTCCTTCCTCAACTTGATATGTCAGGCTTTGTTGACTCACCATGAGAGAGGCCTTACCTTCTCTGAGGAGTGAATCGGGGATGGAGGGTGGGGAGGTGGGGAGAACAGAAGGAAGAGAGGGAGGGGGAAATGTTTGGTATGTAAAATTAATTTAAAAAATTGAAATGACATTTTAAAAGGTGACCTTATTGGTATTATTTTTTGAAGCTAAGACTGAACTTAATTACTTGCTGCTTTTACTTCACATTAATTTTGCAATGAAAGTCCTTCATGATGCTTGTGGCAATGACATAATTTGTTTATGTTCATCAGTAAGAGATTTAAATACAGACTTCATTGCATCATTACAAAATGTCAAAAATTCTAATGGTCCACATTAAAGAAACTTCATAAGAAGGTTTAATGCAGTCATGGTCATCATTATTATTTGCATTTATCCAAATAAAAAATACACTTGACAAGAACCAACTTGAGGTAAAGCTAGTATCATTTGTATCAGAACTCAGACACCAGTACAGAAAAATCAACACATCAGAAACACAAGAAAAAAATAATTTAAACAAATTCAAGTCAGTGATCTTAAGAATTTACCTTAGTGAAATGTCTAAAGTGATCATAAAAAAGAATCCACAAAACTTTTCAGGCCCTTAAGTGTCTGCATAATTTCCTCATGTCTTCACTTAGCCTACGGTCACACCACAACAGAACTAGCTTACAGTCACACCACTACAACAGAACTAGCTTACAGTCACACCACTACAACAGAACTAGCCTACAGTAACACCACTACAACAGAACTAGCCTACAGTCACACCACTACAACAGAACTAGCCTACAGTCACACCACTACAACAGAACTAGCCTACAGTCACACCACTACAACAGAACTAGCCTACAGCCAGATCACTACAACAGAACTAGCCTACAGCCAGATCACTACAACAGAACTAGCTTACAGTCACACCACTACAACAGAACTAGCCTACAGTCACACCACTACAACAGAACTAGCCTACAGTCACACCACTACAACAGAACTAGCCTACAGTCACACCACTACAACAGAACTAGCTTAGAGTCACATCACTACAACAGAACTAGCCTACAGTCACATCACTACAACAGAACTAGCCTACAGTCACACCACTACAACAGAACTAGCTTAGAGTCACATCACTACAACAGAACTAGCCTACAGTCACACCACTACAACAGAACTAGCCTACAGTCACACCACTACAACAGAACTAGCTTACAGTCACACCACTACAACAGAACTAGCCTACAGTCACACCACTACAACAGAACTAGCCTACAGTCACACCACTACAACAGAACTAGCTTACAGTCACACCACTACAACAGAACTAGCTTACAGTCACACCACTACAACAGAACTAGCCTACAGTCACACCACTACAACAGAACTAGCCTACAGTCACACCACTACAACAGAACTAGCTTACAGTCACACCACTACAACAGAACTAGCTTACAGTCACACCACTACAACAGAACTAGCCTACAGTCACACCACAACAGAACTAGCCTACAGTCACACCACTACAACAGAACTAGCTTACAGTCACACCACTACAACAGAACTAGCCTACAGTCACACCACAACAGAACTAGCTTACAGTCACACCACTACAACAGAACTAGCTTACAGTCACACCACTACAACAGAACTAGCCTACAGTCACACCACTACAACAGAACTAGCCTACAGTCACACCACTACAACAGAACTAGCCTACAGTCACACCACTACAACAGAACTAGCCTACAGTCACACCACTACAACAGAACTAGCCTACAGTCACACCACTACAACAGAACTAGCTTACAGTTAGATCACTACAACAGAACTAGCCTACAGTCACACCACTACAACAGAACTAGCTTACAGTCACACCACTACAACAGAACTAGCTTACAGTCACACCACTACAACAGAACTAGCCTACAGTCACACCACAACAGAACTAGCCTACAGTCACACCACTACAACAGAACTAGCTTACAGTCACACCACTACAACAGAACTAGCCTACAGTCACACCACAACAGAACTAGCTTACAGTCACACCACTACAACAGAACTAGCCTACAGTCACACCACTACAACAGAACTAGCCTACAGTCACACCACTACAACAGAACTAGCCTACAGTCACACCACTACAACAGAACTAGCTTACAGTCACACCACTACAACAGAACTAGCCTACAGTCACACCACTACAACAGAACTAGCGTACAGTCACACCACTACAACAGAACTAGCCTACAGTCACATCACTACAACAGAACTAGCGTACAGTCACACCACTACAACAGAACTAGCCTACAGTCACACCACAACAGAACTAGCTTACAGTCACACCACTACAACAGAACTACCCTACAGTCACACCACAACAGAACTAGCTTACAGTCACACCACTACAACAGAACTAGCCTACAGTCACACCACTACAACAGAACTAGCCTACAGTCACACCACTACAACAGAACTAGCCTACAGTAACACCACTACAACAGAACTAGCCTACAGTCACACCACTACAACAGAACTAGCCTACAGTCACCCCACTACAACAGAACTAGCCTACAGTTAGATCACTACAACAGAACTAGCCTACACTCATATCACTACAACATAACAAGCCTACAGTCACGTTAACATCAGAACTAGCCTACAGCCAGATCACTACAACAGAACTAGGCTACAGTTACATTAAGAGCAGAACTAGACTACAGTCAAATCACTACAGCAGAACTAGCCTACAGTCACATCACTACAACAGAACTAGCCTACAGTCACACCACTACAACAGAACTAGCCTACAGTCACACCACTACAACAGAACTAGCTTACAGTCACACCACTACAACAGAACTAGCCTACAGTCACACCACAACAGAACTAGCTTACAGTCACACCACTACAACAGAACTAGCCTACAGTCACACCACTACAACAGAACTAGCCTACAGTTAGATCACTACAACAGAACTAGCCTACACTCATATCACTACAACATAACAAGCCTACAGTCACGTTAACATCAGAACTAGCCTACAGCCAGATCACTACAACAGAACTAGGCTACAGTTACATTAAGAGCAGAACTAGACTACAGTCAAATCACTACAGCAGAACTAGTCTACAGTCAAATTACTACAACAGAACTAGCCTACACTCACATCACTGCAACATAACAAGGCTACCGTTACATTAAGAGCAGAACTAGACTACAGTCAAATCACTACAGCAGAACTAGTCTACAGTCAAATTACTACAATCTACAATCACATCACTACAAAACTCCTGCATTTCGAAGCCTTTTTTATGATTTCCAAAGTCAGAGTACAGAAAAATATGAGACTCTACAAAAACAAACATTAAATTCTCATTTAAATTATTAACTATGTCTTAGCCTTAACTACAAGTTAAAACATATGTATAAATGTCCATTTATAAATACTAATTTGTGAACCAGAATTTGATTCTCATAGACTTAAAAAAAATGCCCAGCATTTTATGTTTGACATTTTTGTGACAGTATGTGTTCTATTCTTTGCAAATCATTGTGAAAAAATATTTTGTTTCTTTCCCTCAACTATACATAATAGATTATTAGTTTCTATACAGCTTTATCTTTACTATCTTAGGCTCTAAATTATGTCAAGTACTCAATAAATTGTATTAAATCTTTATTAAGTCATAACTGTAAGCCATTCCCATGAGCTATCTTACTGAATCCTCACAATGTCCCTCTGAGGGAGGTCTAAGTTATCCTCGTTTGAACTCGTGCAGTGTCTGAGAGCTTGCAGCATCAGGACCATGGCACCTCTCCTCAATACAAAGGTAACATCTCCCCGAGGAGTGGCCTTCACATAACAAAAACCCATTGACTGCCATAAAATGAAAGAATATGGAGCCCCCAAAGATTCCAACAAGCTATGCAGACTTTATGTGAATTTCATTAACTTTTGGCAAAGGGTCTAAAGGCCAGGAATAACACTCTATCTACTCATCTGTTTCAGCTGGTTACTTTTTTACAACTGAAAATAACAAAAAGCCCAAATCTCTCTACAAAGGTCTTAAATGTAACATGCTCGGGCAAACTGAAATGCATCATTTAATCTCTCTGAGCTCACCACCCTGTGATCTGAAGCTTCACAGATCTGTGTATTTTTGTTTAAATGCTTTTGAGTGGAGCTTGGGGAAAATACTTGCTCGATGAGTTTTAACGAAGAGTTGAAGGAAAAGGGTTGATGTTGTCTGTACATTTAGAGGCCATAATATAACTCAATACGTGGGGTGTTATCTCAGTGAGAAATACTTCAGAATTTATGCAGCATAAGAAAAAGTAAGTTAGGACCTTGAGAGACTGAAAACCAGATAATGGAGGCCCACAGAGCACCATGAAATCCAAAATACTGTTTGGAGACTGTTTATATTGATTATTCCTTTCTATGGCTTTGAGGGGTAGTTTGATTTCCCCAGGGCCCTTTCTTTATCAACAGAGGGAAAAGTGAATTAAATGACTCAAGACTTCCCACAGCAAGACAGAGGCCACTTGGAGACCGACGCTTTATGCCTATTTTGTCAGCCTTCCAAGTGTCGAGTGAAGGTTCCTTGTCTCTTAGAAACCATAAACAGCACATAAAACAAATGCTAAGAATTTCAAAGCTCAAAAGAAAAGTAATGAGGGAAAAATAGCCACTTCTCAAGAATTTCTCTTAGCCAATTTTTTAGGCTCTGTTTCTCATAAATATTTTATTCCATTATCTCTGGTCAAGATAATTGGATTGGCTTCGGACCAATAAAGGGAAAGTAGGATTTAAAAATAAGTCTCACCAAAATGACTGCCTAAACGCAAGCTGAACAAGAACAACAATATTAGTTGTGCTGATGTGGAGGGACAGAAGGCCTCAACGCTACTCCAAAAACTGCAGGTGGGTAAGGAACGCTGAGAGTGGGAGACACAGTCTTCCGCAGGGAAGAGCACACCAACTGGTTATCTGCTACCAAAATGATTAACCCTGAAAACATACATACAAATAACATTACACAGACAGAGCAGGTTGTACTTATGTATTTATGAATATGCATGTATGTATATATGATGTATGTGTATCTGTATGTATGTATTTATAAACAATTTATGGATGATAGATAGATAGATAGATAGATAGATAGATAGATAGATAGATAGATAGATAGATAGATATAGGAAAAAGAGGCCATGAATTTGAAAAAAAGCAAGAAGATGTATATGGGAGGATTTGGAGAGCAGTGGAAATATAAGTGACATAATTATGTTATAATCTCAAAAAAGAAAATATATTTTTTAAAAAATCAGGTGTTTCCAATTGGCTGTTCCTGTCACCAAGCGCATCTTCAGCTTTACCAACCATACTTCCTGCCAAAGCTCAGATAACACCACAGAAGGGGAGGCAGAAGGAAAGAGCACAGAAGAGGATGGGAGGGGTTCTGTAAAACACTGTCTTCTGGACATGGCATGACTATTGAATTCATGAACTCACACCAGGTGTGGTTACCTGCACTAGACCTGCCAAGATGAAGCCAGCCAAAATTCTAGCACTGATGGAAGAGGAACTCTCCAGGCCTCACCTCTTGCTAAGAAGCTATTGGCAGACAATAGTTAGTGGGAAGGGGAGAGCTTCCTTCTTGGAGGATATGGACACTGGTAGATTTCCCACTCTCCAGAGGATGGTCCCATACCCATGCATATATATGTTTAACATTAATTATGCTTATCAGGAGAGAGAGAAGAACAAGAGAGGAAGTTGAAGGGGGATATTGAGACCTCCTAGTGGAGTTGGAGGAGTAAGTGGAGAATGGATATGGTTGTATTCTGTTGTATACATGTGTGAAATATGCAAAGAATAAAAACAATACAAAATTTCTTCTAGAAACCTCAAGAATTCCCCCCCCAAAAAAAAACTATCATTTACTGTTTTCCCCGTCAGTCTTTCAAAAACCAGACTGGCTCTATAGAAATATTGAGTATCTTTGTATTGACATCTTTGTATCAACTGACTGTAAGAATTTTATCTCACACATGAAAGAAAAGTCCTATGAGCTATAAAATAATTAATCTTGTTCTAAAATTTCACTGCAATTTATACATCTTTTATATTTATTCATACTGAGCAATATAATTATAAAATACAATTCCATTATACACTTTGTAGATACTGTCATCAAATGCATATATTTATGCATATATGTGTATGCTCTGGGTATTTACATACACTCTCTCAATATTAATTTAAAATTCATGTGCAATACTTCTGACTTTTTGATCCAATAAGTACATTTAAGTTTCATCTGTATCCTTTAGCTCAAGGGTTCTTCATCATTTGTTGGCATCAACAAAAGAGAAACTAACGATTCTTGAAAATAGATCTCTAAAGTTTGAAGTAAAGATTTAAACCCCTCATATAGTCAATGTTTCATACATAGGGACTAGGAAATGAGCAAGTGAGAAAGAATGCTAGCTGTGCAAGCCTGGAGGCCTGAGTTCAGAGTCCCAGATACTGTATAAAAGGTCAAGCATTGCTGCACATGCCTATAACTCCAGTGGGCAGAGACAGGAGGAAGCCTGGGAGCTCTCTGTACATCAATCTAGTCAAAATGATGAACTCCCAGATCAACGAGAGAGCCTGTCTCAAGGAAAAATGGAAAAAAGTGATGGGAAAAGATACCCCATATCTTCCACTGGCCTCCACACAAGAAAACTTTAGAAAATCATCGTTATCATCAGTCTCTAAAACAAGCAAAATTAATGTTTAGTTTGAAAAGTAGAATATTCTTGATAAGGATGGTCTAATGTGTAGGCCTAAATCTGGAAGCTTAGGAAAGGTCAGGGGAGGTTCTTCTCTCTTTCCCAGGCCCCTACTCTATACCTAACTTCTGGGATTATATGGATTGAAGCAAGCCTATCAAAGTCTTAAAAGTTAAAATCATCCAAAGGAAAAGATCCATGCTCAATAAAAGAGAGATGAAAGAGAAATAACATACAAAATTATATTAAGTGAAACAAGTGTGGGGAAATTTTAGATCTGTTCTATCATTTTGTAAGGAGTAAGATTTATTGTCTAATATAAAACTATCAACAGAAGAATAATTTGAAAAAATACTAACGATGAGATAAATTGTCACTAATAATCATTTATGGATCTGGCTACGAATCCATTAACTCACCGGTTCGATTACGAGGGGACAGGGATCTAGCCTAGTTGGAGAATGTCTTCCTTGCAGGCAAGAGGATCTTGCTGCAATCACTCACATGACCAAGTAAAAGGGTACTAGTTACAACATCACCAATTAAACTCAGCTGAAGAGCACGGCTGCTGTTGGAAGTCACAGCTAAAACAATGTGAAGGAAAATACTAATATCAATATCAGAATTAGGCAGCCTGAGAATGAAGGTGAGAGCTCACAGATAACGGAGGTTAGCCGTGCCTGCTGGGGTTTCTTCAGGTTGAAAGTGCACGCAATACAATTGGAAAATTTGGGCATGCTTTTCACGAATCATACTAGTTTTTAGAGTCGGAAAATCAAAACTCTGTTGGAAAGCCTATTTCCACCACAGATGCATTTTCAAGATGTTGATGACTTGCAAAATACTCACTCGCCTCGGTTCTTAAGAGCTTCTTGGAAGCAGACATTAAATAAGTGAAATACTCAAATACATTAAGCTAAAATTTATCTTAGCTCAAATGAAATTCTAAAGTCTTGCATAAAACAAAATAATAAATGACATGGTTTTTTTCTCTTATTTTTAGAGACAGGCAACCATATTTCTTTTTTTTCCGTTTATTTATTTATTAAAGATTTCTGTCTCTTCCCCGCCACCGCCTCCCATTTCCCTCCCCCAATCAAGTCCCCCTTTCTCGTCAGCCCAAAGAGCTATCAGGGTTCCCTGCCCTGTGCATAGTCCAAGGACCACCCACCTCCATCCAGGTCTCCTAAGGTGAGCATTCAAACTGCCTAGGCTCCCACAAAGGCAGTACGTGCAGTAGGATCAAAAACCCATTGCCATTGTTCTTGAGTTCTCAGTAGTCCTCATTGTCCGCTATGTTCAGAGAGTCCGGTTTTATCCCAGGCTTTTCCAGACCCAGGCCAGCTGGCCTTGGTGAGTTCCCAGTAGAACATCCCCATTGTCTCAGTGTGTGGGTGCACCTCTTGCGGTCCTGAGTTCCATGTGCGTGCTCTCTCTCCTTCTGCTCCTGATTTGGACCTTGAGATTTCTGTCCGATGCTCCAATGTGGGTCTCTGTCTCTGTCTCCTTTCATTTCCTGATGAAGGTTTATATTCAGGAGGATGCCTACATGTTTTTCTTTGGATTCACCTTCTTATTTAGCTTCTCTAGGATCACTAATTATAGGCTCAATGTCCTTTGTTTATGGCTAGAAACCAAATATGAGTGAGTACATCCCATGTTCCTCTTTTTGGGTCTGGCTTACCTCACTCAGGATAGTGTTTTCTATTTCCATCCATTTGCATGCAAAATTCAAGAAGTCCTTATTTTTTACTGCTGAGTAGTACTCTAATCTGTATATATTCCCTACTTTTTTCATCCATTCTACCATTGAAGGGCATCTAGGTTGTTTCCAGGTTCTGGCTATTACAAACAATGCTGCTATGTATATAGTAGAGCATATACTTTTGTTGTATGATAAGGCCTCTCTTGGGTATATTCCCAAGAGTGGTATTGCTGGGTCCAGGGGTAGGTTGATCTCGAATTTCCTGAGAAACCGCCACACTGCTTTCCAAAGTGGTTGCACAAGTTTGCATTCCCACCAGCAATGGATGAGTGTACCCCTTTCTCCACAACCTCTCCAGCAAAGGCTATCATTGGTTTTTATTTTAGCCATTCTGACAGGTGTAAGATGGTATCTTAAAGTTGTCTTGATTTGCATTTCCCTGATCGCTAAGGAAGTTGAGCATGACCTTAAGAGTCTTTTGGCCATTTGAAGTTCTTCTGTTGAGAATTCTCTGTTCAGCTCAGTGCCCCATTTTATAATTGGGTTGATTAGCCTTTTACGGTCTAGTTTCTTGAATTCTTTATATATTTTGGAGATCAGACCTTTGTCAGTTGCGGGGTTGGTGAAGATCTTCTCCCAGTCAGTGGGTTGCCTTTGTGTCTTAGTGACAGTGTCCTTTGCTTTACAGAAGCTTCTTAGTCTCAGGAGGTCCCATTTATTCAATGAGGCCCTTAAAGTCTGTGCTGCTGGGGTTATACGTAGGAAGTGGTCTCCTGTGCCCATGTGTTGTAGAGTACTTCGCACTTTCTCTTCTATCAGTGACCTCAATATCAGTGTGTTCGGACTGATATTGAGGTCTTTAATCCATTTGGACTAGGCAACCATATTTCTATACTAAACTGGCTTATTGCTATCCCGAGTACTTTTGTACTTTACAGGTCATAGAGCATTCTTCCAGCACTAAAAGTTAACTCAGAATTCATCAAGGTTCAAGCAATGAATTTCCCCCCAGCAATGAAGACCAGTGATGCAGTTTTTAGTTTTAACATTAAAAATCTGTCGGTGTGAACACACCATGTGTTAGGTAGACTTGTCTTTGTAATTCTTGAAAACAAGGTTACAGTGTTATGTACGGTTTACAACGCCATATCCCCTGAATGTTATATATCACTATGGTTACAAATAAGTACTTATGAATGATAAAAAAAAATCTAAATAGAATTATCTTAATCCAAAAGAAAAGGGTCCTCTGAGAGCATGGAAGAGAGCTGAAGTTGTTAGCATGAAGAACATAGAAACAAAAAGGAAAAGAGATACAAAGGGAAGGGCGGAAACCCACTAAACTTACCAAATATTTAAAGGATGGGGACTGGTATTATGACTATCAAATCAATGAAGTCTTAACAAAAATAAATAAATTTTAATACAGAAAAATTGTTTTAGGAACAAATTCTCTAAAATAAGTATGTTTTAGAAGTTCAAATATATTTGTACATTTCTTTATCCTCCTACCATCTATTCTGTAATATCTGTGAAACAAAACAAAAGAATAAAAATAAAAAAGTAAGTCATATGGAGGAAAACTGAAAATATGACATTAATTTTCAAAAATAAAATTTAACCTATTTCTTTAATGTTTCCTTTGAATAGTGTAATCCTATTTACCATTAGAAGCATTAACCTCCATTTCTAATTTGATAAAAACCTAAAAAAAAAAGCTTCAATCCTATCTATCTTGAGAAAGAAATATAGTAACTTTGTCTAGTCCATATTTATGGAATCCAGTTAGTACTTACTGTTATTTTAAAATATTGATCTTCACCCAAGACACTGAGAGCATTTTAAGAGATTTCATGCAGCAACCGCCTCAGGAACTTTAGCTGGAAATTTCTTTGGGGATCCCAGCTTAGAAACATGTCATAGCAAGTATGGTGAAACATTGTCCCTCCTGAGCCCATGTTTACCTAATTCATCTTGTCCTCCTTTTATTGAATCACAAAAGAATGGAATTAAAGGGCAGTCCATATTTTAAAAGAGGAAACCGTGTGTGTGTGTGTGTGTGTGTGTGTGTGTGTGTGTGTGTGTGTGTGTGTGTATTAATACTTCGTTCCACTATTTTCAAGATAAGGCTTCATTCTGAAACTATCAAAGAAGCTGGAGAACAACAAAAACAAATCTCAAGAGACATAAAATAATGAAGCTATGTTGTTTTATGAAATAAGTCTTCATAAAGACAAATGCAGCTGAGCCCTTATTTGTATTCCTAGCTAAACGTGTTCCACGTGAAGCACAGAACCTTCAGTTCATGTTGAACAGCCCAGTGACAGAGTCCCAAGTGGCATTCAGGTGTTTACTTAGTGACCTTCAAGAATAGTCCTATGAACCTCTCAAATCAACCCAAATGTTTTCCCTACGAAAGCATTAAGGGTCTTTCCAGTTTCTCCAGCTCTGTGTTAATTAGCTGATCTTTTTACAGTTTCCCAACAGTCCAGAAAAGTATATTTCAATGCTTTCTGTTTTAAGTGAGTTAGACACAGGTATTTACCACGCAATCAGTCTTGTCTAGCTTGCTTAGGGACAAATAGTTAAAAGCCACTTCCCTCCTCCTCCCCCCACAATGAAGTTTTAGGACAACCATTAGTAAGAGAGTCCACAACACTTCTATTACGAGAGTGCACAACATACTTCTATTAATAGAAGAGCCCACACCCAGACACAGCAACAAGTGGGTCCACTGTAGCCTCACATGCATATTTTGGTAGCATCACAGATTTTGGTTATAGTTTATATTGAGTGTCCCCACAAAGGCCATGTGTTGAAGGCTTTCTAAGAGCCTGAAGTCTCATCAGAGGCAGCAAAATTTTCTAGGAAGTAAGGTATAATGACAAGAAGTCAGGCCATTAGAAGCATACCCTTAATGAGGTAACTGGGACCTGCACACTTCTTCTTCCTCTTTGCATCTCTCCCCAGGTTCTACTTACCTGATTACTCATGCCCACCATTATATACTGTTCTTTCAAAGACCCACAGAGAAGGAGCAAAGGACCCACGAACTGAAACCTGTAGAATCATGAGTGAGTGAATCCTGGCTAACTCTAAGTACAATTCCACTGACGCTTACTAAGGTCCATCAGTCTTTGATGTGCAGCCTCCTGTGGGAAAGAATGACCTAGATGGAACAAACAACCACCTGAACCCTGTCTAGACGGTGCTACTCTACTTAATCTCCCACCTATAAATGCACATTTCCACCCTTCTAAAGTTGCAACAATTACATGCACTGACTCCAGAAAATAAAAATTCTTTTCAAGGTCCAAATACTAAAAATCCAAACTTAAAAGTTTCCAAAAATGCTGACCTTACAGCTACAATAAGTTTGCTACACTCTCAAAATATAGCTTTCCAAAGCAATATTTGAAGAAAGCTTTAAAATATATTTTAATTGTTTCACTTTATAAAAGTTTGCAATTAACTATATTCCTCTCTCATTTTATCGTTGAAGCTTCCTCTGGAGCCATCTCTATCTCATGAAATAAATATTCTGTATCACTTTTTAATAAGACAGATGATTACAATTTTCTCAACAACCTCAGGGTTAGATTAGAAAAGTAGGATGCATGCCCCCACTGTTTTGCTAATCTATAAGTGATGGCTTAAGGTGTGGCATTGACTTGACAGCCTGTGCCCAGATATCTAGTTAAACATTATTCTGGAAATGTGGGGATGTTTCTTGATAGTAAAATTTAGGTTGATCAACTGAGTACAACAGGCGGCCCTAAATAATGTGGGCTTGTCTCCAACTCACCAAAATCCTGAATATAAAGGTAGAATAATTAATAACTCACATTCTGTGTCTATTTTCAAGTGGGGACAACAATCTTCTGCCTTTGGAAAAACTTAGATAGGAACAGTGGCATTTTCTCTCCTGGTCACCAGACTTTAACTTGGTCTGGAATTATACCACCAACTCCTAGATATCAGGCTTCCCCTGCATTAACTAGGACTTCTCAGCTTCCAGGATATCTTATAACAAATACTTGATTTGGTCTTTTTGTCCAACATGCATTGCATTCTAATGCATACTGCAAATGTGGAATCAGGGCAAAGGGCAGATATTTATTGCTCTGCTTAAACAATCCCAATCAGGTGATGTGGGATATCCCTCTGTATGCTGTGATTACCATTAATGAATAAAGAAAAAACTTCGGACCTACAGCAGGGCAGAACTTAGCTAAACAGGGAAAACTAAACTGAATGCTGGGAGAAAGAAGGGTGTAGTCAGGGAGAAGCAATGGAGCTGCCAGAGACAGATGTCAGTTGGAATCTTACCGGTAAGCCACAGCCACGTGGCGATGCACAGATTAACAGAAATGGGTAAAATTAATATGTAAGAGTTAGCCAATTAGAAGCTTGAGCTAATGGGCCAAGCCATGATTTAATTAATATAGTTTCTGTGTGATTATTTCAGGGTTAAGAGGCCGGAAACCAACAAGCAGCCTGCTGCTGCAATAAGAAACTGGCTTAAACAAAATTCAAAAAAATTAAAAATTAACTTTGGATGAAGGAGCAATCTTCAAGGGAGCAGGCCTGAACCAGCAACCTCTGTGGGACTGGGCCCAAGCCAGCGACCTCTTCTGGAGCAGGCCCAAGTCAGTGACTTCTGCTGGAATAGGCCCAAATCAGGGACCTCCATAAGACCAGACCCAGGCCAGCAACCTCTGTGGAAGTAGGCCCAAGACAGGAACACCTGCAGAAGCAGACCCAAGTCAGCCACCTCCACTAGAGCATGTACAATAGAGAAAAATGATGAGTTGGGTGGTGGTGGCGCATGCCTTTAATCCCAGCATTCGGGAGGCAGAGACAGGTGGATCTCTGTGAGTTCGAGACCAGCCTGGTCTACAAAAGGTAGTTTCAGGACAGGCTCCAAAGCTACAGAGAAACCCTGTCTCGAAAAAAAAGGAAATAAAGAAAGGAAGGAAGGAAGGAAGGAAGGAAGGAAGGAAGGAAGGAAGGAAGGAAGGAAGGAAAAAGGAAGGAAAAGAAAAATGATGGTCTTACAATTTCACTGCTTGAGCACATATGGTGATTTTTGTCTTTGGGAAGAAAGCATTACTCAGAAGGTCAACAGATCAACTAATTTTATTTCCAAAGTATCTAAAATAAAAAATTAGAATAGCCTGTTCATTTCCAATCCACCCAGACACCCAAAATAATCACACAGAAACTGTATTATTTGAATCATTGCTTGACAAATCACTTATGTGTATTGCTATCTAGCTCTTACATCTAGAATTAACCCATCTCCATTATTGTTTATTTTACCACGAGGCTCATGGCCTACTGGCAAGGTTTCAGCATGTTTGTCTCCGGCAGGCAGCTCCATGACTTCTCCCTGACTCCACCTCCCTCTTCCAGTATTCAGTTTAGTTTTCCCCTCCTAGCTCTACCCTACCCTACCCTATCACAGGTTCAAAACAGTTTCTTTATTAACCAATGGTTTTTACAGCATACAGAGGGGAATCCCACATCAATAGCCAGCTTGATATAATTTAATGTTTCAAAATTACAGAAATAACAGTGTATAGTATTGAGAGCCCTGAAGCTCAGCCCTCCCAATTCCTAAGGTGCTCACACTGACAAGCCAAAGTCGCTGCCTGATGATGCTCTAAGAGTTGTCTTTTTAATAACAGCAATTGAAACCAGGGTTTCAAACATCCCAGGCAAGCACCGTAGTACTGAGCTATAACCACAGCCCTAAATTAAGATTTTTAAATTAATCTACACTACTTCATCATAATCTTCATTACCCTGAATCTATACTCACATGCCCCTACTAAAAACTGAACAGCAGCCCTTGAGCACATATAAGCACAGCCTTATTACCTAGAAAACATCATCTAAAATTTTAATAGATGCCAAACGTATGTCCTTGTGTTAGTCACATTAACACAATGTTCTTCTTCATAGGACATTAAGTTACTACATCATTTTAAGAAGTGTTTTCACAGAGAGGTTATTTGTGAACAAGTATATTGATCTGAGCTGGCAGGCATTAACTTTCTTTCCAAGATAGCTTTATTCTGCGAAGGTACAATTTTGAGCCAAAAATATGATTGCTAGAGGGAGATAGCTTCGTGCAACTTTAGCAGCGTCAATCTGAAGAGATTAAGGTAAACATGAGGTTTATTACCAGCCTTTGGGGAAGAGAAGGAGAAAGGAAATGGAAACAAAGTAGCCAATATGAACACAGACAACTCAAAGCCAAAATATAATTCTAACTACTTCTCATTTCCAGAAAGCAGCATTTTTAGGATAATTATAGATTTTCAAGGTTAGACTCAGGAGTTGTCAAGGGTTAAGCTTCAGGTTATGAAAAGAATGCAAATGTGGAGTGTAGATTTCACACACAAAGTCTAAAAGCAAAACAGATGTCACCCCTGTCTGGTTTTTTACCCAAACCCACCTGCCTAATACTGTCTTACAAAAAGATTCTTAGTTTATGCGTGAAAAGCTAGCTTTTATGGGCTCCATGCTACAGAGAATCTTAAATTTTGCTGCAATCTTATTAAACATGAACCAAACGCAGATTGCATTATGGACAATCACATGGTCCGGTTACAAAATAAATCATTCCCAAAAAGGCAGAGTTAACAGAGACTCTGGATGCCCAGCTTCCATTACATACGAGAAATAAGGAGCAAAGAAGAGAATGAGGATGGCAGCCATGACACAAGAATATGCAGTAAAGGAACAAGGGAAATTTGAGGAAAACTACTGGAAAATTTGCTTTTTCAAAAAGAAAAAAAATCTTCCCCTTGTGCCTTTTACAGGAATCCTATAATCCTATGTGCTTTGTGAGTGACTTTGGTGAAAATGGGCTGAAATCATTGCTATTCCTGTCCCCTTTGAGTTCAGACGAAGGCAAAACTTGAACCATTTGGAGTTCTGTTATAATTTTTTATTTATTCATTATGGATACAATATTCTGTCTGTGTGTATGTCTGCAGGCCAGAAGAGGGCACCAGACCTCATTACAGATGGTTGTGAGCCACCATATGGTTGCTGGAAATTGAACTCAGGACCTTTGGAAGAGCAGGCAATGCTCTTAAACCACTGAGCCATTCCTCCAGCCCTTGTTATCATTTCTTTAGACTTCATTTTGACTCTCCTGGGCCCCTGGAGTTAGTCTTCCTCAGGACAAATGACCCTGAGCCAAAATTTGTCTTCTAGAAATAGTCACGAAAGTGTTGTCTTTGCAGCTGTAGAGACGGCTTGGTGAGTTAACAGTTTACTGTACAGGCATGAATACCGGAGTTCAGATCCCCAGAACTCACATAAAAAAATCCATGTGTAGCAATCCTTGCCTGAAATGCCTCTAGACACGAGAGAGAGAGAGAGAGAGAGAGAGAGAGAGAGAGAGAGAGAGAGAGAGAGAGAGAGAAGAGAGAAGGAGGACTTCTAAGGGCTTACTAACCAGCCAATCAGCTGCTCCAAGATCAGTGAGCAACCCTGTCTCAATACATAAAGTGAGAGCGTGAAATGTCTAATGTTGACCTCTGGCCTCCACGTTCATACATACACCTGTAGATATGCATCTACACACACACACACACACACAAAGGTGGATACACAAGCACATATACACGATAGGCAAGAAAAGCTCTTTCACAGAAATAAAATGTTTATTAATTAAATAATTAAATTCTATGGCATGTGACTATAGCATGGATGAAGCCAACATAATTTGAGACGTTTGAGTTCTTTGAAATAACAGTTCATGAGAAAAACTCTTATCGTGGGTGGTCAAATCCATATTGTAGGACCTTGGGCTAAATGCTAGTCTTCCACTGAAGAAAAAAAAGTCATAAGGAATGATGAATGGTTATGTTAGCTCTTGTTATAATGAGAAAGCAACAGCTTTCTTTTGGCTACCAAGAACACCGGCATTTCTAAATTAGATCAGGGCTTGAAGTCAGGACTATGATGGAAATCTGGAATAAATACCTCCATAACTTTACAGATTGCTCTTGTATAATGCAGCTCAATGATCCCATTTCTAGAAAGCAATGTTCTTCTTCTATCCCTGCCTCACTTCCCAGAAAGTTTCTGTTGATACAATGACTTTATTCTTATGATGCTCTCGTCAGAAAATGCTCTGTATAAAGAAATCCAAGGAAAGAGAGCATGAGTAACATACTTGCTTCCACTCCCAGTTTACACTGAAGAAATAGATTGATATTCAAGCAAACACACACACACACACACACACACACACACACACACTTATATGGATAGAGTTGTATATCTCATAAAGTCTTCCTTGGATCCACTGCCAATGTCTCATGCTCACCAGACAATGGAAAACTAAAATGAAAATATAAGCTTACTGGCAAGGAGAAGATCAATTTGGCTTAATTTTGAGTTTTAAGAAAATAAACATTTAGTCAATGTATTAAATAGATTTTGTCATATTTGACGTAGTAATTGACCTTCCCAAAAGCATTTCTCTGCAAAATAAATTCCCAGTGAAGGCAAATGGACCATGGACTCACTCCAGATGGTTTCTTAGGGAAACGACATCGGGAGGTTGATTTTTTTTTTCAGCCTCTCTGAGATCATTTGAGATTAACGACCTGGTTTTGTAGGAGAATTCTGTGAAACTCAACACTGCAGAATAAAGATAGAAGGATTTGCAGATAATTAAAATAATATCTGGATGCCTCTTAGAGATTTTATAACCTAATCCTTGATTCCTAGGCTTTTATCCAGTCCTTTGACAGTATTTATGCAGGATGACTAGCTTAGTTGTAAATTTGGTTTGTTTTGCTTCAACGCTTGTTCTTCTAATCTCTCATCTTCTCTTTACCAGAGTCTCTCCCTTTGTGAGTTACTTACACTTAAATTAGAATTAAGCATGTGACCAAGCATAGGAAGAAAACATTGTACAAACTCAGAATTTCAGCTAATATCTCAAAACTGGGGGAGAAAAGCACAAGCGGGGAGACTTCACTATGAGAAATACATGAGACCTAATAAGATACTCATACGTGTCCTTGGCAACGCCAGGTAACACAAAAATGAAGGAAAAATATACAAGCAAACAGGGCATTTGGGATTCTTCCCAGTTTAGGATTACCAGAGGAGCTGGCTGTGGCATCCAAAACTGTCCACTTTCAATGGCATCCAAGCCTAACTCCTTTTCTTGGACAAATTAACATTTACAAATCACTTAGAACAGCATAGCACACAGTTGTAACAGTTATTCTTCCCTAAGTAATGCTGCTGTTACTACTATTTCTTTAATAACAATACATCTTGTGCCAGCACAACTGTGTCTACTCACATATTCACAAATATTTGATGATCAAATCATTTTTCAAGCTATTATCTACGAAATGCATGGAAATAAACCTTTGGGAATGAAGTTAATGTCTCAATGAAGAATATCTTCATTAGTTATAATCCATAAAACCCTCTGAGTCATAGTTTTGAAAATACATCCTGAGACAGTTTCCAAGCCAAAGTTTTCTAATGACCATCTCTTTAGTCCCTGCAAGCAAGCTTTAATTTGTTTTCTAATATACATGACCTTGACATTTGTCTTTATAAGCAGGATAAAAGACCGCCACAGTTTCACATTAGCTAAGAAGCAGCTCTGTCATTTAAGGCAGAGCATAAAAATGAAGGTGATTCTTAGGTGAGATAATCATCTACGGTGCCTCCAGCTAACAGAGTATTCTCAAGAGACCAGGGGGTGTGAGTGAGCAACATGGAACTGAATCAGGCCTCTGAGTGACTCAGGAAAGGGGTAAGCATCTGCTAGTAACTTTGTAAGTATTCTCTGCCATTCTTGAAATCCCAGGGAAAGAGTCTTATGCACATACTTCCTCTGGTAAACTTTCTCTTCTCTTTCTGATCACAACAGTTTTGAAAATTAGAACAAGGAGTCAGCTGAGTTAGTCTCTTGCACTCTCTCTGTGGCTCTGAGGAAAAAGGTTATTATCTTCCTAGTTCCTGCCTGGTGTGGGAGGTCCTTCTGTGTATGAGTTGCTTTGATTGGTTAATGAATAAAAAAGCGGTCTTGGCATGTGATATGGCAGAGCAGAGTTAAGCAGGAAAAACTAAACTGGATTCTGGGAGAAAGAAGGCGGAGTCAGTCACCACTGGGAAAAGACATTGGAACCTTGCCGGTACACCACAACCATGTGGCAATACACAGATTAATAGAAATGGGTTAAATTAAGATGTAAGAACTAGCCAATAAAAAGCTCGTGTTAATAGGCCATGCAGTGATTTAATTAATATAGTTTCTGTGTGGTTATTTCAAGTCTTGGCAGCCAGGAACGAACAAGTGGTCTCCCTACAACAACTGCCTTTCAAAGAGATGACTCCAGAGCCTTGAGAAGGACAGTTTTTCCATGTAAAGTTGGCAATGAATGTCTTACAAAGTTTATAATCACAAGAATTTACAATCACAAGGTTTCCACTTTTGTTGTTCATTTCTGAGATTGTCATTTAATTATTTTTAACTCTCTCCTTAACTCCCTCCAATCCTCCCACACACCCCTCCGCACTCTTCTTCAAATCCATGGCCTCTTTCTCATTAATTGTTATTGCACACGTATGTGCATTTGTATATATACATAGATTCCAAAAAATAACTTGTTGTGCCCATATAATGTTAACCGTATGTTTTCAGGACTGACCCATTTGGCCCTGGACAACCAATTGGTGCACTCTCCGCTCAGAAAGACCACCTCTCCTGCTACCAGATTCATATGGTTTCTAAAGTAAATCCTTTAAAAAGGGAGGTGCTCTGATGGCTAGACTATCTATGAGAAAGAGCCAGTACCTAAGGTTTAGTGAAGGTGGGGGCGATTTTAAAGCCATGGTGATCACTCCCAAGGCAGTGAGCAACACAAAAAAAGCATTACTAAATGACATACCATAATACTTTCCTCACTTCTTTTTTTATGTAATCTTTATTATGTGCCCTCAGCCATTTGTTCTCACACTGCCAGCCTTGGATGATTCTTTGAATTCCATCTCTTCCCCCTACTGCCTCAAATACTTAGCTCTGAGCTTACAGAAGCAAGAAAATAATTTGTCGTCAAAGCCCCAGCTGGACCCGAGGCTGGCTGCTCTCAAGTATTTCCCATCTGCTTTATATTCCTTGCCTGTCTAGTGTCCTTGATCTTTAATCCGCATTGTAAACCATTCTATCTAATTTATGTCTTCTTTTACCTAGAACTGTCATTCTCTTGCTGACTCCACTTCTACTTCATTTTACTATAACTATGGCTAATCTCAGCCTATTTCAAAATAACTTCTCTATAATACGCAACATCTTGACTACAATACTCGCTTGATCCTAACTATACCCTATAAATTTATTTATTGTCTGTGTTTATGTGCTACCAGAGCAGATGTGGATGTCAGAGAACAGCTGTAGAGTCAGTTCTTTCCTTTCACTTTCTGGGGTCCAAGATTCTGGCTCTCTGACTTACCTATACAATGCCTTACCCACAGCGCCATCTCACCAGCTGCCTATTCTCCTGATCTCTTGTAATGATGCTATTCTTGCTTTAAAAAATCCCTTGAAAGGAACCCATTAATCTCTAATTTACAGTGAGAAGGTTTTTCTTTCTCGTGTATACCTAGTGCAGTTCCCTCCTGTATTGTTTTATATAAATCAAAAGATCCCACTAATCTGGACCCACAAGAATGGACTTGTGCTATGCACCCTGACCACCACTCCTGATGGCACCTTAGGGAGAGTTTGATTGTTGTAAGGTGCCCTTCTTTCCATGTGTTCTTATCATTATTCTCGAATACAGTGTCCATACAAACAGACAGCTGACACATTCTCTCCATTCTCCAATGAAACGGTGTACAGTTGTGCCCTTGTGATTTAATCTAATGAAGAGGTGAACGGCCAACAACTAGACAGGAGGAGGAGAGGTGGGATTTCTGGGGAAGGAGAACTCAGAGAGAAAGAAAGGTGGAGTCGCCAGCCAAATGAAGAGGAAGCAGAATGGGCAAAATGGAGATGAGGTAACAAGCACATGGAAGAACATAGATTTTAAACTATGGGTTATTTTAAGTTATAAGAGCTAGTTAGAATCAAGCCTGAGCTAAAGCCAAACTTTCATAATTAATAATATCTCCATGTTATTTTTTTTGTGGGCTGACAACCCAAAGCAAAATCTGTCTGCAACACTGAGAGATCTGATAGCGATTCCATGTTCCTAGAGTATTTACTTGTACTTTCTGACCTTTGGCATCCTTGGCTATAAAATAAGAAAGGGTTACATTTATTACATAAAAATAATGGTTGACTGATCTCTGAATCAATTCACTGTAGCTATCATCGACTATGATAGCCCCCAACATGCATTCCTCTCTGAAACTAAAGATCCTTTAAAAATCACAATGGGTAGTTACTACTACACACAATTAAATATTTAATTTTGTTGGACAATATCTTTTTCTTTTTCCCATTGATCATTTCTTTTCCTTTGTAACTACCAAAAATTATACCAGTTTTCTCAGGTTTTCTTTCTACAACTACTGACTTTGCTTTTGCTCCTCGTGGGGAATGCCTAACTCTACCTGACCAAAGTTTGGTCAGGCCCCTGAAACTTTGACTAAGCCACGTGTAAATTTTACATATAGAATCAAATTTGGACAAAAATCTCTACTAAGTCAACAGGAAGAAAACTCCCATTCTCAATATTTGATAACCCTTGATAGCTGATGGTTTCTCTCCTTCCACCACCCCACAGATGATTTCTTACCAGCCTGACCTATTTACAGTTAGAATCCTTTTAGGATAACTTGACAAGGCTATCATTGATGTTTCCTACTAATGTGCCAACTACTGGCTTCCACGCTGTTCTTTAGCTAAAAATTCCTAGTTGGTCATGCTTTACTGAGTTCAGCTATATCTTGTTTCCTTGTTGAAGACCCTATTGCATTTCTGTGGTCCCTGCCTATTACAATACTACTCTGTAAGGTTTTTTTATAGAATATTTTTTCTTTAACAACCTAATGGGTTCAGATTAGCTTATTTCCTACTTACCATAAAATGTATCTATATTAATACTCATTAATTCAATCTATCTATCTAACATATTTATTCAAGAAATACTAAGTATCTACTAGCTGCTAGATACTCAGGGTTCAGTGAAGACTCAAACACTCTGACATGACAGACAATTATTGAATAAACTATCCTGAGTTTTCAGCTATTACAATAGAGCTAACTTTCCACAGGAACATAGAATGTTCTGTTCCTTATAGCTTTTTTTACTAGCATTGTCGTGTTAGCATGCAGAGAGGTGAGTTTCATTGTGACCCATTTGCATGCATATCTATAATTATACCTTGTCTGTTAGTCTTAATAATAATTATTATCTGAGTGGAGAATGAAATGAGCAGCATACGATGTAGAAAGAGGAGCATCTATACAGGGCTCAGGGAAATGGAATAAAAAACAGAGGTGAGAACACCGAACAGCACTGAGAGCACCAATGAGTCACGTGAAGCTTTTCTCTCCCTACTCCCTCATAACTGAAAATATAGGTGGCCAATTGCACTGCATTTCCTAGTCTTCCTTACAATGAAGTGTGGCGTGTAAATAAGATATTTCTATTAGGGTAAGAGCAGAAATGGGCTTTGTTCATGCCTTCATTAGGAAAATTACATGCATGACTTTCTATGCCCTTTATGCATTTACAAAGACTGTTAGGCAATTTGTATTGTTGCATAAAGACCTACTACAAATTTCTCAATGAGATTATAATGTCTCTGTTAATAGTAAATAGCAACACAAATTCTATTTCACTTCCAATCAACAGCCTTGAAAGCCCGATACGTGAAATGGAAGAATTCATCAACCTGGATCCCAGTGTGGAAATGAGCACTTGATATACCGAAGCATCTGCCCCAAACCCTATAAGATCAGGAAAACCCTATTTTTTTTAACTTTTATTTTACATGTTTGTTTATTCATTGATTTAGTTCTGGCTGAAGAAGAATGGGATATTTTCTGTAGAACTTTCTAGGCCACAACAATACGGGGAAGCACTTGGTGAATATAAAGACAAGGGAAAATCAATGATATATAGAACATTTCCAGATAGAGTAATTGGACAAAACAGCCACATGATATGAAGTGATAGAAAGAATACAGAGCATTCTTTAAACTTAGGAGCATAAATTCAGTCTTATGAATATGTCTTATTTTAAATATATGTGAATATTCATCAAGAGTCTTAAGTAAGAACACAGCTACATAGACTGCTTGTGAGAGAGAAGTGACTGGATAATTCCCAGCTCTTTTTCATAAACCAAATTTCCTTGTGACATCTTTCTCCTACACATCAATCCTGTTCTTCTGCATTATACCTAAAGTTCAGATAAAGGTATTAGTGACTTCACAGCATTTAGAAGGGTCAGTTCCCTACTACCCTGGTGAGAACACGGCTTTCTTACCAGAAGGGTACCAATCTTGATGTGTTTTGTGATGTGTTGTGATATGATGTTCAGATTCTTCATGTCTTGGTCTTGAAGAATTGAGTAAGCCTCCTCAATTTATGGATACTGCGGTTTAATTTACAAAAGAACAAGAGATTATAAAAAATGGACATTTCTTTTTGATTGCCATGCTTAGGTTATATAATGCTATATTCATTGCACAGGTATCATCCCACGATTCTCTCTGTTAAAACCACATGCATGAGAAGCATCCATAGTAGTAGTTCCCAAGAGGATTTTTGATACTTCAAAGTTCACCCTGGAGCAATCTTTCTGTAGGTATGTACATCTTTAGTAGATTCTCCTACTGAGTTTTTACTCCTCCATTGTGGTTAATTTTTTTTCTGTTGGTTGGAGGGTTCGCACAATTCAATGCTCAATCAAAGCAGTCCAAAGGGTAGTGTACTTTAGGTGTCGGTCCTGGAATTAACTTTTCTATGACTCACAGTCACCTGCCTCTGGCCCTATCTTCCTTCCTCCATGCTATTCCACCTGAAGCAACTACCCAATAGTGACATTTCAGTCATTCAGTGGTTGGACTGCAGAGGTATTTGGAGTCCAAGTTTTTACTTTGTATTTCATTTACTTTTATGATTACTATCAATATTTTTTGTATGAATGAATGTGATTCCCAGAAATATTACCATATTTGCATTCATTATGTATTGCTCTTTGAAACAGAGCTGGCATCTATCAAGACTGAAAGCATACATCTATCTATAGGTACCTAGGATGCAGCATAGAAGTCAATTTTTCAGTGTGTTTGTAGAAGTATGCAGCTGAGGTGCTGCCCTCAATCATCAATTGCACCTATATATGTAATAAATCAGTATTGCCCATACTACATACCTGTAGTTTCATAGTTCATATATTAATGCGTTATACACTCTTAAAGGTCAAGACATTTTTTCTAACATGCACCAGATTCTTGCCAGCCTTTTCTTCAACTTTTACTAAGTAAACCAGCAGAAGCTATTTTTCCTAGTCTTCTCTTCATATCCTCTGTTTTGCAGTTGGATACATTTTGGAGCTTAGTTTTAATAAGAATTGCAAACTTCCACATCTGTTGCTAAATTGCAGTCTTTTCTCCCATGTGTGTGAAGGAAAGGGAATGTTATTTCTTGATATTGCCTTTATTTGAAGTTCTTTGCTTCCTTTAATGGATATTTGAAGTGGGATGATGCTGTATTTCACAAACTAAAGGAAAATGTTCCTGTGATCATACGGATTTCTGAGTATGGAAAATATAAGGCAATTTTAATATGTTACAATTTTTAATGCTATGGGCATAATAACAACTTCTCTAGTAAATATTCAATTATATAATTACATAAAATGAAATTAGAACTTCAGAGATAATGAAATTAACACATTCAACATGGTGCTTATTAGATTAGCATTTGGTAACTTTGTAAAAGACTATTCAACTGGACATAAGCTAGAATTTTCTCTGTGATAGGAAGTATATTGACCCTTCAAGACACTCTCCATATCCCAGATCTGTAAATTAGATGTCACTATGTGTCACAGACTGATTGAGATTTCCCAGGATTCACACCTTGTAGATTTGACCGCCATTGTAACTATATGTTCAGGAGGATGTTTGCGGAATTAAGGTTGCAAGAGTGGGACACATACCTAACAGGACTCGTGTCTCTAAAAATATTTTAGGTATCCTGACCAATTCCACTCCCACTTCTCTCTCTCTTCCTCCTTTCTGTGCATAGAAAAGATCTAGAATGACCCAAGACAAAGACATATATACAAGCATACACTGCACACATGCACAAACATAGGTTAATTGCTGATACAACAGATGTTAAGTAACTTGATTGGCCTTTCATACAGACGTCAAAATACCATATCTACTCTAAAATTTGAAAATAGAGAGGAATTTAATGAACTTGAAATTCTTAAAGTTACATGAGGCCTGGAGACATGCTGGTCTGAGGATGAGGAAAGGGCTTTCAAAGAGCACAAACTGTGTCAAAGGTTAATGGTGCCTAGTGGGGCCATCGGTGAGGATACAAGAGCAGACAGTCCTTCCCCTTCCACTGAATCTGTTAGTAGTAAGTAATACAGCTGGGATGGTAGGGTACCCTGGCCCTCTCTTTCGTCCACGCTTGACTGTGGAAGGGACCTGTTCTCACGCAGTCCCAGAGCAGATCGGCTGTGGCCTTTAGTTCGTTATTGCAACAGGTGTCCCTTGTCCACAAAAAGATGGTTCAACAGTCATTTTTTCCTATCTTCCTTATCTTACATTGAATCCCCACCCTACCTTCATTCTGCCTCATGTTCCCTGGGCCTGACAGAAGACAGTCTTGTTTACGGTGTAGCACTCATCCATCCCTTAACCTTTTAAAGCAGAATTCCTCTACTCAGTCTGCGAATGGAGCCAACAACTGACAGGTGGGACTTCAGGAAACCAAAGCTCTGTGCACAGAGGAAACAGCCAGCTGAATGAAGAGATGGCCCACAGAATGACTGATGAACAAGTAAATGATTACTCAGAAGAGTTTGAAGGGGCAATGGGTTAGCTTTTTTGTCATCTTAACATAAGGTAGAGTCATCTGGGAAAAGGGAATGCAGTTGTAAATATGCCTCCATCTGATTGGCCCATAGGCAAGTCTATAGGGCATCTTCTTGATAAACAACTGATATGAGAGGGCTATGGTGGGCAGTATTACCCCTGGGAACAAGGTCCAGGGTTGTATATGAAAGCAGACTAAGCGAGCTATAGAAAGCCCGCCAGTAAGCAGTGTTCCCCCAAGGCCTTTGTATCAGTTCCTATCTCCAGGGTCCTGCCTTGAGTTTCTGCCCTGCTTTCCCTTAGGACTATAAACTGTAAGATAAAATAAACCCTTTCCTTCTTAAGACACTTTTGGTCTGTGTTTTGATCATGGCAACAGTAAGAACACTAGAGATAACAGACAATCCAGATGTTATCTGTTTGACCATAGCATATTTATAAAACAATATATGATAATTTCTACTCATAATAATGAACACCAATGTAAGAATCTTCACAGAGTTCTTTATAACACAGTATCTAGCCAAATAATAATGATTCTATACATTCTAATTACCACTATTAATTATTAACATAAGCAATGCTTGAAGCCGGTAACTGTTTACAGTGTATCTTTGGTTTTATATGCCCTAATATTTTGACTATACTGCATACCCAGCTCCATTAGGGTCTATGTGTCATTCTCAAATCATTGCCCCATATGTTCTGTCCTACCTCCCATGGAGCTGGAATATGTAATCGAATTTTGTGCTTTCAGAAAGATATAGAGCAATCAAAACGCCTATGGAGTCAAATCACTTTTTCTAAGACATTTACCTAGAGAAAGAAAGTATACCTAGAAGTGAAAATTTAATTATGGCATTTAGTCTAAAGATGTTGTAATATATAGTGTTCACTTAAAATGACTTCAAGTTTGAATCATAAGACCATTAAACTGCCTGCTTTGCCATCACCATGTTGTTCAAAAAGTCAAATTTCATGCATCTTGCCTGATAACACACCCTTCTGAAATGTATGTGGAGATTTTATAAAATACTAGGTGGAAATAGTAGAATCTAATATTGAGTAATTTCATGAAATGAAATTCATTTCCTACATTGTTAGAAACAGGCAGTTTAAGGAATAATGGCAAAGTCCAATCCAAATCCCATCATCATTACAAATGAAAACATTCCTGAATCTCCTCGATACATAAACCATTGGGTTTTTTTCTTATCACAGCTTTAAGACCTTGTCTCAAAAACCACAGGAAGAGAAGTGATTGAGGAAAATATCCAACACCAACTCCTGGCCTTCCCATGCACACAATCATGTGGCATTCAATACACAAATGAGTTAAAATATTTTAATTAAAAGTTTTTAGAATATATAACTGTTATGATTAGGAACAAAAAAAACACTACTCTTTCATAGTTTCATTGGGTAAATTCACCTATTGCACCATCATCAGAAGAATCAAACCAAGCAATCTACCTCCTGCTTAGAGCAGAAATAGAAAACAATATAATTTGGGTATTGGTAGACTTATCTTTTATTTACTATTATTCTATCTGTTTTAGTCCTGCAGCTATAAATGATATATGAAAATCTCTAAAGATATGTCTTACTGTATGTCTCTCTGTCTCTCTGCATGTCTCTGTCTGTTTGCCTCTTTCTCCCTCACACACACACACTCACTTACACGCATACACTCACACTCACAGCTGAGTTGATTTTTTTGTTACCGTCTTCTCTCTGTAATTATATGCACCTTTTCATTTCCACTGACACAGGCTTTAACCCACACTTAGGACCCAGCCATGCTCCTTTGGTTACCCTGCATAGAAAGCTTATTTCAGTATTCATAAAGTTAAGGATATCACTTTGTTCTTAGAACTCCTTTTCAAAGCTCACATCTTGCTCAAAAGTGATCCAAACCATCACCTTCCTCTTCCCTTCAAATTACTTTTTCCAAGATATCAAAATTTTCCAGATGAGAGGATGATTTGAGTTCATCACTGAGGCGTTGTTTTTCATCTACTAAGTTTGTTCCTCTGGAATCATAACATTAATCAGCATCAAGGACAGGATTAAAATAAAGCTCCAGTTATAAACATGCTGATGCTTTCATCAGAGCCTTTATGAGTCCCTTGTTTTGTAATAAGTAACTATGCCAACCATCTCCAGCACTTGACTGTGACCTGAACTCCTCCCTCTGAGTCTTACAGCCCAAATTCTATTAATCCACTTCACTTAAACCATCTCACAGTATTGCACACATTTGGTACTAAGGAAGGAAAAACCTTGTCATTTTTCAAAGAGAGAAATGCATGAGAGTAGGGGAGAGAGTAAGAATGCAGGAGAAGAAAGGTGAAATCGAGGCATTCTTTCAACGAAACATTGTGAGCACTATATGTTTAGCAATGGGAGTTCATCGCTGATCAAGTTTAAGCTCTTTTTCTGGGAACTAGAAAACTGTGTGATGGCATTCAAGAACTGGTGGTCTTGTTTATTAACAGCTCGTTATATTAAGAAACAATGATTAGAGAAGAAAGTGATTACAGAAAGACCAGTAAAGTCATCATTTAAACCCTCAAGGAAGGGCCCAGTGGCCAGAACAAGCAGTGACGGGAGAAGTGGGGTCAGATGGTGAGTCATCCAGGACGGTGAGAAAATAATAAACATGTGTGACAGCTGGCAATTATTTCCTCTGAATCATAAGCAGGAAGCTGAAGCAATGGACTTCAATTCGATGGTGTTAAAACATAATTAGTAAATATTTTAAAACCAGATGCCTGCGACTCACTGTGTCTGGCTATAAAATAATTCCCTAACACTCTAAATAAAAGCAGTAGGAAAATCGTATTAAAGAAGTCGGTGTGTGGGGGCAAGGGCAATAATACCTGCTTCCCTCTCACAGTTTATAATCTATAATAAGAAAGTGTAGGTCAAGCTTAATAGAATGAAAGTGTTTCCAAGAAGAGAGAGGGATGTGTGAGGAAATGAGAAAATAATTGCTGCCTGACGCTGTATGATATTTGAAGTTATTCTTTATGATCACCTTGCTTTTACTTTATTTATAAAAATAATTCGTTAGTAGTGAAACAGTCATTGAAATAAATTTCTAAATGTTGTCAGTGAATTAAACATTAAATGAATAAATCTGCCCATATTATTTTTAAAGTAACTAAAAGATAATTACCTATTTTAGCTAACTTGGGAAATTTTGTTTTAAATTCTAAACAATGCCTGCTAATCTACACTTGGGCCCCCTTTTAAGATTAGACACAAATATGTTGCTACTCTTTAAAATACCAAAGAAGTAAAGAATTCAGACAGAAATAAATAATAAATAAAAAAGAAAGAAAGAAAGAAATCAGACAGATGAGAATACAGATTTTCCGCCAGATTAGGAAATTCTTGTGACCAACCATTATCTTTCCAGTTCCATGCTGATTTGGTTCATTGTGCAGATACTTTCATATGTATTGTCTGTTTAATATTTAACCATCTTGAGAAAGAACATTTTAAAAGTAAATGAAAGTAAGCTGTCTTCCTGATCATGTGACTCGTACCTGGTAGAAATAGTATTCTCAAATCCAAGGCTCTCCTATATTTCTAAAATGTTACCAATAACAGTAAAAATTCAGGGTGAAAATTAGTTTCAAATCATAAATAACAAATTGTATGAAACGCTGAATGCATCTCTCTCCTGAGAGCAAGAAATAAGCCAGGGTCTGACGGGCAGTCATGATGAGAGCTAAAACAGGCCCGACAGTCATCTAGCCCGTTTGTGTGGCTCCCCTGGAACCACTCAGAGAAGCAGCTTCAAGACTCTTTCAACAAGATAATAGAACATCATTTCTGTCTCTGTGGTAGAGATACCTCTGAGCATAGGCTCACTCTGTGGGGCTCAGTTCCAGGGTTTGCTTCGCAGTTCAAGCTCTTTTTGGTAGAATTAACCATCAATATTGTTAGAGCTGCAGATGGGGCCCTGTAGGGCAAAGGAAGCTGAGTCCAGCAGGAAAGTTAATAAGCTGAGAAATATAGGCTAATACTGTGCCGTGGCTACTCACAGGCAAAACTTCTTAAGGAATGTGGCTTGGAGAAAAATGAATTTCCTAATCTTTCCCAAGTATGTATGTATGTATATGAAAATAATATTAATGATAAAATGAGGAAAAGAGATTAAACAGGTTTCCTTGGTTAAAAAAATTAATGATAGTAATAAACCTGGAAGGGGAAATTAAAAGTAATTTCTTTTCAGCATCTAGATTAAAAGTAAAATAAATTTTTATTATTCAAGTAACAGAAAACCAACTCTGAAAAATGACTAATATAAACAAACACACTATAAATGTGTCATCACTGTATCATTATGCTCCTGAGAAACTGAGGTTCCGTGGAAGACACTTCAAAACACTATGGCCTGCTTGCCTTCCATTACCCCTCCATTAAGCTCATATACTGCTTTATGAAGTGGATTCCTGAGTTCCAGAGAGGCTACTTTTGCCTCATTTGGTAATCCTTCCTAGGATCTTAAGTGATGATCTATGTCTCGCAATGTCAATTATAAGAATTTTGATTATAGGGACAAATCGTTACTTACCTAGCAGATTTGACACTTGAGAAGTCTCTCTGTATAACACAACCATTTCCAGTAATACTCACCATGGACAACATATAAAAACAATGGTAACCAAATTAGCTGGTATCAAATAATTTACTAAATTTTGAATAAGTTGCATAAAATATGCTGGGAAAAGAGATGGCAATTGGAAATGAGTTATTAGAAATATCTAGCTTCTGACTCATGAAAACGAGTGGTGGAAAAGATCCTTACAGTGATGAGGATAAATAAAAAAAGCACAATGATGTATATGTATGAAAATGTCACTGTCACACCCATTAACTTGTTAACTTAAAAGTAAATTTTAAATAGAAAATTTGGTTTGTGAGTTTTAGGCTTGAGATATATAGTAGTCACTTAAATTAATATATTCAAAAAACACTTGGATAGATCATCCTGAATCTGAGAGTGTAGATAAGGACAGAGGTATTTAATTTTGAAATTGCCAGCACTGAGTAACTGTAACTAAATATAATAGCCCAGGGAAAGGGCACAGGCAGTGACAGAGTAGAGAGGGATCACTGGACACGAGGAGACTAAAGACGAATAGTCCAGTGAGCTGACTCAGAAGGAATGCATGCTCACTTCACACTGGATGCTCCTGAGTGGGAAGATGCGGATTTATCAGTGCGGCTGTCGCTGGTGCCTTGAAAAACAAAGGAATAAAAAGAGATGTTGGCAAGGTCTAACCTTCCATTAAGCAGATGAGATGGAAGCGCGCTGGAGTTAACTGATGGGTAAGAGGTAGAAGAAGAACAGGGGAATGTGAGTTAGGACAATTTTATATAATATGAAATATTATATTTAGGAAATGGGTAGGGGATAGATTTTTTTAATTTATTTTTGAGGGTGCATGCTACAACACTCACGTGGAGTTCAGAGGAACACCTGTAAAATCCAGCGTTTCCCTTTACTAACAGAGGTCCTGGCTATTGAACTCGGCTTGACAGGAGGGGCAGTGGGTGCCTCTTCTCTCCAAGTTATTTCACAGACCCAGGAATACATGTTTTAAATGAATGGTATAAAAGCCTATCAAATACAGGTGAGAATAGCAAAGATACAGGAAACTGAAAGGAACTGAATTCTGAAACGGAAATGGGAAGCGGTGACATTCACAGACTTTAGAGAAGGGTATTGAGTATGGGACATGTTGAGTCATCACTACAGCAATACAGAGAGGAAGCACTCACTCCTAAAAGTTGGCGTTTTCTCTATAAAGAACAAGAAGTTCTTCAGCTGAATATTGGAGGGGAGAGATGAGTCAATTCATCAGACAATAAATAGTTAGGGAGAATAGACAGGAGTCAAAACTTGAATAAGGTATTAATGAGAGTGTGATAGGAAACATGAAAAGTTTTAAAATCAGTAGAACACAATTAACTCTGTATTATAGACATAATTGTGGGGATGTGAATGATGGGATGGGGAGCAGTTGAAATACAATAATTCATAGTTGAAAATGGTCCACAGTAGGGCACTTGTAGGATTTTATTGAGGTAGTGAGGAAAAGAAAATTCTAAGAGTCAGAAATAATAATTGTTATGGAGGTGTGTGTGTGCATTTATTAATCTGTCTTCAACTAGATAAAAGCTTCATCATATCAGAGACTTCACATGATTTGTTTATTGCTTTATCACTGTGCCCAAGAGAATCAGGAGCAATATTTGTGAAACAAATGATTTTATAAATAGCAGGCTTCTCAGAAATGTTTACTGAATTCAGTTTCCTGGACTCAAAGTATCTTATTATAAGTAAGAAAAGCATGCTTCTGCTTCTTGATACTTCTTGGTCTTCCCTAATGTTTTTGACGGTGTCTCTCGGTTTTAATACTTTTAGTTTCAAGTCCAAAGTTTTAATTCCTTCTCAGAACAATGGTCCATGATGACAACAATCTGAAAAAAATAATATTTACCATCGCTGTGATGGCTAGTGTCAGGTGCCAACTTGACAGAATCTAGAGCCACCTGTGAAGCAGGCCTCTGAACGTGCCCGCGGATGGTTACCCTGATTGCACTTATTGAAGTGGGAAGATGCTGCCCACTGTGGGTGGTACTGTTCCCTGACCGGGATGCTGGGCTGTGTAAATGGAGAAAGGAAGCAGAGCAGCAGCAACCCTTGATCACCACTGTGCTCCTGCTCTCTGCTCCTTGACCTTGAATAACAATGTGACTGGTGGCTGTGAGCTCTTGATGCCTTCCCTTCCTCTCCCTAACAGGCTGCACCCTTGCCCTGTGAATGGAATAAACCTTTCTCCCATGAGTTGCTTTTGTCAGAGGACTTTATCTCTGCAACAGGAGAAGAAACTAAAACAACCACATAACAAAATTCTCCAAAACTTAACACAATTTCTACTAGGTTAAATTGTATACTTATTTGTGAGTTTATCTTCCTCTACTAAGTACAGCAATTTTTTGCCATTGTTGGTTTTTTTTCATGTTCTACTGTCTACAAAGCTCTTGGCACAGAGAAGGTTAAGTTCATGATTCTGAGAGGCAGGAAATAAGTGATATTGAAAGAAATACAGAAAATTGTAATCTTAAAAAGCAGGTGGACAAGATTAAAGAACGCTGAGTCAAATTACCCCTCTATTCTTCCCCACGAACCTCAGAATTAGGAGTTGATCACAACTAAATCTGAGCCGTCTTTCTCAGGATAGAAATAACAAAGCATGATTAAATATATGTTACTGCCATTTCAGAACCTTGAGTGACTCTTGCTGGATCACACCCCCCCCCATAATTTTTTTATAAAATAGAAAAGGAGAAGCTAGGTCTGATGGTCGAGCGGCATTGAGCCTGCTGCAGCTCGCATCCTGAGAAAACCTTAGTCACCTTATACAATAGACTTCCTTGGGGAGACACAACACAGGCGTCTCTATTCATCCCAAAAAGAGAACCGATGGCAGACCAAAGTCATGATCACACCAAAGTCCAACTTGGTGAACCAATGGATTTTTGTTAGGGTCGCTAACAAAAATATGAATGATGAAACAAGGCTGACTCAAAAATAGCAGCTGTATCACAAAAGCCCACCCCCAACACAGGTGAGAGTTTGTGAAAGCTGTAACCCTAAAGTCCTCTGCACAGCCTGCAGGCTGCTCTTCTCAGTCTAATACATTCTCTCTGGAGCTGGGATAGTCAGAGTCTCCTCTGGAGGGAAGACTTTAACTCAAAGAAACTATTATACTATACTCTTGCTACTACTGATCTCAGTCCCTCTGATGACCAGCCCATAAATCTCCTGCTCAGCCAATAGGAGCTCAGCTCTCATCAACTTCCTTCATTTAAGGCCTAGTAATGAATGGTAACTCATCCAACTACTTTGCCTATGTAAGGAGCCGAGTTCTATAGCAGTTGTTATTTAGTATTAATGCACTCTTTGAGTCATCTTAAGTTGATGAATGCAAGGTTTTTCTCTGACTGATTGTGCATCAGTATTAAATGTAATTGTGGTGAAACTCTTAGTGCTCTTTTGTGGAGATTATCATTTCCTGCCCTCTACTATCTCCATCACAGTTTTATAGAAAATGTCTCTTATCTTAACATTCCCAAATAATTAGTTGAAGTTGTTACATTTACATCATTTACATCATTTTGTTACAGAAACCTGGGTTGCTAAGGTGGCTAGACCGATAAATAGATGATACACACATGTATACAACCAGAGCTCTCTCAACGCTGTGATAGTCTGGAACATAGTTGCATGTATCAAATGTCAGCTGTAAGGACAGAGGAAGGAAAAAAGATGGTGTAGAGAAGGGAGAGGAAAAGGAGAGAAGTATTTCAGCCAGTTGGATAATTCTGTGATCTGAGAAACTACGCTCAAACATAAATTCATCAGATAGCATCTTGTACTAGGATGTACTCAGTGATCTGTCTGATGGATGTGAATTTGCCAGAAATGCTCTGAAATCTTACAAGCCCAGGAGTCTTCTGTCTGATATATAATTCCTGTGGGGGGAAAACGCATGTGCCAGGTGCTACATTATGTTCTCTGTAACAATCCTCTTTAATCTTCACAAATACATGAGATACATATTGCTGGTTCTTCCATATTGATTAAGAAATTAAAACAAAAGTTTGTACATGGAGAAGTTCATTGCCAAGCAGTGATAGGGATTCAGACATTTGTTCCAAAGTGCCATAAATTATACACTATCCCACATCTTTGATCTCTTTAATTTCTGCCGTCCCTGGACTTTTCTGATGAAATCATCTTTTTCACTCCTGTTTTGTGTCAAAATGCCAGATTTTAATTTTTTGTGCCTCCCTCTGCCAGCAAGATGTACACAATAGCAGGCCTTCGAACTGCACTTTAGAGATTTAAATCATTTATTCACTTTGAACATATTCTTCTACTTAAAATATGCCAGAATTGGAATATATAGCTAATAGACAATTTACACAAAAGTCTACTCCAAAAAGCCCACGCCTTCTTAAGCACTTCAAGAGATTAAAAAATCAGGTTATGTATTATTAACAAGACAATATGGAGTGGAGTAAGATGCATAAATATCCTTTATATGTATGACACAAATAGAGTTGAGCTCACAGAGAAACTTGTGAGAATACCACGCTCACTGTACCATTATTCAACAAACATTCATTCTCTGAGAATGTCTGGTTGCTGGGCATAGATGGTAGAGATTTTTAAAGAGACGAGAATAAAAAGGAAATCTGGGGACCACATGAAGAAGGAAGGGATGGAGAAATACAACGCATAATTCCCGTCTTCAAGGTTCCAGTGGTTTAGGCAGGAGGCACATGCCTGAGGCTGCTGAGGAATTGCTTGCCTCACAATAATTTATGGAGCCATAAAGCTGCTTTGAGCTAAGTGGAACTTCGTTCTGAATGACCTTGTTTTCACTGTTCGGCTCAGGGTCTAGCTTTCTGAAAATTCTTATATATTTGGCTGGAAACATCTTTAATACTCAGAGTATTGAGAAAGGTTTGTCTTCTATAATACTTTAACGTTTTTAGGTGGGGATACAGGTTAATGGTTACTTACAATCTCTTCTGTGAGATGGTATAATTCAACCACTAAAAAGTTCTAATTCACATGAAAATTACAAATCAAAATTCAGACAGATATAATTAAAATAATCATTATAAATAGTGAATTAGAACATAGTGTAATAATTACAAATTATATCTAAATATGATCTGGTTCACACTAATAAGAATTATAACCTAGAACCTAAAAGACCCAACAAATGTCTAAACAAAAATTATAAAATCTCTACAAAAAATTGTAGGTTTGCAAGTGGTCTATCTTGAGAAAAATTATGTAAACTGAAAGTTTCTCTCTTAAAGAGCCAGAGACAGGAAAATACTCTTTAAAATAGTGAGCCATTATAATTCTTTGAATAAGACAGTCACCAGTTGCAAACACACCAATCACATTGGGCTCATTTGGTATTTGATCAACATCATAGAACACAGTGGGGACTCAGCATTTTCAGCCACTCCAGCAAATTCATTATGTGCCTCACCTCATCTATTCTAACACAATCCTAAGTTACAGTAAGTCTCTTTGAAAGATAATAATAAACAGAGGTCATAGATGCTACAAATCAAGCCCAGGATCACACAGCTCATAAGGGGAGGGGTCAAAACACAAAAGCTTAGTGACACAAACCTTCAAGATTATCTTTAGAGTGGACAGATTTAAATACCTTAATGTGTACCTCTAGCTCCGCCTTAACCATTCATGTGGCCTTGAGAAGTCACTGCAATAAGAATTTCATTTCCTTGTCTATAAAGTGATCAACAGCAATAATGATTGCCGAGATTTTTTCCACCCTTCAGTTTAGTGACTCTGGTGTGAACTGGCATGCTCCGCAACACTGACCATCTACCAAAGGTTGACTTTTAGGAATTTATATTATGATTAATGGCAAGGATCTGAAAAATTGTAGAGATATAAAATTGCTCAAGAAAGCAATTGCCTGTGCACAAACTTCATTCTATAGCAACTCCGGGAAGAGAGGCAGAGTGGCAGAGAGATGATAGGTGGGAGGCAAGCAGATGGCTGCTTGGGTTTATGAGTGGAAAGATGATATCTTATCATCCAAAAATGTTGTAAACACTCTCTTGAATATTTTACTTCAATATTTGGCTGAGAGTTCAAAATGCCAAACCTATTACACGGAGCAGGATTTCAAGACCCAAGGAGTCAAGGCAGCAGCACAAATGTAAAGTAGTGTCTTCGGAGCTAGATGGGACACAGATTTATCCAAACACAAACCCAGTCTCTCCGTATTACATAATGCAACTTGGTGTGAAATAGCAGTGAGCAAAGCAATGCCAAAGCCACTTTCTAGACAGTAACAACACCACTGCGTCCAGAGCAGCAGTGGTGGCAAAACAATAGCAGAGTGGTACCAGGTCACACAGGTCCAGGAGACCCAGGCTTGAGCAGCAAACGAGGTCGGGTAAAATAAACCCAGCGGCTCTTAGTGGAGCCTATCTCTTTCTCTTGCTTGACTGCCAACTGGAACCAGTGTCCGGCAGTCGCTGTAAAATGGTGAGAGAGAAGAGAGAGGGCGGGGAGAGAGTTTCTTGTCATTCAGCTCACCCTGGTAGCATTTATAAAGCTGTTTGACTGTTACACACCAGGCACTATGCTAACGTGTTCCACGTATCATTCCATCATTCACGAGGTCATGATTATACCTACTTTGAAAGCAAGGACACTGGGGCCCCGAATTTAAACAGTTCACCTAGTTACCCATATGAGTAGATAAGAAAGGAAAAAAATCCTCAGCCATACATCTGTCTATAATATTGACTTTAACCAAGGTCTGTCAATCAACAGGGGGTTTCATGGGATACCAGTGATAAAATTGTCTGTGGAATTCTCCTCTTTGTAATACTCTGGTTTCTCCTCAGTTCATATAAATATTTTGCTTTTTACCTCAAAAGTCATTTCTGGGGATCAAGAGATGGCTCTGTGGTTAAGAGCACATGCCTTCTTCCTGTAGGAGATCTAGCATGTGAGCATAGGTAGCTGTCAGCCATAGGACATGGATGCTGGGAACTGAACCCTGTCTCCCATCACTAATGACATTCTCCCTTTGTGGTCCATATGCCACATGGAAACACTGTTGGCCAGTTTCCTGAACTGCTGTATCTGCCGTCCATAGGCCCCTTCCTTTTCTCTCTTTACTTCCTGTTAGCCACAATATAAACTTCTTTGCTCGACCACACTCCTGTCACCATAATATTGTGCCTCACTCCAAGCCTAAAGTAATAGAATGAAAGGACCCTGGATGACAATTGTCTTGCCCTCACCCACACTCCACAACATCATACACATGCTACCAAGAAAGCATCATTAGAGTCAGTGAATATATTTGCCTGTTTATCCTCTCTAAGAGCCCAGGTTAATGCTATCAATTCAGTTGTGCCTAGGTTGCATGAGGCACAGATCAAGTTTCTATGATAACTCAAAGGAAACCTGTAATGATAAGAGCAGCAGGGCTGCGTCCCCGGCACCCAGCCGCCCACATGGCTAGCTCTAGCTTATGCCCCGAAATAATTACACCGAAACTGTATTCTTTTAATCACTGCTTGGCCCATTTCTATCTAGCCTCTTCTAGGCTAACTCTCGCACCTGGACTAGCCCATTTCTAATAATCTGCTGTAGCCAGGCTTACCAGGGAGATTCTAGCCTATGTCCATCCTGGGTCGGAGCTTCATCGCATGTGTCTGCCCAGGAGCAGGGAGCATGGTGTCTCTGCTCCAGGGAGCAGAGCTGTCGAGTCTGAGCTTACTTCCTCTTCCTCCCAGCATTCTGTTCTGTTTTCTCCACCCACCTGTGTTCTAACCTATGAGGGCCAGCCAAGCAGTTTATTTTTTTAACCAATGACCTTCCTCCATCAGAAACCAATTGCAGAACCAGCTTCCTGTTTCTGATTACTTATAGATGCTTCAACCAATGGACCATATTACATTTGGTTCATCAAAAGGCTTACCACTTAAATTTTGTCCACTCAACTGTATTAACAGCATCTATATGATCATGAATGAGTGCCCCACAATTGCTGCTAACTATACTGAATAAACTACACATTGAAGCAAGAAATAGTAGGATTGGGAGTAGAGTATGCTCTCTAGAGAAATACTCTAGAAGAGTAGAGCAGCTCGGAACTGCTGAGCTATCAAACCTCTCAGTTGCTCTCCTGTTGCTGTGATAAACGCTCTAAGGGAGAAAGCAGCTTAAGGAAGATGCAGGGATTGTTTGGGCTTACACTTCCAGATGGATATAGACCATCATGGTGGCAGCAGGATCTAGACCATCATACGGCGGCAGCTAGAAGCTGGCTGGTCACATTACATCTGCACTCAGGAAATAAAGTTTGAACGGGAAGTGGGGTCAACTCATGGCAGGCCCCAGTGAGTCACCCCTTCATCTTCCAAATCAGCATCACCTGTATTTAAACACCAAGTATTTAAAGACATGGGATTCTGGGCAATCGCCCACACTCAAGCCACAGCATAAGCCTTGATGATATAAATGACAAGCCTCTATAGACTTAAGGGGTTCCTTTGGAGCAGATTGGTAAGAAATCTTTCCCAGAGAAAGACTGTGCCTTCAGAAAAAGAGACCGGTTAATATGTATATTGACACAGCCTCTTTAAGATGCTTTTTTTAAAAAAAAAATAGTGAAGTTTTCATTAGATGATAGGCCGATAGTAGCCAGTTTGGAGTGATGTGCTGGTTTTGCTTTACTGTTCTTTAGCCCGTAGTACATATATACCAAGACTGTTCCATACCCTATCAGATCCTTAGAAGCTTCTGTGTATAATTTCCATGCACACTCTCTAGCCCCTTGAACCAGTCCAGTTCTCTAAGTAACTGCTAAGGTCTGATCCAAAATAACACTGACAACAAGGAGGCCTCTAACTCTACATTATCTGTGTATTTCCCAGAACAGCCTGAGAAACAGCCCAGATCCTCTTGATGTGTTTAAAGTCTTACATAAAGTAAGATTGTTTGGCATTAGTGACTTCAAATTCCCCCAACAAGTTCATAGAAAACGAACCACCTGGACAGGAGCAATAGCAACACTATAAAAAAATTCTGGGTATGAGGACACTGAACTTGTTTCTTCAATGATGTTTTAGTTCTTCCAGTTTTCAGGGGGATGTCCTAAGGAGGGGATATCCTCAGTTGAGGGGATTCAATATTATTCATGAGGGCTATTCTTTCAACCAGAATCAGTTTTAATTCCTGATTTTATAAACTGCTAGCTATGAGGTGGAAATCTTTTCTCAGTAACCTGCAAGCCTGCTAATATCTAACTAGCTACCTAACAGTAACTTAACAATAAGGGACAGCTGTTTCCATGTATGTCATATTCAGAAGTCATTGCTCTCATGACCCTGAAAGTTTCCCCACTTTAATTGCTTTCTGGGACACTATCAGTCTCTTATTTGAGGAGCCCTGCCTACCTAAGCCTCAATTATGTTTGGCTACTTTGCCTTTATATCCTCATTTATCTTGCTGACACTTTGATTCACATAGATATTTCTTTATTTCCACTAAATACTTTGAGGGAGGAACATCCAGAACTTTCTAATGCCAGAAATGCATGGCCTTGGGCTCCACGGGTTCTCATTTCATGTGGGCTTCAAGGCCCAGCTGCTCTGCGGATCTAATATTTTTTGTTAAGGAAACAATTGTAAAGAGACACAATATGATTTGCCCACTCAGAGAGCTCATCTGAGACTCCTTGAGAAAACATAGAACAGGAATAGCACTCGGCGTGGCCTTCCAGTTTTATTTCTTTTTTCCTTTATTTCTTCCTTCTTTCTTCCCCTTGTCCTTCGGATACACCAGTGAACACATGGAACAGAGTTTACCCTCCTATAAAAGAAAGGAGGTGACATTTGGCCTAAAGATGACACTGCAAGAGTAATTTCTATTTTCAAGGGCATCCGTCTCTACTGCTTAATCATTAAAATGTCTGTACTACAAGCTGCACTACTGACCCTTATTTTGCTTACACATTTAGAAGTGCACACTTAGGATTAAAGATTGCTCAGTGCTATGGAGGATGGAATCAGACCGTCAAAAACTGGCCAGTGGGATTAGGTGGATGACTCAGCAACTAAGAGCATGTACTACTCTTGCAGATACATCAGTTCAGTTCTTAGCACCCATATTAGCAGCTCAATATTATATTATATTAGCCTGCTTCTGCTCCAGCAGACCGAGCGCCCTCTTCTGGACTCGGCAGGCACCTGCACTTATATGTGCACATCCACACATACACATGCTGTGATTACCATTAATGAATAAAGAAAACTGCCTTGGCCTGTTGATAGGGCAGAACAGAGCTAGGCAGAGAAAACTAAGCTGAATTCTGGGAGAAAGAAGGGCAGAGTCAGAAAGAAGCAATGGAGCCGCTGAAGACGGACACTGGGAACTTTAGTGGGTAAGCCATTGTCACGTGACAATACACAGATGAATAGAAATGGGTTAAATTAATGTAAGAGTTAGCCAATAAGAAGTTAGAACTAATGGGCCAATCAGTGATTTAATTAACACTGTTAGTTTCTGTTTGATTATTTCCTGTCTAAGCTAGCCAGGCAACCCAGAACCAACAAGCAGCCTTCTCCAACATACACACATGTTTAAAAATAAATAAAATACACCTTTAAAATCTGGTAAATGATAATGATAAATGAAAACTACAAAATTGTTGTGGATTTTGTTTGTCTGGGGGATGGATGTATCGGTGTGTGTGCTCAGGAGTGTGCATACGGTCATTGTCTACTTGTGTGGTATGGGGGATGGATATCGTCATTGTCTACTTGTGTGGTACTCCCTGAGGTGCCTGGTTTCAACAGGTAGAGAGCCAGAGTGAGGGACACAAGCTGCTCTTTAGAATGCCCTCATTTCTTCCCAGGCAGAAGAGTACAGTACCAAACTTGCTTACAAATGAACACTCAAAATTAGCTATAATCTTTGCACTTTAAGGAGATTGAGTAAATAATTTAATTTAAATTTGTTGCTGGGAAAAAGAAAGATCTTCAGGTCTTCTAGCATTCTTTGCTGTGGCTTACTGTCAGATACCTAAGACATAATCTCCAGACTGTCTGACTCAAATATCCTCCCTAGGTTATTGCTAAAATAAATTCAGAATTCAGAAATTTTGGAATGAGAAAACAGAAAGGAAACATTGAATATGAGAAAGACAAAGAAAAAGTTATAGATATGGGAATATATTTTTGTCAAAAAAGGTTAAAGAAAAATATGAGATGTTTCTATATAAAAAAATTTTCTTTATTGACCATTTCACTCCAACCTGTAAAACTCCTCTATTTTCATAAAATAATGACCATTCCTAGGTTTAAAGTAACTTGGGGTATCTTGGGTTTTTTTTTAGATTCTTGCCTCCCCAAATTACTAACCCCAGTAACAGCTAACCATAAGAGATATTTACTGGTCACCTTTTAACCCACCACACATGCTAACTCCCTAGGTATCCCTAGCAATGGTTGACTGCAGGAAAAATTTCAATATCCTCCCCTCCCCTCCTAATGCCCTGTAACTATCCTAACCTAAGCAAACCATAGGTGCTGTTCTTATACTGGAGGCCTATACCCATGTTTTTTTTCAAATAACACCTGTGATGTCCTTGAATCACTCAACCTTTATCTGTGTTTTCTCTTTGCCAATATTAGGTTTCACACAGTAAGAGTCTTGTTGTAAAAATAAATAGCTCCAAACCAGAAATAGAAAAGGACAAGCCCAGGAGGTTAAATTGAGAAGGGCAGAAAGACTGGAGAAACAATCAAGGTGTACCTTGAGGAGGAAAAGGAATCCGAACTCTACAGTGCTTGGATAAAGCGAAAGCCTGAAAAAGCTTTAAATGAAAAAAAGGATTCTAGCCAGACAAGAACAGAGCCAAGGGCAGCTTCTTGGTAATCTTCTTTTCTCCAGTAGGCTCTGTTTGCTGGCTGCAAGAAGAAGTGTGGTTCCTTAAAGAAAAGCTTCCTGACTCAAGGTTAGCAGCCAAACCTCGCAGTTCTTATAAGAGGCCCTGCTACCAAACACTTAAATAGTGATTATGAGCAGCTGGCCTCAGGCTTCTTGGTGGTGGCATGTACCTTGAAACTCCACAGCGTTGTGACAATAAACATGGCTCCCACCAATACCTCCACCATGAATCTAGACTCTCATAAAGCTAAGAAATGAGCCTGAGCCAGCCACCAAAACTGCAGCTTTAATTCTAACCATGCTGCTTAGCAGACTAAAGACTCTCTGACTCTATTTCCATCAGTTACTGAATTGAGTATCCCTGATGGTAATTAGGGAAGTGGTCAATCTACTTACAGTAGATAACCAGGTCAGGCACCCTCTCCACTATTGCTAGGAGTCTTAGTTGGGGTCATCCTTGTGGGTCCTGGGGATTTCCCTGGCACCAGGTTTTTCCCGAACACCAAAGTGCTCTCCATCAAAATGTCTCTTTTGTTACTCTCCCCCCTCCATCCTACTTCCAACCAACCTCCCGCACCCAGCCTGCCCATAGGCTTTTAACAACATTTAGAATACCAGGCATGAACTACCTCCTGTGTAGCAGGCCTCTAATTCAATCAGAAATAAATTGGTAACATAACAGTCATGCCAATATTGCATCATTGAGCATATGTATTTTGCCTTGCAGGTAGACATTGTAGCATTCAGAATTCACTAATAGGTAATACCACTGATAACTTTTTTCTCTCAGTGGCATTCATAGTAGCACTTTTAGATTATATGAAAGCTAGTCAACAGGCAAGATCATTTTAGGTCAGTTTCAGCTTTTCTTTTGTATTTCCTTCAACCAAAGTGTGTCCTCAACAACAGGGTCATTCTATCTATTGGTGGGCAACCAAAAGCAAGGGCAGCCTGTGTCATCTTCTAATAACTCATAGGGAGGTTTTTCCACACCCATCACTAAATGATTTTATTTAATAACACACATCTTTTGGAAAAAACACTGCCTACAATGCAGAGTCCTATGTTCAAGCTCCTTTTCGTTTTCAATATATATTTTATTAGATTTCAAACTAGTAGAGTTCCACATGGTAGATTCAAAAGATGATAGATAGATAGATAGATAGATAGATAGATAGATAGATAGATAGAGGATATAGATATTTTTAGCTTTTGCTTACTAACACCCCACCTTCTCTTTCCTTATCCTTCTGCCCCAATCTCTGCTTAAACCTTTAATGCCTATTATTCCTACATAGTACTTAACACAGTCATGTGTTTTATTATCCCCTCACTACCAATGTCTATTTGCCCCATCTATCTTTCTCAAGGGAAAAAAATATACATAATTTAATTTATAAAGAGAAGCCCCAACCTGATTTAAAAATTACAACATCATCCCAGGAGAATTCTGGATTTTGTTTCTCCTAGGCCTATTCATTTTCTGTATAAGAGACATGAAGAATAAAACAAATTCTATATGGCAGGGTTAAGAGAGCAGAAGGAGTTTACACCCAGCTTCTAAGGTTAGTGAAGTCCCCACCCCAGACACTTGTAAAAGTGGACATTTGTGTTTGCAGACAGACCATCATTAGAAGCAGTATTGGTCCTTTGAGCAGAGAGGAGGAAGGTGGACTGTATTCGGGGAAACAACTTCCTACTCATATTGTCAAAGAACTCTCTGAAATTTCTTCTATCAGTTATCTTCTTTCCTCCCTTCCTTCTTTCTTTCTTTCATACATCCCAAGAATGGATCTCATTTAGGCATCCTGTGCTTACAGGTATACAGTATCACACCCAGGTCAAGATCTTTAATATTACTTAAAAGATCCAGTAAATGAACAAGGAACCACAATGCAGTGGTTTGCAAGAGTGCAAGCAAGTCGGACCTCTCACTTCCGAACACCACTATCACTACACTTAATATCTCACTTTGAATATTTTTGAAATCTCTGTTCCCAAGGGCTGAGTAGCTATCACACAAGAGTGATGAAATATTGTGTTAAAAGGCTGTATATTTAGCTTTTATTGCTTCCAAACTGGTTCATTATAATTATTTATTGGGCCATTAAAAACATAAAAGAGTTTTCAACCCCATGTAAGCATCACTACAAACCTAAGCCGGCAACCAAATAACTGACTTGTAAGAATATATACACAGAAAAAGGAAATGTTTGGACCCTCTACAGAAGCAACTGTGTAAGCTGCCTCTGAAGTTGCTTATTTGGCTTTGAAATTAGTTGAACTGGCTAATAAAACAGGACCTGTAGAAAGTGTCTGGGTCATGAGTTACATAGTTACAAGTCGTTCTTTCTGCTTATCAGTATCTAAGAGTTAATTATAGCGTGCGACTTTGTACCATGTATCAGCTAATGCAAATTTAAATCTGCTGCTGCTATGAGCAAGGCAATAGCAATACAGTCTCACATTCTCTGGGGACTTACTAGTTGTTCTGGAAGTTTTTAGTAGCCTTGGCCAAATGTGCTCATCACTTTGCATATGCGTTAGGTATAATTGCGGAAAGGTAAGTTGAGTCAGAAAACTCATTGTAATTAAGCAATGCCCAGCTTCCACGAAGGAAAACTCCAAACCATACTCTGTCTCCTGCAGCTCCCCTGGCCACAAGAATTACGCTAAAAAGAGAGGCTCGCTTAGAAAACTCGTTTCTGATAGACTGGCATCCCTGTTGTTTGGAAAACTCTTCCAGAGTGCACTGTGTACACCTTCTTAATTTCTTAACTCTCCACTTTTCCATTCTCTGCGTCTCCCTGTTACCCACGCTGCCCTGCCTGCTAGGCTGAATGCACAAGATTTCCACTTTAGCGTGTACTTCAAGCGCTTGACATTTTCATACTAAAATATCCCCCAGACTAATCCCTTCTCCGGGCTTTCCTGAAGATGTTAGAGCCATCTTCCAAAACAAAATTCACTAGCCATGCTAATCTCCTGGTAAAGAAATTTCTGGAGACCCTACCCAGCAAGAATCCCCACGATGGGCTTCCTGGGTTTGAGCCTGGGTTCCTCCCCTGACCTACTAACTATATGAACTTAGCAAGAAGCTTACATGTCAGAGTTGCATTGCCTTTACCTGTCAGATGTACACAAGAACAGTGCACACCCCTGAAAACTCTTCTGAGATCACCCATGAGCACTGCAACTCAGACTGATGGGTCCATCACTCTGACGATTGCCATTATGGAGGGAAATAAGAGATTGACATATTTATCCTGTTATCTTATTTCCTATGTGATTCTTCAGTCATTTACAGGCCTGTTTTCCATGAGATTAGACTGTAAAGCAGATATACAAATTTTAGAGGAAACCATCATTCTCAAAGCTTTATTTATTTAAAATTTTTCTACATACAATACATTTGATCATATTCTTTCCCCTCCCCAACTCCTCCCAGATCCTTTCCACCTCCCTACCCACACAACTTTATATTCTTTCTTGCTCTCAAAAAAAAAAAGAAAACAGAACAAGCACACCCCTAGTAAGACAAAAGTTACCAAAACAAAACAAAAAACGCTCCCCCCAAAACATGGAGTACCTGATAAGATTCCAGCAATGAGACAGCTGATAGACTAGCATCTATCAAAGGGGCCACAAAGTCCCACCCCTAACCAATAAGTTATTTGCCATTGGTACCTCCTGGGAAGGGGAAAATAAGTCTTTGCCACTCATCCATACTCCTGTTAGTAACCCCCATGAAGATTTTTAGTTCACCAAATTGATCTTTGGTGCTGTCATAGACTTTAGTCTATCATGATTTCCCTTTCTAGGGTGAGTAGGGGGTGTGTGTGTATGTGTATACGTGCATGTGTGCGTGAATGTGCATGCATGCATGCGTATGTGTATGTATGTGAGTATGCGTGCATTGTGTGTATGTGTATGTGCATGTGTGCCTACGCATGCATGTGTGTGAGTGTGCATGAGCGCGTGCATGTATGCTTATATGTGTGTGTTGTGTCTCCCAGGAGAAGTCTCTCACATAATACCCCAATTGATGCTATTATACAGACTCCTTATTGACTTTGATGCCTTATCTGACCCCAGAGCCTCAATCTTCTGAACTCCAGAGCCAAGTAATTTCATATTACTTCCCCTCTTATCTCCTGACAGAAGTCATCCAGCTAGATCAGATCAACATTAATGTCTGTATTCCACAATGATGTCAATTAATGTCTCTATTGTGCTTCTGTGGTTTCTGTCTATTCAGAACCTACCCAAATTGTAGCCAATATTCAACTTTCTCCACATTTTCTTTTTCTATTGATTTTTATTGAGCTCTACATTGTTCTCTGCTCCCCTCCCCCCTCCCTTTCAGACCTCTCCCAAGGTCCCCATGCTCCCAATTTACTCAGGAGATCTTGTCTTTTTCTACTACCCATGTAGATTAAATCCATCTCTTAGAGTCCTCATTGTTGTCTAGGTTCTCCAGGATTGTGATTTTTCTTCACATTTTCTTTAACCAACTCCAATTGGTTACCATCTAGGAGTCTTGTCCATTTTCTCTGCTGATTAATGAATTAAATAGCAGGAAAACTCTCAGAAACAGCAAACAACAGGTAACAAACTTTGTTGCAAGCGAAGAAGCATGCGTGCACACACAGCAAGGCACACAGAAAGACAGAGAGGAGACAAATGCACTCTCCCCGTAAGGGGCGGGGATAATAAGTCGTTTGGGTAGGCTAGAATAGATGCTCTTTCCCTAATGTAGGAGTCTCAGTGTAAACAAGGAAAAGATGCTAAATCCACAGCTTTGACTAAACATGTCCAGGTTCAGACTTGAACACATCCAACTGGCCTGGACTGGCAGCTAGAAGCGGGTGTGTTGGCAGGATCCAGGATCCACCAGGCCTTTGTCTCAGATCATTGGTGGGGAGAACAAGCTGGAAGTTTGCCATCTTCATTTATCCATTTATAGCTCCTTTACCTATCCGTCTGCCTGTCCAGGTTTTGTCTGGCTCTGCATCCCTCAAATTCATCCCTCATTAAGCACTGTTAGCATTGAAGCTGGGCACAATTCAGTCCTTGAATATATACTACCTTGTAACAATCCCTGTGTGTTCTGTCCAAATAGGCTAGGTACTATATTTGTTTTTGTACACTGTGCCCTGAAATCCTAAGTTCTAAGTCATATCGTGGGTGCCAGATAAACATCTGTGAATTGATGGAGAAGATACTGTAAGCACTGTGAGTTTAAAACCACATCAGGCCACACAGACGATTTCTTTTCCTATAAATCTAGCTATTTGCTTGGAAAATTTATGCATAAAATCATATCGGTGCATTCAATGAAATAAGATGTACAAATGCTGTTTTCTGAAAAAGGAAAAATCAGTATGTTTTCATGTATTTAATCAAAATGTGTTACATAAACCTTTTTGCTGTTTTTCCCATGGGCAAAAATAAAATAAGCAAAGGGATGTGGGAATCAGTTAAAAAAGCCCTCTCTGGCAGAAAATTCCAGAAGCTGTGGCCTTGTCTACTTCTTATGCTGAGCTGAAATTGGCCTGCTTCTCGGTACCACAGAGAACATGCTAAACTGTTAATAAAATAAAAACAGTCAACAGATTAATAATGAGTATGTGACACTCTTGTCTCTTCCAGGGCTGACCTACCAATTCCACTTATTTACGCCACGGAGTGAGTGTTGACTGAAATCAGTGATCAGGAAACTAAACGACCAGTTCCTTCGTCAGAGCTTTCCTTTCTATTTCCCTGCTTCTGAACAAGGATAAGTAGGCTTTCCAGAATATTTCCTGCTAACTCCTTCTTGTTTTCCCTGGGAGACTTCTCCAAACATAAAAAGGAAATGAACATGGGAGCTGGTGACACCTGCCTGGCTCGTGGTATCCGTTATATAAGTTCTCCTGCTATTTACTTTCGTCTAAGGAAAGAATTATCATCCCTTTAACAGAAACGGGATCACAGTGCTCAATACAGAGACAGGGTGTATTATGAGCAAATTCTGCACATCCTACAGAGGAAAATCTACAGAGAGCTATTTTTATAATCACTAGTTGTTTGGAGAGAGAGAGAAAGAGACGCACTGCAACCGATTTTCATTAGGCTTCTAATAAAAGAACTCAACCGTTATCCACTGACCCCTACTAGAAAAACTGTGCTTTTTTTCCCCCCTCTGAATCGTGTTCACTGTTCTTTTCAGGTAACTAAAGAATATCTTAAGACATGTCTGTTCACCACCAATGCAATTATTAAAAACAGCATAAAGAGATTTTGTACTGAACAAACTCTTGATTAAAAGCACCTGTTGCAAATGTACTGCGCAGGGCAGGTATTTAAATGAGATGGTGAGGGCTGATCAAGAGAAACACTGCCAAATCAATTTTGTTTTTCAAAGCAGTCATCCTGGGAAAGGATAAATTATCCCAGTGAATTCCGATAAAGCTATTTTTTATCTGATAGTTTTATACCTCACTTGAGGCATTATCTTAATATTTAGCTCATAAATAATTATAGAAAACACCTCACGTTGCTACATATTTATGCATTTTGTTTTTTAAAAAAGTACTCTAATATCTGCCTTGCTCCAGACACTTCTTTCTGACTTCTAAGCATTTCTAAAACTGAAATATATCCTCAAAGAATAGAGATGAATTTAAAACACACATTTTCCAAAACAGTCCTAGGAAGAGGAGCTGCAAAAGCTTCAGACAAGGGAGACTCGCTTCTGTGAGCGAATAGCCAGGCCTGAATCTGAAGAGGACAAGGTCTGCTGTGTGTCGCTACTTTGTTTCTTAGCCCTTCATGGCATACCATTCCTCTTCAGAGTCTGTTCAAAATATTCAGCCCTGAACTTTCCCGAATGAAGATGACTTAGCCCTGATATTTACAAATGACAATCTATTAACTTGTAATAAATTGGGTCCCTCTTAAAAATAGGCTGCCCTCAGTGCGTATCCCAGACTGACCTCACACTCCTAATGGTCCTCCTCGTGAAGCCTCCTTTGTGCTGGGATTACAGGTGTGTGCCACCCACTCAGCACCCCGTCGACCTAATATCATATTCTTTAAAATAGCAGGCCATTCCATTTCCACGTCCCCTTAATCTTTCTTTACTTTGTAAACATTTTTTGGGGCCTGCAGTGTGTCTGAGGGATACAGCACTTGCCTGTCTGTGAAACTCTGAATTCAGTCTGCAGAATTAAATAACAAAGAAAAGGTTATTGTAGCCATTCAGATTAAACCGTTCGTATGAAGTCCTGGTCAGGGAAGGATTTAATCAAACAGCATAGAGTCCTCCTTCCTCTTTTCTGCTTTTTCTCTTTTTCCTCTTTAAAGCTACAGTTTCTTTTTTGTATAGTTGGGTTTTTTTGTTGGTTTGGTTTGGTTTGGTTTTTTGAGACAAGGTTTCTCTGTAGCTTTAGTGCCTGTCCTGGAAGACCAGGCTGGCCTCGAACTCACAGAGCACCACCTGCCTCTGCCTCCTGAGTGCTGGGAGGCGTGCACCACCACTGCCAGGCTGGTTGTTCTTTTTAATTAATATTCTTATTTGTAATTTTTATTTTTATTTTATTTTGTTTTTAGTTTTCCTTGGGGTGGGGGTGGGGATTATTATACGAGTAAAGGGTGGATATACAGAGGAAATGACTGGGATCAGGGTGCATGAAGTGAAATTCCCAAAAAAAAAAAACAATAAAAAATTATGTTAATAAAAAAATACAATCTCAGGCTAACTCTTTACAAAGGTTTAGGAGGCAGGTACATGCTGGGTCCTCCCAGCTGGCTTAACAGCCTAACAAGTAGATAAACTCTCTTAAAACAATAGCTTTGCCATCTTTGTACCGTTGCATAATCCTGATTTTGCATGTTAGAAGCTAAGCATTTGGCTTGGACAGACGCTCTGTTGTATTTCAAGGGCTAAGACCATAATACCCACATTGCTCGCCGGAGAGTTTCTTTTATTAGTTTTTTTCTTAATGAATTTTTAAAGCGTCTATCAATCCAACTGAGATCTCCCTCGAAGAGATTAACTTCAATTACTTAACTACAAAAGGCAATAAGGAATGTTCCTTACCTTATAAAGCGAAATGTCTTAATTGGAAGACGAAACCAGACCTAACAGGAGGAAAACTGTAACAAAGGTCACAGATGGTCTCAAATTATTTCTGCTTTTCTCCTTGATATCCTCATTCCTGCTTAGGTATGATCAATTCTGAGGATTCTTCCTCCAGTTCCTCAGGCATATTATATTTCTCCGTAACCCTTGGTTTCCATTCCTACAAAAAGAAAAAAGGTGTGTGTGTGTGTGTGTGTGTGTGTGTGTGTGTGTGTGTGTGTGTGTGCTGGATACTTTTATGCCAACTTGGCACAGCTAAAGGCAGCTGAGAGGAGGAAACTTCGTTTAAGAAAATGCCTCTGGGAACAAAGGAGCATGCTGTGGTTGAGTAGTCTGGTTCTTGGCCCACTGGGGGGCTCGGGCCGCTGAGTCTGACCCCAGGAGTCTCCACCGCTGCAGCTCTCAATGTTCATTCTGTTGGGAGGAGACTGTCAGCCAAGGCACTGCCCGGGGCCTGCAAGCACAATGGTCTTGCCAAGTGAGCCAGCAGGGTGGCCATTGCTGAGGCCAGGGAGGTGTGCAGCGACCTGTAACTTACATGGCTCCTGCCCCCAAGACCACCCTGACTCTGGACAGCAACAGGATATCCAAGATGAGTCTCAGAGAGAGACTAGTGTTTACCAGAAACCTTGAAACAGACTAATGAATGACTGTGTGTGTGTGTGTGTGTGTGTGTGTGTGTGTACTACTGTATAACACACAGCAGTTTGTAATATCACTCTAATGAACGAATGTGCAATAGAGAAGTGGGAAAGATGGCAGAATAGAGTAGCATAAACGCAGCGTCGAAAGGCAGAACTACATAAACAGCAATAGTATGGAAGCCCAGGTGGCGAGAAAAGGAGCTTGTCATTACCAAGAAGGGCTAGCAGGGTGTTGTGCAGGCTCTGCCCCCAAACCTACTGCCCAGCTGCCCCATCACCAATAAGATATCTGAGATGAAGAACAGTTCATTTTCTGGAATAAGCCCCCTTGGCTGCCATTTTTTTAAAGAACAAAAGAGAGCTCCATCCACTTCTTCTCCTTCTTCGTGCTTTAAACATGAGCTGAAAGTCAGGGATTAAAACAGGACCCTAAGGCTTGAGGTCATAAATCTGAAGTATTAGAAAATACTGAGGAAAGAAAAGAAATGTGGAGTGTGTATGGATCCAAAGAATACCTGAGTGAGTGGGACACAATACAGCCCTCATCTGCCTAGATAAGAGTCACAAGAGAACATACAACCTGCTTGCTCGAGCCTCTATCTTCAGTTCAGTGTATTCCTACAGGCAGGAGGCCTCAAAGAATTGCATCAATTTTTATTTCATTTCTTCCAAGTAGAATGAGCAGGTTCAACTCAACAATTCATAGATAATTCATTTTAGCCGCTGTCCATTGTCTTCTTCTTGCCACTGGGTAAAGTGTTTTGTGAGTTTAAAGGAGCATATGTCAGCACAGAAAGATTGTAGACCCCCATCTTTTTGTACAAGCCAGTCTGGCACGTGCTTTTCGATGCGTTTGTATTTCTGCTCACATAGGCCTCCCAGTGTTTTATGTTTGGCATTTTGAACTTGTGAAAAACAAATTGATTTATGCTAATTTTCAAGAATAAAAAGCAAAAAAGTGGCAGCATGGGCCTAAGGGAGCAGTTCAGCTGCAAACTCCTGGGAATGTGTTCTTAGCGCATGAGGCCCCGAGCTAAAATGTTCAACAACCTCCGTTCCCCCAAACTCCTTGCTTTCTTTGAAACCAAAATAGATGTTGATCTAAAAATTCCAAGCGAGAAACTCGAGTGCTTAGGTTACCATGGCAATTCAAAATTCTTGTAATAAACTAATTGGCTATAAATTTTCAGCATCTACATCCATGCTTCATCCATGGGCTGGGTTACAATTATAATTTTTAGAAAGATTACAGTCTGCAAGATGTCTCTGTTCACTAGTGCGTGGCCTGTTCTGATGCGTTCTTCTGTTGTTGGTGTTAGAGTGAGAATATCTAGGACACGGTTCTTCAACATAAGAATTACGTAAAGCACTTAAGAAAGACACAGGGCAGATTTCTGGTCTCAAGTTGTAAATTCTGGCTCAGCTAATCTATGGCAAGAATAGCTGTTCTAAAGTATAGGAAGGGCTTCTCTATTTCTTTCTAAGTTCTCTGTCCCTTGATTTATGAGTTGTAGGAAAAGTATGTAGAATTTACGCATGTGGTTTTTGATAAATCAAACCATATTATAGAGAAGTTTTTATATTTGCTGCAGGGATATTTTCATAGTATATGCTTTCACACTAACCACTAATAAAAGATGTTATCTAGAATACAGGTTCTAAGGAAATTTACATTACGTTATAACATTATTTTATTTAGTGACATGTATGATCTTCATTGATCATTACTTGTTTATTGAGAGTTGTAAAAACTTGATGTTATATGCAAATTTCCAGTAATTCTGCACACCCAATTCAAGTATTTTATTGATCTTTTTTTTAGAATTCTTTCCCATAAAAGTTATCTCACCAGAGTAATGCAAAATTCATAATTTACATTGCCATAACAGGCGAAGATTGTGGTCTTCTCCTGTACTCTTTTGCTTCAGGCAGTCAGATTATCCACTTTGCTTTTGATTTCTGGACTCGATTCATCTTGTCCCTTTTCATTTCTTACATGTTTTCTGCTGTGCTCTATTAATGACCTGAACTATTTATTTACGATTAGAAAGTACTTACCATAAACAGAGGTAATGTGAACATGATTTCCACATGGTGGAGATGGATGAAATGTTACTAAATATTAAGGGAAGTAAGAATAAAATAGAAGGTATTGAAACTATGGACTTTTCGGTGACGTATACCCGAGCAGGTACATTGTAAACACGATTTGTTGGCTTGGGAAACTAAACAGCTCTCTTTATCTTCTTTAAAAAAAAAAAAACATGTCTTTCTAATTACATCACTTGATCCAATGTCCCTTCACCTTACAGAGTTCTGCTTGCTATGACCTATTACAGGTGGCATCTCTAATTTCAGTGTCGTGTCATTTGCTACACATTTCATATTCCAAACTGATAATGGGAATAACCTCCAAAATAATTTTTGCAACATGATTTATCTGCTCGGTGTCTCCAGCCCACTCTCTGCCACTCACTTTTCCTCTGGCATGATCTGTCTGCATCACCCACACTATTTAAAGAGTACATCATAAAGATGCCCTCCTCTCGCCTCACCAAGTGCAGCAGAAGAGAGAGCTGACCCTGCCCCTCACCAGCTGCAGCGCTTGGAAGAGTGACCCCTGCTCCTCTCCTGGGCAGCACGGTAGAGCTGAGCCTACTGACAGGAGTGCAGGTGACCTGTCCCCCGAGAACGTGAGCACGGAAGATCTGGACTCACCCCTCATCTGCCATATGGTGATGTGGGTGGGGAGAGAGTGGGAGCACTGCCCCTGCCCCTCACCAGTTGTAGCATTCAGGAGAGTGGCCCCTGACTTAGCCTGGGCTACACAGTAGAGCTAGCCCTGTTGGTGTACCTGCAGCTGAGCCAGTCCTGTCCTTTGTTGCTCACTGCATAGGGTAAGCTAGCTAGATAGGGCGGTGCTAGAGAGGTCATCCCGGTGGTGAGGATGAGGGAGAACTGGCAAGCAGACCAACCCAGCATCCATCCAGGCCCAGAATCAGAGCTACGAGTTGACCCATTCCAACATCCACCCCATGTATAATCTGCTGGAGCACCTAAAGGGGCCAGTCCTGTAGACCCAAAGCAACAGGAACTCCATGACATGGGTCAACAACAAGGTATTTGAAAGGAGTCCCAGTGACGGCTCAGTATGGATAGTATAGCAGAAACCAGAGGCCAGAGGCCTCGAATCAGATCAACGACTCATTACAATGAACACTTATAAGTAAAGACACAGAACTAAAGGGTCCACTGTGTGACTCACTATGTCGTCCGACAGCTTCCATGCCGAGATTTTTCTTTTTCTTCTTTCTCTTTCTTTTCTTTTAAGTTTTATATTGTTTTGTTCTGGGCGGGGGGATTGTTGCAGGAGCAGAGGGCAGATGTGGGGATGAGGGGGAGATGAGTGGGATCAAGATGCATGATGTGAAATCCACAAAGAATTAATAAAAAGTTAAATTAGGGGGAAAATAGAAGAAAGGGTGCACCATACATAGGAAAGCAAGAAGCGTGAGGTGGAGACAGGGATACTGGGAAGAAGGGAACATGCCATGTTACTATAACAAGTCTGTTTCATTCAAATGAATTTACAAAGCTGTGTGATGCATGTTTATTTGTTAAAATGTCTACTTCAAATCAGCAAAATTAAATTTCCAGAAAGTAGTAAGGATACTTCAGGTTCATGAGAAATAGGAAGAGTGAAGCCCAAGCAAGAGCCAAGTATTTATTTACACTCACAGTTTCAAGGTCTCAGGCCATCATGATGAGAAGGATGAGATGGAGCAGAACTGTTGCAGGATATTTGATCACACTGTGAACCCAAGATGGAGCCATGTACTGAAAAAAACCTGTTTCTAGTTGTGGTGTGGCTCAGCCCTAGTGCACACCTGTAATCCAAGAGCTTTCTGTCTTAATAGAGTAAACAGGATTAAATAAAGTCAACCATAGGTCAAGAGGCAGAGCAAGCAATCAATAGACAGGAAATAAACGTAGGATGATTAAGGAAAAAACCACAGACATCAAGAGGGAGTCAGGAGGACAGATAGAAAGGCTCACAGGAAGTAGAAGGGAGGGGCATTGAGTTGGGCGAGTTTGAGATGACATGGGAGAGAAAGAGTTTCTGGGGTATTGATTGAGCAGGAAGGTCAGCTGGGAGGTTTCTTTGCTTCTCTGAGCTAGCAGACTTTGACCCCCAACATCCAGCTCCCAAGTCCCAATTGAAAAAAAAGTGAATGGTTGAGACTTTGTTAAAAACAGCACAGAGCAGGGAGGACCACATCATGGCAAACACAAAGCAGAGAGAGAGAGATGGTCTGTGCATGCAGGATTCTTATCTCAAGCCTAGCGGGGATGGCATAACCCTCACTCAGTGTGGGTTTGTCATTCTTAGCTCTGGAAAATAAACCCAGAGGCATCATCTACTAATTATATCCTATGTATTTCTCGAACCAATTAAGTTGACAAAAAATAATCATTGCAAGTGTCTAACATGCAGCCCTGAGCATCTATGTTATTTTTATTATAAAGAAGTAAAAGTCAGAAATTCATGTAAAATAGTTTTCACAATTGATGAAATGAATGAAATTTTTAAAATATATGATACCCTGCAATATGTGTGTTTCGTTTTTGAAGCAGCTTAACTTTTTTTGAACTACTTCAAAATAAAGCACACAGCTTTTCCCAGATGCTTAGTATACTTTTCATGAACAACTGTATATGAACTCTAGAGAGGGTACCAGTGAAAAATCACCCATCTTTTTGGCATCTTCTTGGCAACCCATTAGGAAATTGGGGCACTTACTTACTGGAGTACAAGTGACCCCCAAATAGGTGCAGCACTAAAAAGTCTCTTCCAAGTACGGATGCTGACTTCCCAGATCGGCATAGACGAAGTTCCCTGTCAGCTGGCATCCGCCCTTGTATACACTAGCTCCCCTGGGGACCACAGACAGCTGGAGCAAAGTTACACACAGGTGAGCAGCAGGTGCTGGAAGGAGTGGCTGGAGTCTTAACCGAGGTCCTAACGACCCTCCTCTCCCATTCCTATGAATATCAATAGGCCCAATCATGTCGAGAGTCTCTTGAGGGTAAATCACAGCTGTTCTGGCTACAACCCTGATGGCTTTTAGGCTGGGAGGACAGGGTTCCATGCCACCAGGAAACTGCCTAACAAGAAACCTTAATGATGAAGTGGTTATTAAGAACAGAAGAGCAGAAAACAAAAGGCAGCTGTACAGTAAGCGTTCCTAATTCAATTTTTAAAAATTGTATCATGTTTGTTAAAAATAAAGACGTTAAAGGATAAATAGTAAAGTACATTGCACTGTAAAAATAAAGCCAGGAAGCCTGAAGCCACTATGAGTTGAGAAGTTACCTCAAAGCTACAAAGCAAAGTTTCTTGAGACTCTGAAACACAGAAGAATTCTGCTTTGAGGACAAATGGCATTCTTCTGGTAGATGGGTGGGAAAGCAAAGTGTATTATGGACTTAACCTCTATCAACAAGAAATACCACAAAAGCTGAGACTGCAGAGCTATTGGCACAGAAACCAATGCCAGGAATTAACGTACAGGCATATCTAACTCCTTGGAATAAACGCCTGGCTTCTTGTTTGGCAAGTTTCACATCAGGACTGAGGAAACTGGAAAACGGTATCATGAAATCTTTCTCAGCTTGGCACGCTACACACATAACACACCTCCATGCCGCTGAGGAGAAACAGGTGTGCACAGATGATTGTGACTGCCAAGGCAGAAGAAAGCACAAGGTGAACTTCAGAAAACAGTGTCAGTGTGGTGGTCAGACCAAATACCCACGCCGGTCTCCTCACTGCTTCTTCTGGAGGGAAGGTATAAGGACATCGATAAAAAGGCGAGGGTCAGTCCTGGCTTATATGTGTCAAAATGCTGTGCCCTGCGCTAAAGGCAAAAAGGCACATCAACCCATCTGCTTCTACTGTGAGACAGGCCTGTACAACAGGGAGCTGCAGAGGGAAGGATGGCTGACTCCCCAGTCTGACACGGAGGGGGCTTGTGCAACAGTAGACTGATTCTTAATTCTGTGTAAAAAGGAAATGATGTTCATTCCTTCCTCATTTCTGATCGAATACTCTTTGGCAACTCTCGTCTTTGTTAATGACAGTTTAAGTATTTAATATCCTCATAGACACTTTGGGGGATTTAGACTTAGTTCAATTCATTTTAAAACAAAAACATCCCAGGCAAACCCAAGCCTTCCTTTCCTATTGAGAAGATAGATCAGGGCTGTCTGGCTGCCTGGGAAGGAAAGAAGATACTCTTTCTAGCACGCCTCTCACCAGCTTCCTCTCTGGTTTCGTATGTACTCATCACAAGGACAATAATGTGGTCCTTGGAGATTCAAATGCTCTGTGCTTACCTGAATGAGGTCATAAAACTGCCTAGGAAGTATGTGTGTCCTGGGATGGCAGTGGCGTTTTTCTTTTCTGCAGACAGTTGTGCACACCCAGACTCCCCCTCATGTTACATGTGAATAGTTCAAAACAACACACACACACACCTGTAGATTTCTCACAACAAAGCTTCCTGAAATCTAATTCTAGATATATTTTTTTCAACAACTCTTACCCTGCACCTGACCTTCCCTGCATAATCTGGCCATCTGCCCTGGGATGCATATGGCAGGTGAACTTAAATTAAGCCAGGTTCTCACCATTAGATCTATGGGAGCCTGAGACATCTTTGCAAATTTACCTCCACTCTTTCTCTTCTTTCTACAGTATTTGTTTCTCCTGATCTGGAAAAGACAACCTAAGGGTGAGACAATCCAAGTCATTCCCTTAGCATATGAAACCAGACAGACTCCTTTTCATGCGCACATCCTCAATCACAATCTAGTCCTCTTCAACCTTCAGCTCATCCTCCTTGCTTCCAGAGGAAAGACGCAACCTACCACAAGCACAGCATTCGCTGCTGAAGTTCCTAGCAACAAGATTAAAGAACAAACAGTTATCATGGATGAACTTTCTAACCTGAAGGAGAATCAGAAAAGAGACAGGCAGCAACAGGACAGCAAAATATTCTTTTTTTTCAGATCAGACAGAAATGCTTTCTGAAAGCAGAAATGTTAGATGAACTTAGGAAAAAATACCAAGCATTAGGAAACTCAGAGACAAGCAAAATACTCAGTCACCCTGAGTTCACAGAACACTGTGTGGCGTTTGCTGTTCTGAAGGCTTCTCTGTTGAGCACTTCAGTAAGAGTTAAAAGAGCAAGCCGAGTGGTGGTGGTGCACACCTTTAATCCCAGCACATTACTGAGACTGTCAAGACAGTATTTCCCTAGGCCCAGGAAGTATCTGGGGTAACTTCTTCTGTTCTTTGTTGCATGGAAACTCCAAAAGCTTATCCACACACAGAAGTGTAAGTCATCACAGTCATCATGATCTATGTTGAATTCTATCTCTCCTAAGTCACCTGTTGAAGTCTTAATGGCCTCACTTTGTAATGCGATTGTATTTGGGGCTGGGACATTAAGGGGGAATTTTAGAACGATGTATTGAGATTAGGGCCTAACCAAGCCTGACCGATGTCTATGTAGGAAAAAAGTAGAACACAGGCACACACACCGGGACAAGACCACCCTTGACAAGCCAAGAGCAGACTGAGGAAGAAACCCAGTTTCTTGACACCCTGACCCTTCAACCTCTAACCCCTACAATGTGATAAAATACACACCCATGGTGCCTTGTCATGGCAACCCTCGATAATAAGATATCCGTGGGGAGAATTTCGTCTCTGTTGTGATTGTAAACTGACATCCTCAACCAAGAAGAGGAGTCAGTCACAACTGACTTAACTTTATATCTACATAATTTATATTTTAATGGATATTTTTAAACTGCAGTATAGGAAAGATGGAGAGAAACCTAGGCTGAATTGCACAGACTGGATAAGTAGCCAAGGAGATCAGTACACACAGACTTTTCTCCTTGAGAAATCAAAACAAAACAAAATTCTTTTTTCCTAGAAGAGATTTGATTTCCTCTCCTCAAGCTCAGCTTTGTGTTGAAACCGAGAGACCATGATTTGAAAGCGTTTCATTGTCTTTAAAATGAAAAATAACTCAGTGGAAATAGACATCATTCTAATGACACATAAGCTGAATAAGAAGTATACCGATGAGATTAACAGAGAAAAAATAAATCAGACCCTGGATTATCAGAGACCTTAATCATTATCTAGCTCTAACAGGCATTTCCACTCGTGTGTCCTGACTCTTTCACTACTCTCCACTTCCACATAGCGCGCAGAGCTTCCCAGCCAGGAAGACGTGGGGTGCAGACGCCTGTGACACCTGTGGTTCTCCACACTCTGAAACAGACCAGTAGCAAGTTTCACTCGTGGAAGCCCATTCCTTCCTATGCTGGTGTCTTCAGGGATTTTGTTTCAGTTTCACATTGCTTAAAGGCTAAATAAATAAACAAATAATACAATCCTAAGCAATGCTTCCTCTGATGTTTCCTTGCCCAGCTAAGGAAATATTGACTCAGAAGCCTCTGGGGTCATATACATGACCTTCACACTCTTGACCTCCTGGACAGCAAATGTTCTGGCTGATTCAGTGTCTGTGAAGACACACAGGAAATGTTCCTGACTTGTTTTAACCTTTACTTTTTAACTGGCACAATAACCACATACCAGCATGGAACAACATAATAATTAAATGCACATATGCAATGTATAATGATCAAATCAGATCAAATCAGCGTTTCTGTTGCCTTAGGCCTTTATTGTTTCCTTGTTTCTAAGGACTTGGAATTCTTGTGTAATTCTTCTTAAAAATGTATATGTTGGCCTAAATTATACTTAGTGGTATTATGTTGGTACCAAAGTAAATTTCAGTGCTTACTTGTTCTTTAAGCAATTTTCGCCAAAAAAATCAAAAATGAGCAATGATTATTTAATAGTTAATGTATTTTGTTGATGGGTTATGGTGATTTGAGAACTTAAAGAAACCTATTCTTAGATCACTAATACCTATAAGATTTTTATTTTAAAAATGGCATGCAGAGGCATATTACAGGAGACCCTATGAAATTTTGACTTACAGCATTCTAATTTTATTATTTTTTTCTTGGTATGTGTAATATCATTAAATTCCCTGTCACGGTTTGATTTATGGACACCCAGACTTAAAGCCTCATGAAGAAAAGCTGAGGTCTGGATCTGGAGAGTGAGAAAACACAAGTGCTCGCCCTGGGAAGTCTTCCTGTGAGACCTTCTCATTGTGCATGCAGATGCGAGAGCACCAAGGGCCAGGGAGATGCGCAATAAAGGAAATGCAGAGCTCCATCAACGGAGAATGAGACCTGAAACAATTCAAATTTCTTACAAGGTTGCTATTTATGTGCACATATCATGGGGGGAGAGTCTTCTGGCTTGTGTTGATTTCATTGGTTAAATAAAGAGACTGCCTTGGCCCTTAAAAGGACATAAAATTAGGTAGGTGGAGTAAACAGAACAGAATGCTGGGAGAAAGAAGCTGAGTCAGTGAGTCGCCATGATTCTCCTACCGGATACAGATGCAGGTTAAGATCTTCCTTGGTGAGACACCTCGTGGTGTTACAGGGATATTAGAAATGGGTTAGATCGATATGTAAGAGCTAGCCAATAAGAGGCTGGAACTAATGGGCCAGGCAGTGTTTAAAAGAATACAGTTTCCGTGTAATTATTTTGGGGCATAAGCTAGCCATGTGGGCAGCTGGGTGCCGGGGACGCAGCCCTGCTGCTCCTAATACAACACACATAGGGGAAGGAGAGAGGAAGGGAGGGAGAGAGAACATACAGAAAGAAACACAAATAAGACAGACCCAATGTTCTCACTAGTTTGCCAGTCATGGACCCATGCTCCAGTGTCCCTGACAGGTGAGAACATATACATTACATTTTCTCAGGGTCCTCTTCCTTCCTTGAATATGTTTGCAAGGCGGGTATGTGTCACACCAAAACATAATCTAAATGTATCACATGGTAATATTTTTTCAGTGAATATTTCTTTAAATAAGTTTTTCAAACTCTCCATTGGCAAGAGATATTTTTAACTGAATACATAATTAGAGGTTGCAGGCTGGAGAGATGGCTCAGAGGTTAAGAGCACTGGCTGCTTTTCCAAAGGATCTGAGTTCAATTCCCAGCAACTGTATGATGGCTCACAACTATCTGTAATGAGAACTGGTGCCCTCTTCTGGTCTGCAGGCATAATTAGAGGTTGGAAGGGTGAGGCTTTTACTAAGTTGTACAACATTCTAGGCGAGTGCTGGGAAAACATTTGCCTTTAACGTTAAGAGACAGCTTTGTAGTTTTGGAAAATTAAAGATCACTGGTGATATCTCGTGATTATCCCAACCTCTGCCTTAGAGGAATCCCTCTCCCACTGTGAGTGACTAACTCGAGTTTTGCCACGTTCACACCAATCTCCATCTGTTTGTCCTCAAGTTTGGTCCCATTTTCTCCAACAAGCTTTTCTATTCTATTTTTTAATTGTTTTTATTGAGCTATATATTTTTCTCCACTCCCCTCCCTTCCTCCCCCTTCCCTTTCTACCCTCTCCCGATGTCCCCATGCTCCCAATTTTCTCAGGAAATTTTGTCTTTTTATTTTTCATGTAGATTAGATCCATGTCTGTCTCTCTTAGAGTCCTCATGGTTGTCTAGGTTCTCTGGGATTGTGAATGAATTGTAGGCTGTTTGTTTCTTTGTTTTGTTTTATGTCTAATACTCACTTAGGAGTGGGTACATACGATATTTGCCTTGGTGGGTCTGAGTTACCTCACTCGGTATAATGTTTTCTAGATTCATCCATTTGCCTGCAAATTTCAAAATACCATTATTTTTTCCCATTGTGTAGTACTCCATTGTGTAAATGTACAATATTTTCCTCATCCATTCTTCAGTAGAGGGGAATTTAGGTTGTTTTCAGGTTCTGGTTATGACAAATACTGCTGCTATGAACATAGTTGAGCGCATGTCCTTGTGGTATGATTGAGCATATATATACCCAAAAGTGGTATTGTTGGGTCTTGAAGTAGGTTGTTTCCTAATTTTAAGAGAAATCATCCAAAGGGGCTGTACCAGCTTGCACTCCCACTAACAATGCAGGAGTGTTTCCTTTAACCCACATCCTCTCCAGCATAAGTTGTCATCAGTGTTTTTTATCTTGGCCATTCTTACAGGTGTAAGTTGAAATCTCAGAGTTGTTTTTATTTGCATTTCTCTAATGGCTAAAGATGTTGAACATTTCCTTAAGTGTCTTTCAGCCATTTTAGATTCATCTATTGAAAATTCTCTGTTTAGGTAAGCCTTCCTATTCTAAGAATAGTCTCCTGCTTTATTTCTGTTAATAAGCCTTATCATTTCTTGTATGATAGATGCCTGTCAAGGTGCAATAATAACAGTAAATACCTTTCATAGAAAAATTCAAGACATATATAAAGCTTAGAATAAGAAATCAGGAGTGTAAGAGCCAGGGACAGTGGGTGACTATGCAGAAACAGGGAATTCCGCACACAACTGGAGAGCTGAAGCTACACAAGCATTTACACAGGCATGGTTGCGACAGCACACAAAAAGCCAAACCCAAGCCAGACCAAATCCCAGTATGAAGGGGAGAGCTAGGCACACAGCCCCGCCTCTCATCATGAAGCTAACAAGTGTTAACTACTAGGGAAGGAAGAGGTGGTTCTTTTCTAAGAATGTGACCTCTGGCAAGATGACCATCCTACAGTAGAAGACCACACATGCAAGAATATTTAGGCAGCACAAATTTTTCTTATAGGACTAAAAAAAGGGGGGGGACACAAAATAAGTTAAGAAGAGAGATAGATCTGGGAAGAGTAGGGAGGGCGACTGGAATAAATATGATCAAAACGTGTTGTACAACACTCATAAAGAACTAAACAAAATGTTTAAAAAATCAGGGAGGAGGATGCTAAGATGTTAGCAAAACACATCCTATCTGAGCATGGAACATCAGACAAAGCAAAACAGCTCACTTAAAGGTCTCCTCTGGAAGTTATAGAGTGAGAAGATAAGGCCAGTGAAGGAAACAGAATTCAAGAGAAACTAAAGTGAATACCACATAAGTTCAAGTCATAGGAACTCAAATCAAAAGGCTCCCATATAAAATATTTCCAATTAAATTCCAATTCAGGTAATTCAAAATTAAACCATAATCTTGTTTGATGTTCTCTCTCTCTCTCTCTCTCTCTCTCTCTCTCTCTCTCTCTCTCTTTCTCTCTCTCTCTCTCTCTCTCTCTCCCTCTCTGCAGAATTAAATCAAACAACAAACTTTGAAGGAAAAAAATAAGTCAGCATTTAGTTACCATTGCACGTCTGAGTCTATATCAAAAGGCAATACGTATATGTATGTTGTTGACTTACAGTGACAACTGCTTTCCATTCAATTTTTATCAATCACTAGCCTTGTACATGAGTGATAAAAATGACTGTTTTCTGCAAGAGTCCAGTAGAGATATGTAGAATTTGTCAAGCAATATCTTCCATATGACAAACTGTGTTTTAAAAATATGTGAATACAAGTTTCATTTCCTCTTCATCAGTAAAACCTTGAAAATTTTACAAAACTTGTCTCAGATTGCCCCCAACCATGTGTCTATATGCATTTATGAGTGTATACATGTTGTAGGTATATTCAAATTTAATAATACTAAAGTTGTAAAAGACCTGGTCCCTCTGAGTACTTAATAAGTTTTTAAATAATTAATTCAGTTCATATCCATGTGTAAAAATCTACTTAGGAAAACAAAATATACTATTTTCAACACAGATTATGAGTGTTTTTCTTCCAACTGGATATCTGGAATTTTGGAGAACCCCAGAGATAGTCCTCTGTTCAGTAGGTGTGTTTGATGGTGTTTAATGACTGTCTTCTGACAATCTTCTAAACTTGGGAAGAACACTCCTCCCCCACTAATCAGATCTTTCTGCTCCTTTTCCCAACAGTTGATGATGTGACATTTTCTAATGAGAACTGCTTTGTAAGAAGTGAATTGTCTTCGTGCTAAAACATATTTTCTAAGAGAGGACAGCCAAGAAAAGATAACCTTGCAATGCCGTGAACATAGAAGCTCTTAAACAAACAGCATCTTGTACAGGTGAGATGCTTCAGCTGTAATCAAAATCACCTCTGACATTTCCAAAGGTCACAGTCAGTCTATTCATAATAGCAACTCTTCCAATGTACTGGAAATAAAACTTGTGGAAACCATGTTTAAGCTACAGGACACAGAGTCATCTTACCTCAGGACTCCTCAGGGAAAAATATTTTGGAAAGTTCATTATCAGTGCTCTGAGAATATTCCTAAAGTTCAGCTCTGAATATGTTTAGGACTATTTTATAAGACCTTGGAGCTATTGATTATCCTTTGATCCTAGCATGTCTGTTACTCTGTTCTGACTACATCCTCCCAGCTACGGCATCTCACTGTGCCCTTAACCACATAGCACAGACCTACATCCTAGACTGACAAAGAATCTTGGCCTTTGACCTTATTGTTGGCCTGAAAATTGCCAAGTGATCCAACTCAGAGCAAACAGAATCAGAACCATACACATGGGCATCACTTCTTTTACAGTAATATATCGTGAAGCTGGGATGGTGCTCTCAGCTGAGGATCCTTTGGCTTCTTCATCAGCTCACTCACAATGTGGGGGAAAAAAAACCTTATAGGAAGCAAACAAGACAGGAAAGAAACACATGATGGGGAGAGAGAAACTGGAGAAATAGAACAAGAAAAATTACCATTCTGAATCCATAGTCTTTCCACTTGGAAATAATTACACACATGCTTCGATAAAATCAAACTAAAACTAGCTTTAACTATAGTTTTCAAATAGAACAATATGTTTTATTGCATTTATCTTGTGTGTGTGTGTGTGTGTGTGTGTGTGTGTGTGTGTGTGTGTGCAAGAGAGAGGGGGGGAGGTGTATGTGCATGCATGTGTGTGTGTGTTTATGCGTGTGTGTGTGTATGTGTGTGTGAGAGAGAGAGAGAGGGTGTATGTGCATGCATGTGTGTGTGTTTATGCGTGTGTGTGTATGTGTGTGTGAGAGAGAGAGAGGGTGTATGTGCATGCATGTGTGTGTGTTTATGCGTGTGTGTATGTGAGAGAGAGAGAAGAGAGAGAGAGAGAGAGAGAGAGAGAGAGAGAGAGAGAGAGAGAGAGAGAGACTTAAAGGTCTTTTCATACAGGTCTTCCACTTGTTTTGTTAGAGATACTCCAAGATATGTTATTTATGGCTATCACACAAGACTGTTTTAAAGACTTAATCACTACTGACATATGATGCTTTTGGTGGCATACATAGATCTATATAGTTCTAAACAACGTGGTTTAACTAGGAAGTTGTAATATAATACTGCAATAAGCACTTACTTTTCTCACCACCAGGATCTAGCCAAGAATCTCTTGTCTTTTTATACAAATTATTGTATAAAAAATATAAAACAGTATAGCAGAGGAACATGGATGATTTCGCTTTCATGTTTTTCCACAGTGTTGTAGCTACTTCCCTATTGTTGTGACAAAACACCATTATCCAGGCAACTTGTAAAATTTAATTTGGCTTACAGTTTTAGGGGGTTAGAGCCCATGGTGATAGAGAGGTATACTGGGAATGGAACAAAGTCTCTTGAAACCTCAAAAGTCTCCACCAGTAACATGCCTCTGCCAAACAGAGTCACACCTCCTAATCCTTCCCAATCATTTCCACCAACTGTTTAGGTCCAAGTACTCAAACATGAGCCTATAGAGGCCATTCTCATTAGGACCACCACACTCAGTGTGTCAATTTACAGTAATGGTGTTGTTTATTTGGGGCTGTTATTGTTGTTGTTGCTGTTATTTTGGTTGTTGTTATTGCTTGGGTCAGGGTCTCATGTCAGCTTCAAACTTTAAATAAGACCTTAAAGTTCTGACCTTCCTGCCTCTATTTCTCCAGTAATGGGGATGTACTAACAGGGATGTACTCTCGTTCCTAGTTTATGTGGCTCTGAGAAGCAGACTCAGGGCCTCATTTGTGCTAGACAAGCACATTGCCAATTGAGCAACATCCTTAATGTTTTTAAACACCTTAAATTTTGACTTTTAAAATAAACTATCAGTTACCTCTGCTGTAGATATCACAGTCTAAAATGTTGTACGAAGTCATTTCAAATTAGGAAAACAGTGTAGAGTAGTAAATGCCAACTACCTCCTCTCTCAAAAAGGAAGTATATTCACACAGAAACGTCAGGATCTGGCCTTTTTTTAATTCTTTCTTTTTTTCCAGAATAAAGATCTTGGCAGAAACAAGATATGAGATAAATTCATCCTAGATTAGAATGGTTCCAACTTTAAAGATGAATGCCCTTATGACAGAAACACACAAAAAAAAATAAGGTCACCTGAAGCCATAGACAGATACCGAGTGACGCAGCTGTAAGTCAAGGATCGCTGATCACCACCAGCACCTGAGAAGCAGGAGGGCAAGGAAGAGGCAAGAGAAGTCCTGCCTGGTGGCTTCAGAAGGAGCTTAGCCTTGCTCCCATCTTGGCACAGATTTGCAGCCTCTTAAGCAGAGGTTCTGAACCTGTGGGTCATGATCCTTTTGGGAATTGAATGACCTTTTCACAGAGGTAGCCTAACATCGGAAACACAGATGTTTACATTACGATTCAAAGAAGTAGCAAAATTAAAATCATAAGCAGCAACAAAAATAATGTATGGCGGGGGTCACCACAACATAAGGCACTGTCTTAAAGGGTCGCAGCACTAGGAAGGTTGAGATCTATTGTTCTCAAGCAATAGGAAAACCCATTCTTGTCACTTTACGCTATCAAGTATACAATGATTTGCTTTGACAACCTTGGAAAAGTGCTACATATAAAAATGTAACTTCTTTTGACTATAAAGGTTAGGTTTTAATACTATTCTCATAAAACCTAACTAACATCACACAAATTTCTGGGTGTAGAAGCTTCTAAGACTTCTGACTTATTTTTCCCTCAAAGATTATTGTTTACTAAGTCCTTTCCCTGTGAGAGTATGATTTTATGCTGCTAGGCTATATTTTTTCAAATGTTAATTCTTTCTCTAGCTTTATTTTGAACAAAATGTTCTCTAAATGTCAATGTACACTTTCTCTCGGAAAATGCTTATTACATCTTATAGTTAATAATTCATACACAGTTTCTTTTCTGCTTTACATCTGGTTTCTCTGTGAGTTGTGGATTTTCCAATTCTCTCCCCATGGCTTCTTTACTGATATCAAAGAAGACTAGAGAAAGTGTTGCAAGAACGTTACAGTCTTGCCAATGTATTTCTATCTTGTTTGTATTTAAAATATCTGGTTTTGAAATAAATTAACAATCTGAATAACATGACTTTGGTTGTTATATTTCCTCCAGTGCTTACAAATGTGTTTTTACATAATAGTTACCTAATAAATGTTTATTAAGATGGATAACCAAAAGACTTTCTACTATTACTAGAGAGGGAGACGCAGCTTCAAGTTCAGTAGTTTGGGAGTTCCTTCCCACACTATCCTGTCTGTTATGGACTGTACTGACAGCAATATCATGAGCAGAGCTAGACAACATTTAAGATTCTAAAAATCAACAAGGTAAACCATGATGGGAAGAAGAGTCACCCAGCACCTAGTTTCTTCCAAATGTATAATATTCCCACGACAATGGCTGAGGCTAGATTTCCCTAACCTAAAGTCTATACCAGGATTTCAGTGACAGAGTCTAAGAGAAATTTTATATACAAATTTTTGCATACTTTAGGGGAAGTACTGCCAGAATTCCATCAGATCTGAATCTCAAAAATATTTTTGATCTACAAACAGGCTCAGAACTTCCAATTATTGAATTTTGAAATAGATATATGTAATGTATATATTGAGGATGTTTTTAATTGCTGTAATAAAAGCAAGTATTATAACACTTGATGAGATACTCAGCATTCTATTGATACCCTAAATTTTTCTTGTTAATAGATGATATCCTGTTGTGAAGCTGACATCAGGATCAGAATTGCCTGTTTCAGCTGTTTCCAGTTTCATAATGATAAATCTAGGATTCATTTAAATATAGATAGAAGTTTGATTCAGCCATCGTAGCTAAAGTTACTTTACAGCCTATAGAAGGTTGGCTCTTAGATTCAGAAATTACATCTATTTTCAGCCAAAATGAGACCATTTCTGACACCTCTTCATATACCAGCACAACTAGCCCACAACCTGACAAGTTGGGGTAATGATCCACAAGACAAATTTGGAAGTGTTCCTTCCTTTCTGTATCTTATGGAACAGTTTGAGGGATATTAGTGTTCTCTTTTGCAGGTCTAACAGAATTGTAGTTTATCCATTTGGACCTGGGCATCTTGTTTTATTTTACTAGTTTTGTGTCGTTGGAGGATTTTTTTTTTTCGTTGGAGGATTTTTAATTATTACTTGTTCCTTGTTGATTATTCCTATTTAAATTATTTACTTCATCTTAATTTAATTGTACATAAGGTAAGTCATGTGTATCTATAGACTCATCCATTTCCTTTAGATTTTTTGAGTTTAGTGGAGTATAGATATTTAAAGTATGTCTTTATGATTTATGTCAAAGTCTTCTCCATATCTATTATAATGTTTTCCTTTTCATCTTTGTATTATTTTTTCATCCTCTCTCTTTCTTTTAGTTAATTTGAGTCAGAACATGAAGAAATTAGGCAGGTACTCACCTGGAAGTTTCATCTATAGCAACTAGCTTTCGTTGTATTGAAGGTGCTAATGCATGATACCAAAGAAGAAAAAGGTAATCACCAATCTCACCTCACTGCGAACCCTGGAAACTACAGCAAGAACTGGTCTAATAAGATATATCTACCAGTAAATCATGGCATGAGTGTTATGAAGCCACTAGTCACTTTCTGAATTGGATCTAAGGTCAGTCCATGAGAAAGAACCCTCATCTCGCAGGTTTTAAGAGACCACCAACCTGTGGCTAGATAGGTAACGGGATCTAAGAGAGAACACAATGCTATGACTCCGTTAAATAGACACAGCATTAGCATGACTCCTAATGGCTTATCTATAGTGACAGCATCTCTCAACACTCACCAAAGAAGCTTCTCATTGTAGAAGACAGCAAATGTAGAGATCATCAACTGTTCAAATGTACAGATAGAGTAACAGACTGTGGCCACACTTCTCCCAGAGCTGAAGGATCTTCTCAGAAGAGATTGTGTGAAGATTGTAAGAGACAGAAGTAGGCACATCAGCAGTAGCACAGATGAACTCACAGTGATTGAGGCAGTGTTCACAAGAGCTGGGAAGAATCAAGCACGTAAAATCCCAGCATAGAGCAGGAAGCACAGGCACAAACTCCCACATCTGTCTGAGAAGCTATTGTCAGCCGATAGCTGCTAAGAGAAGAAAAGTCAGGTTTTCCTTTCAATAATGTGACACCTGGTAGCCAGTCACATGCCAGAGCAGACTCCACTTCCAACACTAGAAAGGCAACACAAACTGGATTCAATAGGGGAAAAAAAAGAAGAAAATTCAAAGTTGAGTAGGGAGGGAAGTTGTGGGAGGAGTTGGGGCTTGAATATGATCCAAATACATTGCATAAAATTCTCAGAGAATTAATTTAAGAGTGGCTTTAAGTCTAACTTCCTCTACATTCTTTTGTCTTCGTGCCTGTTTGTCAGGGTTTGGGCAAGGACATTGTTCTTCCAATATTCACATAGCATTTCATCACTGTCCTCCCCTCATCGACTTCTCTTAGAACCTCTTCTCCCTCCCAATGGTCCTCTTCCTGTTCCATAAGTGTCCTCCTATTTTCATGTCTGTATTGTTTTGTTTTTAGATTTTACAAATGAGAAAAAAACATGGTTTTTTGTTTGTTTCTTTGTTTGTTTCTGAGTTTGGACCATCTCACTTTCCATGGTGATCTCCAGTTCTGTCAATTTCCTGTAAGCAAACTGGTTTCATTACTCTTCCTGGTTGAATGTCATTCTATCATGCATGCAAACTTTTTCTTTACACAGTTATCTATTAAGGGATATTTAGAATGATACATTATTTGTTATGTGACTAATAATACAGTAAAGGTGACTGTGCAGGTATCCCTATTGTATGCTGACGACACTTTGAGATCATATACGCAAGAGACACACTTCTGGGTCAAATAGTAGTCCATTTCTTTAGTTTCTGAGGAACCTCCACTCCCATATAAATAGTGCTTGACTAATTTCCATTCTAACCACCAGTGCTTTAGGATTCTTTGCTGCTGCCTTCTTGCCACCTTTAGTTAGCTTTTGCTTTCTTAATGGTACCCATTTGACCTCGTGTAAAATGAAATCACAATGTAGTTTTAACTTTCCATTTCCCTGGTGTCTAAAGATGTTGAACCTTAATCATGTATTTATTAGTGTTTTGTCCATCCTTTTTTTTGGAAAAATGTCTATAAAATTGCTCATGTAGTGATTGTATTTTTCATCCTTTTGTTTAAATTTTAGCTCTTTATATATTCTAGATTTTAATGCCCTATTGGATGGACACTTAATGCTTCCTCATTGTCTCTAACAGGAGCAAGATAGAGAAAGCTATCAAGAGACAAAAATGAAGAAAGGTCCCAGGAATGGATGACATCACAGTGGAAGAGATGGAGACAGCTACAATAAACTCAAGGACCCATGCAATTCTCAGACCCTTCAGAGAGATACAGGAACACAAAGTAATTCCCACGAAATGGAAACACTCAGTCATAATTCCCATACACAAGAAGGACAAGCTGGACTGCTCAAATTACAGGGGCATTACTTTGTGTCATAGCAGCAAGATCTTCTCCTCCATTTTCCTGCAAATGATCAAGGGCAGAACAGAGGAAATCCTAGCCGAGACCCAGTGCAAATTTAGAGCTAACAGGAGCACAATTGATAAGATCTTCACATTGAGGCAACTGACAGAAAAATAAGAATAATTTGGAAAAAACTTATATGTCTGTTACATCAACTTCAGGATAGCATTCGATAGCATTTGGAGGAAAGGACTTTGGGAAGCAATGAGGGTCTACAGGTACCTAGAGAAAATCATAAGAATACTAAATAATACCTATAAAGATAACTTTGCATCAGTCAAAGTCTGTGGAGAACTAAGTGATGAGTTTAAGACAATTGTAGAAATGTTGCAGGGATGTGTCCTTTCACCACTGCTCTTTAATATATTTTGGAATTATTAATAGCAACAACCCTGGAGGATGAGGAGATTGGCGTGAATAACTTGCATTTTGCTGACAATACAGCACTACTTGCTGAAAGTCCCAATGAGTTCCAGACCATGGTAAATAAATTGGTGGAGATAAGTGAAAACCTTGGTGTGAAAGTAAACATCGAGAAGATGGAGATACAACACATGGGAAGGGCACACAAGGATTTTAACATTGTAATAAAGAATCAGAACCTCAAATAAATAGCTTTGTCTCTCTGGGAGAAAACTTCAGTTCAAAGGAGGGAACTATTTCAGACGTAAAGAGGTGAATAGGGATAGCCAGGGCTGCATTTCAGGCACTAGGAGGGGTTTGGTCAGTAAGAGATAACAACAACAACAAAATTATAAGTATATAAGACACTGTCTTGAGTTGCCTTCTTTACAACTCCAAAACCTGGACAATGAAACACTCCTCGGAACAGTGGCTGAATGTGTTTGAGATGGCATGTCTCAGGAGGATTCTAGGAATCACATGAAGAGACAGGCTGTACAACAATGAAATTAAGAAACATCTTCATATACAGAAGGAAGTAAACTACAGGATACGGCAATGGTGCTTGAGATAGTTCAGCCATGTTATGAGAATGAATGACGGCAGATACCCGAAGATAGCACTGCTTGGAGAAGTGCATGGGATAAGATGAAGAGGAAGGCCCCAAAACACTGGATAGACAGCATAAGGAAAGACTGTGGAAGCTTGGGTGTGACAATAACACAAGCATCTGGGACTGCCCAGGATAGGAACATCTAGAGAACCGCCATCAACGGGCTGCCCATGCATGCTTGAGCATTGCTGGGGCATAAATGATGAAATGATGACGACTGGGTGAATAACTAAAAAATATTTCCTCCCAGTCTGTAGGCTTCCTCCTCACTATGGTAACTGCTGTCTTTATAGTGTATAAGCTTTTAATTTGATGTGATGCCATTTGTCAATCTAGGCTGTTATTTCTAGAGCTATTAAAGTCCTACTCAGAGGGTCATCGCCTGTATCTAAATATATTTGAAATACTTTCCTGCATATTCTTCTAACAGTTTCAAAGTCTCAAATCTTATATCAAAGCACTTAGCACATTTTAATGAATTTTGTGCAGAGTAAGAAGCATCTATAGTTAGTATTCTACATGCAAATTAGCACCCATAATCTATTTATCAACCAAGATTATATATTATGTAGTGTAACCCTAGCCTCATACAGTTTTTTTCTCATCTGTGAGATTCTTTTGACTTCTTGTAGGTATATGAACTCTTATGATTTAGTGAGGATTAGATCCAAAACTCCACAAGCATCTCACAGTTTATGAGGCAAGCACAGTTTTCTCAGAAAAAAGTGTAGCAAGAAATTGAAAGCATATTCAAACTATACATTCAAAGTCTCTTGAATCTCCTATCCTCCTACATAAAATGTAACAAATGTGCCAGATCACTTCCTGCTTCAGCTACACCGCCTACAAAGAAGAATAATCTCCCACACACAATGATCAATACCAACAACCACATTTGTTAAGTACTTGCCAGACTGTGAACTAACTCCTGGCATCATCAAATGAGGTTTGTATTTTGATGTCAAAACAATTTTTTTTTGAAGGAGAAGAAAAGAAATTAAAGACATCTTTCTCAAAATCCTAAAACAAAAGAATTTGCCTGCACCTGTGGCTTTTCATTTAAATGCTAATTTGTCCACTGTGATTTTCATACTTGGTTTCCTCCCTTAACCACTTCATACAAGACAATATTTGTTTTGTGTGAGACCTTTTAAGATACAGGCTGTAAGCTCTTACCTTACCCCCTACTGTGGTAAGCACACAGTGAACATTAAATATGTTTTTTTTTTTAAATTAGCGCATCATTGAATGGAGAGTGAGATTTCTTTTTTGGAAACACAGACACAACGGATTCAAGAATGCACCCAGCAAATAGTAAACACCTGATTCACATGGCGCAAAGTCACAGTAATAGACGGTATTAATCCTGTTCAGGCTTTCTAATTCCTTCCTAATTCAGTGAACCCTAAGATCAGAGACCAGCATCACTTACTTGTACCAAGAAACAATAGAAACAGATTTGTTTTCTTCAAATATCTGAGCAGTCAAAAGTATTATTCTAACCAATTCAGTTTTCAATGATTGACTCACATGGTGAACTTCATTCTTCACTTTCTGGAGAACATCACTTTTTTTTTTCAATAAAAATGTGATATGGTTAGCGATATTTCATTTGAATATTAATAAATAAAGCTTGCTTGAAGATCAGAGAGTTAAACACCCACACTGGAATTAGTGGTGCATACCTTTAATCCCAGCACTAGAGAAGAATATAAACCAGTAGGAAACAAATCTCATGCACAGTCTAATTCTGAGGATTCGTGGAGGCAGGATCACCATTTCGGTCTGAGGTAGAGGTAAGAGCCAGTGACTGGCTGTTTTGCTTTTCTGACCTTCAGGTTGAACCCCAATATCTGTCTCTGGGTTTTTATTATTCATGCTATAGATATGATGCTACCCCTAAGAATATTGGTATAGGAAAGAAGTAGAAAGATATTGAGAACTGGGGCTGGAGAGGTGACTCAACAGTTCAGAGCACTTTCTGTGTTTGCAGAGGATCCAGATCCAGTTCCCAGCACTGTCAAGGTAGCTCACAACCTTCTGTGTATAACTCCAGATCCAGGGAATCTAATAACCCCTTCTGGCCTTCATGGTTACTCTACACATGGGATACACTTACATACATTCAGGCAAAGTAATCATGCACATAATTAATATAAAAATAAAAATAAGTTTTTTAGACATACATATATACATATACGACAAATATAATCAAGGAAGCTATTAACTTGAGAGTGAAGGAAAATAAGAGGGTTTTAGGGAAGGGTAGCTGGGAGGTACTGAAGGGAAGAAAGGAAGGGGTAGGTGACACATTTATATTCCAATTAAAGACATCAAAATAGTTTTTAAATTTACAGAAAACTCACAAGGAGTAATCAATTTCTTTTTAGATACTTTATCATTTCTGTAGTTAATAATAATGCATATTAAAAATTTTCCAAAATTCTATCACAAAAGTTCTCATCACAAAACAAATAAGTATTATTAGGTATTTGACAAGTTAACTAGGTTATTTAATCATTACACTTTAGATGCATATATACCACTTGGTATCCCATAGTTACAATTATAACTTGTTACTTCACAATAAAATAAAAATTTTCAGTGCTCATAGAGCCACATTTGGGAGAGAAATATATCGATTACATTAAGCATTTTACTGGCATTTTATGTAAAAATGGTGGCATTAAGTTGCCTGCATGCGTCTTCTGTACTCTAAGTCTGTCATTTTACACATACCATAGGTTGAAGATGGCAGGACCACAAGTAATAGGGCAGTAGTCCCTGCATTATCCACAGGGTAAGTCATTCAGCAAACGCCTAGCCAGCCCAAAATGCAAGTGAAAAATGACATACACCATGCCTGATCTCTTTCCTATAATCAACAAATTCTTTCTAACAGTGATTTGAACTTTGACATGAGATGTTACCTTAATGAATCCTAAGTGTATGTCTTTATTTGAGAAGCTGAATGATCACTGATAAGCAGATACATGGCGGAGGCTGAATACCATAAACCTTGCCCTGAAAACAGTAATGACAATTGGAAAGAATGTGCTAATTTTATTGAATATCTACCATTAATCGGTAGTTATGGATGATTACTGTGGGTGTTTCATGGAAACTGAGATAGTGGCCAATAAAATGAGTTAAAGTTCTTGTACAATCACTATTCATGACTCCCTCCGGTTGGCAAAGCCGCCATGCAGTATGATAGTCGTTCATACCCTCTGTCCATAATGAAAAGCATCTACTGTCACGGTCATCTTTTTCTGATCTATATCTGTATGAAATATGACAAAGGGAAGACTAATAGGACATTCTCTACACATAGGCCATTGTGTAAGATACTGCTGCAGACTGAACACCTGAAAAGTCCAGTCTGTACTAGACAGGCACCTCTAATTTAAATTTCCACACTGAGCTAGTTTTCCATTATCCCCCACCAGACCCCAACAATTTCATCCTTCACATTCCTCAGGCTCAAGTCATCCTTACTCCATTCCCTCTCTGATAGCCTGCCTCAATATGGAAGCTCTCATTGCAGAATATATGCACGAACTTCTCACATTTTAGCACCTTCGCTGTCCCCAGACTCCAGCAGATGTCACCACCATTTGACTCAGATGATGTTCTGGCCTCTCACCAGCTTCATGGAGTCTATTTTCTCATGCACTCATGTTTCTCTATCCAGAAAGAATACTTTTGTATGAGTTCCTTTCATGTCTGTCAATCTCACTTAAAGCAAAAGTCAGATCTACCCTGAATTACCTTCTCTTCAATTTTCTTATCCTCATATCCTACCCTTGCCCTGTTTATTCCATTTTATCATGTGTCTAGCCTGGACTCTGTGGTCTCATTTTTTTTTAATCAATACCACACGTATGCTTGCCACATCAGGTAGCCTCACAGCTCCTTCCATTACTTCAAGTCTTTTCTCAAATTCAGTTCCATTTTCATTTGCATCGATGGTCTTCTATGTTATGTCTTATTCAGTCTATAGTCACAGCTATATCAGAGACAGTATTCCGAACACAGTATCTAAATGAATGAATGCTACTGGTTGGGAGGAAAGAGGAGACAGCTTTTTGTCAATAGCTCAGAAACATAATTTCCAAAAAGGAAATTGCAAACTAGTTCAAGCTGAGCCAAGATACCTGGGGAACTCAGTATGTCTCCCATGGAGAATGTTTAGAAAGGGCTAAGGAAATAATTTGTGAGATTAAAAATATCTTACCCCCAAAAATCACGATTTTCTACCATCACGGTTTCCATGGAAGTGGTTACGTCATGACAGTCTGCCTACTCACACACTAGAGGAGAGCCAGAGATGAAAACCCTGAACTCTCTGATAATTGAACCTTTCTGGGTCATCTGACTCCTACAGAGCAGAAGGACAAGCATGCAGAGATGAGAGGGAATGAGAACGAAAAACTATCTAGAGCAAAACATAAAATAATGAACTCAATTTATACGACTCAGCAAAAAGAAATCTATCTTTCCAGATGACCGTATATATGAGTTTGTAAGCTGTTTGAGGCATTGACGAGGCACAGAGCAGGAAGTAAGCAATGCTGTGTTTCTCCTTTCTAAGACGCACGTTTGTTCAGAAAAAAATCGCATGGTCTTAAGACACTAAAAGCATAGTCTTACATCATCTTTCTTTCCCCTGTATGTTAAATCATAGACTATCATAGCACTAACGGTTTCTTGGAGCAAATGAAGTATGTTTATAGCAAATATGAAAGGATCAGTCAAGCCAGTGTGTGCACAAGCAAGGGAGCATTGCAGTAATTGGGGGTTACATCAGATCTTTACTATGTCCCCAACTAGACTGTTCTAAATTGAAGTAGAAGCCCTTTGCTCAGGTTAAAACGTTTCAATTTCATGCGTTGAAGAAGCTGCCTTGTTCATCCTAGAATGGAAGTCAAATTCCTCAAAGACTCTGTGTCTCTAGAGCCTGAGACCACAATCAAGATCCTGGCACTGGGTCTTTTGACAATACTCCAATTCTGTTAACGATGAGCACCTAAGCCTTCATATTGACTCCATCTCGTTTCCTTCTTATCATTTAAATTAATTCCTTAGAGAGATGATTTAAGCATTCTTTACCAAAGCCTTTCAAAGACTACAGAAAAACATCGAGGGTACTTAGGAGACACCATGGGGATAGCTTAGTGTGACTCACCCATCTCATGCCCTTGAGAATTTTTAGCTTGAACAATATTCACATGCAAAATATATGAGAAATGGAGAGAGCATGCTGGGAAACAAGAGTATCTTTCAAACCTATAATCTTTCATATTTATCTTCTGTAATTCGGACATTCTAAGCCATACACTTTGGCTTTCATTTTTGTATTGATTAGTAAGGTGACCTGCTAAAGCAGGTTTTGCTTTTAATAAGATCCTGAGATAATATTGCACACAAACTAGTATCTACTTTCAGAAAGCATCAACTTTATGCTTTAAAAAAGATTTGTGCTTTGGAAAAAACTCATTTTATTATTATATTTAACAATGTTTTCGGGACTTCATTGTATGAATCCCTTGCAGGGTAATCAGCTGCAAAGGAAACAACCCTGCCAGCTCATGTTTCTGGGCAAGCTGCAGTATGATCCACAGGAAACTGCCCTCTCTCTGTCTAATATGAATCTACTATATTTTGGCAGAGCACTTTGGCAGCACAGCAATTATGAGATAATTCAAGAAGCTGGATATAGCACTTAAGTTCTGGATATCAGGAGTGGGCACAGCTGTCTCCACTGCTATGAAGTGTTCCCATGGCAAAAACGGGATCCTACCGAGTTTCAGAGGGTGAGTATACTGTGCTGATTTGTTCTTGGGAACAAAGATGACAGCTTTATCTCAACAAATATTCTTAATGGCAATGAAGCATGTCATTGCAAATGAACCTTAGAATTAGAATTACTTTACATTGTCTGGTGTTGTTCAACAGGCACCCAGTTAAGAAGCATTTTAACCTCACATTATGTGACAAAATCACACCAGAACAAATCAATGAGGAAAATGCTCATGAGTAAACAAAATTCTCCAAAGAAAATAGTGTATTACTTAGCTGATCATAGCACCATATCAACTCACTCTGTTTAAAAATGAATGAGAACACATACATGGATTTAATCTACATGGGAAGTAGAAAAAGACAAGATCTCCTGTTGACAGAGATTTCTGTCCTGCCTGGTCCCACAGCCCTTCAGTCCCAAAGAAACACGCAGAGATCTACATTAATTGTAAACTGGTTGGCTTATTAGCTCAAGCTTCTTATTAAATCTTATAACTTTCATTAACTCATAATTCTTGTCTGTGTCAGCCACATGGCTTGGTACCTTTATCAGTGAGGCATTCTCATTTTGCTTCCTCTGCATCTGGGTGAAGACTACAGACTAATCTTTTCTCTTCCCAGAATTCTGCTGTTCTTGTTGCCCTGCCTATACTTCCGGCCTGGCTGCTAGCCAATCAGCATTTTACTAAAGCAATACAACTGACAGATCTTTACAGGGTACAAGACCATTGTCCCACAGCATATCCTGAGTAAGTTAGGAGCATGGAACCATAAGAGATGGTTGAAGGGAAGGGGAGAAGAAGGGAGGGGAGCAGAGAAAAATGTATAGCTCAATAAAATCAATAATAAAAAAGGACATGTGCACAAAAAAAAAGAAAGAACAATACATAGTGGGGAAGTGACTAGATGGAAACAAACTAATAAAGGCTATTTTTGTAACAACAAAAAAAGAATTTTTCTAAGATATCCTTAAAAATATTTAACAATAAAAATGAAAATCTCTTATTTAGCTCCTTTTCACAACTCTGTCCCTGTGAAAGGATTAATACCTTGGTGGTTTTCTTTTTAGTCAAACATTCCATTCCTTCTAAAATTGTAATAGAAAAGCAATTTCTTACTAGTCAATCAAGAAAATTGGGTTTGAATCAAAAAAGTCCTAAGTTCCCACTAAGAAGTTTGGGCTTTCTATTGCAACCTTTCAAGACAGAATCCACTGCAAGAGTTGCTAATGCTGTTCTCAGAAACAATTGGTTAAACTGAAAATCCCTGTGTCAAGAGTCTGCTAGAACCTATGAGTTGTTAGCCAGAGAGCCCCCTAGTGGTTGTCACAATAGCAGGTATTGCCATTTCTCTTGGTTATCAACCAGAACTACATACTAAAGCCCTATTGCTGAAGACACCAGCTTCTAAGACACAGAAATCAAGCTGGTCAGAAACTTCCTCCCTCATGGCTATTGTTCACAGTTCAGGAAGGAACTATGCAGGCTACTGGGTGGATCAGTCACCATCAACAGTGTTTCCAATCTGTGGACACTGCATGCTACAATTCTGATGTGCCTAGAAAGGTGTAGGCACTGATGCAATAATAGCATGGCTGCTGTTTGAGGAACCAGGGACTTTCTTACAGGATTTAAAGCCCACTCCACATTAATAAACATTTACCTGGTACTGTAAACAAAGCCTATGATTGCAAAGATCACAAGCCCTAAACAAGAATGTTCCAAGAATGCCAAATCGCATCTTAAATATTTTCATTTATGCCCATACGCTACTGCTATTCTTTAACTGGATCAGAGAAGTTTCTTTTTCAGAGAGTAACAGTTAATGCAGAGACTCACAACTGGTCAAAAGGCTGATAACCGGTCATTATTGAATGCTCAACCCTAAATGAGACGTCTGTATCATTACCCTGACAAAATTGGAAAGATTGTAAGAGCAAGAGAATGCAGAGGGGCACTATGAAACACTATCTTCTGATTATAACATGGAGATCCAAATGATGAACACACAGAAAATGTACCTTCCTGTATAAAATTGAGAGAGAGAGAGAGAGAGAGAGAGAGAGAGAGAGAGAGAGAGAGAGGAAGAAGGAGGAGGAGGAGGAGGAGGAGGAGGAAGAGGAGGAGGAGGAGGAAGAAGAAGAAGAAGAAGAAGAAGAAGAAGAAGAAGAAGAAGAAGAAGAAGAAGAAGAAGAAGAAGAAGAAGAAGAAGAAGAAGAAGTTGGATCCATTGATAGGAGGAGAGTCAGAAAGAGAAGAGGGATAGGAAGGGTAATGAGGTTTGAATGTGATCACAAGACACTCAGCACATACAGCAACAATCAAGAAAAAGATACCCATGGACATGCAGCTAATTGCCAGCAACTCTTACTGAGTTGTTTTCCATCAAAAGCTTCACTGTCTGACTCACAAGCTATGGAATTTTTTTGTGAAGCATAAAGTATTTAGCATGACACCTCTACTGACAGAATCATAACTCACGTTATTGCCAAAACTTCCTATTTAGGAAAACAAGCCTGTCTTCTGCTTCCTAAATTCTCTCTCAAAGCCTTCAGCATTCTAATCCTATTAAGTAGCAATAGAGCAGAATGCTCCTAGCGGCACCCACATGGAGCCTTTTGTTTTTCTATATCCTCTCCTGCCCACTCCCATTTTCAAACTCCTAAGTAGACTAGACTACAGACAAGTTAGAGTTCACAGCTGACGTCATGCAACAAGAGCTCTGTCTGGCTCAGTGTCATTCAGAAACCTTATGAATAAGCAAATGCATGTGCAAAGCGTATTTGGTGATTGTGTTCTTTAATATATGAATTCTACGTGGCTCATCATCGCTAATTGTCTTCTTTAGAAAATAAAACTTACTGGGCAGTTGTGTAAAGAATAACATTTCATAATAAGATTTTTCAGAGCACTACAAATCTGTCCTTGAAACTGATGAAGCCTAACAAGTGAACTAGGTGCCTGAGTAATTGTATATCCTGTTCAACACTTACAGCTTTGTTTATCATCAGCTGGATTCCCATACACCAAGAAACCGTTTTTGTAGATACATAGTATGTCAGCCAGGAAGCCTACATAAATAGATATTTTCACAGAACTTCAGTCCCCAGAGCAACATGTAATTGTCTGTCTACAAATATGACCCTTTGAGCAATCACACTGAAGCTTTTCAGCTATCACCTCACAGATCTAATTAATGCCATCTTATTGCCATAAGCATTTTCTCAACAAGTTAGTTTCTAAAACCAAACCAGTTCGAAAGGAGTTTCTGTGCATCTGTGTCTTTGAGCTCCTGGGCACCTAGCAATTTTGGGTGCAGTCAACTGGGGGAAACACTAAAAAGTCATGTCTCTGTTTTCAAGCACAGAGGACAATTCCAGTCTAAGGAAATGATGAACTCTGAATTCCTTTAAAAATCAAACCAAAAGTAACTGAAAGGAATAAGAATCCTGCAGAAATGATTTTAATGGTTGCTGCCACAAAGGGATTTGAAGGACAATCGACCATCCCTCAGCTTCACTTTGTCAGAAAAAATACAGCTAATCTGTTCATTAAAAGAATTACCAGAACTTTTGAGACTATAATTAGTAACGGGTTACCCAGTCAGAAGTTCATAAGCATTGCTTGTACAAGTCTCTAATTCTTCATTTATACTCCAATGAGCATAAAATGAAATGTTGAATGAAGGTCTTTGAAAAGAAGTACTGGATCTATAAATGTTAATTATTATTTTCTATAGCTACCATTTTATTCATAAATCACCATCCTTCAAATAAATGCCTCTTGAAATTTTTCATTTTCCAAAAGAAATGTTTGATCTGGCCACAGCCACAGAGTACATCAGATACCTTCTTGATCTTGCGTTAAGTTTTGCTAGTCAAAGAATAGGGATAGGTTTAGGTACATTGATTCTGTGCTTTTGAAGGTAATTCACTTTTAAAAATAAGATAAAATATGTATAACCTAAATTCTTATCATTTATTTAATACAGGAAAGTTAAACATAGAAGGAAAGATGTTTGCTTCTCAAGACCAGCTCTGTCACTATTTTTATGCTGTTTCAACCACTCAAAAAATACCTTTTATTTTTATTATTATTTGAAATTTCTATATATGAATAAATGTATCTCAACCACCTGATAATGAACTATGATTAGTGGTGGGAGGAGAAGAGAGGGTGGAAGGGGAAGAGGAGGGAAGGGGGGATGAGGAGAACTTAAGCAAACAGGATAGTCGAGATGGAGGAAGGACAAAGATGAGAACAAAGAAAGAGATATCTTGATTGAGGGAGCCATTTTGGGGTTAGCAAGAAACCTGGCTCTAGAGAAATTCCCAGGAATCCACAAGGATGACCCCAGCTAATACCCTAAGCAATAGAGGAGAAGGTACCCAAACTGGCCTTGCCCTGTAGTCAGACAGATGGATATCTTCAATATTACTATAGAACCTTCATCCAAGAACTGATGGAAACAGGCAGAGACCTATATCATAGCACTGGACTGAGCTCCCGAAGTCTAGTTGAAGAGTGGGAGGAAAGAGAATATGAGCAAAGACGTCAAACCCATGATGGATACACCCACTGAAACAGTCTACCTGAGCTAATGGGAGCTCACCAACTCCATCCGGACTGGGAAGGAAAAAGCATAGGACCAAACTAGTCCCTCTGAATGTGGTTGACAATTGCATGTTTGGGGCAGACTGAGGGGCCACTGGCAGTGGCACCAGGATTTATCCCTACTGCATGTACTGGCTTTTTGGAAGCCTGTTCTATTTGGATTGATACGTTGCTCAGCCTAGATACAGTAAGAAGGGCCTTGGACCTTCCCCAAAGCAATGTGCCTTACCCTCTCTGAAGAGTGGATAGGGATTGAGGGAGATGTGGAGGGAATGGGAGTAGGGGAGGAAGTGAGAACTTGGATTGGTATGTATAATGGAAAGGGATAGATTGTTATATTTTTTAAAATAAATACATTAATTAAATGTAAAAAAATAAATAAATAAATAGACCCCAAGGAAATAGAAACAGTATTAAAAGTCTCCCAACCAAAAAAAGTCCAAAGCCAGATGGTTTCAGTGAAGAATTCTACCAGACCTTCAAAGAAGAGCTAATACCAATATTCCTCAAATTATTCCACAAAGCAGAAACATAAGGAACATTGCCAAATTCATTTTATTTTATGAGTGCAAACACTTTTTAGAAACTCCGCCAACCCCACAATACTAGGTACTGGACTCTGCTATTACACCACGTCCTTCCTATGTCACCTGTGGTCACTGACTGGCCTTTATAGAAGTTGCCTTACATGGTCTCTCCTATATGCAGGGTGTACATATGTTTTTCAGAGCTGTATCAAGGGCTTTGTGTGCGAGGAACTGGAAGGGCACATGGTCTGCTGATAGACAGACACAGCCTCATGAATAGAAGGAACTTAGTAGAACAAATTGGACACATGTCTATGACAGCCCCACGTAGTCACTTCAGATGCAGGCATGAACAAACACAGAAACAGCCTATCTTATTGTTTGGTGGTATATTTTAAAGTACTCAGAACAATGTATCGCATATGGTAGCACATAAAAGGTTAATATTCCAACAAAATAGCAGACCCTCTGGGAAAAAATAGCAAATAAAATCAGATAGAACAATAGCACAAAGAAAGACTCTCAAATCTTACCCGAAAGCCGAGGTCCAAATTTTATTACAGTTCATACAACATTCTTATTTATGAACATCATCTGTGACATTCAAAAATAAAATCAGAGTCTATTTAGATGTGGTACCAAGGATGTAAAACAAATTTTTCAGTGACCAGCAGAGACTCAACTGCTTAGGGATATGGAATAATGAAGCCATTAAGAGATTCATAAAACCATGGTCATCTTACACAGTATGAGAAAGTAGATAGCATGTCCATTAGAAGCCAACCTTCAATCACAGATCCTCGGGCAGCTGGACACTAAAAACAGAGGAATGACTGCTAGGCAAAAGTTACAAACCACAACTCATTTTTCTCCTCAGAGCAAGCGTTCACCCGAAGAACAGTGACAAAGGAATTGTAAATGGATTCTGCATAGATGTGAGTTTTTAGTAATAAAACAGCTGTCCTTACCAGAACGAGTATTTGTATAGGAGACTACTTAGAGTTATAGACTTCAATTCACAAATCCAGGATTAATACAGAGTCACTGGGTGGTATTACTTATGTGAGCAAGTAAGATTTTGTTTTTCTGCCAGAAATATTGAAGTGTTCACATTTGGATGAGTTCCTACAGTGGGCTGTATAATCAGGCCCGACCAAGAACAATTATATTCCTAGATTGCTTTTGTACCTCTAAGCGTGAACATAAAAATTTAATCTGTATGGAAGCAATTTCATAAAGAGGTATGGCTTTTCACTATCTGGTGTCTAGATATCATAATATCTAGTGTCTAGCACCATTAAGAAAGAAGAAAATAATAAAACTTTTAAAAGAACCTCATTTGTCACAGTTTACACTAGAGCAATGTACTCTTATGATACTTTCCTGAAAGTATTATGTCTGAGTTGTGCTGTTAAGGCTCTTGAGAAACTTTCCTTCTTTCTTTCCATCTCCTTTGGAAATTATTGAGTTCTCAAGCCAGGCGCATAAGGTATCTTCCAAAAACTGCCTATAAAATAGCAAACTCTAGTGACATTCAGCAATGTTTTCTTTAATTCTTACCAAAACACTAGGTGAGAAAAAGAATAGAAATAAATTTACATAAAAGATGTCACCATCCACAGCCTTCACATACCATAACAAAATATCTTTTAAAGAACAAGAATACAAATAAATGCATTCTGGACTGTCAATTTTAGGATAATGATAATCTTGAACATCGTTTTGAGATCATTAGTAGCAGACACTATTAGAAGAGTCATAGTATCCATTCCTCTTTTGTTATGGTTTCCATTCCAACTGGTACTAGATTTTACTTAGGCGTGTTGCCAACCATGCCCAAAGAGCCTTTCTCAGCCTCCGTAACAGATGGGGTTGACTGTGTCCTTAAGCATCAGTTATCGGAATAGAAGCAGCCTCAAGGAACCTTTTTCTAGTTTTAAGACCAACTTATTTTAATTATGTGTTTGGGGGCGGAATGTGCCCGTGAGTGCACGAGTCCATAGAGAGCTGCCGCAGGAGTTACAGGCAGTTGTGAGCTGCCTCAGGAGGGTGATGAGGTCTCAACCTGAGTCTTCTGCAGATCCCCAGGCTTAACTACTGAGCCATCTCTCCAATCTTCAATGAAGTTTAAACTACAGCAAGAGTATGCATTGCTTATATTACCAGTGTGCTCACTACCATTTTTCACCATGAGGCATGTTTTCTGAGGGAAAAGTGAATGCTTGAAAGAAGCTAAATAAGAAGGTGAATCCAAAGACAAACACATAGGCAACCTCCTGAATATTAACCTTCATCAGGCTATGAAAGGAGACAGAGACAGAGACCCACATTGGAGCACCGGACAGAAATCTCAAGGTACAAATCAGGAGCAGAAGGAGACGACGCACGAGCAAGGAACTCAGGACCGCGAGGGGTGCACCCACACACTGAGACAATGGGGACGTTCTATCGGGAACTCACTAAGGCCAGCTGGCCTGGGTCTGAAAAAGCATGGAATAAATTTGGACTAGCTGAACATAGTGAACAATGAGGAAGAATGGGAACTCAAGAACAATCGCAGTGGGTTTTTGATCCTACTGCACGTACTGGCTTTGGGGGAGCCTAGGCAGTTTGGATGCTCACCTTAGGAGACCTGGATAGAGGTGGGCGGTCCTTGGGCTTCCCACAGGTCAGGGAACCCTGATTGCTCTTAGAGCAGATGAGGGAGGGTGACTTGATCGGGGGAGGGGGAGGGAAATGGGAGGCAGTGGCGGGGAGCAGGCAGAAATCCTTAATAAATAAATAATTTTTTTAAAAAAACAGACAAAAAAAAAGAATTTGGTCCCCTGTACTACCTATTCTGAACATTGGCAGAAATGAATTACCTTTCACTTTGGTTTAAGAAGAGTCCTTGTGGATCTGTGTTACTCATAGGGGAACCTAATACTTCTCGTATATTATAAGTTATACCTAATGGATCCTCAGAAGTTATCTCCCCCATGTTTATTAATAAAAAGGAATTGCAATTCTGGTATAGCCCAAATAAAATCAGTCATAATGGATCAACTCTATTCTTGTCAGTCAGTTCTATCAACAACCTACAAACATATCACTTCCTTAGTCTTCTTCATTCAAATGTACCAAATGATACAACACTGAGTGAGTAAGAAAATAAGACAATGGAATTAACTTTCTCTCTGATGAAAGGAGGACTAATTTCTCCATTCGGTGTCTCTCTACTGCCTGCAATGTCCTTGTATGAAGGCATGAACTTAAAGAGTCGCAGTCATCTTTATAGCCATGAGGCCGGAAGCCTGAGGGAGTACAGCCAATGGGAAGGAAATGGGCTATCGCTGAGCCCTCCTGTCAACTCTAGGCTCACTCGCTTCATATTTCTTGATAACATGAAATAATTAAACATCTTCAGTGGCTACTTCCCTGGGATGGAGTCTTGAACTATAAAAAATGAAGAAAACAAGCTGAGCACTAGCTAGCATGGACTGATCTCTACTTCTTGACTACTGGTGTAGCTTGACCGGCTCTCTCAAACTCTTGCTTCCCTGCTGTGGCACACTGTGCCTTCAACTACGAGTCAGAATTAACCTTCTCCTTTAAGTTCCTTTTGTTGGAGTGCTTTATCACAGCTACAGGGAAAGAAACCAAGACACCATGTTACTGGACATAGTAGCATTTATCTATCATCCTAGCAGCAACATGAAACAGGAGACAGGAGGATCCCGGTGAGTGAATTCATGTGCCGTCAAAGTTGGTGCACACAATTACAAACAAGAAAATCTGTCTCAGACAAGATGGAAGTCAAGAACTAGCACATGAAGTTGTCTTCTGACCTCTACAAATAGATCATGATACACTCATTCACACACACACACACACACACACACACACACACACACCATGAAATTAAAAATCAATTAAAACTGTTAAAATATTTTAGTGCTTTTTTTTTCTTTGAAAAACAACTGTTAAGGTTAGAACATCAATATTTGGAATTGTTGAGCTCTGTTGATTTGATGTTACTTCTCTGTTCTCAGTGGTTAGCTGTTTAATATTACTTTTTAGCCTTTCTGAAAGAGTTTAGTTGATTTATGCTTTCCAGGTGTTTCTTACAAATGATTCCACTAATTAGCAGCTTTCTAATTAGCTAAGATGTTTACAAATATAGTATTCTGATCCCTCCCTCCCCTATTACAACAGCCTAAGTGCCAACTCCTTACTGCCAGACCTATACCTTTTCAAACCCCCTGCCATCTCCCTTCCCCATCCTGTCCCTCACGAACCATTGAGCACTTTCAAGACCAAACACAATGAACTCTCCTCCATCTCTACACAAGGTCCAAGTATGTTTTTGATGTAAAGAATGATGCTCTTCACAGTCAGCAACTTTGACCCTTATCTGCACCTCCCACTGTTTGTGTCTGATATTCTTGGAGGCAATTGTGTTGTCTAAATCCCTCCTAAGCTCCAACCCTTCAAAAACTGCCATAAAGATCTGTATCTACCTTTCTTTTCTCACACTAAGTATGAAAACTTCACTGTTAAAATACCCATCTCATCATATTCTAACGCTCTTTAAAAAGTCTGTCTTTCTCCTACAGTAAATAGCAAGAAATAAAACTATTGATTTCTCATTTGTTTTCTTTTTTCCCATAGGATTAGGGATTGAACCCAATACTTTGTACGTGATAGGCATGTACTCTACCTCTGAACTACCTCCTCATTCTGGAACCTTTACTTTCAATATGTGTCTTAGTGAACTGATTTTGCTATATATGACATGTATTCAATAAATGTCTACTTTCAAAAAATATTCTTAAATATTGAAATTATATAGCTTAACTAGGTAGTCAAAAGCGAGTTTAACCAGTAGCTACTCTGATAGAAAATTGACTAAAAGTACTTTAAATCTCTGTGTCAGTCAATGTGCACCTAACATTAGTATTCAATTCTCTGTGGTGTTTTCTGTGTTGGGACAATGAGAATCCAAGTATCTGTGGGATCAAAAAAAAATCTTTTTTTTTCCTTTGAGACAGGGTTTCTCTGTGTAGTTTTTAGAGCCTGTCCTGGAACTTGCTCTGTAGACCCGGCTGATCTCAAGCTCACAGAGATCCACCTGCTTCTGCCTCCCAAGTGCTGGGATTAAAGGCGTGCACCGCCACCCAGCCCATAAAATTCTTTATACTAATGTAGCCCTTAGATAAGGTCGAGATCCTCATGTGCAATCCAATGGTGTTTGGACAATCCTCACTCTTCATGAGCTGAGCATCTGCGCCATCCAGAGAGGTGGCCGAGTCAACAAGTACACCCTGCTTATGCTCTAACTCGAGTCAACAAGTACACCCTGCTTATGCTCTAACTCTTAAGTGCCAAAGATTTTTGTTTTGCTGTGACAAGATGGAAACCAACTGCCTTATACTCCAGCCTTCTGCTGTTCTGCATGGCCCAGCCTGCCTTCATCTCTCTGGTTAAATCATATGTGTGTATAGAGCAAGACTCTCCCTGGGCCCTATTCTGACTGCTTTCCAGGTAGATTTTTCTGGGATGGCTGGACACTAACTGGCATGGTTTCTTTTATCCTTGTGCTTTCCAATGTCTTGATGATCACCTAGCCACCTCCAGCTCTCCCTTTCTTTCTCAGTGCTGTTCCCTCTTGGCTCTCAAATGCTTGTCCCAACTTTCTCATCCACTCATTCTCAAGTTTAGGGTACAGCATAAAACATAATTCAGTCAAACCCTTGTTTTGTTGCTTGTTTTAGTTTTTTAATGCAGGAAAATATGCCCCACTGGCAAAGTGGAGTGGAGTAATACAAGAGAATGTTTCTGTTTCTAGGCGTTGTGGTAAATTGTTTTTGATTTTGCCTACCTTCCTTCTATCCCCTATGTCTGTTCATATCAGGTTTTGAATCTTTGTGTCACAGTGAAAGGCATCTTGATGATTCTGACACATAAATAAAGCCCTATTACTTAATGTCCATATGAATATTAATCATAAGAGATGAGCATGGTAATTCTGTATCCTTTTCACCAATTTTAAAAGAAAATCTATGCCAACAAATAAAATCATAAATGTCACTGTTCTTACATTTGTTCAAGTTTCAAACTGTCCAAGAAGAACAAAAACCATTCCTAGCTATTATACCAGGTGGCACTGATGGGCCATATATTAGAAGACAGGCACTAGTCTATGTGACTTGCACATATGAATGAATACCTTTCATCTTCAGTTTTGACCCTAAGTTGAAGTCGTCACTACTGTTATCTCTAGCTTGTGTACCAGAAATAGAAAAGCACAGAGGTCACAAATTCATCCAATTAGAAAATGACAGAGATGGGAAATAAATCCAGGATAATCCATTTAGACCCTATAATCCTAGTCATCTTGGGAAACATACTTCCTAATCAGAAACCTTTCCACTTAGTGGTAGAGCAAATTAGATAAATATCATGAGCAAATAATGGCAATGATTATATTTGATATGTAGGTATGGTGTGGTTGACACCATGCCAAGAAGTTTACTTAAAATACCGCTTTGAATTCTTATAAGAACACAATGAGGAAGTTCTTCTCATCTCAGTTTTACATATGAGAACACTAAGGATGTTTACACATAGACATTTGCAACTTCTATCTCACTTCTATATGTTTATAAATGGTAATATAATTTTTCAGGAAAATAAATTTAACTCCCCTTCTTCTAAGATATATTAGCCAGTAACAGTAGATCCCAGACATCATACTTGGGCTATTTTTCTTGCAAACCAAATTTGGGGCTTATGAATGCACCCCACTGCTTCACTCCCATAGGCCTGTCTTAAAACCTAATTTGATAAGCATCATACGTGTACTATCATGGAGAACAAAAATAGTTTAGCTTCTTTCTTAGCCATTGAGAGATGAGAGCAGAAGGCACAACTAAAATTAACAAGGGCTAAAATATTGTTGTTATCAGATAAAAGTTTTTTTTCATCAGATAAAAGTTTATCAATGAAATCAGTATAATCAAAAGCACTTACATTTTTCTATTGGCTTTGTGAGTTTAGGAACACAGGCTGCTTCCCTCTTATTTACCCTTGTTCAACAAGCATCTTGCCCTTATTTTCTTGGGTGACTTTTCTAGTTCCTTAGTTCAGCTGCAGTCATAGGCAAAGAGGGGGGGGGTCTGCATCTCCTCCTGTGTGAGCATCACTTGAAAGTGGCATGAAAGTGGCATGCATCACTTCTGTTTAGTAATTTGAATAAGAATGGTCTCCATAGACTCATATTTTGGATGCTTAGTTGTCGGGGAGTGGCACTATTTGAGAAGGATTAAGAGGTGTGGCCTTGTTGGAGGAAATGTGCCACTGGGGGTGGGTTTTGAGATTTCAAATGCTCATGTTAGTCCCAGTTCTTTCTTTTGGCCTACAGACTAGGCTGTAGCATTCAGACATGTGTGCTGCCATGATAAAAATAAAATAAAATAAACCTCTGAAACTCTAAGCAAGCCCCTAATCAATTACTTTCTTCATTAAGAGTTACCTTGGTCATAGTGTTCTTCACAGGAATAGAACAGTGACTAAGACAACCCACTTACCATTGTCTAGGACCCATACAAAAGGCAACAAGAGATGTTGTGGAATAAAGTAGTTAACTAGGCATCTTGCACTACTAAAGTGACAACCAACTAGTTAAAACTCTAGGCTTCTAATTGGTCCAAACCAAAGTAGAGAAATCAATAGAGTCTGCATTGACCCTGACCAAGGAAAAAGTAAAGTGAACTGTAGTCATTAAGAGAGACCAATAAAAATGAAATTGCAGACATAAGAATAGAGTGAACAGAAACAGTGAAGAGTCTTACAAAACTAGATTGTGGTTTCTGAGTTCTCACATTTGAATTTTCAGCTGTAGTAATCTTTGAGGTCTACGCCTGACTCTTCATCCCAAGAGTTCTAGGTGCTAGCTATGAGAAGCATTTTTCCTGGCCTCAATCAGTCAACGAAGCTTCACCTGGTTGATAAAGCGTCAGTTATAATCCCCTACTTCACTTCAATTTCACAGTCTTTACTTATAGCCCCAATCCTACGAAATCTTCTCAATAAAGAAAGTTTTCAGAGAAGGAGCTTCAGCCAAAAAGTACATTTTAAAAGTTACCATTTGTGGAATACTGGTGTTTCTAATTGAGGGCAATGAATTTATAGAGACACAAGAGTTTATATTTTATATCTCACTACCTAACATTAAGAATTACTATAGAGGGCTAGAAATATATCTCTGTCAGTAAAATGATTGCTGTGTAAACAGGCAAGCTTTAGTTTGGTGGCCAGAAACTATATTTTTAAATAAATGGATATGATAGCATGTGATTGTAATCTCAGTATTAAGAAGGTAGACACGAAAGGATCCCTGGACCCATTTGTCAACTAAGTTAACTTTCTTGTTTGATCTCCAGGATAGTGAGTGACCCTAAATTTAAAAAAAAAAATGTACAGCTAGTCCGGATTTATCCCATGCTTTTTCAGACCCAGGCCAGTTGGCCTTGGTGAGTTCCCGATAGAACATCCCCATTGTCTCAGTGTGTGGGTGCACTCCTCATGGCCCTGTATTCCTTGCTCGTGCTCTCTCTCCTTTTGCTCCTGATTTGGACCTTGGGGTTGTAGTCTGGTGCTCCAATGTGGGACCCTGTCTCTGTCTCCTTTCATCGCCTGATGAAGGTTAATACCCAGGAGGATGTCTATATGTTTTTCTTTGGGTTCACCTTCTTATTTAGCTTCTCTAGGAACATGCATTATAAGCTCAATGTCCTTTATTTATGGCTAGAAACCAAATATGAGTATGAGGAATACTGAGAACTCAAGAACAATTGCAGTGGGTTTTTGATCCTACTGCACGTACTGGCTTTGGGGGAGCCTAGGCAGTTTGGATGCTCACCTTAGGAGACCTGGATAGAGGTGGGCGGTCCTTGGGCTTCCCACAGGTCAGGGAACCCTGATTGCTCTTCGAGCAGATGAGGGAGGGTGACTTGATCGGGGGAGGGGGAGGGAAATGGGAGGCGGTTGCGGGGAGGAGGCAGAAATCCTTAATAAATAAATAAATTAAAAAAAATGTGGACAGCTGCTGAAATGTGAAACCCAAGGTTGTTTTTTGGACTCTATAGGCACAGGTGCCTGCACACACACAAACACACACACACACACACACACACACATTTTAAAGCAAAGAAAATTTTCTATAAAGTAAATAGAAACTGCTCCCATGTGACCTGGTGAAAATGAGCCAAGATAGGAAAAAACAGACTCTATTTCAAAGAGAGAAAGGGAGAAAGAGCTTTAGAAGTTAACGAAGGTAGTGGTTGGATGGATGGGAAGTGTGGGGAGGCAGAAGAAGAATCACGCAGTGAAAATAAGGAAGCCAAACCAATCACACATCGGGCTGCTTAGTTTCCCATGATTGACAGTCCCCTCGCGAAATTAATAAAACTAGAGGTGGAGAGGCGAGTATTATAAGAGACTAATAAAATTCAGGATTCATTAGGGAATACTTAGAAAAGTCAAATTCCAAGAAATTGTAAAATCTAAAAGAAATTATTAAATTTCTGTAATATACAAAAATGAAATCAAGAATATATAAGCAACTTAGATCTATAACAAGTAATGAGATTAAAGCAGTTTGGCATTTGTTTTTGTTTGATTTGTTTTTTTAATATCTCCCCACCAAAAAAAAAAAAGAAAAGGCCAGGACTAGATGGATACACTGTTTAATTTCATCATGTCTTTAAGAAAGGACTTATACAAATATTCCTCAATTTTTCCATAAAATAGAAAGGAAGGGGTATGGCAAACTCATTCTATGCACCTAGAATCACTCTAATACAAAAAATTAAAGTTAAATGTTGTAGACCATCTTCCCAGATAAGCATAGACTCAAAAGCTCTTGCTGAAATTCTTACAAACCAAATTCAAGAAAACTTTAGGATGGTCATCCTTGATGAACTTATTCTCATTCCAGAGACACAGAGATGGTACAATACACACAAATCAATTGAAATATTGTCTCAAATCAACAAACACAAGCACAAAATTGCATCACCTCAATAGATACAAAAAAAAGACATTTAACAATGTTCAATAAACTTTCATGATAAACGCACTGAACGAACTAGGAAAGAAGGGACACATCTCAACAAAATAAAGCTATGGAAACACATTTACACTCATCCTTATACTAAATAGAATAGAACTACAGAACTAAAATCATTTCTTGTGATACCTGGGACAATACAAAGGTGCCCCCTCTCTCTGCCTTCATTCCATAAACTGCTCAAACTCTTAGCTAAGGCAATAAGACAATAGAAATAAATAAGAGAGACACAAACAGAAATGAAGAAATCAACTAATCCTTATTTGAATAAGACAATTCAATACTTAGAAGAACCAAGGGTATATCAGAAAAACATTAGAACTTTTTACTACTTTCTGCAAATCAACACAAAAAAATCAACAGATTTTCTATATATCAATAGCAAATAAGAAACCAAAAATATAAATCCATCCAGAATGGCCACACACATGCACACACACACACACACACACACACACACACACAAATAAATAAATAAATACATTTAAAACTTTTTCATGATGCTGAAGAAAGAAATGGAAGAAAACACTAGAAGATGTTAAAAAAACTTCCAGGCTCATAAGTAGTCAGAATTTATGTTGTATCATGACCACATTTTTTAGAAAAGTCTGCGAATACAACACGGACCCCTCAAAATTATAATGCTTTCTTCTCATAACTAGGAAAAATCCTGAAATTCATATGAAAATACAAAAGACCATGAATAATTAAAGCAATCTTCAACAACAACAAAAAAAGAATAGAGAAAAAACAATGCTGAAAACGTCACAATACTTTATCCCAAATTATACTAGAGACCCATAGCAAGAAAAAAATAGTACTGGTACAAGGGCAGCCACGCAGTCAATAGCACAGAAGAGGACCCAGAAATAAACCCACAGGGATGCAGTCATCTAATCTCTGACAAGATGTCTGAAACATACATTGGGGAGGGGCAACTCTTCAATATATGGGTACTGTGGAAACCAAATATCTACACATAGAAGATTGAAACCAGGTCAATATTTCCAACCCTGTACAACAAATTTAAAGCAGATGGAAGACCTTAACATAGTATCTGAAATTATGAATCTGCTGGAGGGAAACATAGGCAAATTATTTCAAGACACAGACATAGGCAAGACAGTCCTTCCAATGGCATAGGAAACAACAGTCAGACTGATAAATGGATTACATGGAATAGAAAAGTTCTGGCAGATTTGCCTTTAAATCTTCTTTATTTGGGATGCTAAGACAGGCGGGTCAGAGTTCAAGGTCATCCTCAGCTACACGGTGTATTTGAAGCCAACATGAAATGCATGAGAGCTTTAAAAAAAAAAACCCTGCAGAATAGAAAGGAATCTTTGCCATCAAATACATTTTTGCTGGTTGGGTTTTATTGTAAACTTGACACAACCTACAATTACCTGGCAAGAGAGCCCAAAAGAGAAATTATCTTTTAGGTCTGAGGGGGATTGTCTTAACTGGTAATCAATATAGGAAGACCCCACCCACTGTGGGCAGTACCACTCTCTAGGATGGGGTCATAAACTCTACAGGACAGGAGAAATGAAGATAAAATCAGAGGGCCCCAGCAGGCAGGCAGCTTGAGTCCATTCATCTTTCTGTGCTCCTGACTGCTCCAATGATACGGCAGGCTGCTTGAGTTCCCACAGTGACCTCCCATCAGTACGAACTGTATCTGTATCAGCAATTGTAAGACAAATAAAACCTTTCTTTCTCTAAGTTGCTTTCGGCTGGGGTATTTGTCACAACAACAGAAATTAAGCTAGAATAACATCAAATGTGTGATAAATATCTAAAATCTATCTTTTAAAAAACTCCTAAAAATAAACACCAAAAAAAAACAGCCAATCATTAAGTGAACTAAGGAATTAAACAGATGGTTCTCAAAGCATGTGTGTGTGTGTGTGTGTGTGTGTGTGTGTGTGTGTGTATGGGCAAGAAGTATAGAAAAATGTGTTCGACATCATCAGCCACCATCAGCAGAATGCAAACTAAAACTACTTTGCAGGTCTATTTTTCCATGCTCAGATTGGCCCTCATCAAGAAAACAAATGACAACTAATGATGGCAAGGATATCCAGAAAGAACTCCTGTGCCCTGCCTGTCAGAAGATAAACTATGTCACCCACTTGGAAACCAATATGAAAGTATTTTTTAAAAAATCTAAAAACAGAACCCATTCCTAGACATAGACCTGAAGAACTCTGCCTCCAAATACTATACCAATACCCACACATCTCTGTTTATTTCTGCACTATGAACAATAGCAAAGACATAGAACCAGCTTGGATGTCCATCAACAGATGAATGAGGTATTTTTTAATGTAGCATATATACATGATAGAATTTTACTCAGCTGTAGAAAAAAATGAAACTGTGATGTTTATAGGAAAATGAATATTTGATAGAACTGGTGGTCATTATGTTAAAACGGGCTCAAATGGGACTAAATAATGAATGTTATTTAGCTTGACTCCAGAGATCACTTATGTGTGTTAAAGTGTTATCTTCTGCATTGAAATATATATATATGCATATATAATTTTATTTTTAAAATATTAAAAGTAGAAATAAATACATCTAGACCCTCTCCAAGGATCACAAAACCTTGAGCAGTTTTAAAGGAAAACTGTGCACTCCACTCATCTGAGCTATTCTAAATACAGGGCTGCTTCAATTTTCTCACTCAGTGCATGGAGAAGTAGACTCGGAACAGTGCTATACTACATTTTCTAGATTGCAAATCTCATGGAAAAGCCAGCAAATATCGAAAATAATTGTTGCTGCTCCACCCTCCACAACTCAGTTCCCCAGTGCTCTTTCTATAAGAGTTCACAAAGAAGTCAGGGCTTCAGTTTATACGAGTTAAGCATGGTCATAAACTAAATCAACCCAGTGGTGTAAAACAAAAACCACACATTCTCTCGATCACATCTACAGATGCGCAGGGGCCTGCTGACCGGCCTCTGTGGCTGGAGGCTTTGCTTGCTGTCTAAGCGCAGCCGGTCCCAGCTCCTTACTAGGGCTGTACTCAACTCTCCCCGTCTGCATTCCTCCCCATTTACTTTGTAAATTTTCAGAAAACAAGCATGCAAGCATTAAGATCTACAAAGTAAGGCAGTCCTGGAAAAAAAGAAACCAGATTCACAAATTTTAAGTTATTGAAACAATTATTTTAATCATACATTAAACTAAAAATCAAGTAACGGTGAGATGGCTCAAAAGGCAAAAATCACTCAAAGATGGAGAACTGAGTTTGGTCCTCAGAAACCAAGAAAGATGAAGGAGAAAACTGACTTCCACACACGTGCTGTGGTAGGCATGTACTCACACATAGATCATGAACACACATATCATACACACATATATTGTGAACACACATATCATGAAAACATACATATATCATGAACACATATGTCATGAACACACATCATGAGCATATACATATGTATCATGAAAGTATACATATCATGAATATGTATATATACCATGAATACATGCACATATCATGAACACATACATACATGTCATGAATTCACATATCGTTACTACATAGGCCATGAACACACATGCATAACCATGTATTGTATGCATATCATGAATACACACATATACCATGAACTATATATACATGTCATGAATACACACATATCATGAATACAAATACCATGAACACACATATCATGAGTATATACACATATCATGAATACACACACATAAACCATGAACATACGCATATCATAAACATAAACAGAATAATAAAATTCAAAAATTTTTAATCAAGATATCATAATTTTTAAGAACTTACAAACAAATGTGTGTATCCATCACTCATTAGCCAAGGATGAAACTGTAGAAAAATAAAAACATTTAGAATTTTATTAATTTTTTTAAAGATTCCTAAATTTTTACAATGATTAATAGCATCAAAAGTCTATGTTAAATTTCAGCACTCAGGAAGCTGAGGCAGGAGGACCATGATGAGTTTGAGGCACAAAAATGAAATATGTAGAGAAGTCTTCTCTAAAAATTTTTCCTATATATTATAAAATAAGGCTTAAGTCATTTATCTAAATTTTCTTCATAAGAATTAAAAATAACAAATTATTCTATTAGGAGAAGTAAGAAATTAAAGACAAATAAAACTGATTTAAAAGAAAAAAGAAAAGGCATCAGAAGCAAATTTGGTTCCATGGGGAGAAAAAATCCAAAATATCTCTACATACCCCACAGATGTAATTTCATTTTGTTGTGCTTTGCTTTGCTTGTTTTCTTCAAGATAGGGTCTGACTATGTAACCCTGGCTGTACTGGAACTCACAGAGATCTGCCTGCCTCTATCTCCCAAGTGCTAGGATTAAAAGAATGTACCACTACACCTGGCTTACCAAGTGATTTTTTAAAAAGAAAACATAACATCATATTTATTACAATTTTAATTGCAATTTCATTTTACATTTTAATTATATGTGTGTTAATCTTCAAATAGTGTGACCAAATTCAGCCAGTTTATAGTCTCTGAATTATTTTTAGTAATTTGTTCATATATTTTAACTTAGTAAGACCCCATGTTGAGATAAACATCCACCCATTTTTTAGAGTTCATTTCTTCTTATATTTAACTTTTCAATACTTCTGGAATTTATTCTGGTCCAAAGAAAAGGCTTTACTTCTTTTTCTTTTTGTTAATCCATTGTCCTTTTGATAGTTTTAAGCCTAAATTATCCAACAGCTGTGAGAGGAGCACCGTGATCAAGATTAATAGGTGTGAGTAAATTAAATTCAGGAAAGAGACCGTAAACCGTGGCAAAGGATGCAGATTGGGGTTCTTCTGAAAAGAATGCTTCATCCAATAGGCTGACGACAGCCGGAGGCACCATATTCGGGAATACAGACAATCCTCATGTTCTCCCTCAAGGTCACCCAAAACACACTTCATCATCAACTGGAAAATATATTAATAAAATACCTGAAGAAAGTTCATTTCCAGGTTGACCAAGGCAAGTAACTACAGGGTTTATAAACCATCAAAACATAATTTAGAATCTCAACTTTGTAAAAATGTTCTAATTCATTCAGGCTTTGAAAAACAGACTCAAACAGTTCCAAAGTTTTCAATGGCTTATCTCATGACAATATAAACTGATTTTTTATTGGAATTCTTATCATGTACAACGTTGTCAGCAGCAAATGGCATATAAATCACAAATAAATAGAATTTTTCCATCTCCTGTAATGTGAAAGCCATGCTTGGCTAGCCAAATACATGTTTTCTTACACTCAGGAAAGGAATTCACCTCGGTCATTTAATCACACCTTTGAGAAGTGTTTTTATATGGAAGCAGTCCTAATGTAATTTGTATAAATTTGTACGGAGCTCATGTTCTCTGCACTTCCTTGGTAATAAAAAAAAAAAAAAACAATGGGAAATTTGTCTCAGTATAACAGAACATTGGAAACACTTTTCTATCCAGATAAACAAGTTGTTTTAATCTGCACATCATGATAAAAACTATCCCATATCAAATCCTGATTCCTGACATTTTACCTCTTCCCACTTCATGGAACTGCTATTGGAACGTGGACTTTGGAGTAACCGAAATCTGCTTTCCTGGGCCATGGTAGAGAAAAAATGGCTTCAAAATAAACGCTCTCTTATTCCCTTTAACTGAGAGCTTCAGTTTTTACATTGACAATAACAAGTATTAGCATATGATTTTGGAAGGGCACAATTAATTTGATGATAGCGGTAAGGAGATTGCAGTGAGTCTAATATAAATGATTGCTTAGCTTCTACATGTCAGATATTTGCATCTACTGTAATAAATGAGTCATTGAATGGGAACTAAGAAACCCTGACTTAGAATCCCATTTACCCACTTTGCTAACCACATATATTTAAACATTTTACCTCTTTCTTGAAGCACTCAAAAATACATGTCTGTTTAATCTTGATAAAGACCTTGTGGGTTCATTGGAGCACCGGACAGAAATATCAAGGTCCAAATCAGGAGCAGAAGAAGAGAGAGCACGAGCAAGGAACTCAGGACAGCAAGGGGTGCACCCACACACTGAGACAATGGGGATGTCCTATTGGGAACTCACCAAGGCCAGCTGGCCTGGGTCTGAAAAAACCTGGGATAAAACCGGACTCTCTGAACACAGCGTACAATGACTACTGAGAACTCAAGAACAATGGCAAGGGGTTTTTGATCCTACTGCACGTACTGGCTTTGTGGGAGCCTAGGCAGTTCTGGATGGAGGTGGGTGGTTCTTGGACTTCCCACAGGGCAGGGAACCCTGATTGCTCTTTGGGCTGACGAGGGAGGGGGACTTGATTGGGGGAGGAGGAGGGAAATGGGAGGCGGTGGCGGGGAAGAGACCGAAATCTTTAATAAATAAATATTAAAAAAAAGATCTTGTGGGTAATCTATCTCAGGATGGCAGCATGAGGGGAGGTTTCTTGTGGTTCTTCATCTAAATACATTAGTAATTGAGGCAAACAAAAATTGATAGCTGATCTTGCTTAAGATTCACGATAAGAGGGCAAGCAACAATGAATACAGTTGACAACACGCATACACACAAGCACACACAAAACCACACACAAGTTCTCATCTCAAAGAGAATAAAGGATGATTTATTTTGGAGCAAATATGAATGACCCAGACCCAGGAATCAAGAGCCAGGTTACCGCAGGTTCCAGGTTCCATAGTGGAAGGAGTTTCACCAAGTTTTACAGTAGAAGAACAAAGTCACAAATCAAGGTAACTTGAGAATACCTTGGTGGATGCCACAGGGAAGCGGGCTCGCAGCCTTGCAGACAGGCCTCAGGTGTCATCTAGTATGGTCTTAGCCCTTTGATCTGTGGAGAATAAAGTTTTGTTATGTTAATATATTCTGAAGCTGTTTCTCAGGTTGTTGGGTATGACACAGAGCAGGCAAGGAAGGCCTCTTTTAGGGGCGCTAAATATAGCCTGAGACAAAATGTAAATAGACCCCCAGACTTGTATCATTTCAAACTCTCCACATTCCTAGAAGTTTTAATGAGTCTACCAGCCTTAGTGCACCTAGCTCCTTTCCAGGAATTTTCTTTGACCCATGGAATGGGTTGTATTTTAGCATATAGTATTCTTCAATACAGTAATACATTCAGTAACAGTCATGACCAGAGATGAGTATATTTTAGTGATAAGCAAAAAAAAATACATTCACAAACAAAATAATAGCAACTTTTTAATTTGAATTTTGCTTCACTATTATAAATATTAAGCATTGCTATTTGGTCCAAGTGGTCTTATAGGACGACAGAACTGAAATAACTTGCGTTGTTACTGTTACAATCATTGGCCTATCAGCCTTTATTTCTTTCTTTTTTTTTTTTTTTATTTTATTTTATTTTATTTTTTTTTATTTATTTATTAAGGATTTCTGCCTCCTCCCCGCAACCGCCTCCCATTTCCCTCCCCCTCCCCCGATCAAGTCACCCTCCCTAGTCTGCTCGAAGAGCAATCAGGGTTCCCTGACCTGTGGGAAGCCCAAGGACTGCCCACCTCTATCCAGGTCTCCTAAGGTGAGCATCCAAACTGCCTAGGCTCCCCCAAAGCCAGTACGTGCAGTAGGATCAAAAACCCTCTGCGATTGTTCTTGAGTTCTCAGTATTCCTCATTGTCCTCTATATTCAGCCAGTCCGGATTTATCCCATGCTTTTTCAGACCCAGGCCAGCTGGCCTTGGTGAGTTCCCGATAGAACATCCCCATTGTCTCAGTGTGTGGGTGCACCCCTCGCGGTCCTGAGTTCCTTGGTTCCTTGCTCGTGCTCCGTCTCCTTCTGCTCCTGATTTGGACCTTGAGATTTCTGTCCCGTGCTCCTCTGTCTCTGTCTCCTTTCATCGCCTGATGAAGGTTAATATTTATGAGGATGCCTATGTGTTTGTCTTTGGGTTCACCTTCTTACTTAGCTTCTCTAGGAACATGCATTATAAGCCCAATGTCCTTTAGTTATGGCTAGAAACCAAATATGAGTGAGTACATCCCATGTTCCTCTTTTTGGGTCTGGCTTACCTCACTCAGGATAGTGTTTTCTATTTCCATCCATTTGTATGCAAAATTCAAGAAGTCCTTGTTTTTTACTGCTGAGTAATATTCTAATATGTATATATTCCATACTTTCTTCATCCATTCTTCCGTTGAAGGGCATCTAGGTTGTTTCCAGGTTCTGGCTATTACAAACAATGCTGCCATGAACATAGTTGAGCATATACTTTTGTTGTATGATAGGGCCTCTCCTGGGTATTTTCCCAAGAGTGGTATTGCTGGATCCAGGGGTAGGTTGATTCCGAATTTCCTGAGAAACCGAAACACTGCTTTCCAGAGTGGTTGCACAAGTTTGCATTCCCACCAGCAATGGGTGAGTGTCCCCCTTTCTCCACAACCTCTCCAGCAAAGGCTATCATTGGTGTTTTTTATTTTAGCCATTCTGACAGGTGTAAGATGGTATCTTAAAGTTGTCTTGATTTGCATTTCCCTGATCGCTAGGGAAGTTGAGCATGACCTTAAGTGTCTTTTGGCCATTTGAAGTTCTTCTGTTGAGAATTCTCTGTTCAACTCAGTACCCCATTTTATAATTGGATTGATTAGCCTTTTACGGTCTAGTTTCTTGATTTCTTTATATATTTTGGAGATCAGACCTTTGTCAGTTGCGGGGTTGGTGAAAATCTTCTCCCAGTAAGTGGGTTGCCTTTTTGTCTTAGTGACAGTGTCCTTTGCTTTACAGAAGCTTCTCAGCCTCAGGAGGTCCCATTTATTCAATGATGCCCTTAGTGTCTGTGCTGCTGGGGTTATACACAGGAAGTGGTCTCCTGTGCCCATGTGTTGTAGAGTACTTCCCACTTCCTCTTCTATCAGGTTCAGTGTGTTCGGACTGATATTGAGGTCTTTAATCCATTTGGACTTGAGTTTTGTGCATGGTGATAGATATGGATCTATTTTCATTCTTTTACAGATTGACATCCAGTTTTGCCAGCACAATTTGTTGAAAATGCTGTCTTTTTTCCATTGTATACTTTTAGCTCCTTTATCGAAAATCAGGTGCTCATAGGTTTGTGGGTTAAAGTCAGGGTCTTCTATTCGATTCCATTGGTCTACTTCTCTGTTTTTATGCCAATACCATGCTGTTTTCAATACTGTAGCTCTATAATAGAGTTTGAAGTCAGGGATGGTAATGCCTCCAGACAATCCTTTATTGTATAAGATTGTTCTGGCTATCCTGGGTTTTTTGTTCCTCCATATAAAGTTGATTATTGTCTTCTCCAGATCTGTGAAGAATTTTGATGGGATTTTGATGGGGATTGCATTGAATCTATAGATTGCTTTTGGTAGAATTGCCATTTTTACTATGTTGATCCTCCCAATCCAAGAGCAAGGGAGGTCCTTCCATTTTCTGGTGTCTTCTTCAATTTCTTTCTTCAAAGACTTATAGTTCTTGTCGAATAGGTCTTTCACTTCCTTGGTCAGGGTTACCCCTAGATATTTTATGCTATTTGTGGCTATCGTGAAAGGTGATGCTTCTCTGATTTCCCTCTCTGTTTCCTTATCCTTAGTGTAAAGGAAGGCAACTGATTTTTTGGAGTTGATCTTGTATCCTGACACATTACTAAAGGTGTTTATCAGCTGTAGGAGTTCTTTGGTAGAATTTTTGGGATCACTTATGTATACTATCATATCATCTGCAAATAATGAAAGCTTAACTTCTTCCTTTCCAATACAAATCCCCTTGATCTCCTTATGTTGTCTTATTGCTATTGCTAGAACTTCAAGCACTATATTGAAGAGGTATGGAGAGAGTGGACATCCTTGTCGTGTTCCTGATTTTAGTGGGATGGCTTTGAGTTTTTCTCCGTTCAATTTAATGTTAGCTGTTGGCTTGCTGTAAATAGCTTTTATTATATTTAGGTAGGATCCTTGTATCCCTATTCTCTCCAAGACCTTTATCATGAAGGGGTGTTGAACTTTGTCGAATGCTTTTTCAGCATCTAATGAAATGATCATATGATTTTTTTCTTTCAGTTTATTTATATGGTGGATTACATTGATAGATTTTCGTATGTTGAACCAGCCCTGCATCTCTGGGATGAAGCCTACTTGATCATAATGGATAATTTTTCTAATGTGTTCTTGGATTCGGTTTGCCAGTATTTTGTTGAGGATTTTTGCGTCGATGTTCATGAGTGAGATTGGCCTGTAATTCTCCTTCCTGGTTGAGTCTTTGTGTGGTTTTGGTATCAAAGTAACTGTAGCTTCATAGAAGGAGTTTGGTAATGACCCTTCTGTTTCTATATTGTGGAATACATTAAGGAGTATAGGTATTAACTCTTCTTGGAAGTTCTGGTAGAATTCCGCATTGAAACCATCTGGTCCTGGGCTTTTTTTGGTAGGGAGGTTTTTGATAACCTCTTCTAATTCTTCGCGACTAACAGGTCTGTTTAGATTGTTCACCTGGTCCTGGTTTAACTTTGGTATATGGTATTTATCTAAAAAAGTGTCCATTTCTTTTATATTTTCCAGTTTTGTGTTATACAGGCTTTTGTAGTAAGATCTAATGATTCTCTGAATTTCCTCTGTGTCTGTGGTTATGTCCCCCTTTTCATTTCTGATCTTATTTATTTGTGTGTTCTCTCTCTGTCGTTTAATTAGTTTGGATAGGGGTTTGTCGATCTTGTTGACTTTCTCCAAGAACCAGCTTTTTGTTTCATTGATTCTTTGGACTGTTTTCTGTGTTTCTATTTTGTTGATTTCGGCCCTCAGTTTTATTATTTCCAATCTTCTACTTCTCCTGGGCGCGTCTGCTTCTTTTTTTTCTAGAGCTTTCAGGTGTGTTGTTAAGTCCCCAATGTATGCATTTTCCGTTTTCTTTAAGTGGGCACTTAGTGCTATGAACTTTCCTCTTAGCACTGCTTTCATTGTGTCCCATAGGTTTGAGTATGTTGTCTCTTTATTTTCATTAAATTCAAGGAAGACTTTAATTTCTTTCTTAATTTCTTCCTTGACCCAGGTGTGGTTCAGTAGTTGACAGTTCAGTTTCCATGAGTTTGTCGGCTTTCTGTGGGTATCATTGTTGTTGCCTTCTAACTTTAATCCATGGTGATCAGATAGGACACAGGTGGACACTGATATTTTTTTGTATCTGTGGAGGTTTCCTTTGTTTCCAAGTATGTGGTCAATTTTTGAGAAGGTTCCATGAGCTGCAGAGAAGAAGGTATATTCTTTCCTATTTGGGTGGAATGTCCTATAGATGTCTGTTAAGTCCATTTGCTTCATTACCTCCAATAATTCTCTTAATTCTCTATTAGGTTTCTGTCTGATTGACCTGTCCCTTGTAGAGAGAGGTGTGTTGAAGTCTCCTACTACTAGTGTGTGTGGTTTGATGTCTGCTTTGAGTTCTAGTAATATTTCTTTTACATAAGTAGGTGCTTTTATATTGGGGGCGTAGATATTCAGAATTGAGACGTCATCCTGATGAATTGTTCCTGTTATGAGTATAAAGTGACCATCTCGGTCTCTTCTGATTGATTTTAGTTTGAAGTCAGTTTTGTTAGAAATTAATATGGCCACACCTGCTTTTTTCTTAGGACCATTTGCTTGAAACACCTTTTCCCAACCCTTTACTCTGAGTAGGTGCCTGTCTTTGTGGTTGAGATGTGTTTCTTGCAAACAGCAGAATGTTGGATCCTGTTTTCGTATCCAATCTTTTAGCCTGTGCCTTTTTATAGGTGAATTGAGCCCATTAATATTAAGTGATATTAATGACCAGTGGTTGTTTACTCCGGTTATTCTTATTGCTTTTGGTTATAGAGATTGTGTGTCTCCCTTCTTTGAGATGTGCTGGTGAAGGGTCACTAGATGCCCGGGTTATTGTAGGCAGTGTTGGCAGTGTTGGATTCCCTGGGTTGTGATTTTCCTTCTATTACTTTCTGTAGGGCTGGATTTGTGGCTACGTATTGTTTAAATTTATTCTTATCCTGGAATGTCTTGATTTCTCCATTTATAGTGAACGAAAGCTTGGCTGGGTATAGTAGTCTGGGCTTGCATCCATGGTCTCTTAGCTTCTGCAGAACATCTATCCAGGACCTTCTGGCTTTCATAGTTTCCATAGAGAAGTCAGGTGTAAGTCTGATCGGTTTACCTTTATAAGTTACTTGCCCTTTTTCCTTTGCAGCTCTTAATATTCTTTCTTTAACCTGTATATTTTGTGTTTTGATTATTATATGGCGAGGAGATGTTTTTCTTTGATCCAGTCTGTTTGGTGTTCTGTATGCTTCTTGAATATTTAAGTGAATATCTTTCTTTAAGTTGGGAAAGTTTTCTTCCATAATTTTGTTGAATATATTTTCTGGGCCTTTGAGCTGTGACTCTTCTCCTTCATCTATACCTATTATTCTTAAGTTTGGTTTTTTTATTGTGTCCCATATTTCCTGAATGTTTTGTGTTGAGAATTTGTTGGTTTTGCTGTTTTCTTTGATCTGTTCGTTTATTTTCTCTATGGTGTCTTCAGCATCTGAGATTCTTTCTTCTATCTCTTGTATTCTATTGATTATGCTTGTTTCTGTAGACTCTGCTCGTTGACCTAGATTTTCCATATCCGGCTGGTCCTCAGTTTGTATTTTCTTCCTTGCCTTCATTTCAGTTTTCAATTCTTGAACTGTTTCCATTACCTGTTTGATCGTTTTATCTTGGTTTCCCAGGGTATCATGTACATATTTACTCATTTCTTCAAACTTTTTGTTATACTTCTCATCCATTTCTATAAGGGCATTTTTTACATGTTGTTTAAGGGACTCTATTGCGTTCATAAAGTCAATTTTTTCCACTTCTTCTGTGTTAGATTGTTCAAATACTTCTGTTGTAAGATCCTTGGGTTCTGGTGTTTTCATGTTGTTTTTCAGATTATTGGGTGGGTTCTTGCCTTGGCGTCTGCCCATCTCCTCCTATTAATCCTATCTAATAGGTCTTTTAAAAACCGGATCAGGTTTCCCTGCTGGCCCAGGGCTCCGCTTACAAAATGCCCTCGCTCTGTTTCCTGGTTTCTGCCGCAGGCCAAGAACCCTCTCACCCCTCCGAAGTGTCTTCAGGACAGGACCAGGCTCCCCGTTTGCCAGTGACCTGGCCAAACCAAGGCCTACCTCTTTGATTTGATTGTAGTAGGGCGATCTGTTCTCCTTATTGCCCGCCTGACTCTGCTGCTTGCGTCTGCTGCCGGGCTGGTCTCCCAAAGCCTCTTCCTGAATGCGGTGTCACTCCGCCGCGTCTGGCCGCCGGCGCTCCGCCGCGTCTGGCCGCCGGCGCTCCGCCGCGTCTGGCCGCCGGCGCTCCGCCGCGTCTGGCCGCCGGCGCTCCGCCGCGTCTGGCCGCCGGCGCTCCGCCGCGTCTGGCCGCCGGCGCTCCGCCGCGTCAGCCTTTATTTCTAATCTACTGTTTAAACACGTGATTTTTATAAAGCTGTGAATTTGCCTAGAGGCAGTTCAAATGATTCTGACACATTTTAAATTACTAATGGAACTAGTAAAGCTATTGGGACTCAAAGGTCAAGATTTCAAGTAGCAGTTCTCAAAGATAATTTCACATAAAGTGCTATATTTATTAATAATTACATTTAGAAATACATTTTAATGTGTTTAACTGAACCCAAATGTGGACAGCTCTACTAAAGCTCCAGAGTAATTACAGCAATTGTTTCTAACTAAGAACTCTCAATATAAAAATTTCCTCATCATAGGCATTGTTTAGTATTTATTCATTATGCTCATAAAAGCAAGCCAATATTTAATACATATATATAATGCATAGTCTACAGATTCACCATGTCTTGTTTTTTTTCCCACATCCACAGAAGATGAGTCTTATCCTGACCTGTTCCTGAGACGACCACTAAATTTGCATTACATCACTCTACTTCAAAACGAGGGTTTTTAAAATTTCCCAGACTCTCGAAACTTCCACTGATCCCTCTTCTTCACTTTTAGCAGGTGGTGTAACATGATAATCCACTGAGAAATCTAAAGCAATCAAGAGATGTTTCTTTGCTCTTCTTGCTAGAATCCATGTCTCCAAGGTCTTTCTATGCTGTGTCCTCTTCCCCACTTAGAGCCTTTGCTCTTCAAATTTTCCCTCTCTCTCCTGAACTCGGCCTTTTTCCTCTTATTCAAATACTGTGAATTAAAAGGTACAGCAAAGGAAACAATCAGGTAAAGAAAATGGTAAGAAAAAATCCTACGTCTACATATGACAAAAGAATAGTAGGTTGAATACATAAAGACTCCGAAACTAAATAATAGTTCTAACAATGCAATCAGTAATAGCCAAGGGATCCTCTCTCTCTCTCTCTCTCTCTCTCTCTCTCTCTCTCTCTCTCTCTCTCTCTCTCTCTCTCTCTCTGTGTGTGTGTGTGTGTGTGTGTGTGTGTGTGTGTGTGTGTGTGTTTCTAAGATTCCAAATAGCTCTCCTACTCTCCTCCAGTCTCACCACAGACTAGTAATCACAGTCATCATAGAGACAGACCTTCTTGTCCATCAGCCTCTACAGGTGGCGATACTTATTCTTTCTGGGTTTCCTCAGCTACCCTCACTGAGCCCCATTAGAAGAAGTTGCAGCTGCCAGGCTGAACTCTTCCACCAGTGGTTTGAGTGTCACCTCTGAGGATTTTTCTCACCTAAAATCCCTACCTGTCCCTTTTAGTCTCCACTTCCTGTGTGTTGGCATCTCATTCTTCATGTCCAGGATACCCTAATGTTTCTATTTTGCTCTATCTGCCTGCAAACACTTGTGAGACTAGTTGTCTCAAGCAAATCTCCTTTGCTGAAATACCATTTCCATTTAGCTCACCTTATCCTCACTACATCATTCCAAGCTTTAAATGCTCTCTGTATTCTGTAATCCCCAAGTGTGCACACACAGCTTCCTCTCCAGTCCAGACTCACATACCCAACTGCCCACACTAATGCATGTCACAAAGTGAAATCTTAACAGACCCTAAAAGATAACTGCAATGGTTGGCCTTTGTTGCCAACTAGATTAGGCGATGCCTAGGAGCAGTAAAATGAGCATTTGCTTGTCTGTGGGCTTATTTTCAGAAAGGTTTGACATGGGAAATAGTAGTGGGAGACCACCCCATCAGTGTGAGTAGCCCCATTCAATCAGTAGCAGCCTCAAAAAAGTTAATTGAGTTGATGTCAGAAGGCAGGTGGAGGAAGCCAATGTATGGACCTGAGTGTGTCCATACCTTCTGCCATCGTTCGCTGACATCAGATGCCAATATATTTGGCTTTTAACATAGACTCAACACCAGGAACTTCTAGACTTCAGGCACTGGGTTAGGAGTGTTGAGGTGCCCAGTTTCTTTAACTCATAAGCTACCAGGTTCTCTGCCTGTCTTGCTGTACACAGCTATTGCTGGACAAGACAGTCCCATGATGTAAACCAGTCTGAAATTTTCCGTTTATTCTTCTGTGTTTGATGTATGTGTGGATAGGTTCGGTTCCATAACGCAATAACAATTTTCCTTCTCAAACTTTTCTACCTCTATAAATGACACATTTACCCACAACCCTAAGACAAAAACAGTCACTTTTGATTTTTCTCTTTTAGTACACAGCATATTTCCGATCCATAATGAAGGCTTGTCAATCTACCATCCAAGCACATGCCAACCAGGGTTGGAGAACGGGCTCAGCAGTTGAGAGCATTTGTTGCTCTTACAGAGGAACTAGACTCAGTTCCCTGCCCACATGTGGTGGCTAACAAACATCTGTAAGTCCAGTCCCAGGGGCTCTGACATCCTCTTATAATCCCTGCAAGCACTGCACACAAGTGATGGACATACACACATGGAGGCAAAACACTCAGACACATAAAATTAAATAAATAGACAAATAAATAATGTTGAACATACCAACCAAAATTATCACCATCTACTATGATCTATTATTATGTTTTACTAAAATTTCTCAGTCACAACCTGGCTAGTCTTTTTTATTTCATTTTCGTTCTCATTGGTTTGTTCTGTATAAATACCGAGTGGTAATTATAAAAAAATAAGTCACAAGTCATTAGTTTCCCATAGTAGTTGGAGCCAAACCTTGAATATTTCCTTATCCCTCGTGTCATCTCTTCCAGCTCCTGCAGTATTTCCTGTATTCTCAATTATCTTACCCTTTGTGTCTCCATATTGCACTCCAACTGTCTATCTCCTCTCTCCACTTCATCTTCGTTGGCCTTCTGCTGTTTCTCAAGTACACCAATAACAAATCTCCAAGCTATTGCCTTTAGGAATCTCTGGGATATCTTTGGCCCTGCCTTTCCCTGAGAACTTCATTATGAGAACTCTATTCAGAGAGACACTGACTGGTCACTGCAGTCTGACACAGCCGCTGCTCTAGTCCTTGACTCTGCTTTGATTTATTTTTGTCCTAGCTTTTCTCCTTACCAGAATTCCTATAATAAATACATCTGTCTTTTTCATTCTGTTTGTACCTCTCACTATAAGTTGAAATCAAAGGCTGCGATTTCTTCACCCAGTTTCAATTAGTGATTAAAAGAAAAAGGATAAATGAATATATTAAAGTAGAAAAGAATCTTTTTAGACAAGAGAATAGGATCTCTGGCCTGGGTGGAGATATAACATTCCAGTTAGGTCAGATTAAACACTTAGCCAAAAGTGTTTAAAGTCCTGGGAAGGCAGACTCGCCCTAAGTTGCACTAAAGAGAAGCAGAATAATTAGTCACTTAATGAGATCCTGTGCTTTTCCCACCCAGAATTTCCACCCAGCTACAGCAGCTTACCCTGCTACAGCCATGTAGCCTCAAAAGTCTGTCCGTTTTATTATTTATTCAGAAAAGCATAGCTTCTCCTTTTAGTTTTTCTACCATTGCTTTCAAGCCTGCTTTCCTTTAACAGTTTGGGTTTTCCTTCTTTGGGGCTTGCTTATTCTTTCTCTAAAGCCATCCTCCCCACTATGTGGCTGCTCGTTGGCCATGTGTGTGACCTCCACGGCAGCCTAAACAGTGTGGCTTTTTATAATTCTCTTCTCCTTCATTCTCCTTCTCCAGGAAGAAACTGAGACTTACATCTCACCAACCCTGCATTTTTTCTCTTAAACATTAATAAAATTACCCTTCAGATTCTACTTGAGTCTATTCTTCCATTCTTTTATTAATGAGACTAAGAACCCCATGAGGGATGCCTTGTTTCCCCTGTATCTGGTAAGAGGGAAGAAAAAAAGGAACAAAAGAAGAAAAACGATGCTATAAAATGTCCATTTTAAAGTTTTACTGTGCTTTTAGGGTAGGAGGCAAATACCTAGAAATAGAATGGCTTGTTCGTAAGTTAAGCAAAGTCTGACCTTAAAGAAGGATTGGTGAGTGGTTTACCAACATTATTGAGTCATTTCCCTGACCCTCACTGAGAGGAGTAGCCTAACTCAGCTGTCCTTTATTTTTAAATAGCAGAAGAGGTTTGACAGCTTCCTCCAAGCTATTAGAATTGTCAACAATATCAGAAGACACAGTGAGAGTTGAGCTAGAGAGGAAGAAGGCTGTGAGAAGCTAGTTTAGAAGGAGGGCTCATTGACATGCTGCATGCCCACGGACACCCAAGGGGAAGCAATGGGATTGTCTGACCCCACGGCTGAAGGAGGTGCCTGGCAGGAAGCCCAAGCTTCTACAGCTGCTCTAGGAGGAGCTCATGCCAGAGCCTGAAACACCTGGAAAAAAGCCAGGGAATCAGGGCCGCGCAGAACCTGGGCTGCACGTGGTGAGCTGCTCAGGTCTACAAATGGATAAGTTACTCATGAAAGAAAGCACTTGGATTGAAATCATCAGAGATCTCTAGGAGGGTGGAGGAATCCCAGTAACGAGAAACTCTTACGGTGCTCATGTGCCGAATGTATCTGTTTCTCTATATAGGTGGGATGAAATACGATGACTGGGCAACTTAGAGATGAAAGAGTTTATTTGGGCTTATACTACCAGAGTAATAAGACTTCATCATAGCCGGAAGTCACAGCAACAAAGGGCAGGCACGGCAGAGGGAAGGGGAAGGATAGAGTGCGCATCCTCAATTGAGAACAGGAAGCTGAGAGGGCAAACTGGATATGACGAAAAGTCTGAATCTCAAAGCAGCCTCCCCCTTTACATACTTCCTCTAGCAAGACCGCACCTCCTAAATATCTCCAAACACCAACACTAACTGAAGATCAAATGTTCAAATACTAGAGTCGCTGGGAGAGGCTATAATTCAAACCACCACACTGAGGAATGGCAATTAAGAAATCTGAGAAATGAGGCTCGTGCAAGAAGTCGTAAGTCAGCCATCCAACGGTCATAAGGAACAAAATCAGCCTGTGGGCCTTCTAAGTAGTTCAAGCAAGCTCCATGTGCCCTTGTACCCCTTCCTCCAACCCACCTGCACCAACTATAGAAAGACCAGAAGTCTGAGCTAGCAAGCAGCAGAGAAAGAGAAGGCGGTTTTAAGACCATCTACACCCCTCATCATAGCCAGGTTGATCACCGGAAACTAAAGATTCAATTTTAAATCAAGTTTTGAGTTTTCACTATTAAAAATGTTTGTCCTACTCTATGTATATAGCACGAATTCTAATTGGTCTTAATAATAAAAACTTGGAGTAAGCTATCAGGTGGCGAAAGCTGAAGGATCAGAGAAGCAGAGTAGCCAGCCACTTGAGTTCTTACCTCTACCAGTGCTCAGAGCAAAGGGGCCATCCTGTCCTCGGACTGCCTCCTCAGACTGCCTCCTCAGACTGCCTCCTCAGACTGCCTCCTCAGACTGCCTCCTCAGACTGCCTCCTCAGACTGCCTGCCTAGACTGCAACCTCAGACTGACTGCTGTTCAGACTGTTCCTCAGACTGCACAGAGCTCCTGTCTTCTCCCACCTTATGTTCCTCTCTCCGCCCAGCCCTATCACTCCTGTCTCCACCTCCCTAGTGCTGGGATGAAAGGCGTGTGATCCCAAGTGCTGACGTCATCTTTATGTGAGCTCTGTTTCTCTTTTAGACGGGATCAATTTCATTAGTCCAAGGTTGGACTTGAACAAACAGAGATCCCTCTGCCTCTGTCTCCCAAGTCCTGGGATTAAAGGTGTGTGCCTCCACTGCCTGGCCTCTAGTGGTTTAGCTCTGCACTCTGATCTTCAGGCAAGTTTTATTTGTTAAAACACAAAATATCACCACACTTTTAAATCAAGATTGTGCTTTGTAACTTATTAAGATAACTTTGAAGGAGAGAGAACTTCACTATTCCCTTAATTTTAAAAGGGAAAATAAATAGTTTTGCTGTGATTCTATTGCTACGAATTATGCTTATATCAACTCGGTGTACATGTAGGCATGCTGTGGATATGAACATATTATATGATAAACATATTCATTATATATATTGTTAGGACAATTTTGTAGCTTGGCTTGTTTCCTATAGAAGTGCATTTTCCCCTTCTCAACAGATACTATGCAACAGTCTTGCTCCAATTATACCCAGGGCACCCTCACATAAAGAGAGGTTCTCAGACATAAAAATATTCAGGCTTTGGGATAAAACCGGACTCTCTGAACATAGCGGACAATGAGGACCACTGAGAACTCAAGAACAATGGCAATGGGTTTCTGATCCTACTGCACGTACTGGCTTTGGGAGAGCCTAGGCAGTTTGGATGCTCAACTTACTAGACCTGGATGGAGGTGAGGGTTCCTTGGACTTCCCACAGGACAGGGAACCCTGATTGCTCTTCGGGCTGAGGGGGGGGGGGGTACTTAATTGGGGGAGGGGGAGGGAAAAGGGAGGCGGTGGCGGGGAAGAGACAGATATCTTTAATAAATAAATAAATTTTAAAAAATGAAAAATATTCAGGCCTAGTGAACTAATATCTATTTAAACAAGACTCCTCCCACCCCCGTGCCATGATTTATAATGTTCCAGCATTGGCTAACATCTTAAAAGGGTCATGTAAGCATTTCTTCCCAGCTCTACCTTCAGCAGCATTACTTTGGGAAATGAGACCATCTATGGTGAAATACTGATGTCGTAGAAACAAACACTCAACTTCAAGCTCTTTCCAAAAACCAGTAATTAAATATTTACCAAGATACCACTTGGCACACAGCGTTATTTTTCATCATTGCATAGTAGAATTTTGGGAGCAAAAATCCGCATTTCACATGCTCCACACTCAGCTGCATATTCTACTGTTGTAAGCAAAGCTGACGCTGTTAGTAAAACATAAAGTTTTTTATGGATCTTTTCACTTGACCCTTTTCACATCTAAAAGATAAATTTCTAAATGCGATTCCTTCCTATTTATATGATTTGTCTTGGCACAAATGATCAATTTTCCCCTTGCTTTTATCTTTACGGTTAATCTTGAGTCAGTCTTTTTTCACAACTACCCGAGAAATTGTCTAACTAAAAGCGGGCAAGTCCCTGCTGACAATCTAAACACTGAGCATGTTAACTCTGATTATTTTTCCTTCCCTGTTTTCAGCTTATCTCACCTATGATATCATTCTCCTTCTCCCGCATCTTCTTTCTGTATCTTTCTCATCCTAACCTCAGCTGTTCCTACTCTTAGCGTCCTATAAATTCCCCAAAAGTATATTGTAAAAGTTATACATGTTTATGTGTGCACATTTTTCTTGAGGAAGCTCTAACCATATGCTACTAATGGTCCATTTTAAGTAGAAATTTCAGGTAATAAATTCACATGAAATCCAACATAGAGGAAGAAAATAGCACAGGCCTAAAAGATGTCTCCATAAATGCAATGATGGAATCTCCAAATAGAGGGCATTAGCAGGTCTTACTTCCATAAGTGAGTGTGTTACATTATATGCGATCATTTTCTCCTGGGCAGTTGACACTCACCCATCTACTTGCCAGCTATTAACTGTTACCTACAATTGCTCATTTTTCTACTATCAAATATTTATCTAGTAAAGATCCTATTATGGTAGAAGCAATGCTTTCCAGCAGAAAAAAAAAACCTAAATCTTATTTGGCAGAGAAAGAATATGTGGAATCAAATAAACCAGAGTCTCTAGCCAGGCTATGCCCGGAGACACTGGCATGTCTATCTATTCACTCAGTCTGTCACAGTGAGATGTACTTTGGTAAAGTGCACTGTGGTTCATATTTAATTTCCTTTTATTCTCTGGTAAAAATATAAAAGAGAAGCAGCTGGGGGAAAAAGTCTTTGGAACTTCGAAAAAGTCTGTGGAAATAAAATACCGATTAATTTAGCAGTCATATAACACTCATGAAGGGGTTATAAGGAAAGAAAAGACACCCACAAAATATCAAGGCTTTGAACTTCAGAAAAAAACAATGCATTTAACATATAAATATAAATCCCACAGGGGGCTGAAACACTACGTAAGGCTCTCTATAATTCCTTTTGAAGGAGAGCACATACACTAGACTAGACTCACTAATCATTGATGGCATCCAGTTGTTCCCAAGGCATCCAAACAAGACAGTTTAATGCTTCATAATCAACCAAAGGACTGAACTGTGTACCAGGGAGAAATAAATGCAGTTATTTATGCCTTATTGATTATTCACATTTTAAGTAAATAAATTGAAGTAAGCTTCAGCAGGTTTTCATCCTACATTAGCACAAAACATAAAGTACCTGACAAATCAGAGCTAGCACTAGGCCTTCAATCTGTCAACAAATGACGGAATCTCATTTTAACACAACTGCTAGATGATCTGCACGCGCACTGAAGTGTGGGGTTACTGCTCTAGCAACTACTGAAGCAACACAATCAGGGTGCTTACATCTCTGTAGTACCCACAGAGTAAAAGTCACCATTCAACTGGGTGGAACACCCAAACCCAGCACAGACTACACTTAACCAGAACACTTACTGTACACATTATTCTTTGATTTCTTCCCTAGCACACATCAGGCCAAGGATCTGAAGGAAGATTTTGTAAAGGTGACACATTCTTGTTGGCTGATCATTTACACCCTAGAAACATGCCAACAGGCACTGGTTCTTCAATTTAATAGATGTTTATTGTATTAAACATTCAATTTTAATTCAATGTCAGACATAAGAATTATATACACTAAAACTGAAGCTGTTTTTTAGATAAATTGCTAAGGAGAGAAATTCTATTTAAGTCAACCAGTACTCTCAGAAATCAAATTAGAAAAAAAAATCTAATTTACCAAAATGATTGCATAATTGATTCTCAGGGTGGGGAAGAAATTACATCATATAAATAAACTGAAAGAAAAAAACCATATGATCATTTCATTAGATGCTGAAAAAGCATTTGACAAAATTCAACATCCCTTTATGATAAAAGTATTGGAGAGATTAGGGATACAAGGGTGATACCTAAACATAATAAAAGCTATATATAGCAAGCCGACAGCTAACATCAAATTAAATGGAGAAAAACTCAAAGCCATCCCGCTAAACTCAGGAACACGACAAGGATGCCCACTCTCGCCATACCTCTTCAATATAGTGCTTGAAGTTCTAGCAATAGCAATAAGACAACATAAGGGGATCAAAGGGATTAGAATTGGAAAGGAAGAAGTGAAACTTTCGTTATTTGCAGATGATATGATAGTGTACATAAGCGACCCCCAAAACTCCACCAAAGAACTTTTACAGCTGATAAACACCTTTAGTAATGTGGCAGGATACAAGATCAACTCCAAAAAATCAGTCGCCCTCGTATACACAAAAGATATGGAAGCAGAGAGGGAAATCAGAGAAGCTTCACCTTTCACGATAGCCACAAACAGCATAAAATATCTTGGGATAACTCTAACCAAGGAAGTGAAAGATCTATTTGACAAGAACTTTAAGGCATTGAAGAAAGAAATTGAGGAGTATACCAGAAAATGGAAGGACCTCCCTTGCTCTTGGATTGGGAGAATCAACATAGTAAAAATGGCAATTCTACCAAAGGCAATTTATAGATTCAATGCAATCCCCATCAAGGTCCCATCAAAATTCTTCACAGATCTGGAGAGGACAATAATCAACTTTATATGGAAAAACAAAAAACCCAGGATAGCCAAAACAATCCTATACAATAAAGGATTGTCTGGAGGCATTACCATCCCTGACTTCAAACTCTATTACAGAGCTACAGTGATGAAAACAGTGTGGTACTGGCATAAAAACAGAGAAGTCGACCAATGGAATCATATAGAAGACCCGAATTTTAACCCACAAACCTATGAACACCTCATTTTTGATAAAGGAGCCCAAAGTATACAATGGAAGAAAGAAAGCATCTTCAACAAATGGTGCTGGCATAACTGGATGTCAACCTATAGAAGAATGAAAATAGACCCATATCTATCACTATGCACAAAACTCAAGTCCAAATGGATTAAAGACCTCACTATCAGTCAGAACACATTGAACCTAATAGAAGAGAAAGTGGGAAGTACCCTACAACAGATGGGCACAGGAGATCGCTTCCTATGTGTAACCCCAACAGCACAGACATTAAGTACTTTTTTTAAAAAAAAAAAGAAGAAAGATAAAGATAGGGGAAGATGAGGAGAAATAAAAATCATCTATTTCTTCTAATTTCTATTATAGTTTACAGAATACTGAGAACCTAAGTCAACTGAAAATATAAATTTTTGAGGACTACTTTGCATTGAAAAATGAGAATGTTCATTGCAAGTATTTTAAGAGACAAGCTGAAGTTTTTATAAATCATAAAAACTTAATTTTATTCCTTTATAAAAACTAGAAAACAATCATTGTAGATTATAAAACATATGTCAGAGTTCTCTGGTTCATCAGAGATGCACATCAGAACATTAGGACCATGAAACAACTGTGCCCCTTTTCCTGCCTCAATTCAACCTTGTCCAATCACTTTCTTTTCTATCCCTGGTCCATTTTGCGGACAGGCACCCAGAAAACTGCATATGTAGATAGAGTTGCACCCAGTGATGGACAATTCTGCCATCAGTAGGATTGACCAAAAGGCTAGAATAAAACCCTGTGGACCTGTGGTCATTTGATTACAGTCCAAAAAGGAGTCCAATTGGCAGGAGGCATAAGCACAAATAGGGGTTAATTCTGAATTAGACAAGTCCCCCAATCTTGCAAACCCCTACTCCCTACAAGGACCATTGGTAGGAAGGCCAGAATGGAGCATGACGTGTTAGTTTGCTAGGACCACCGTAACAAATTACCACCAAACTAAGTGGCTTAACCCACCGAAGGCTACTTTCTCACTGCTCTAGAGACTGGAAATGCAGGACGGTGTTGTCATGGTTGTTTTCTTCTGAGACAAGTCAATAGCTGCTTTCTCAGTTGTTCACAAATGGCCGTGGATTTTCTGTATCTAAATCTCTTACAGGGCATAGATCAAACTGGAGTGAAGCTGGCCCTGCTGACCCCATTTTAACCTTAACTGCCTCTTTAAAAACTCTGTCTACACATTAGCCACATTTGAGATATACAGATTAGAGAGAGATTCAGATTCAACATTCGTATTTGAAGGGGACACAGTTTAACTCATAGCAATTCCCAAAGAATGGGTCCCTCTTGCCTGTGTCTAAAGGTAATGTCATGAGGTTTGTAACCTCTGGAAAAAGACTATAGACTCACTCCAATTAGAATTAAAAGACTTATTGATCAGCTGCTGGCAGGAAGAATAATCTCTGAGCCAAATTTGAGATTGTCATGTAGGAGGGTTATGGGGGAGGACTTTTAAAAGGGAAAAACCACACAAAGACTTTATCCTTGCAAGCAAGCAAAAACTGTTCTGTTCTGTCGAGTTAAGTGGTTAAGGTAACTCAAAACAATCTTTGGGTGTCTGTGTAAGCAAGTTACAGAAGTAGAGAAAGCAGTTAGTCATATCATGACAAGTAGATAGTCTGTGTATTTTGGGTTGTGGGGTGGGGGGATCACTGAGTCAGGGTTACTGGGAACTTATCTTCTAGGGAGTAGAGTCAGAGACAAACAGCTGTGGGTACCAATATGGATGCCTAGCATAAAATGGAGCTTCTTTAACCATAAAAGTAACACTAGAAATTATCCTTTCAGACCACACACAGGCATGTGCTGTGACTCTGTAAGCTGTTGCCATAGATCCTGCATATGTAGAACAACCCAAAAATCTAATATCTTTTGTAAATTTGCCACCACCACTCCAAAAATTAAAATCAAAACAGCCACACATGTGTTTAAGACTCTACAAGGCTGATTATGAGAATTTTATAATTATGCATAGTTGGGATGTTGCAGATCTATAGACAAATTATCTAGGGTTTTCTTTAATCCCCTTTAATAGCTTTTCATTGCTCCCATCTGTCTGACCAGATCTGAAAACTGTTGCAATATATTAAATTAGCATGCCAGCTTCTACCAAAAGTTAAAAAAATTAAACAGAATCTGAAACCTCCAGCAGAGAGTCTCTGTTCATCTGTAATCGGCCTACCTGGAGTTTCTCCCAAAGTGTTCCTAAAGTGTCCTATCTGTTACTTGCTTTTTGTAACCACAAAAATGTCATGAAACTGTCACTATGCTGAAACATAGTATTTAGATAAGCCTGAATCTGTGTTCCAGGCTGGTGATCTCTGATAACTGGCTGCAGAGTAAACTATGTCTTATACCCTTTGGGGTGAGAGCTGTGTTTTCATGCTGACACCTTCTATAAGGAGAGAGACAAAGAGATCTTGTACCCAACCAAGCCAGTCATGACGACCCCACCATGAAGGTTTACACAGAAGGTAAGAGGTGTGCATGAATGAACAGCATGTTGAGGTCCTCCCCACCAGCACTGTCTCAGCTCCAAGTTCCCCTCTAGCTGTACGCAGGGCCTTAACCGTTCCTTCTCTCCACAATGTCTCATATATTGCCTCAATCTCTGATAGCCAAAGGCAGGGACACAAAGTCACTGTAGAACATTCAGAATGGTTACAATTCTCCACTCTGTTTAAACATCTCAATCATGAGGTGGAATATCTCCGTATCCAAAAAACAATAATAATAATAACAGAATGAAAGTAGGAACCAAGAAGAACACATTCAGTTAGTTTCAGCAACTGTACACAAAATCTATTTCTCCAGAACTCTTAACTTTAGCTACTTTCAGAAAGGCTGGCATGTGCAATTCTATCCTGTTGTTGGTTTGAGATAAGTGTGATGGGTTGAAAGAAAATGGTCCCCAAAGGGAGTGGTACTATTTACAGGTATGGTCTTGTTGGAGGAAGTATGTCACTGTGGAGGTGGGTTTTAAGGTCTCATAAAATGCTCAAGATACCTCCACAGTATCACAGACCACCTCCTTTTACCTGCAAGATGGATGACTCTCAGCTGTTTCTCCAGCACCATGTTTGCTGGCACGCTGCTATGTCCCACCATGATGATAACGGAGAACCAGTGAACTGTAATCCAGTCACCCAAAAAATTAAAGTCCTTCATAAGAGTTGCCATGGTCATGGTGTCTCTTCACATCGATAGAAACCCTAAGATAGTGAGTACTTCTGGGTTGGCTTTAAACTTATCATCCTCCTGCTTCAGTACCCCGAGTGCTGGATTACAAGCAAGTCCTACCATTCAGGATGTGTCTTCATTTTGATTTTAGCAGTTTCTTTCTTTGTCTCTAACTAATATCTCTGAAGACATCGTTGACAATCATCTAGTATTTTTATCTAGATTGTTCTTCATTGTCAAGATGGGATATATACTGTTCTATCTGATTTAAGTGTATGTGACAGACATCAAGAAGTTAGTGCCAATAAACCCTTTGTATCCAATGTTAAGCAATTAAGAGATATAGAATGAATAGCTATTAGGTCAGGCATTAGTTTGCTCTGACCTATGGGTGATGTCCTAGCATCTTAAAAATATTACTCAGAGTCCTTTGTTAGGAACTGTATTTTAGAATGCTAGCAGACACCACTTAGTTATAAAGCCTTGCAGAGCCATAACAAACAAGAACAAATGCTCAAAGACTGAAAATTAAGTAGTTGTTTATGGAGATGCTCCTAGGCAACCAGTTTCCAACAAAGGAATGACTGAGCAAATATCTAAGAGCAGAAGCACTTGGAACATTATATAGACATGCCCACAGAACAGCCTCCCCATGGGATATTATAGTCGTGATGTAAAAACACAAAGAAAATAAATAATATTAAAATTGATGAGGGAGAAATGTCAAACTACTTACAAGGACAAGCTCACTAGAACTGAACTGTTGTTTATCTACATCTGTAAATATAAAGGAAATTTTTTTGACCTTGTTCTAAGGTTTGATGTGAGCCTAAAGGGACCCTCTAATGAGATACAGAAAACCTCAGCTTTGGCTTTTTTCTGTTCATTTTTTTTTCTAAATCAATTACTTGTATGAAATCATAGCAAACATTTTTAACTTTCAGCATAGTGCTATGAAAATAGATAATAAATCAAAAGAGAAAATAAAAATCCAAAAATATCAGAATAGGCTGGATCACTGGTAAGCAGAAATCAAAGTGAAATTTAATAGCAAGTCTGACATTTTATATCCTTGTTTATTTGCTTTTTTAATCAATTGTGCTAGAGTCTTAAGAAAACTCAATTTGACATTGGTCTTATAAGAAACACCTGAGAGTTTTAGTTGATTCCAAGCCCAATAGGAAACAAAAGTACAATGGGCATTGTTTAAAAGGGGGACTGCATTTCAGGTGCTATTGTTGTCCTGTTGTCACAGGGCAGTGATAGAGACCATCACACTCTCCATGGTTCAGACCCCATGAAACACTGCATCTAGTTTTGGGTAGCAGACAAGAAACTCTCATTGGGAAAGAACAAACCACTACAGAGACTTGGAAGGACAGAAGACCAGAAGGAAAGGGAATGGTAGGGCTCATGTGGAAAAGCTGCAAGTTGCAGGGAAGACTCACAGGTAGTAACAGTTGGAAAGAAAGAACATACAAAACCATGGAAAAGCTAAGCCACCGAGAGCTAAATCCTCATGGTTTGCAGTTTGAATACCCCAAGTAGTTATTTCTTTGATTTTTGTCTTAAATCAATTAAATTACTATTTCAGTTTAACGTATTTAAATATAAATGTTGTATTACTTACTGGTATGATTTAAGTATATCTGCCAAAGGGTCATGCCTTGGGAGCTTTGTCCTCATGAAGTAATGCTAGGAAGTGATAGAAAGTCTGAGAAGTAGAGCCTAGTAAAGCGTAGTGAGGCCACTGGGGACACTGCCCTGGTGGAGGTCCCCATTGCTCTCCAGGGACCTTGGGTTCTGTAGAAAAAACTGTTAAGAAAGAGGAATACCAGTCCCTCCTCATTCTCTCAGTCCTCTCACGGTGTCCCCATATCCATCCCTCTGTCTACCTACATCTATCTACCTCCAAACAATTTCTCTTTCTCTCACTCCACGAAATTGCTCACACGTGATGTCCCACCATGATGGCACCCATCACGAGACCTTTCCCTGGGGCCACGCGATCATGCCCACCACTCGGTCTTGAACATTTGGCATTTAAAGCTATGAATTAGATAACTCTCTTTTCTTCACACCTAGCCCATGTGGTGTGCCGTGCCTGCAGAACAGTGACAACACACTGTGACAACTAGTACCACAGCGTCAGTTTCACCACTAAGAAAGGGGAATGGAAAGATGGGCGATGCTAAGACGTGAATTTCCCTATACCAAGAGAATCCTCCAAGATATACAGTTTCTCCTGTAAAGAGGGGAGAACAAAATGAATGTATCCAGATGCCACATCTTGGAACTTTCTAGGAGAACCTTTAATGTCTTACCTAACAGGGCACACTAGAAAAATCTGCAGACATATATTCTCTGGAGCCAGGCAGGAACAAAACAATGCTCAAGACTCAAAGAAATAAGTACAATGATTTTATTCCTGTGCAAAACACCTGGGGCCAACAACCAAAAATATAGAACATTTATTTTGGCTCACACTCACAGAGGTTGCACATCTGTATTGCACATCTGGAATGAACATCTGGGCTCCACATCTGGATCGACCATCTGGAATACATCTGGATTGCACATCTGGAATAAACATCTGGAATGCACATCTGGAATAAACATCTGGGATACATCTGGGCTCCACATCTGGATCGACCATCTGGAATACATCTGGATTGCACATCTGGAATGAACATCTGGGCTCCACATCTGGATCGACCATCTGGAATACATCTGGATTGCACATCTGGAATGAACATCTGGGCTCCACATCTGGATCGACCATCTGGAATACATCTGGATTGCACATCTGGAATGAACATCTGGAATGCACATCTGGAATGAACATCTGGAATACGTCTGGGCTCCACATCTGGATCGACCATCTGCAATACATCTGGAATGAACATCTGGGATACATCTGGGATCCACATCTGGATCGATAATCTGGAATACATCTGGATTTCACATCTGGAATGAACATCTGGAATACATCTGGGCTACACATCTGGATCGATAATCTGGAATACATCTGGAATGAACATCTGGAATACATCTGGGCTCCACATCTGGAGCGACCATCTGGAATACATCTGGATTGCACATCTGGAATACATCTGGATTGGACATCTGGAATGAACATCTGGAATGCACATCTGGATCGACCATCTGGAATACATCTGGATTGCACATCTGGGATGAACATCTGGAATGCACATCTGGAATGAACATCTGGGATACATCTGAGCTCCACATCTGGAGCGACCATCTGGAATACATCTGGATTGCACGTCTGGATCGCATCTGGAATGGACATCTGGAATGAAAATCTGGAATACATCTGGATTGCACATCTGGAATGAGCATCTGGAATATATCTGGGCTCCTCATCTGGATCGACCATCTGGAATACATCTGGATTGCACATCTGGATTGCATCTGGAATGCACATCTGGGTTGTACATCTGAAATGACCATCTAAATTGCACATCTGGATCGCACATTAAAGATCATCGTTAGAGTCAGAAGTTCATATTAATTCTCTCATAAATAATAAAAAAAATAAATATCCATAATTCTAATACTTGGGTAATGAACACATGATGTAAAATTTATAAATTATAATATCAATAATCAAATATACAAAGAGGAGAAGAGTGTCAGTTTTTGTATTTGAGTTAAACTGTTTCAGGATATGTGGGCATATATAACTCTTACATGCTTTGGGTAAACCGCATAATAACCAAAAAATGGGAAACCTGCAGGAGATATTATAAAGTATGAGTAGTAACTCAGACACTCTTTGTTGTGGTGGTTAGCCTTCACAGTCTGCTGAACTAGACTGATAATCCCCAAAGACAGGGGCGCCCCTGGGGACACACCTGTGAGGACACACACAATGGGAAGCTGGCAGTTGCCTAAGCCAAAGGAGCCCTCAGTTGGAGCCTTGCCCTGCAGAAATTGTGATCTCAGACATCCTGTTTCCAGAACTGTAAGAAACGCATTTCTATTTCTTTTGATGCCCTGAGAATGGTGATTTATTACAACAGCCTCAACTGGTTCAGACAACTAGAAAAATCCTTCTGAAAAATAGCTTCCACGAATGCACTGAAAATCATCCGGGCGTGTCAATCCAGTAATGGTCTTGCACCCTGTTCTAATTATCTTTCTGTTGCTTTGATAAACATTATGACCATAAGCAACTTAGGGGAGTAAAAGATGTATTTGGCTTATAAGTTACACTCTTTCCGAGAGGAAAACCAGGCCAGAAACTCAAGACAGGAAGCAGGAACTAAAGCAGAGACCATGAAGACCCATTGTACTAGCTTGTGCCCAATGGTTTACTTGGTTGCTTTTATTTACAGCCCAGGCTCACCAGTCCAGGGATGGAACTGCCCACAGTAGGCTAGGCCTCCTACCCTTGGTATCTTTCAATTGATCTCTTTAATGTGATACAATCCTTCAAAGAGTGTGATGTGTCTTTCTCATCCATTGCCTTCAAATGTCTCAAAACAGAAAAGTTTCTAATCCAAGATAACATATTGTACCTATCCCAGTTCAAGTAAATGGAACATAAAATTTCTACAGGATAAAATGTCCTAAATTTATAAATCTGTACACAGACCTAGTTATTCCAATCAATCTTCTCAGCTCAAAATTCTATGACTTTCCTGCATGTTTAAAAGCTGAGTTTTAAATGATCTTACTATCTAGTTGTTCATGAGAAATATGAGAGCCAAAGACATGTTAAAACGAGTTCATAGTGGGCCAAAGGAAGAGCTTCTTGATATCAAAGACTAACATGTAGTAATAAGGGCGGTGGGGCTGCATCCCCAGCACCCCGGCTGCCTGGCTAGCTTATGCCCGAAATAACAACACACAAACTGTATTCATTTAATCACTGCTTGGCCCATTTCTATCTAGCCTCTTCTAGGCTAATTCTCACATATTAATTTAGCCCATTTCTAATCATCTGTGTTTAAACCGAAAAAGGGGAAATGATGGAGGAAGGTCATTGGTTAAATAAAAAGAAACTGCTTGGCCCTCATTGGTTAGAAGATAGGTGGGAGGAGTAAACAGAACAGAACGCTGGGAGGAAGAGGAAGTGAGCTCAGACTCCACAGCTCTCCTTTCGGGAGCAGACGCCTCAGAGAGACGCCATGCTCCCAGCTCCCAGGCAGACGCAAGTGATGAAGCTCCGACCCAGGATGGACTTAGGCTAGAATCTTCCCGGTAAGCGAGCCTAGGGGCTCTACACAGATGATTAGAAATGTGCTAAATTAATATGTGAGAGTTAGCGGAGAAGAGGCTAGATAGAAATGGGCCAAGCAGTGATTAAAAGAATACAGTGTCTGTGTAATTATTTTGGGGCATAAGCTAGCCGAGCAGGCGGCCAGGGTGCTGGGAATGCAGCCCTGCTGCTCATATTACTACACTAACACAGTCTCACACTGGAATGTGCTCAAAGGGCATTACCAATTAATTTTTCAATATCATCCAAAAAGCAACAGCTTGATGAAATACAGGAAGCAAGAAAGTAGACTTCACTCAGCTCCTATGCTCTATGCAAGGACTTCCCCATAATTTTCTAAGTTCCATTAAAGAGTTTTATAAATTAGAACTTAATTCACAGAGCCTTAGTGATTTGCCCAAGGTCATAGAGCTGGTTAGTACCAACCTAAGAATTAAACCCAATTATTTCTGACTCCAAAGCTCATTTCCTTTCTATTCATTTTCAGAGCTGAAAGATGCAATGTGGAAATTAAATGTTAGCTGCAAAATACTTCATCTATATAAAAATTATTAGGAATAACTAAATGTTCAGTCACATGTCACAAGTTCCTTTTAGCACACATTACAATCATTATCCTGTCCTTACAAACAGACTTAAAGCTACAAAGCGATCTCAAGTTCCCAGAAGTAACCAAGAGGCTGAAGTTGTCAATTTGCATCAGGCTTTATGCTTCAAACATCTGTAACCTACACTAATCGTTACAGACCTGAATTAACCCTAGCTTGCCAAAAGTAAAAAGCACCACTTCATAGCTGAAGAAAAAAATATATAGTTGAATTTATCACTGTCCTACAAGAGGGACAGATGAACTGATGAGGCACAATTTTTAAACAGACTGAAGAAATGATCTCATATGGGATTCTTTTGTGACATGGATTCAGAGATGGGTGGAGTTCCAAAATCTATGAGCAGAATTAGGTTGATGCTAACTCTATAAGGCAGATTGTTTAGATAAGACCAATGGGTATTGGCTACCATTCAGTGGAATGTTGCCAAATAAGTTATGGTCACCTCAATCCACTCCTGATTTGCTGATCTTGGAAAGGAAGTCTTCAACAATTGGTTGGCTTACAAGAGAAGTTTACACTAAGGCAAGTTTTCATCGATTAACTAAAAGACTTTAAAACCAGTTTCGTTTCTTGCATTCCTCTTTATAGAATGAACAGGTTTTTAAACAGTCTCACGTGGACTGTTAGGCTTCAGGCAGTGCAAACATCAGAAATGGGCTCAAGTTGAACTACAAAAGGATTTCTGGTGGTTAGAGAAAAGCCAGCATGCCCCCAGAAACTTGTGAAACCATTTCCTATCTACCAACAGGGTCATTTTCTCTACCTCTGGCAGGAGGGACATATGGCTACCTATGGTTGCTTAGCAAAGCCTATGCTGGCCCCACCACTCCCTCTCTCAGTATCACATGTACCTGCTAAACATTTCATAGCCTGGCCCTTCTCACCTCAGATCTCTACTCTCCTTATAGTGCACACATACGCATGTGCACACACGCAATCACATGTACACCTACACTGGCTATTCTCACTGTTCCCTCTCCTGCCATCCTCTCTCTCTATCCCCACTCTCACTAGCCTCCCTTCTCTTAGTCCTGGCCATGTCCCGTCTGCTTCTTTTTCTCTCTGCTCTGCACTCTTTCAGATGCCTCTGGACACTTTCTCTCTCTCTCTTTTTTTTTTTTTTTTTTTTTTTTTTTTTTTTTTTTTTGGTTTTTCGAGACAGGGTTTCTCTGTGGTTTTGGAGCCTGTCCTGGAACTAGCTCTCGTAGACCAGGCTGGTCTCGAACTCACAGAGATCCGCCTGCCTCTGCCTCCCGAGTGCTGGGATTAAAGGCGTGCGCCACCACCACCCGGCACTTTCTCTCTTTTATTCACAATAAAAGCCTTTCCCTTAACCATCCCATGGAACAGTCATTTTAGTGGTTTCTTTATTGTGTCCCTTGAATACAGATACTAGCTACCATGGCTGTAGAAGTTCTCAGGAAAATGGGAACTTCTTTTTTTTTCTTTTTATATAATATTCAAGTTATGGATGAGTTTTTCTCACATTAAGTGATCCAGTGATTAGGTGACTCGAGGCTTATATAAAGGGTGTCTATCACTATCAGTGGCTCACAGTCTTCCTGTTTCTCTTCCATACATATATGAGATGTGGGTTGTATTTACCTTACCTATGAATCACAAAATTGGAATTCTATCGGAATACTGGCTGTGGCATCTTCACTTCAAAAAGGAAAAATTAATTTGAAAATACTTTTGAAAATAATACAAGAATTTGTAGAGGATTGTTTTTTATTTTCTTGTTTTTTTTTTTTTGCTTTAATAGGAAAAATAGAACACGTTGATTGCCAGGTTTATACAGGGACTATTCTAGGTATGGGAACTACACAATATCTCTGCCCCATATTCTAATAAAGGAGCTTCAGAGCCAGGATTTTATCCCTTGTGGTTTAGCCCCAGTATCTTTGCTCTTAAGCTGGGAGTGGTTGTCTTCATCTTTACAAGCTTTTATAAAAAATTACCATAAAAATCAGGTATTAATTCCTCTTAGTTGGGAAATGAAGGCATCTGCACATTTGGTGTTTGTTGGGAACTCACCTTCTCCAAGACAGTACTTCCTCTCTTTGCCCTCACATGGCAGAGGAGGAAAAGGCATATCTCTGTGTCTTTCCTATAGGGGCACTAATGATATCCATCCTGAATAAAAAAGATGTAATCTCAGCCAAGCATGGCGATACATGCCTTTAATCCAATCACTCAGGAGGAAGAGGTAGGTGAATCTGTGTGAGTTCCAGGCTGCCTGGTCTATCTACTTAGAAAGAGTTCCATGTCAGACAGAACTAGACCAGAGACTCTATGGAGAGAGAGAGAGACCCCAGTACCTCAAAAAAAAATAGGCAGAGAGATGAAGAGGCTATTACATAATACCTTTTCTGGCACAGATGGCCATATATTTAGACACATGCACACATAAATGAATGAATTAATGAATGAAATGTTTTTTAAAGATGCAATCCCCTCCCAGAGGTTGCATCTTCTAAATCCATTACTTTGGGGGCTCAGATTTCAGCATAGATTTTGGAAGGACACAGCACACCGTTTTGGAATCAGAATATGTGAATGATAGACAAGGGAGCAACCAGTAGTGGCCAGGTTTCTATTATATTTGAGATTCAATTTGAGAAAGAATATAGGTGTGAACCGGGGGCATGTCTGAGAGAATTGCATTTGACCAAGAGAGACTTGCTAGTGGGCTGGTCCTGAGGCAGAGCAATGTTTGTGGGGTTTGAGAAACAGGAAAGTCATGACAAGTGCAATGAAGTGAAAGTAACGGTGGAAGTCCAGAAGAAGAAAAAAAGTGATGTCGTCGGAGTCCGCTGGGAACCAGAATTAACACATATGCTGTGGGAGCAGGGAGCGATCTTGAAGGCGTTGACTCACGCTATGGCTTTCATATGGGCACATGTGGTGTACTGACTTTTTTTAATGTCTCTTCAGACAAGAGGCCTTAATTCGGAATTGATTATGACCTAAACTTTGAATATCTGAAAGTTAGGAGCTTTGTATTAGGCTAAGTTTTAGTTATTATTGCACAGATAGTCTTCAGAGTATATAATGATTCAAATAATGATTCAAGTTATTACAGTAGGACAAAAGTGGTAGGCAGGCAGTAGATACTAAGACTCAAATTTGGGGATTTGAACTTTTCCACAAACATATTTTTTTAAATACTTTTTCAGCAGTATAACACTCTCATCATGCTGGGCAGTAGTGAATAGTAAGTCAAGGATCCCGGTGAGCTACTCCATCATGAGGGGAAGCAACCAGTGTTCCAAATGGAACACAACTCCACTGTAAGTGGAGGGTTACCTGTGCTCTGATTCTGTGTACGTAAGCAGTGCACAAACTGTAGCAGTCAACTAGATGAGCAAGGCTTTTTAATGGCAACCGGGGCATGGGGCTAGAAGTAGAGGTGGAGGGCGTATGCTCAATGCACAATATCTACTTATATGAAAAATGTTTTTACATAACCTACTAATAACATATGCAATGAAAAATTTAAAAATAATAATAAAACAAAATTTAAAAGGCAAGTTGGAGATGTTCAGCAGTTGCAGGTATATAAGAAAGATAGTTCTGGTATTTTGGTACATACTAGGTGACTGTGCCTAACAAAAGTCAAGTAAATTGATTGATGATTGATTGGTTGACTGATTGATTGGTTGATTGATTGATTGATTTTGAGACAAGGTTTCATTATGGATCTTGGACTCGCCTGGAACTCCCTACGTAGACCAAGCTGACCTTGAACTCACAGGCCTCTGACTCCCAGGTGCTGGAAATAAAGGCAAATGCTACCAAGAATAAATCTTCAAGAAAGAGGCTGCGATCTCCATGCATCCTAAATGTACTTACTATTCCTGGATGTAGGCTTTAAAGAAGAGACACTGGATAGCTTTTAAAGAAGCCATCTCAGGGAAGGAATGGGAAACACATGCTGGGCATTCTAGGGGCAGACACTGGAATGACTTGTTTTCCAAGAAACCTAAGGCTCTTGGCCTTAGGAAGGATGGTTCAGTTTGTTGTGAAATGACCTGGGCAGCAAAAGATGTTCTGAGGCTGAGGAAGCCACATAGACAGCGGACATAATGGGTTCTATATGCAGTTGTAAAACCAAAGGGATAGGACTTGTACCCTCATCATGTGAAGTGGTTCATCTAGACACAGGAGACACTATTTCTTCAGGGCCTCTGAAATTCAAATGGGCAACTCAGTCTCAGCCTGAAGGGCCATTAAGAGAGCTGGGAAGTTAGTTCTCTAACTATTTCTTAAATGCCATGTGTCAGGTTCGTGGCCTTTAAATTCCTAAACCACAAAATTGAAAGAGAGAGAAAGAAGAAATGAACTGTCCCCAAAGTTCAGGTTCTGAGGAGAGGCTGAAATCTTTGCAAGTATTAGTAGAGAAAGACATACCAAGTTTACTAAGGAGAAACTATAAATGCATACATATTAACTGCATATAAAATATGCTCTTAGTTCCTCCACAGAATAGAAGACAATCCACTTGAGCTAAAAACCCATGAGGGGACTGATACCGGAAAAGAATGTGATCTTCTAAATTGAGGTGGGAATGTGTATGAAAACTCTGAGGTAGGTGAAGACAGTGAGCCCCTTCATTCTGATGAGTCCTCTCAGACAGCAGAAGGCACTTCTCCAGGCCCAGCGGAAGCAGCCCTCCCAGCCCTTTGGGAACTCTCCTGAGGATAAATCTCACTGTCTTGCTTGACAGCTGCCTCCATGGCAGTCATTACCGTTTCCTCAGACGATGCAGAGCTAACTGTCTCAGACAGGAAAGATGTTTTCTTGATAGCTGTTAGTCAAGATCACCAAAAACACAGCCTTCATACCAACCTCTGGGCAAATCAGCCCTCCAGCCTGTATTCAGTTGGCTGCCCTTCTTCTATCTAAGACATCACACTGGCCCTTTGCACTAAATTAGATAATTAGGCTTCGTGAGCAAGAAATGGCAAACTCCAGACATAAATGTAAGTCATTTGTACTAAGCGTAGAAATAGATCTAACTAAGTAGATTTCATATAAATACAGTGGGGGATGTTTTCATTTTACTGCCTCTGGCCACCGGAATTCAGTATTACAAATATTGCAGAGAATTACTGAGAACTCGGCAAATATTGTAGATAATTACTGAGGACTCATTATGGTCTAGGTGTTGTCCCAGATATTTGTATCGGTTGAACTAATAAGTCTGTTATTTCTTCATTCTATTGCATCCCTTTTCTTTCTGTAGTTTTCCATACCCTCTTCCTATCTCACTACACCTAAACTCCTTTGAACCTAATAAAAAGTTAACCTAATATGTAAAATGAATAAAAACACTTTTTAGAAGTTAACCTAATACAAATTCTCAGAGATGTTTATCTCATGCTAGGTTATATACAATTTTTTTCCCAATTTCACTAAAACAAGCAACATAACCTAGACAAAATACAAACTAGACTATTGCATGGTTTTCATTTAATTTAATTTATATAATACAGGAATATTCATACTTTTCAAATTTGCTTAATATATATTCTCTTTCCCTCTATGTCCCCTTAATCTACATTTAACTTATTAGGCATCAATCATTCTGAGCTAGTTAGCTGTTTAAATGACTATAATCTCGATACTTCCATTGGTTTTGTAAATTATTGTAAACACAAATCCATGACACAGAAAACAAAGTGTGTGTTAGGAATTAATTGAAACCATCACGACTCACACAGCCAAATAATTTTCATACATTCCCAGAACCATATCTCAGAAGAGTCCAGGCAGCAGGCCTAGTTCTTCTTGCCTTTATTCCTATAAAAAGCAAGGTGGAATTTAATCCATGCAGTCATCCAATTTATATTTTATGTTTGGGGTACTTTGCTTGCTCCATTGAAATTGGGGGGGGAAATCATACCAAATATGACATGAAATAAGCATCTCAAGAAACTTTGTGTCTGTGTATGTTATACACTGGTGTGCAGATACATGCAGGAAAATGCACCCCTGTGGGCACTGGGGACCAAACTCAGGTCCTCTGAAAAAGCAGCAGGAATTTTAACAGATAAACCATCTCTCCAGCCCCAACTATCTTCTTAGGTCACTCTCCACTTTATTTTTTCAGACAGGGTCTCTCACTGAACCTGGAGCTCACCATTTTGTATAGAACAGCTGGCCAATGAGCCTCAGAGATCCCCATGTCTCTGCCCCTCCAGAACTGGGGGTACAGTCTCAGACCCGCTGCACTGACACTCACATGGGTGCTGGAGATGAAAGTCAGTCCTGATGTTTACATGGAAAGCTCTTCACCCTCTGAGCCATCTCTCCAGCCCTTCAATTTTTATTAGATTATTAGCTCCCGTGAGCTATTGTGTATCACTATATACCTCTTGAAACATCAGTGTACACATCTAGACTAGTGTACTGTATTTCTCATTCTTAGAATCACTTCCGAGAAAGAGTGGCATACCTTCTATGAGCCGTGTGAAGCATTCTATTATTGTGTAGTGGCACTTCCTGCATCATAACAAAGATAAAAATGTCTACGAAGAAGCCCACACGATCATCAGTCATTAATCACATATCTTGAATTATTTATATCAATAATAATAATATCAACAATCTCTTTATCCATTTCTCTCTCCCTGTATCATATCAAAGCTTTTTTTTCAATGTAGTTCTCACTACAATTTACAAATGTCTCACCTGTTACACTTCTTGTCTCCAATACTACCAGCTAGAAAATCTCAAGTTCATGAAATGTTCTCTGATATATTTGGATGAAAATGATAGGAATAGATAAAGTACACAATAAAAAATGCAAATCTAATAAAATATAGAAATTCAATATTCTCTGAATGTATAAAGTATTGTTCAAATATTATCCAAAATTAAAAGTTAATTCTTTAAGTAATGATTTATTGAATATATGCCTTCTAAGTATTATGTCACTACATTAATTAATGAATTAATCAAGGGGCACAAAAATGTATCAATGTACATTAAGGAATGAAATCATAAACTTCCTCTTGAGTAGTTTGACCAAGAACTCATATTTGAATTCTCCACCTCTTTCCCTGTGTCTTCAGCTGTCTGTAGGCTGTGGTTAGTGATCCGTCAGATCTGCCTGTCCTGTTGCTTACCTGCTGTCCCAGATATGTGTGGTATGCCTGTCTGAAGTGTTGTATCTCTCCCTAACAACAGCCCTTGCTCTGTATTTTTTGAACAGCACAGAAAACTCAGTATAGAATGAAGGATACCTTTTTACAGAAGCTTTTAACACAGTTTTACAAAGTATGAAGATACTTTGCTGACCCCAACTGACCCAGAATAACACTCAAAAAAGAAATAGATCTTATCAAGCTATGTCCACATGTTGTCTCCAGCATTTATGAAATATTTGTTTCACTTAAGGTGGCTAATTTTAGAAAATGCTTACCACAACATTCATACATTCTAGGTCAGAAGGGTGGAAGATCTATAACTTAAAATTAAAGTTACAGTTGGGTTGTAAAAGCTGATTACATGGGCAATCCAAAACACACTAAGGTTGGTTACGTCACTTTCTTAAAGGCAGGTTAAACTTAAACAAGCTGAGCACATAACAGGAGAGTAGACAGTCTCAAATGATCTCAAGGCATATTATTAGCTTGGTTGCAGAGTCTGGCAGAAGTTCTGTCTCTTTAAAGCCATAATATATTTTCAGAAAAAAAATATATCACTGCATGTCACAAAGGTTATAGTTATGTCCATGTACTTACAATCATCAAACATACGGTCTTTAAGTTTTAATTCAAACTGATGAAGAAAAAAATAGAAAAATAGCAGAACCAATAGATAAATAAAATATTGTCACTTGGAAAAAAATGTTGGTAATACTAAATATATATATATATATATATATATATATATATATAATGGTGTAAACACAAATTAAGCAATGAAAATGACCAAATAACCATACCAATAATTTTATCACATGTATGTGTACATTCTGTGTGTGAGAGTAGAGGGACCTATGCCAGTGTGCATATGTGGTCATAGGCTCACCTTGGGTGTTTCCATTGCTTTCCACCTTGTTTGAGACAAGGTCTCTGATGTTTGCCGCTGTCTATGGCAGGCTCCCTGACCCACAGTCTTCTGTGGATTCATCTACCTAGGTCTCCCATCTCATCACAAGAACGCTGAGATTACAGACACCATTGACTGTATCAGTTTTGTGTGACCGAGAACAGGTCCCCCGGATCCCCACTCAGGCCCTCACCCTTGCAAAACAAATGCTCTAACCACTGAGTAACCTCCCAACCTTAATTAAAACTGTTCATCTTAAAAGACTACTTTGCATGACCATAAACAATAAATTTTAAGATTTGTGAAATTAAATTTATTCTAGTGCTTCTATTATTATAATACCACTGCCAAAAGAACTGTGAAATTCATTCTTTTATTATTTCTCTTTACATTCCAATCATAATTTTCCCTCCAACCCTATCTCCCACTACCCCTTGCATCCCCCCCAGCAAACCCCAATTCACTCCTCTCCATGGGTAAGGGCTCCCATGAAAAGTCAACAAAGTCTGGCACATTCATTTGGGGTAGGGCCAAGTCCCTCCCCCTGCATTAAGTCTGAGCATGGCATCCCACCATAAGGAATGGACTCCAATAGGCTAGCTCATGCACCAGGGTAGATCCTAGTCCTTCTGCTAGGGGCCCCTCACATAGTCCAAGCTTCCCCACTGGCTCCCACATATGGAGGGCCTATGTCAGTCCCATGGAAGCTCCACAGCTGTCGGTCTAGAGTTGATGAGTTCCCACAAGCTTGGTTCTGATGTCTCTGTAGATTTCTCCATCATGATCTTGACCTCTCTTGCTCATGTATTCCCTCCTCCCTCTCTTCAACTGGATTCCCAGAGCTTGGCCTGGTTTTTTGTTGTGGATCTCTGCATCTGGTTTCATCAGAACTGTGAAATTCTAAAGACTGTTATTCATCCCAGCAATAGAATAAAATGGTAAAATAACTATGCTATAAAAGGCACAGAACACAAATATTTGGATATGAGAGAGATTTCTACTAAAATCTTTTAATCACATAATTCCAATACTAATCAAACTTTTTCAAGGCATGTATAAAAGGATAATAGATTAATTCAATTTCAAGATAGAAGAAAAACAGTGAGATGTAAATTCAGAAGGATGACATGGGAAGAAATAAAGTACAAATTAATCTCACTTGTGATTACCAGTGCAAATGCTAAAATACCTAGAGACAAAGAGCATCTAGTAGTACCTGTAAAGGAAAATACCTGAGGACCAGGGGGGGTTCTGTTACAGGAATGCAAAGATTATTCAGCATTATAAAATCTGTTAATATCTCAAAGTAGGGGAGTGGGAATGTGCTTTCTCCACAGGGACAGAAAATGTGCCGAGCAAATTTAGCAGACTCTCTGGTTTCTAAAAAAGGAGGAAATAGTTTTCAAAAACAAGTCTCACTGGATGCTTCCTTAATTGGTTCTTATTCATAATGGGGGAACATAAGATGAACTTTTGCACACCAAAATAAAGTCATTTGCTTACTAATACTGTTCCCACTTAATATCTCAGGGACAGTGATTAGAGCTGCATCCCAAGAAGTGGCTACCAGCTCTGATGAAGGGAACCATTTGGAAAGAAGACCAAGAATTCTGTAGGCTATTGGAATGTCGCGCACCTAGCCCCTGTGAATGTGCTCGGTGCGCTATTACCCAGATCATGAGCTTCGCGCAAGGGGGCTGGAGGTTAAAATACACAGACAGAGAGACAGCGACACGGGTCATCCTTGAATTCTCCAAGAATGCCCCCTTTATTGCGTTCAGGGGCAGATTATATAGAGATAGCCACGCCCCAGCCAAACCCACCAGAAACCACTCTCCTGCCATCAGGAACTCCTGAAGGTCTCGTGCTCAGAGCAGCTGTAGGCACTCAGATCAGGGAAAATAAGTTGTTTACAAGAAATTCAGGATCTGGAGTCTCACTGCTCCCAACATTGGAATAATTCAGGTATGAAAAGACAGGAACCTATACTAAAGTAGTGGGAGAATCAAAATGGAGACTCAAGCTTTCAAGTTTTGTAGAAGATAACTCAGCTGGATTTACTTCTATGTAAAATAAAGCAATGTGTCCAAAATGTCTGACTCGGGAAAGCTGGAACAGCCTACAGTCACTTATGAAGATTTAAAAAAAAAAATACAAGCCAGGTGTGGTGCCACACACCTGAAACCCCAGCGCTACATTCCTAGCAGCGAGTCCAGAGATAGAGAACACAGAAGGATATTCATGTGTTAAAAAAAATGTGATAAAAAACATAGTGAAACTCAAAGGGACTGTCTATGACATATTCAGAAAAAAATCTAATACAAGAATTCTTTTTTTTTCTTTTTTTTATTGAGTTCTACATTTTTCTCTGCTCTTCTCCCTGCCCCTCCCCTCCCCTTCCACCCTCTCCCAAGGTCCCCATGCTCCCAGTTTACTCAGGAGATCTTGTCTTTTTCTACTTCCCATGTAGATTAAATCCATGTATGTCTCTCTTAGGGTCCTCTTTGTTGTCTAGGCTCTCTGGGATTGTAGCACAAGAATTCTAGATTGCTTAATCACCCCCTCTTCTTAACCATTGTGACAACTTCCTGGGTTTGTTATCACCCTAATTTACAAATGGGAAACCAATCGGAAATTGTACAACAAAATTAAAAACAAAATTTGTAAAAGATTTTCTCAATACCTTGCCTCTCAGTTGGAAGAATGACAAAGAATATAAACTCTTAGCAGCAGTAGTGGCTGATCCTACAGAGATAAAAACAAGAGAAATATAACAAAACTTTAAAAATAAACATTAGTTCTAGAGCTAAGGTGTGGAGGATCATGAAAGCATACAGCAGGCGATGGCTAGTGTTCAGATATCAACTACCAGAGGAATGATTCTCTGGTGGAAGAGAATCCCACCCAAGTAGAGACCTGCAGGACCACTGACTCCGGAAACTGTTGCTCCTGTGTGTGATTTCACATGTGCATTAGCAGCTGTGATGTCTCCCCAATACCTGCACTTTAGTGTGTAATCTCATGTGATGTGTGTATGTAATCTCATGATTTTATCTCAATCTTATGGTACGTACATCCTTGGGTAGTCAGGAAGATGAATTCTCATTAGTCTGTATGATTTTGATATATAGAAAATACACTAAGATAGGCTTCATAATTAGATCTATTGTCCCACAAGGACTGGAAGGCACTTAAAATCCCGCTTCAATCCTTTAACTAAGACTAATATCAGAAAACAACCATTTCTCCTCAGTCTAAGAGAAACCACACACAATTAGCTCATTTTTACCTCAGAGTAAACTAGACTAAATAGTTCTGTAAATGGATCATAAGTTTAAAACTTTACAGTTATGCACAAGGTCAGAGTTACAAGTGTCTAACCAAGGTTATTAAACACAAAGAAGCCTAAATTATCAAGCCAATTCTTGTCTAGGTAATATAAGAACTGTTTCACAGCTTGTATTACCAGGCACTGTGCCCCTGGCTTCTGGTCACAGTCTTACACCAGAAACCTTGAAACTTTGTGTTGCCATGGTGAATGGCTCTGCCTTTATCGCTTACCTAAGGAATGTGCTATGACCAGATGTGACCCTTGTAGCTTTTTCTACTGCCTTAAACCTCCTGGGAAAAACAAAAGTTCTTTAAGTGAGATGAAAAAAGAAGCAAGGAGAATTAAAACAGAGAATTAGAAAAAGATTTAGAACTACAGAGTTGGAACTAAAGAATCAGAACTAAGAAATTATAGATAATTAGGATAAGAGAATTAGAATTAAAGAAGAATAAAAGAAAATGACCCTCAGATATGCATGAAGTTATTATAGAAATCTTTCAGTCCTTGCTCTTGGGAAGCATTTCTTTTGGGCAGGGCGGGCTGTTCAATCTGAAGGTCAGAAAAGCAAAGCAGTCAGCCACTGGTTTTTATTTTTACCTCAGTCTGAAATGACGATCCTGCCTCCAGGACTGAGACTATGTCTGAGAGCTGTCTCCTCACATTGTATATGCCTCTCTAGGCTGGAATTAAGGGCGTGCACCACTACCACCCAGTTTCTATGGCAAAGTAGTGTGGCTACTGGGATTAAAGGTGTGTGTCACCACTATCTGGTCTGTAAGGATGTTTTATTCTCTGATCATCAGGCAAGTTTTATTTATTAAAATACAATGAAATATCACTACATTTCTTCTTTTGTCTAAAATAAAACAGAAGGCTATAACTAATATAAGAAAACAATATACAATAAGCACAATGACAAAATACAATATATAGGCAATAAATACATCAACAATGTCTAGTCCATGTGCATTTGGCAAATTTAAAGAAAATACTCATCTTTATCCTATCTTGGTGAGTTCAAAGTCATATACCTATTTTACTTTCTATCATAACTTGCTTTTTGTGTCAGGTAAACAAGGAAAACTATGATTATAACTATTTAGTCTTCAACTCCCTCAGAAACCCAAAAAGGAAATAATATTAACTGAGTAAGCAGAAAGTGCAAGCAAACAACTTTCAAAAATCATGAGCATTGACAGAAACAATTGACTGCCTGGACAGTCACCCAAAGTTTCTCTGTGGTGTTGGAGCAACTATCTTCCAGCTGCAGGATTAGCATATCTAATGGACTTTTCTGTGAAGCAGGATATTCTGAAGGGCTGTCCCTCCTTGTCTTGACAATGTTTGGCAGTCCTGAGAAGCATTTCTTTGAGTTACAATGGGTAATGACCTGGGAACTGAACTTCCAGACCACTAAACTAACACATTAATTGCAACAGTACTAACATAGTTACATACATTCATAAAATATTTGTCAAGTATATATACTTTGATATATTTCATTTAATATAATTAAAATACCAGGTTTTATTTTTTTCTACCTTGTACTACTGGAGAAGTTTAATGAAAAGTTCTTTCTTAATTATTGTTGTTACTATTATTATGTGTGTGCATGTGTGATATGAACAGGCACTGACACACCTGGGTACACTAGTGACATATATATATATATATATATATATATATATATATATATATATATATATATATATATATATATATATATGGAGTTCAGAGAGCAACTTTGTAGAGTTGGTTCTGTCCTTTTACCTTTATGTGGGTCCCTAGGGCTCAAAGAAAGGCCAACTAGCTTACACATGGTAAGTGCCTTTGCCTACAGAGATATCTCACTGGGCCCCAAACTCTTAAATCACACTGTTGATATATTTTAGAACCAAATGCCCTGATTTTAGTGTTCATTTTATTAAAATACACTACCTCCTTACAGCAATACATAGAGCAAACACCATTAAATCTTTCGAATTCAACTCAATTTGGGAGAGTGACTTAAAGGATTCCTGTCAGAGAACAATGAGATTGTGGGGAGAATGTTTTCAACACCCACAAAGAAATAGCTCTGAAGTGAGCTAGACAATCATATAGCACATTCTGGATATTGGCTCCCTGCTGCTAATTCAATGTGAGAAAAGACAGCACACAGTGGAATTTAACTTGAGCAACCTTGAAGCCTGTGTAGAAAACACAGAAGGCTTAGGCCACAAGGTGGTGTTCCTCCTGCTTCTAAAAAGTTCATGATTCTGCAAATGAAAACTCAACAGCAGATGTATCCGTCCATCCAAGAGCAGGACTTACCAACTCCAGTCCCCACTGTGACAGTCTGCTGGAGAGCACCGAGAAGGTGAAGAATACAGGGAGAGGAAGATGTCATTAGAATTCCTTTCTGAAAACAAGCGCCTGAAGACGGGTGACAATTCAGAGTAAAGGCAAAACAACAGTGGCGGGGCTTGAGTTATCTGAGTATCTACTAAAATCCAAACTCTTTTAAAGAAACAATCATGCTTCAACTACATTTGTGGTTTGTGTTCCTTGTTTTATTGGGGTTTGGGGGAATTCGTATCTTCCTTTTTTGATAATATCATCATGCATAAAATTGAGGATGCTTAATTACAATATTAGCCTCTTATTTTTAAGACATGTTTTAGAATAAACATGATAAGAAGTAACTTAATGATAAATCAAATAACACAGGAAATAGCAGTCCTTCATAGCCCTACACCAGGACAGTGTCTGCACACAAGTCCATTACAGCGTCCACACCAGGACAGCATCTGCACACAAGTCCATTACAGCGTCCACACCAGGACAGCATCTGCACACAAGTCCATTACAGCGTCCACACCAGGACAGCATCTGCACACAAGTCCATTACAGCGTCCACACCAGCACAGTGTCTGCACACAAGTCCATTACAGCGTCCACACCAGGACAGTGTCTGCACACAAGTCCATTACAGCGTCCACACCAGCACAGCGTCTGCACACAAGTCCATTACAGCGTCCACACCAGCAGTGTCTGCACACAAGTCCATTACAGCGTCCACACCAGCACAGTGTCTGCACACAAGTCCATTACAGCGTCCACACCAGCACAGTGTCTGCACACAAGTCCATTACAGCGTCCACACCAGGACAGTGTCTGCACACAAGTCCATTACAGCGTTCACACCAGCACAGTGTCTGCACACAAGTCCATTACAGCGTCCACACCAGGACAGTGTCTGCACACAAGTCCATTACAGCGTTCACACCAGCACAGTGTCTGCACACAAGTCTGTCATGGCCTCCAGACGAGCACAGTAAATTAAATAAATATCTTTTTTTTTAAAAAAAAAGAAATACTGGTTATTACAGTTAAATGTTGTCAAACTGCCATTTAAAATGTACTGAGAAAAGAGATAAAATATTATGGTTTAAAAATTTTAAACCATTCTGTTATATTTATCGCAGAAGTTATATAAGGCTTTAAAATAGGCCTAGAGAAGTTTAAGCACAGGATATCCTGAATTTATAGACAAACCTAAAAAGCATGTAGGAAAGATTTGTATTCAATTTGCAGGAAGTCATGAGCAAGGACCATCCATTTCACTGTCGGAGGTAGATAATGAATGCTAATGATAAAGGCAGGCAGAACGACTCATTAAGCAAATTTATTTTCATCTTCTCCAAGTGGTACAATACTTGTGAATGCGCTACCCCCTGAAGCTTGCCTGCACTGCTCAGATATCGACTGCAAATCCCAAATGATTCCGGAAGGCAGTAGAGAGGGCTGCTCTCAAGAGAGGTAGTACCCTAAGTGTAGGGGAATGGGTTACATACAGCTCTGGAGCTACAAAGGCATCATAGCTTATGGAGAAGCCAGGCTATACTGAGAGCCGCAATAGGACAGCTCAGCCATGGGGGAAAGGTGTCCTGAATTTATGCGGAAGCCAAGCTACCTGATGCTGGGGTGTGGTGGGGTCCTGCTCTTCTGGAAAGCTGCTAGAGTTGAGCTCTGCTCTGTTCCCCTAAGGGAGTGTCCTAGCAGTGCTATCAGCTTCTTCTCTGACCCAAGATGTTAATTCTTTTGCTAACACTCTGCTAAAGGCAAAGCACTTGCAGAAAATGTAGCAATCTCCTCCCACTAGGGGTGGGGGTGGGGGGAGCTGTTACTTTTTCTGCTCCGTTTTGCTCATTCCCACTTAGGGAGCATCCCAGCAAGGGTCTTCTGTTCTGTTCTGCTCAACCTTGCTCAGTCCCGCCAGCCCCTGCTCCACACACCCAAGAAGGCGTCTCAGCAAAATTTTTCAGCTCAGTCCCCTAAGGGACATCTCAGCCAGGTTCTTCTATTCTGATTGTCACCGAAGACCCTTTGGAGAAAGAGATTTATTTGGGAAGGAGGAGTCCAGGAAAGTGGCTGCCTCTGCCAGGGAAGGATATTATGGCAGCCCCTAACTAAAGGGGCAGAGAGGCTTACATAGGGCTTCTTATGGGTGGAGTTTTCCCAGGGAGAAGAGGGATTGGTTAGTTTTCCATGTTCAGGGATGGGTTAATTTAGTTCATCAGGGGCAGAGATGGCTCTGATTTCTTGGCCAAACTGTGTTTCTTCCCCTAGACCTTTTTAGCCTTTTGACTCTTAGGACCAGGGCATACTTCTTTCACTAGCTCTGATTCTAGGGACAAAGTGCGTTTCTTTGGCACTAGTTTCAGAGTCGGGGCATGTTTCTTTGGTCCTGAATTTAGGGATAAAGATGTTTCTCTCCCTGGCTCAGGTCTCAGATCCAGTGTGTGTTTCTTTCACTGGCTCTGGGTTCAGAGATTGGTTGGCTTCCGGTTCTCTTTGAATATATATATATATATATATATATATATATATATATATATATATATATATATCCACCTTCTCTTTTTCCTTGAAAATTTTGTTGCTTGGTTTTGGCAAGGGTTGTGTTATTTTGTTTTGTTTTTTGAGACAGGGTTTCTCTGTGTACCCCCTGGCTATCTTGGAATTTACTCTGTAGATCAAGCTGGCCTTGAACTCTCATATATCTGCCTGCCTCTGCCTCTGCCTCCCAGTGCTGGGATTAAAGGTGTGCACCACCACTCCTGGGTTAGTGCAATCAAACGTTTTATACCTATTTTTTTTTTTTTGGTTTTTCGAGACAGAGTTTCTCTGTGGTTTTGGAGCCTGTCCTGGCTGGCCTTGAACTCACACAGATCCGCCTGCCTCTGCCCGAGTGCTGGGATTAAAGGCGTGTGCCACCACCGCCCGGCTAACGTTTTATACTTTTAGGCAACAATAATATCATGACAATTACCAAGATCAATACAGTTGTAGTTGCCAGGATACAGTGAAGTCTGCAAGTCATACAGGGTTCACAAGATTAATTGTCCTTTTAAGCCTTCGGACTTTTTTAACTACTACAGGAACGTACTGAGTAGTACAAAGCAGCCTGAACGCTCTGCTGCCTGAGGGAGTACATCAGTCTCTCAGGAACTGGAAGACGCCCTGTGTCCCAGGAGCCGTGGACTCTTAAAAACCATGACACATACATCTCAAGGCAGCTCTAGTAGGCCAATTCCATGGCCCCCTGTCACCTTTAACTCCAGTTCCAGAGGATCTGGAACCCTTTTCTGGCTTCTGAGAGTGCCTCCACTCTCCACTCACACACACACACACACACACACACACACACACACACACACACACATCCTTACCCACACACACACAACCTTATACACACATCCCTACACACACACAATTAAAAATACAACTAAAGAAAAAACATAACATGAATTTATGATAACATTTCCATCCTAATTTACACCAAGCTTTCACTTTGTTTTATTTTTATGTCTCTTGTGCAAAAATATGGGTTCCTAACAACAACAGCACAATTATTGACTGGTTTTATTTCCTAAAATAATATCAATATTATTTCAAAAATACTTATAAATGAAAGATAATTTTTATTACTTTCCAACTTAGGGTGTATTCACCAAAGATGTTCAACTTATTTTTGAAGCCATTTAGAATACCAGTTCTGTGTGAAATTAACTCATTCAATTAGTTTTGTTGTGGTTTTTTAGAACGTTGTAGAAGAGGTAATTTATGATACAATATGTAAAGTGTTAATAAAATTCCAAATCACTGCATGGAAAAATAATAAAGATGAAATAGAAATTTCCTTTTCACGTCCTCCTTCCACTGTGATTTTCAAAGGTAGACAAGCGCGCCCCCTAGGGGACATTTGGCCATGGCTGGTTTTCCCAACAGATGCTACTGTAGAGGGAGGTCTGGGATGCTGACCTCCATCCTCCCAGACCATCAACTGTAACAAAGAGCCATCCAGTCACAGCTACCGAGAAGCACTGCCATGTAAGTAAACCCTTTCCTCTTGGATTTTGGTACCCCCTTAATTTTATCTTAATAACAACAAAAGGTAGTCCTTCAAATAAAAGAAAATTATAATGTACACAACTTGCTCCTTAATTCTTCTACTCAGTATCTAGGGAGCGTTTCAAAGCAGTAGATGGATGTATACATCAATACCTCCTGCAGGAAGACAATACTTCATTGTGCAGAGGTGTGATAATTCATCAAACTCTTTTCTAGTAGATATTTGGCTGTTGTTGTTGTTGTTGTTTTCTCTATGGAAAATAATTCTACAGTAGAAATTTTGGCATATTCATCTTTTTGTAGTTTTGCAAAATCCACAACTTAAGGTGAATTTCTGTAAATATTAATACAACTTTGCTAAGTGTCCCTGATCACCCTCCATGAGGCAAGAGCAAATTTGAACTTCCTGTGTCAAGGACCGGCCTCAACAAAAATACTTCTTACCAGGGTAGGGGCGTAGAATTAAAGAAATATAAGTAAAGAATTTGCAGGTGCATAAAAATAATAAGACAGAAAACATAGAAAGTAATGGGAGGGCATTTCGGGGATTACCCAGACCCTGAAATCACCTGCATTTATTTTTCCACAGCTTTTTTACCCAATGTAAACTGGGGAGGAAAGTAACAAAAGACTTTATTAACATGATACAAAAGGATAACTCACACAGTCTTCGCTGAGATATCCACTCATTAGCATCTGTTGTCTAGGTAGCGGGGTGCCGCAAGTCAAGTACTCTAGGTAACCTACCCTAGGGTAAGACTGCCCTTCCCTAGGTGACCTCACAGTTACAAAAGACAGCATGTCTGCACATCCTGACCACCCATCAGGATGGCACCAAGCTATCTTAACTTCCAAAGAGCAGGCACCTCCTAAGTTAGAAGGTGCAATTAAGCCTGTCAGTCTCCAAAACTCTCTGCCCATCAGACAAGGTGGAAATGGACCTGCACAACTTTGCTCAGTGCTCCTGATCACCCTCCATGGGGCAACAGCAAATTCGTACTTTCTGACCTAATGACTTAATATGGATTATTGCCATTCTGCCATCTGAGAAAATTATGTCTACATAATTTTAATTTGAATCTTATCTGTAAGATTCGACATCTTTTTTTAGTTTATTAGAGGAAACAGAATTTCTTTATTACTCCTACTAGTTAACTTCTTTTTACAAATTTATTTATTCGTCTCTCATACATTACATCCCAACAGTTTCCCCTCCCTCCTCTCCTCCCATCCCCTTCCCCTACCTTCTCTCTTCCACAGATCCACTCCTCCTCTGGGTCCCTTCAGAAAAGAGCAGACCTAAAATAGAACCAAGCAGGGCTGGGGGGGAAAAAGGTCAATGAGAAAATTCCTAATGATGTTCTGCTACACTTGTAGACCAGAGCCAAGCATACTATCATCAGAGAGGGTCCATCCAGAACTAATAGGAGCAGATGCAGAGACCCACAGCCGAACATTAGGCGAAACTCGGGGTTAGCATCACAGATGACATACATCCACCAATATATAAAGCTGTAACTATAATAAAATATTATCCTGCCCAACACCTGAGCAGAGAATGTGTGGCAAAACACTCATTGAGACCATGGGTTTGCCTATGGCATATTTCAAATTCTGGAAGATTTGTACATTCAAAGAAATGTAGTTATAGCTGTAAGTGTTCCCGTACATAGCCCTCTGCGCTAGTTGACTGTTTAAATGCCTTTACTGTCTTGACTTCCAACTCATGAAACCATCAGCCCAAGTTCTTACCTGCACCAATAAACAGAAGCTACGGTTCAGACACATCATCTCTTGGAAGCAGACAAGATCGCCTGGCAAAAGTTGGGAGCATGGGGGTGGAGTGGGGTGGGAGAAGGGGAGAGGGGGAGAGAGAAGGGAGAAGGGGAGGGTTGGGGAGAGCTTGAAGGAGTGGGATGGTTGAGATGGACAGATATAGAAGCAGGGAAGGAGATATCTTAATTGAGGGAGCCATTTGGGGGTTGGTAGAGGCTTGGCTCTGGAGGAGTTCCCAGGAGTCCACCGGGATGACCCCAGCTAGGACCCTCAGCAGTGGAGGAGAGGGTGCCTGAACTGGCCTTGTCCCATAGTCAGGCTGATGACTATCTTGAACGTCACCATAGAACCTTTATCTGGCGACAGATGGAGATAGATACAGAGACCTACATCGGAGCACTGGACTGAGCTTCCCAAGGTCCAGGTGAAGAGCAGAAGTCAGGATTATGAGGGGTTGGTCCACCCACTGAGACAGTGTGTCTGAGCAAACGGGAGCTCACCAGATCCAGCTGGACTGGGACTAAACGAGCATGGGATCAAACCAGACCCTCTGAATGTGGCTGACAATTGGGGCAGACTGAGAAGCCAATGATAATGGCACTAGGATTTGTCTCTACTGCGTGTACTGGCTTTTTGGGATCCTATTCTATTTGGATGCACACCTTCGGGGGACCCCTTTGACTTCCCACAGGGCAAGGGTATCCTGCCCTCTCTTAGGACTGGAGGGGGTGGGGAGAGGGGGGTGGGGAGCGAGAGGGAAGTGGGAGGAGGGGAGGAAGTGGAAAATGTTATTGGGTTTATTTATAAAGTAATTAAAAAAATTTTAAAAAAGAAAGAGCTGGGCAGTGGTGGAGTACGCCTTTAATCTCAGCACTTGGGAGGCCAGAGGCAAGCGGATCTCTGTGAGTTTGAGGCCAGCCTGGTCTGCAAGAGCTAGTTCCAGGACAGGCACCAATAACTACAGAGAAACCCATTCTCGAAAATCCAAAAAGAAAGAAAAGAAAGAAAGAAGAGAAGAGAAGAGAGGAGAGGAGAAGAAAAGAGAAAAAAGAAAGAAAACGGAAAAACGCCTCAATGCAGTTCCAAAGAATACAAATGTCTTCCTTTTCTGACCGGACAGTGAGTTCCAACTCTTTCCATTGGAGGCTTTAAAACAAAGCAAAGGTTTAGTTTGGGTTATTTTTTTAAAGATTATAAAACTTTTCTGCAAACTGACAGCTGTCTGAGGGTGGAGTAGAGAGGAAGCTGGTGCTCGGTGGTTCCTGACTAATAACCTATTACAGGACCACTCTCGCAGCTCTGCGTTTCTTAGTTCCGCGATCCCTGATTGTCCCCAGCCTACATTGGATCTATGGTCACGCCCATCGCCTCCCCGCACCCCCTCCCGCTCCCACGGGGCACGTGGACGGTCCCGTGACGTCATGACGCTGCGCAGCCCAATCAGCTGCGACGTTAAGGACATTTTAAATTTAAAGGCGGGGCGGTCCCGGAGCTTGGTGGACGCCGTTGATATTCTGCGTTTCTCTGGGCTGCAGCCGGCGGGATGGCGGAGGAGGCGGCGGTAGCGGTGTGCGTGCGGGTGCGGCCGCTCAACAGCAGGTAGGTGGCGTGGGCCGGCGGGGGACGGGCGACTGCGCTACCCTCCCGTCTGGGGACCTGCGCCCCGGCGCGCTGTCCCGGCTCGCCCCGGAGCAGGACTCCGTGTTTCCTGAGGACAAGTTCAGACCGCTATAAGGACAGAAAATGTGCAGTTGTGGAGAAGGGTCGGAAATGCTAAAAAGACAGGGCAGGAAGTGGGAAATGCAGTCCCCTGGGTTTTCTAGCTTCCGGCCTTCAGCTAGAGATGCCAAAGCTTTTGGTGTTCGCGAAATTGGTATCGAACGAGTTGAGAGTCTCAAAATTGGGGATTTCTTGTACTTAAGAAGTTCCTTCCCTAATTTGGGGAACGTTTTCTTCTGGTTTGCTTTGACTGTCAACTTGACAGCCTAGTTTTATCTGAGGGAGACTTTGCTGGAGGGTTCAGGCCAGTGTGGGTGGTGCCATCCTTGCTCATGGGATCCAAGGCTGTATAAGAAAGCTAGCTGAGCAGAAGCCAGAGAGAGCAGGACAGCTAGCAGTATATTTTCATGGATATTGCCTCTGCTCCTACTTGAAACCGTGCCCAACTTTCCCTCAGTGCTAGAAGTGTAAGCTGAAATAAAACTGTTCTTCTCCAAGTTGCTTTTGATCAGAATATTTTGTCGTAGCGACAGAAAGTAAACTAGAACAGCATGTGTACTGGTAAGCCATTGCAATACACTGTGGAAAGTGAGCGTGGAAAATGTGGGAAGAGACATTGAACCTTCAATGGTGATTGATTGATGCGCCTCGTATCAGGAAAATCCAGACACTTTCCACCAAAGAAAGGATAGGCAGTTACTTGATGGATGGGTCAATGGTTGATTAATGTGCTGCTTGGTGTGTATAGGAATTTAGAGGAAGATGGCATTGAAGAGATTAGAGTGCTCTTTGTGGCTCACAACTTTAGTCCCAGCACTCTGGAGGCAGAGGCGGGGGTATTTCTGAGTTGTAGACCAGCCTCGGCTACCCAGTGAGTTCCAGGCCAACCAGGACTATGTACTGAGACACTGTCTCAAGAGATAGAGAGAGATTGAGATTAGTGGGATCATTCAGGTAATTTATGGCATGTTAACTTTTCCAGAAGTTTCCAACATTGTTTTTAAGGGTTTCAGACAGACGGTAGACCCCACACAGACAGACATAACCATGAATATAGTGCAACATAAAATTATAATCATACTTGAAACTATAAAACTTTATTTTACAAGAAGTTGGGGAGTTTACCTTTTTTTTCTTTTGTAGCAGTCTATTGGAAGGTTCTCCATGAACTTTGTAGATGACAGCATCAGGTCACATGTGAAAAGTCAGACACCCCTAGGAGAGGAACCTAATCCGAATAGCACTTTGCACTGCTCCCCTCCCAGGCTGGTGTTTAGAGTGAGGGCCTTCACTGATGAGAATCAGATCGCTAAGGTTCATTTAAGACAGCTAAGTCCTGATCTCCCAAGGCAGACTTTCTGTAATTGCCAGGTTCTTAAAGGTATTCTTCAGAATGTGAAATGTTTTAGATGATCCCTCCTGTGGTCCGACCTCTGTGATCACTTACGTTATTCTAAAGTTCTGGGTTCTCTTCTTCCAGAGAAGAAGAACTTGGAGAGGATGCCCATGTTTACTGGAAAACTGAAAGTAATACTATTTACCAGAGTGATGGGGGGAAATCCTTCAATTTTGGTAAGTTTATAACAGCGTCGAAAGTTATCATGTGCGGGTGTAGCCTCTGTTCCTTGCACTCTGAAGTCTGAAGGCAGGAGGATCAGGAGTTCAAGGGCAACCTGAACTACAAAATAAGTACTCTTAGCTGAGCCATTTTCCCAGACTCTAGGTTGTCACCCTGTTAAAACTGAAATGATCCCTGGTAAACAACCATTTTATAATATAGTGTTAGAGGTAAAACTGTATGTCTAGGAGATTATAAGACCGAGGGTACAGGTTCCCCAAGACTTTACTACTGAATAAGCTTTGGTGGCCCTCTCCACATATAGAAGAACTCAGCCACTGCCTGAGGTTGAAGTACAAGCGTCTGCCAACTCCCCTCCACCTGAAATCCTGACTTTACACAGCCTGTGTGTGGTGCTTGGTTTTCCCATGACTTCTGCCTCTGGGACGACTGTTAGGGTAGAAGCACGCCGATTGCTGGGTTCCTTGTTGTCCCCTGTGAACTTTTTCACTATGGAAAATGTCACCTTTTTTTTTTTTTAAGTTTATTAACAAAAGCAAAGATTCAGATCCTAGAGTGGAAAATTTATCAGTACAGATGCCTACATTTAGCAGGCAGACGACTGTTTCCTGTCACATATTTTTGTTTGATGTTTTCTTGATTTAGCTTGAGCTAGGCTTTTGGCAAGATATATGTTATAAAATAAGATTTCTCAAAAATCGCAGCTCACATTTTCTAAGTACCGATATGATCACAATAATTCTATAAAGATGGTACTGTAGCTGTCATGAATTCTAGACTGAGGCCCAACACTTAGAGAATCCAATCAGGATTGTACCTAGCAGACTCTAGACCCATCTGAGCCACTGAGCTCTGCGGCCTTTGAAAATGCATAGGGTTAATGACTTGTAGGTTTTTTTCTATATGAAGACCAGGGCATTTTCCCCTTGAGAAGATTGTTTACTGAAAAAGAAAAAAATTAAAGAAATAAAATCCTAGCTATGTCACCATTTTAGACCCTGATGGTTTATTTCTTTGGGTAATTATTAACACTTGAAAAATGCAGTTGATATGTTTGATTGAATTTCTGTGTTGTTCTTTTTAGATCGTGTCTTTCATAGTAATGAATCCACTAAAAATGTGTACGAAGAAATCGCCGTACCGATCATCAATTCTGCCATACAGGGCTACAACGGTCTGTATTCACTTCCTGTTGCGGGAATGCCTTAGGTCTTCAGTGTCTGTTCCATTAACTTAAGTATTGGTAGTTTTATTCACTAGAAGTTCATTTTGAGTCTTTGTGTGTGTTTATTTGTCTGTTTTACTTGCTTTTACAGGTACCATATTTGCCTATGGGCAAACTGCATCAGGAAAAACGCATACTATGATGGGCTCTGAGGACTGTGTGGGAGTTATACCCAGGGCAATCCATGACATTTTCCAAAGGATTAAGAAGGTAACAGCGTCAGACTTCCTAGCACATGTAGGGAAAAGTAGTGGCAGATGAGTGGCAATTGGTGAAAGTCAGGCACACTTATCTCCTGATAAGGTAAGCATAGCATTGCCTCACACGCTTCCTAGAACTTGAAGTTCTTGGATTTATTTTCCCACTGAGTCCCAGAACAATACTATTCCCAACAACAAGCAGACTAAGCAGTAGGGGATCCTATCTGAACAGTTAGTTCCATGTTAGCTTTGTTTAGTTACCAGTTTTGCTTTTTTTGTTTGTTTTGTCTTTTCAAGACAGGGTTTCTCTGTAGCTTTGAAGCCTGTCCTGGAACTCCTGTCCAGGCTGGCCTTGAACTCAGATCCGCCTGCCTCCACCTCCAAGTGCTGGGATTAAAGGCGTGCACTACCCACTGCCCAGCTGGTTTCTAGTGATTCCTTAAGAGCCCTAAAAATGAACTGTGAAGTAAAGAGAAGGAAAGCGGGATCAGTGTTTACAAAGCTTGGGCACAAAAGCCGGAGCATCTATTGTCAAGGCTTCCTTTTGAGCCTAGACAACTTGTTACTTCTTAAATACCACTTTTGTGGTTTTTATCAGCATATAGCCGTGGATTCTGTTGGCTTCGCAGATAACTCCTTTTGGGCTCTTTGCTCTCGGTATGTGACTGTATAATACCAGCTTATAAATGGGTGATTTTTTTCCTCCTAGTTTCCTGAGAGAGAATTTCTCTTACGGGTGTCTTACATGGAGATCTACAATGAAACCATTACAGACTTACTCTGTAGTGCCCAAAAAATGAAACCTTTGATAATTCGGGAAGACATCAACGTGAGTAAAAAGAACTAGGTGACGTCACTGGGTCAACACAGAATGGGCCTGCCAGCGGGCAGTCAGGGGGGGAGGTGACTTTCAGGGGGCCCTTCGCACAATGCTGAACCATTTGCTACAAGGAAAAGAGTCGTTGCCTTCACTTGTGAACCTCACTTTAAGAGGATCCAGTTTGGATTCAGTAGCCACATAAATGTCCCTAATTAACTAAAAGTCTTGTCAGGAACAGCACTGGTACCAATGATGGGATTGATAGGGGTATGAGAGAGGTAAAGGGTGGTAGAGAAATCCAGTTATATGTATGAAATAGTCATATATAATGGTATGAATTTATTTAAAACTTAATGAATTAATATGACTAAGGGCATAAAATGTATTTGATGCAGAAAGTTTATACTTTAAAATAGGTTCTGTTCTAATTGCCCATTCTAAGTATATGAAAGTTCACTGAACTGTACATATTTTGAGTCTGCATAATTTTGGTTTGTGATGTATTTATTTGCAAGTTTCTTTTTATAATGAAGTTTATAAAATAAGTGAATAAGTTGTTTTTTTTCTACAGAATAATCATTCCCTCTTTTTTACTTTCCCAAATTCTACAGTAGATTTTAACTTTGAAAGCAAACTTTGTCTAATATTTTCATAATTAACTGTTTTCAGAGAAATGTATATGTTGCTGATCTTACAGAAGAAGTGGTTTATACAGCAGAAATGGCTTTGAAATGGATCACAACAGGAGAAAGTAAGGCTGCTGTATTTTTAAGTGCATACCAGAACTATCAAGTCCCATGTTTTATTGAGCAGATGTGCAGCCTGATGTCTTTCCTGTGCTTTAAATTGACATATAGCTCATTATTTTTACAGAGAACAGACACTATGGAGTAACCAAAATGAATCAAAGAAGCAGTCGCTCCCATACGATTTTTAGGATGGTAGGTGATTCTGTCCTCCTACACTTGGTCTTTGCAAAGAAGAATTTACTCATTTTGACAAGCTGCCTTTTCTACCTAGATTTTGGAAAGCAGAGAAAAAGGTGAATCTTCTAACTGTGATGGGTCTATCAAAGTGTCGCATCTGGTGAGTGTTTATAAACATCATTCCGTGTGGGCCCGGAGAGACAGGCTGTTGGGGGCTGCTTGAATAAGAACTGTTTACTAAGTAGGAACAAAGGGTCAATAGCTGACAGAATAAGTGATCATCGGAATAGCCTCGGGTACTAGCTGAGCTGTTGGTGTAAGGGTTAGCCTCGGGTACTAGCTGAGATGCTAGTGTAGTGGTCAGCTCATCTTTGTTCCTGTGTGTGATGGCTGTACAACTGTAAGAACAATCTTCTCTTGCCTGAGAGTTGAATCTTGGAATTTGAATATGTTTTATTTGTTTGTTTTTAAATCTTAGCCAAATTTGTTTGTTTTTAAATCAGTGTAACTTAAAAGAGTATGATAAACAAAAACAAAAAGTAAGAAGAATGGTTAAAACATTTTTTGTAGCAATGAGAAAGCATGTTTATAAATATGGGAATTCTGTTGTTCATCCCTTTGCTGATTTGCCGCATGTGGGTCTCAGGATAACCTGGGCCAGCCTGTCTGCATCCTGTAAAACCCTCTGGAAAAGAAATGTTCCCTCTGGAGTCTTCTTCTGGCTCCATGGGCGGCTGATTTCTGGTTTTTCTCCTGGCCTTGGGAATGTTATTCCCCAGCATCCCTCAGCTCTGCGCCGTCTGTGCTGTCTTTCCTCTTACCCTTCGGTGGTTTTCTGGCTTCAGGTTTCAGGGCCACAGTCGTTCCTTTAGGAGGCTGAATCCCTGTGCTACCCTCTTGCATAAAGCCTTCCAGTAGCTCCCCGCATTTCAGAAGCCCCATGCCTCCAGTAGCTCCCCGCATTTCAGAAGCCCCATGCTTCCAGCCCTGCTTTCAAGACGCCACACAATCTGGCCCATGCCTACAGTCGTACACGGTCGCTGCAGTTCACCGGTTTGGTGGATGTTGGGTTTGGCTTGTCACAACAGGCTAGCCTGGAGCTCGTGGCAGTCCTCCTGCCTTTACTTCCCAGATTCCAAAATCACATCTAAGCAGCTAGATCCTTTCTGGGTTATTAGCAAACACTCTAAGGGAGTCTGCTTTGTGAACTGGCATGCTGACCTTTCTACACGATACTGTTTGTATTCATCTCTTCATAGCTGACTCCCTCCCTCTTCTCTGTCACTTACATGTAGACCTAATAGCAGGCCTTCCCCTGCCTCCTGTTCCAGAGAACATACTGTGTCCCTCTGTGCCCTTTTCCAGCGATCTAAATCTTCTCTTGTGTGTATAAATCCCTCCGTCTTCTCACAAAGCTTCTCTGTAGAAGATGAGGTCTGAAAGAGCAGAACTTAGGTGCATGGCTCTCTGCTGTTGCTCAGCACCTAGCATGCTGCCCACATTGTGATTCTCAGTTTTCTCTGTGTTACTTATGAAATGAAAGAGAGGCCAGTGCTCTTAAAAGCTACAGTGTAGTGTGGTACATATATGCCAGCCCAGCAAAATAAGAACCATGTGAATGAGCCTCACCTCTAAAGAGCTTGGATGTGCAGTTAAGGATGTATTCATTCTAGGTATACAAGAAGGGTAAAGGTGGCAAAACTCTATTGAGAAAACAGTGTTTGCTTTGGTTCTTGAATACAGAGTAAGGATGAACTAAAACATTAGAAATAAAGAGGAAAAGCATCAAAAGCCACAGCAGAGGCCAGGTTGCTAAGATTATATTCTCCTCTGTAAAGTACTGGGCTGTGTATAGGGCACACCTCAGCAGCATAGAGGATGGATAGACAGACAGATGAAAGAGAAGAGATAAGGAACAAGACATAGAGATCAGTGTGGCTTGGTTTAAAAAAAGAAAAGGCCTAAATAGTAGTCTGGGAGATAAAGTATTTCTTCACCAAGTTAGAGTTTATAGTTTCTAGTTACACCTCCTAACACATATTTTCATCTGTCTTACAGAATTTGGTTGATCTTGCGGGCAGTGAAAGAGCTGCTCAAACAGGAGCCGAAGGTAATGAAACTTGGTGATGTCTGACCATGCATTTTAAAGTTCTGATAGTGTAATGATTTCCAGATGAAAATCTTTATGATAAATCAAACTTAATAACTTTGACCTACTACAGCACCAACTTAAAATTTCAGTTTTTCAGATGATAGGGCTGCGTAGCTGGGAAGGCCAGGAATGTATTATAAAAATCATCTAAGCTGTCTTGATTAGAACATTAAGAAAAGCCATGGACGGCATCCTTCTAGTGCTAATGTACTGGCTCGATGCTTTGCTGTTTATTTGGACAACGTATTTCAGTACGCTTTCCCTCCATTGAAGATCACAGTGACCATGACTATTGCTCAGAAGGAAAAGAACAAGAATCAAAATCACTCCAAGAAGACTCTGTCTAGTGTCTGAACTGCAGAGCTCTGATGTGTCCCTGCAGGGAGAGTGCAGCACTAAGTCCAGATTTAACTGGATACTTGTAACTTTTCATGACAAGATTGACCATTTGATTTTTCCTGTTCTTTTTGTATGAGTAAGAAAAACTAAGTAAGATAGTAGAGTTCAAATAAATCGATAAAAGTAAAATAACTCTCATAAGCAAAAGAAGAGTTTGAATATTTTAGTGTGCTTTTTCAAGGTTTGCATTTTAACTTTTTGAATGGTGTAGGCATCTTAACAGTTTAAAAATAAAAATTACTGGCATTTGATTGGAAGTCCATGATTGCTTTTATTTAAAGGTTTATAAAAAGACTTAACTGATTAGAGGACCTTGGGAAGCAGGCATTTTTTTCCCGTCTTAGTTTCCATTTTCTCGATGTTATTTTCTCTCGGATGTTGGTGTTTCTGCTCGATTTCATATGTAGGCAGACTAGAAAGAGAACTGCTAGTATCGAGAGTGAGCTCAGGTTGAACCACAGCGTAGATCTTGGCATCATCTGACTCAGGACTTACAAGCAAGCACTTCATCTAGCACAGAGGCTAAGTTTCACATTTGTCTAACTCAGGTGTGCGACTCAAGGAAGGCTGTAATATAAACCGGAGTTTATTTATTTTGGGACAAGTGATTAAGAAACTTAGTGATGAACAAGTTGGGTAAGTTGTATTATATACTTATTTCTTATGGGTTTTTATTATTTGGAGAATTGTAATACTTTAGTTGTAATCAAGTGTATTGATTTCTCCTACACTGTTAAAGGTTTTGTGAGCTCTCTTTTAGTTTTTTTTTTTTAAGCTTGTGTGTTTATTTGAGATGTGGTAATTGGACATATTACAGAGTACAGTGTGACATTTTGGTACTCATGTGGCATTCTTAAGAACGTTTCATCTCTTAAGAATCTGTGATATTCCGGTTGTACAGCTTAGCATTTTATTTTGCTCCTCATGTGTGGGAGCCCTAGGTGATTTGGGCTCTAACTGCAGGTGTTGGAGCCACAGCGTTTCCATCTCCGCTCCAGCACTGGTGTGCCAACCACACTGCTTCTGTATCTTAATCCTCAGTTGTTTGCCTAGAGAATCCTTTCCATAAAACATTTTTTTTTTTGATTTTGCAAACACAACTGATGGTCGGAGGACAGCTCTTAGGAATCACGTCTCTCCTGTCACCTTGTCGAACCCAAGTCTAATTTAGCTCTTCAGACCTCTGCACAGGTTCTTCTACCGACTGGGCCATCTCATCAGCCTTTTAAATTTTTTGGTTTTTCAAGACAGGGTTTCTCTGTGTAACAGCTCTGGCTGTCCGGAATTCGCTTTGTAAATCAGGCTAGCCTCAAACTCACAGATCTGCCTGCTAGGATTAAAGGCGTTTGCCATGCATCCAGCTTTAATTTTTTTGTTTTTTATTAGCATATATTAATTATACATAATAATGTGCTTCATTCATTGTGACATTTTAATATATGTGCATAATTTATGAGCATAGCTTCTTACACAAATAACTATAACCTACTAAGTTTATTCCCTATCTTAAGTATTCTTAATTAGAAGGTTAATCCGCCTTATACAACCTGTAAAAATTTAATTTATGAGATTATGAGTAAGTGTTCGTTTTCTTAAAGGACAACATTTTTCTGTATGCACTCTCAACCCTTTTCTTCCCATACTTGTTTCTTGCTAAGTGGTTTCATAAATTACCGAGATAGCAAACTGACACGAATTCTTCAGAATTCCTTGGGAGGAAATGCAAAAACCCGCATCATCTGCACAATTACTCCAGCGTCGTTCGATGAAACCCTAACAACTCTCCAGGTGAGTTTAATTTTCATCTCGTTATACTGTAGGGAATGCCCGGCTTTCAGAAGAAAACATTCTCTACTAAAATGACAAGCCGTTTTTCTCCCCCTGATGTGCCTGCTATAGAACAGATGTGCAATCTAGCAAACAGCATTCCTTAGTGTAATTTCCCAGGCTTTAGTATTTGTATCCCATCTCTGTAGTTTTGGGAACATCCAATACTTTTAACTGGAGTGATTTGATGCTTTCTTTAAATAACTATATCTATTGATTATGTGGTAACTAGAAACTTTATGTTAGATTCATAAATGAAACACTAGTGTTACTTGCCACAAATAGTGATTATAAAAATATATAATGTGTGTGTGACCAAACATTTAGTGACTTTCTGCTAACGGTTGGCTGCAGAAGAACTGCAGGCCTGCATTTTCTGTTGAAAAAGAAAGGATATGAGAAGGGGAAATGGAAAACAAGTTAATAAAGCAACTTTCTCAGTGAGGGTCCAGTGTTGTTTGTCAATGGTTACCTGAAGATTGTCACCTACGACTCTTAGCTGCTGCAGGGGTGGGGGATGAAGCTCTGGGAGAATGCTTGCAGAGCAGACACAGACCCTAAGTTCTCCCCATGGGGGAAAATGCTTCAAAGCTGAGCATGATGGCACGTGCCCCAGATCCCAGGGTTTAGGAGACTGAAGCAGATGGACTGGCCTGGGTAACGTAAAACACTCTCTCTAAAATAGAAGACAAATTAAGCCAAGTGTAATGATGTGGGTCTCTAGTTGTAGCTCCTGGGAAGCAGAAACAAGATGATTTCTCTAAGTGTTATACTAGCTTGATCTGCCTATGAAGTCTCAGGCCAGTCTGACCATGTAACAAGATCCTGTCTACAAAAAAAAGAATTATAGCTGTTGAGTACTGGGTCAGGGTGCTGCTGGCCTCACAGTGTTTATAAAGTAGATGAGACTTGGCTTCCAACGTAATTATCTTGAATTAGTAAGCTGGCAAATAAGAATGGAGTCCTGGGAGCTCAGTCCTGGGAGCTGGAGAGATGGCTCCGTGGACAAAGCACTTCATTCACTAGTGTGAGGGCCGGAGTCCCAGCATCCAAGCTCACATGCAGAGCACCTCTCCTGTACCTCCGCACCCAGGAAACAAAGCCAAGGGATCCCAGGACAAGCTGACTGGCTGGACTAGCCTAATCAACAAGCTCCAGGTTCAGGAAGAAACTCTGCTCAGTAAAGAAGGTGTAGCAATCAATGAAGATAGCTAACAATAACCCTTGCCCTCATGTGCACACACATATATGCACACATGTGCCTGCACACATGAACACACCGCATACACAGCATTCCCCCACCCAGCAAAGATCAGAACAAAGGTTAAAAGAAAGGACAGATACTTTCAGCCAAAAATGCTATTTTTTTTCAAAGAAACTTTATTACAAGAAGTAAGTATATTGATTATCGGAATTCTTTTAATATTGAACATCTTACATTTTGTCCCAGTTTGCCAGCACTGCTAAATATATGAAGAATACTCCTTATGTTAATGAGGTGTCAAATGATGAAGCTCTCTTGAAAAGGTACAGAAAGGAAATAGTGGATCTCAAAAAACAATTGGAGGAGGTATGTATGATTTTTATTTGGGTAAAGGGTTAAGAACCGATATAGAATGATGGACATCTGCCTCAGAGACTATAAATTTATGAATATATGATTCAATACAACTTAATTTTAAAGCAAATGGATTTTAGCTTAAAATAATTCAATTCATAAAGTTTTAACTTTAGGAAATAAGATGGAACTTAGTGGTAGTGTTGCCTGGAATATACAGGGCCCTGGGTCTATCTTCAACAACAAAAGAAGTTTACTACAACCTGAAATACCTTGTTTCTGAATGTTGGAGATGTCGTTAAGTCGACAGGATGATTGTCCAGTGTGTGCAAAGCCCTGAACTTACCCCCCAGCACCTCAGACAAACCAAGCCTGTGGTGGATGCCTATAATATTAGTACCTCGGGGTTGGTGGCTGGGAAACCTGGGAATTCAGGGTCATCCTTTGCTGTGTAACCATTTCTAGACCAGCCAAGACTACATGTGTCTCAAAAAACAAAAATGAACGAGGGGGCATTTCTTAAAATTATTAAGCTTTGTTGAGAGACCATGTATTTTCCTTCTTTTTTTTTTTTTTTTTTTTTTTTGGTTTTTCGAGACAGGGTTTCTCTGTGGTTTTGGAGCCTGTCCTGGAACTAGCTCTTGTAGACCAGGCTGGTCTCGAACTCACAGAGATCCGCCTGCCTCTGCCTCCCAAGTGCTGGATTAAAGGCGTGCGCCACCACCACCCGGCTGACCATGTATTTTCCTATGTGGATTGTATAGTGACCTAAGTCTACCTTGTGCTTTCACATTCTCCTGAACGCCTCTTCCACCCTGAGAAGGTGGCCTCTGAGAGTACACCAGCCAGCCTTTCTTCTGCTTGCTTCATTGTTTCTGTCATCGTGTTCCTAAGTTTGTAAAAAACCTTTCCTTTTAGTAGGTCTTTTTAATGAATATCTCTTCTATTGCAGTTTTCAAATTTCAGCTTCTTTGACTTCCCTACCTATTTATATCTTCATGGACAATTAATAGAATTAACAGCATTATCCTAGCATGAAATATAGTATCCTAATGAAAGAACTGTATATAGTTTATCTCTAAAGTTTAACTATTGGCTATGATAGCTACATGTTGGGTTTCTGTATGTAAACGATATCTTACTTGAATAAAATTAAAGTTCTCATAGATTACACGCAAATGTAATCTTCTGTTGTTGAAGCTATTTTCTATAGCCCGATTTTGCTACATTTATAGTTAACATAACCCAATATTTTTTAGGTAAATACAAAGACTCGGGCACAGGAAATGGAGAAAGATCAGCTGGCCCAGCTTCTGGATGAAAAAGACTTGCTCCAGAAAGTACAGGATGAGAAAATCCAGAACCTGAAGCGGATGCTGGTGACGTCGTCTTCTATTGCATTGCAGCAGGAGCTAAAGGTAGAGCTGCAAGATGTCAGAGAACAAAACAGGTCTTTCCGTGTCCTCAAGATGGCAGAGAACACGACAGGTCTTTCTGTGTCCTTAAGATAGCAGAGAACACGACAGGTCTTTCTGTGTCCTCAGGATGTCAGAGAACAAAACAGGTCTTTCTGTGTCCTCAAGATGTCAGAGAACACGACAGGTCTTTCCGTGTCCTCAAGATGGCAGAGAACACGACAGGTCTTTCTGTGTCCTCAAGATGTCAGAGAACACGACAGGTCTTTCTGTGTCCTCAAGATGTCAGAGAACACGACAGGTCTTTCTGTGTCCTCAAGATGTCAGAGAACATGACAGGTCTTTCCGTGTCCTCAAGATGTCAGAGAACATGACAGGTCTTTCCGTGTCCTCAAGATGTCAGAGAACACGACAGGTCTTTCCGTGTCCTCAAGATGTCAGAGAACACGACAGGTCTTTCCGTGTCCTCAAGATGTCAGAGAACATGACAGGTCTTTCCGTGTCCTCAAGATGTCAGAGAACACGACAGGTCTTTCCGTGTCCTCAAGATGTCAGAGAACACGACAGGTCTTTCCGTGTCCTCAAGATGTCAGAGAACACGACAGGTCTTTCTGTGTCCTCAAGATGTCAGAGAACACGACAGGTCTTTCTGTGTCCTCAAGATGGCAGAGAACAAAACAGGTCTTTCCGTGTCCTTAAGATAGCAGAGAACACGACAGGTCTTTCTGTGTCCTCAAGATGTCAGAGAACAAAACAGGTCTTTCCGTGTCCTTAAGATGTCAGAGAACACGACAGGTCTTTCTGTGTCCTCAAGATGTCAGAGAACACGACAGGTCTTTCTGTGTCCTCAAGATGGCAGAGAACACGACAGGTCTTTCTGTGTCCTCAAGATGTCAGAGAACACGACAGGTCTTTCTGTGTCCTTAAGATGGCACAGAACACTACAGATCTTTCTGAGTCCTTAAAATGTAACCCTTTATCCTTTGATATGGGTCCTTAAGAAACTTAGATCACTCTGTGTGTTTGCCATGTATCAACTCTACCTAAGAAGGGAGTTGTAATTACCTCTCCCTGTCTGCATGTAAACAGATACTAATTCAAAAAGTCTAGGGTGTTAGTAAAGACTGTCTGGACAATGATTCATAGTAAAGTCTAATAAAATTTGTAAGATGGGACTGGAGAGATGGCTCAGTGGTTAAGAGCACTGACTGCTCTTTCAGAGGACCCTGGTTCAATTCCTAGCACCCGCATGGCAGCTCACAGCTGTCTGTAACTCCAGTTCTAGGGGATCCAACACCCTTACACAGAATATATACAGGCAAAACATGTGTGTATTAAAATAAAATTAATAAATCTTTTTTTTAAAAAAAAGAAATTTATAAATGACTAGGAACTAAGATCTCTAGGGTTTATGACAGTACCTTCTACTTAATTAATGATAATATTAACTCAGGAAAACCGATTGAAAATATAAATCAGTGTAGGGATCAAAACCCTACCTTCCAGCAGGTGTACTTTGTTCTTCCTGGGATAGGTTTCTGTTCAGTAGAAATGATGGAGTATTGAGGTTCAGAGGGTAGCCCTCAAAGCCAAACCGATCCAACTCTAATCTCAGTTCTGTCAGTTCCTAACTATTGACTTTACCTGAAGGACAGCTTGATATCCAGTCTCATGAATGTATATAACAGTCCTTTCTACACAGAAAATCCTAGTGTAAGCCTTCAGTGTAATTACCAGTAGGCATGTTGTGTAAGTCACTAGCAGGTGTACATTCATTCAAGAAGTGTTGGTTGACTAAGCGATGATCAGGAAATAGCTCAATGGAAGCAGATGCTTCAAGAAGCAGCCACCATTTCCAAAAGCTTAAGAGTTTTGCAAATGCATGGTAAACATACTTTGAACTTAAAATGCACAGTGGCCAGGGTATATTAAAGTGCATTGAGGAATTTGAATGTGACATTATGCTAAGGACAATAGAGTCTTTTATGTAACATCAACATTGATCTTCAGAAAGGTATAGCTACTGTCTGCAGCAGATAAGTTATACCTCTGGGAGAATTATGACTCTGGAAAGATAGCAAATTGTCCAATTGGGGGGGAAATGAGGGATAAACTAAACAGGATTTTGATGTTTTGGGCTTTTTTCCTTGGCTGTAGATACAGTAAAGCCGTGACTTATTTGTAAGAGCAATCTTTTTGTGGGGGGAGGGGGGCAGGTTCGAGTTAGGGTTTTCTTGTAGCTTTGGAGCCTGTCCTGGAACTCACTCGTAGACCATGTTGGCCTCAAACTCACAGAGATCTGCCTGCCTCTGCCTCCCGAGTGCTGGGATTAAAGGTGTGCACCAGCACTTGCAAGAGCAATCTTAAATCATGTGGTGAGGACGGAAACTGCTTTGCATTGGGGCAGGGTAGACTGTGGGATATGACAGAGGACAGGGCTGCGCAAGAGAAAAGCGATCTACTTAACTTCAGAATCAGCACTTAATTCTGTACTTGACACAGGTGTTACATTTCTCTTTTGGTTCTTGGGATTTGAGCCAGGGCCTTGTGCAGGATAAGCATGTGCTCTTCCACAGAACTCAGCGTGTTTTCTTAGAGTCCTAAGAATCCTGCCGTGCTGCTTACATAAACATATATAAAAATAAGTAGTTTCCTTGTTTTATTTTGTCTCAGTTTTTGGGCCTGTGTGAAATAATTTTGATTTCTTTTGTTCTTGTTTTTTAAGATTAAAAAGAAACGAAGAGTTACTTGGTGCTATGGCAAAAGTAGCAAAATGAAGGAGTCAAACTATGTAAATGAATTTAAAGTCCCACTAAATGTAACTACAAGGGCACATAAAACTTCTGTGACTTTTTTGCAAGAAAATTCTCTGAGATTGGGAGAGAATGATGAATGTGAGTACCTTCTTCAGTGGAACTACACCGAGTTATAAATGTGTGTCCACAGACTCTAGCTTGGTAAATGTGAGAAACATGGTTAAACACAGTGTTACAGTTCAGATATGATTGCAGTCGCAAACATTATGAAATTCTGTTGATTCTTAAGCGTGAATTGTAAGTCAAGTGCGGTGGCTTCTGTTTATAGTATCAGCGCTTGAGAGACTGAGGCAGGAGGATTGCCAGGAATACAAAGCTAGACTGGGTTATAGTAAGACCGTGTCAAAAACAGAGCAGTATAGTGTACATGAAGTGTGTAAATCAGGTGCTTGATTTAATTTTGCTCCGAAGTTCAGTTAAAATTGTACGGTCTTCACATAACATCCAGCTAACCTTATTTTAGTTTTCAGAATGCCATTTATATCAATTCTATAGGACTGTATTTCTAAATTGTTTCTCCAGCATTATAATCATCTTTAGGGACATTTTAATCTACTGATACTGGTCAAATCTCAGATACAGAATTTGCCATTTTATCTGTATTGGCTCAAGGATCTTTATCACAATTCCAGTCAGCTTTCTTAATTCATACAGTAGTATGATCAGTGATTATATCTATTGTTGACATGCTCTTGGCAGTCATACCTGAATATAATCTCATTTGAGCTTGCATCTATTCACAACTTTTTATTAAAACTCATTTTTATTTTTTGCGAAACTTATGCTAAATATGTTCATGACGTGCATCTTGTTTTTCTACTTACAGCACTCTCTGTTGAGTCTGATATGTTCAGTAACAGTCTTGAATCATTGGCTGAGGTAGAGTGGAATTCAGCAACGAAGATGCTAAGCGAGGTAACTTTAAGTATTCATTAGAGCAGCTGCCTTTGTTTGTTTTTTGTTTTTTTTTCCTTAAGAATTTTATCTTACATGTGTGCATATTGTATGTGTGTGTATGTGTGTACACGCACATGTGTGTATCTGTGTACCACTGCATGTCTGGTGCCTGTAGGGTCAGCAGAGGACATCAGATCCCTTGGAACCAGAATTTCAGGTGATTTCAAGCTGTGATATAGGTGTTGGGAACAGAACGCAGAGCTGCTGAAGAGTAGCAAGTATTCCTACTGCTAAGCCATCTCTCCTGCTACTGTTTTTCTATTTCTTGCTGCATTTGCTCTTATACTGCAGTGTTAACCCTGCCTGACTTAATGTCAGAGACAAGCTTGGTTATAGGGAAGACTGTTCTCTTTTTGTCTCTTGATTGATAGCTGTGAGATACCTAGACTGTAAAGCAGATGTGTGTTGATACAATAGAAACCTGCCTACAGCTCTTACTAACAAATCTTAGGACCTGTAATAGTTCCAAGTTTTATATTTTTATTTGAGAAACCCCTTGAGGGTAAACAACCGATCAGGTATGTAGTAATGCTATATAAACGTCCAGCAAGGAAATTCTTGGTTTTCTTCTGGAAACATCTGCAGTCGTTCCTGCAATTCTGACCACTACTAATTGATGGCTGTCCAGGCAACGTGTTCTTCTGTTCTGCACATCTTTTAGAATTTGTTATTTAAAAATAAAGAGGCCTGGAGACATGGCCCAGAGGTTAAAAGCACTGGCTGCTCTTCCAGAGGACCCGGGTTCAGTTCTCAGCATCCACGTGCTAGCTCACGGCTGTTTGTAGCTTCAATTTCAGTGGATACAACTCCGTCTCTGACCTCCAGGACAGCATGCAACCTGAATTTATGCACATGCTGGCAAAACACTCAGACACTTTTAAATTTTTTTTAAAAAATGATTCTCAAAAATAACCAAACAACAAAAATAAAGAACATAGTTTTTCTCAAAGTAGCATAGAAAGTAGAAATTTGCTTCTCCCAGGATGGTATGGCAAAACATGGAAACCATTAGCAGCTTAGACAGGTTAGTCATCCCATTTCTGTTTCCTTTCCAAGCCTTCTCAGGAATGAGCCAGAGGAACAGTGTATCGCCGAGTCATTGATGTGGTCAGGTGGGCTTCAGTGTTTTCCTGTTTTCATGATTCATCTTTCCCTGTCTGTCTGGGACAGTAAGGCAGACATACTCTTCAGCTAACCTATTCCTAGTTCACATTAGCAAGAGTATGCAAATGTTAGATTAAAGAAAAGCATGGTCAGGCAATGGTAGTACACACCCTTAATCCCAGCACTCAGGAGGCAGAGGCAGGCGGATCTCTGTGAGTTCGAGGCCAGCCTGGTTTGCAGAGTAAGTTCCAGGACAGCTAGAGATACATGAAGAAACCCTATCTCAGAAATAGATGGATGGATGGATAGATAGATAGATAGATAGATAGATAGATAGATAGATAGATAGATAGATAGATAGATAGATAACAGAATGACCTGTTCAACTGGCTCAGAGATGAACTGATTATTCATTTAATCTACATTTTGGTTAACAAAACAATTTAACAGGTGGATCTGAATTTCCCCTGACTGAAGATTTGTTTCTGTTTATAACAGGAAAACTTAGAAAGTGAATTGACTTCAATTCATGCTCAGTACGATGATCTAGTATTGGACTACGAGCAGCTAAGAAGAGAAAATGAAGAACTGAAATTGAAATTAAAAGAAAAAAATGACTTAGAGGAATTTGAGGCTCTCGAAAGAAAAGCAGAGAAAGATCAGGAGGTAAGAAAAATAGAAATAGTGAATGTGAAACAAAAACACGAACGGCAACTCTATCAGCCTCGTGAGGACACTGGTTTCTAACGTGGAGGTGCTGCTGTTTTACCTGTGTGTACACGACTTAAAGAATTTAATCGAGAGGCATTTAGTTTATACTCTTTTTAAGATAACCAGATTTATTTTCCACTGTATGTGAACAGGAGAACAAATGGAGCATCTTGAAGGGTTTAGTGACTTTGTCTTACACAGAGTGGTTTGGTTTGGTTGTTTGGCTGGTTTGGGTCTCTTGTTCCTCACTATGAAAGTTTCTGGTGGTCAAAAAATTCAAAGCTGAATTTTCAAAATTTTCACTTTGATAAACAACATTAAGACAAATGCTTTCTCCTTTATATTTTTACGTAGTAGCATAATTTTCAATGTTTTCCTGAGGATAGATAGCAAAGTAAGAGTTAATAATCTTACACCTTGTAGGTTCTCAGCAACAATAATAATAGTTTAAAGTTCCTACATGAAGTCAACCTACCCCAATCAACCTAAATTCAAATCATATGAACTATGTCATTATAGGGCCAGTTGGATCATTAATTGGAAGGAAAAAAACTTAAGATTCCCCAAACACAGTCTGTCTAAAATATAGGTCATTAAAATTGTGACTGGAGTTTGTTTATTCACTAGTGATGTCATTATGACCTGTTGAGATCATTATGAAGACATGCTTTTCCTTATTTGTTTAATTTGTGGGTGGGAGTTTGTTTGAGTAGTGTTTCTTGGATTTTTTAAGATCTTATTTTTGTTATTTATTACATGTAGGTCTATGTGTCAGTGTTAAGTGTATACATGAATGAATGCAGGTGCCCATAGAAGCATCAGATCCTGTAGAGCTGCAGTTGCAAATGGTTTGGGATGCCTGAGGGGATGCTGGGAACTGAACTTGTGTCCTCTGTAGGGAGAGCGCCGTCCTTGTGACTGCTAAGCCAGCTCTCTAGCCCCTTTTCCTCTTGGATGTTTAGATTATCAGGTGCGCTACTACAGTAGCTGAACAGTTGACCTCTCAATCCCTTCTAAGATGGGTGTTTCTGAAGCAGTAAAGAATGCTTTCTTTGGTTTTCTTTCTTTTTTGCTTTATTAACAATTGGTTTGCTGTTTCCTATTCATATTCTCTTACAGATGCAGCTAATTCATGAAATTTCCAACTTAAAGAATTTAGTTAAGCATGCAGAAGTATATAATCAAGATCTTGAGGTAAACATTTATCTTAGTATTTCCTTTGATAAGTAACTACAACTTAAAATATGTGTCCTATAATTAAACATAATTACAGAAAATAGAGAAATTATATTTTAAATATTAGTGAATTTTGACCAATTTAAATTTTTAACAAATCATTTATTGAGTTCAATTTTATTGTTCTTTGATTCTTTTAGAATGAATTAAGTTCAAAAGTAGAGCTTCTTAAACAAAAAGAGGATCAGATTAAGGACCTGCAGAAATACATAGATGCCCAGAAGTCAGAAAAGATGAAAATAGACCTGTCATACTCATCGGTAAAATCGGGTTTTCTTTTGCTGTGTGATTGACTTGGCATTTCTAGTATATCGTCATAATCTTCCTTGTAAATGCTTAGTTATATTGAGCCAACTGTGTACCAGGCTGGTTGTAATCAATTTATATATGTTCAATATGGGCATAAATCTTCGATTAATGAATCATTAGTGTGATCAACATTTTACCAATAGAGAGTTGAAGTAACTGCTTCAATGGTTTTAGGATTTTTTTTTCCTTCTGTACCAGTGGGTGGGGGTGGTTTGGTTGGTTTGTTTGAAACAGGGTCTCTCTGTAAAGCTCAAGCTGACTTGAAATTCGATATGTTGGATGGGTTGACCTCTTAACTCAAGAGATCCCCCTGCCTGTCTCTAGTTCTGGGATTTAAAGGTGTGTGCCACCATACCTGGCTTAGGTTTTTTTATTAAACACTAACCAGTTGTTTAAATTGTACTTCCCGACCAGCTGTTATGATATAGGAAAATGTGGCCAGAATTTTTATCTTATCTTTACCCTTCTTGATGAGCTAAGAATGAGTGTGTTTGCCTTGTGTGTTGTGGCAAGGGTGAATGAAAGCTCAGAGACACTTGAGATGGGGTCCCCAGCCTCGGTGGCCTGCAGCGCTTTCCCTTTACCCAGGGCATTTTTATTTTTCTCCGTTACAATTATGCCAGTTGGTTTCCATGTGCTCCAAACAGCCTGAATGAAGCTTCCACAGTATAATGCCGAGCACAACGTCTCAATAAAGACTGGGTACCACAGTTATCTGGGTTTCCCTCCCAGCTGAGTTCTGCGTAGCTTGTGTCTTTGGGAAACTCTTCAGACAGGGTGCACATAGGGCAACAAAAGCTATCTGTAACCAAAAAGATGGATTGGAGCTAGGTGCCAACTCCAGAGTGAGGCCATGTGTGACCCAGCAGGGGTTCAGGCTAGTTTCCAGCTCTCTGGCGCTGCACCTGCTGGATTTCTGCCGCGTGTGTATGTGTGTTCTCCAGTGTAGTTCCCAAATCTGCCAAAACTGGACCTCCTGAGTCCTCTTTGTCACCTGTCTAGGAACCCACTGAAGACCTGAAGCAGATGATGCAGACGCTGTCTGATATGGACGCTGTGGCCCTTGACGCCAAGAGAGAGTCGGCCTTCCTTAGGAGTGAGAACCTGACGCTGAAGGAGAAAGTTGTTAGTACTGTTCCAGAGGTTATGACTTGCAGTGGTGATCAGTACAGTGTCATCAGGCTTTTCTCTTTTAAACAACCTTTTCTCATTTTACACACTAATCATGGTTGCCACTCTCCCCTCTCCTCCTGCTCCCACCCCAGCCCCCATGTACTCCTCAGAGAGGCTGAGGCTTCCCGTGGGGAGTCAACAAAGTCTGGCACGTCACTTTGAGACAGGACCACGCCTTTCCCCCCCTCTCCCCCCATCTAGGCTGAGCAAGGTATTCCTCCTCAGGAAATGGGCTTCAAAAAGCCAATTTGAGCTCTAGGGATAAGTCCTAGTCCCACTGCCAGTGAGCCCACAGACTGCCCCAGCCACACAACTGTCACCACATTCAGAAGGTCTAGTTTGTCCTATGCAGGTCCCCTGCTATCAGTTCAGTGAGCTCCCACTAGCTCAAGTCAGGTGATACTGTGGGTGTCCCCATGGCGGTCTTGACCCCTTTGTTTATATTATATATTATATTTTTTTTGTATATTGTTAAGTGATTCAATGGGCATCCCCATGATGGTCTTGACCCCTTTGTTTATATATTATATTCTATATATTATTGGGTGATTCTGTAGGTATCCCCATGGCGGTCTTGACCTCTTTGTTTATATTATATTATGTTTATTATATTGTTAGATGATTCTGTGACTGTCCCTATGGTGGTCTTGACTCCTTTGTTTATATTATATGTTGTCAATTTTCAATGTTTTTCTGACAGAATGAACTTTCAGATTCTTGTAAGCAAATGGAAAATGACATTCAGGCCTATCAACGCCAGCTGGAGGCAAAAAAGAAAATGCAAGATGATCTAGATAAGGAATTACAGTTTGCTTTTCAGGAAATATCAAAACTCACTGCCCTGGTAGATGGCAAAGGTACCGTACAAATTTTTTTTTTTTTGGTTTTTCGAGACAGGGTTTCTCTGTAGCTTTGGAGCCTGTCCTGGAACTCCCTTTGTAGACCAGGCTGGCCTCCAACTCACAGAGATCCGCCTGCCTCTGCCTCCCTAGTGCTGGGATTAAAGGCGTGCGCCACCACCGCCTGGCCAATTTTTATGTCTGCACACTGACCCCCAGGAGCTTACCTACAGTGATTGAGTACATTCCCGGAATCACGTGCCTGCTAAGCTCTTACTTCTTAAAAAAAATTTACTGTTGAGTTTAAATATCTTCGATATCCATGTTTCTAAATATTAAAGGCTTAAAATTACTTTTCAGTGCAGTGGGCATGACTTGAGGGGTAGTTTAAAATCTTAAAAATCTTTGAGGTTTCAATAGTTCACTTCAGGCCCAGATATTCTCTCTCTCTTCACATATTATATTATATTATATTATATTATATTATATTATATTATATTATATTATATTATATTATATTATTGTATGGGATATAAAGCTCTCAGCTACTGGTCCACTACCACCTCTGTCTGCTTTCGACCCTAATAGGAATGGATTAAATCCCTGAAACTATAAGCCAGCTCTCCATTAAATGCATTCTTTTGTAAGACTTGCTATGGTTATAGTGGGTCTTTATAACAATAGAATTTTTTTTTTTGTTTTTGTTTTTTATTTATTTATTTATTTATTTATTTATTAAGGATTTCTGCTTAAGTGGTTAAGAGCATTGCCTGCTCTTCCAAAGGTCCTGAGTTCAATTCCCAGCAACCACATGGTGGCTCACAACCATCTGTAACGAGGTCTAGTGCCTTCTTCTGGTGTGTGGGCATACACACAGATAGAATATTGTATACATAATAAATAAATAAATAAATATTAAAAAAAAAATCTTAAAAATCTAATTACTTTCTTGTCAACATAGACTAATTTATCAAAAACTTGTAGGTTTGCTGTCAAATTTGGAGCTGGAGAACAGGATTACTGATCTCCAACGAGAACTGAATAAAGAAGTTGAAGAAAAAGAAACTTTGCAAAAAGAAGTTCACTTGCTCTCAGAGTTGAAGTCTTTACCCTCTGAGGTAGAAATGCTGAAGAAAGAGGTAAGACAGCAGACGCTGTAAACGTCTGGCTCAGAGCGTAATGGGCAGAGACGGCTCATGCGCTCACCGGCTCTTAGGGAACTTGGTAGAGAAACAGTGTTTTCAAGGTGTATTTACCCAAGTGCTTAGTAGCGTGATCCATGCACTGGCTGTGTTTGGTCTTCAAATGGATTTGCACACTTTTAGCCCCACCTTAATATTTGTCCCCACTTGTTGGTACTAGCCCTACCACTGCGTTGAAGAACACAGAATAGGAAAGAAGGTGTATGGAGATGGTAGTTCATGCCTGTGATCCCAGCATTCAAGAGGGTGAGGTGGGTTTACAGACCAGCCTGGGCTACAGAGTTAGACTCAAACAAATGTCTGTGACGTGTATTTTATATGCCCTCCTCTCAAGACTCAGGGAACGTCTTGACAAAGGGTGGCGTGATTGTAAGGAGCAGTGATTAGGGGGCTAGGGCGAAGCAGTATCCCGCGTGTGACAGGACTCATGTGCTTACACCACAGCAACTGTGGTGCCTGCCCAAGATCAAGAGAGGGCCACGTGAGCCCTCACCCCAGCTGAAAAGCTATTGGCAATTGATGGCCCCTAGGGGAGGGAGAGGCCATTCTCTGTAGGGGTCCCTAGTAGGTTTACCATGGTCTAGTGGGTGGCTGCAGTCATGCATATACATGGGTGACTGGTTGGACTTAGGAAGTTACAAAACAATAAAGAGGACTCCAAGTTGGGAGGGGGATTTAGGAGATTCCAGGAGGAATTGGTAGGGACCTGAATATAATTGAAATACATCATATTTGTGTTTGATATTCTCAAGACTAAATTTTAAAATTCCATATTTAAAAAATAGCAAGGGCAAGAGAGAGAGAGCTCGGTGGTTATGAGCACTGACTAGTCCTCCAGAGGAGTCAAGTTTGATTCCCAGCACCCCCGTTGCAATTCACAACTTACCCTGTTAACTTCAGTTCCAAGGGGATCTGAGGCCTTGATATGACCTCCATGGATACTGCGTGCAAATGGCGCATAGATATACATACACACATACATAAACATCCAAACACATGAGAAAAATAAATTTCAAAATAAAATGTAGCAAGGTTAAAGGCTAGCACTGATAGTTTTTGTAGCCACTATAAGTTTTCCTTGTTAGTAAACGCATCTGCAAACTCACCCATCAGCTTCTCTGTCTGTCTGTCTGCCTAAAAGAAATAAAAGTGCCAAGAATTTGAGTGCTTACTCTATGGAAACATCTTGCTAAAGAATGAAGCATTATTTTATTTATGCTGTAAACATGTAACAGCAGAGTCCCTTGAGCACTCAGTGCACGGAAAGACCAACAGGTGCTCTTTTCAGTCCTCCAGCATGGCTGTCAGGCTGGCGCTGAGCCTCACAGTGTGTCCCTCTGTGCTTTTGCCCTTCTCTTGGTGGGCTTTTCAGCTCTCTCATCTTCCCCTTTCACAATGAGTAAACTACCCATAAATATATTGTGGATTATTTCATTATTTAAAATGATGTTTCTCAGAGAAAAGTATATAGCTCAATAAAATCAATTAAAGAAAAAAAATTTTAAAAAAATTTTTAATGACGATTCTTATGTAATTCTTAAAAGCCTAGTTTGTCCATGTATTAAATGTTTAGGAATTTGAATTGCAGTCAATGTTTAGTTGGGGAATGGGGGGGGGGGTTGAATTTTGATGAAAAGTAAAGTGCCTGCCACACAGACATATTACAAAACACTTTGAAGTGATAACTTGGGAACTAAATATATCTCAGCTGTTTCTACTGCTCTTTCTCCATGCATTCTCTAACTGGAACTCAAAGACATCATGAAACAAGCATTTAAGACGGATTAAACGGGCTACATGGAGAGGCAATGACAAGAACGCTGCCATCTGCTGTAGACAGACTGAATGGCTGTGTGCTTGCCTGCTGTGCACTGTGCTCTGAGGTCGACTCTCAGAGCCGCAAATGAAAATGACCGCCATTCATTCCTCTCAACCTTTGCTAACGTTCAAAGTTTCCAGAAAGTTGTTTCAGGGTATCTATCAAATTTTGCTACCATCCCTAATTCTGACTTGTTTTCCACAGCTGCATGAGAAATCTGAAGAGCTCTGTTTAAGAACCTCAGAAAGGGAAAACTTGTTTTCTGAAGTAGCTCATAAGGACAGTAAAATTCAAGCTTTGCTTGAAGAAATTGGAAGGACTAAAGAAGACCTTCCAGCTTCCCAGCTGAATTGCAAAAACAGAGAGGAAGCATACCAAACACTGGAAGCCCTTCACGTGGAACTCGAGCAGAAATATGAAGTGGTTCTGGAGGACAATGAGAGGATGAAACAGGAAATAGGAAATCTCTCTAAAGAAGCAGAAAACCTTGGTTCAAGTTTAGATTCCTTGAAGGCTGAGGTTGGTACAAACTGTTGATGAGAAACGGGCTTCTGCTTTCCTGAGTGTGGTCTGCATGTACGTGAGTTTGTCTACGTGTGATACAACGTTCTGCTTTTACTCTATCACACTTTTTCTTTAAAGCTTTCCCACAAGACTCAAGAGCTTCAGCAGAAAGCAAACGAGAGTCAAGAGAGATCAGATAAAATGGACGAGCTAAGAACTCAGTTAGAACACAGAGAGTCCAGCCTGCAGTCTGCAGAGAAGGAGAGAGCACTGCTCACTGAGAGGCTTCAGCAAACCTTGGAAGAAGTAAGAGTCTTAACCCAAGAAAAGGAAGACCTAAAACAACTCCAAACAAGCCTGCAGATGGAGAGGGACCAACTGAGAAGTGACATTCAGGACACTGTAAACATGGTATGGTTCAGCTGGGTAGAACTGCGGAAGTCATGTCGTGTATGATTGAGTAGTAACTGTAAGATCAGTATGCTTCACATTCTGATGGAAATGGTTTTCTTTTTCTCTTGCCAAGAACGTAGAGACTCAAGAACAGTTACTAAATGCTCTTGAGTCTTTGAAGCAACACCAAGAAACAATTAACGTGCTGAAAATGAAAGCTGCTGAGGAGATGTCCAAGAATTTGCACATGGAGGACAGTGGAGGAAGTAGAGACGAAGTTGAGCGGAAGGTAGGAATGATGGCTGACTTTCCGTCTGCTTCTACAAGCTGCTCTTTAACAGCAGACACTGCCTTATTTCCTGCAGTGCTGAACCATAACCTGTGAGGTGAGATAAACTCTTCCCTCCCCAGGTTGCCCTGATCAGCAGTGGGAACATAACTAGGATGATGCACCCCTGAACGGTGGAAGCTGGGGAGTCGATTAGAATAGGAAAATAATTCAAGGAAAAGTATGACAGATAGAAAAGCCCTGAGATAACGTCAAGCTTTAAAAGTATTTTTAAAGCCTCTTAATGAATAGGAAGACAGAATTTGAGACTAGGTGACACATGTTTTAGACAGGGACAAGATCGTGAAGAGTCTGGTAAAAACTACTGGGAGCCTGGACTTTTTCCTCAAGGCTGTTTCTTAGCAATAGATTCTCCTTCAGGGTAGTGCCAGGCCACTCCTCCCTGAGGCATAAAGCATAACCCCATGAGCTATTTCCACCACTGGTGTACCTGCCTAAGGAATCATGGCGTCACCAAAGTTCGTGTATTCCTTACGTTGCTCTCTTGTTGCTGTGACAAAATATCTGACAAAAGCAATTAAGTGAAAATTGCTTGGCCTCCGGGTGTAAAAGGTCTAATGCGCCGTGCTGGGAACTCAGGGCAGCAGAGATCCTGCTCCCAGTCAGGAAGTAGAGGGGTGGATGCTGCAGCTCCGCCCCCTTTTCCTTTTCATTCAGTCCAGGACCAGCCCATTGACGAGGAACAAAGTCTGTGTTTTCCCATTCCAACTGTAACCATCAGAACTCAGGGAAGCCATAAAGTCGTCAGTATTCATTCTTTTTGTAACAAAAAAAAAAAATCAAAAAAACAAAAAAAGAAAAACCAAAATGCTACAGTTGTATAACTTAGAATATTTAAGGAAGATATATAGGCAGGAAAGGCATATCTTGATTATCTAATCAGTTTGAGTAAATGAATGTCCACAGAGTCAGGTTACCCTATTGTACATGAAAATTGCAATGGTACAGCTACCTAGGTGGCTCTTATCAGTGAACAGGTATAGAACACCAGTACTGGAGCCTGACCACTTGTGTCCAAAGCTGGCTGTGTGCTCTCTCATGGTCTTGTGTAAATCTGAGTTCCCTAATTACCAAATCGGGATAGAAATAGTGCCTAGCGCTGTCGAGGAGACTCGGGTGCTGATATGAGGCTAGCACTTGATACAGAATATAAGTGAGTACTTTACTAATATTAAGGTAGTTGTTAATTACCTAAGCTCTTCTTTAATGTATTCATATTTAGGTGGATGGCATAGATGAAGAGCAGAATCTACTGGCTGCAAATGCCCAAACATCGGTTTCAGGTGGTAGCGATAATGGGGTAACAGATGAACAGAGGAAAATACATTCTTTAATGCAGGAGAATAGTGGACTTCAACAAACACTGGAAAGTCTTATTGCAGAAAAGGAGCAATTGAAGATGGACCTGAAGGAAAATATCGAAATGGTAAGATCTGGCTCTCTACAGCTGGTTATACATTTTATCTGTTTATTTTGGTATTATTAACTTTATTTGGGTATAATCTATATGCAGTAGATATGTCATGGAAGTGTAGGTTGGATGACTTTTGACAAATGTCTCTGCCTATATAGAGCCCCTGGGTGTTATGTGTTAACTTGGTAATAATTTTCCAGATTGATTTTCAGATCAGCTCTGCCATTTTACATTTCCATCAACAAATAAATAGAATTCTGGTGGCTCCATATTCCCCTTACCAACACTTTATATTTATTTGTGCTTTCAATTTTAGCCATTCTTTTTCAAATGTACCTATCTTACTTTACTGTTCCCTAGCAACAAAAGATGTTGAAACTTTTTCATAAACTAATTAGCCATTGAATATCCTTAATAATATATTCTCTTAATGTTGTGTTAGAGTTTGCAGGTATCATACGTATTTTGTTAAATTGGTTCCTAGATGTTTCTCTTTTGCTATTGTAACTTTTAATTTTGTTTTAAGTCATTCGTGTTTGCCAGTAATCCCTGGCTAGGTTTTGGGGTTTTTTTGTTTGTTTGTTTGTTTGTTTTTGTTTTTTTTATCTATTATAAGGTTTTTGTATGGGTTGAAATTAATCATTTAGGAAATTCACTGTGAATCCCCTAGAACCTATAATCTGTGCTGTTTTAATTTTCTGTATTTAGAATTGTTTCGTCTGTTTTATCAACAGACTAAATGAAAATTAGCATGCAGACACAAAGCGTGTTCCTTCTCTGATTTGTTATGTTTCGATGACCTTCGTATTCAAGTCTGCTGTTATGTGATCTTCATAATGGATTAGTTCCACATTCTTCCAGCAAAGGGTGGGAGCCATTGTGAACTGGCTGCTCATTGATCAGTACTTGAATGCAAAGCCATAAATACATAAGAAAAACAATGTGGCTTTGGTCTTTTTGGCCACTGAAAGCAGACTGACCACTTTAGAGTTGTCTTTGTCTATGCAGTATCACTTTGATTTCTTCATTTTGAGTCAAAAGTAATTTCTGAGTTTTCCTGATTTCATAAAGATGAGAAAATATTATAAATTCTAATCTAGAACTTTTTTTAAACTCTAGACTATTGAAAACCAGGAGGAATTAAGAATTCTTAGAGATGAACTCCAAAGGCAACAAGAGATAGCTGCACGGGAAAAAGACGAAGCCTCCAAGAAGAGCGACGAGCTCTCCAGGGCGTGTGAGAGATTGGCAGAGGTAGAAGAAGAGTTAGAGGAAAAGGTGCGCTTCCCTTCCCACACTGTTGTCTTCACTGTCCCCACCACACAAACCACAAAGCTAATAAATGTGTTTCCTCTAGTCTTAAATTAAGGAATAGGGAATATCTCCAAAGTGAAGAAGTATTAATGTTAACAGTTTGAAGTTTCGATTTGTATTAAATTCTTAATTAAGTCCTTGCAAAGATTATATAATTATAACATCTTTAGGTGAGAGTCAGGCAGCCTTCGATGGTCTAAATTAATCATGTAATATAGTCATCCATCAAAATTAAAGAGTACTACCATGGATTATACACTCTGAGTACTTGAGAAATATTAGTCATCAAATAAAAGTTCCTCCCATGTGGAGTCGTGTTGGCGTTTCTTTGAATTATAAGGCTGCTCACAATCGCCATCTTGGATGCTGACAGGTTTCTGCATCACTGGTAAAAGAGAAGTAAAGTCATGTGAGGCCTGAGACCATGACCAGCGACTGAGTGACTCTACAGGTTCCTTCTGTTAGGATGAGAGCAATGCCACTGCTGGATGGCACACTGTAGCTTGTGCCATGTTCTGGGTAGCATTCTTTTTTTTTTTTAAATCCCAACTCCTTTTATATAATTGAATTTACTTTAAAACCTTGTGTTTTTTTTTTTTTAACTCCTCAAAGAAGTGAAATCAGCAGCTGATAATAGCTGATGCTTCTGAGTTTATTTGGGCCATTCTGTAAACATCTTGTTAAAAGTAAAAGACGATGGAAAACAGATATGGTCGCTCACAGCTGTAATCCCTGCAGTTTGTGGGCCGAGGCAAGGGGGGCCACTGCAAATCTGATACCAGCCTGGACTTCCTAGATTGTTCTCAGCCAACCTGGGCTACAGAATAAGACTGTCTCTAAAGAAACAAACGATAAGTGTATAATGTTTATATCATAGGGAATTATAGTTATTTGGAATCTATACTTATGTACTTTAGTCTCTTGACTTTTTAGTTTTATTTTCTCTTCTCATCTTGCTACCTTGATCAACCTATGTAAGTTTCCAAGGCAATAATACCAGAATTACCATAAAATTACTGGTCTATAAGACCAGACAAGCAATATATCACTGTTCTCTCTCTCTCTCTCTCTCTCTCTCTCTCTCTCTCTCTCTCTCTCTCTCTCTCTCTCCTTGAACTCTATAGAGACCCAGTGCCTCCACAGGCAGCATTGTCACCGTTCTTGGTCCTTTAAAAGTTGAAGTGCCAGTGGTGTTCCTTTTGATGGCTCAGTGAAGAGTTCTTTTGTGCTTCTTCCTAGTATCTAATATCTCCCAGCTGCCCTGGGACTGCACCACTCCAGTCTCTGATGCTGTTTTCTCGTAGCCTGCTCTTCCTGGTTTCTCTGTGTCCTTTTCTGCCATTGATTTGAAGGACCACTGTAGTACAAAAGAATCTAATCTCAAGGCTTACAGTTAGTTATATCTTTAAAAGTCCCGTTTCCAATCAAGTTCACATTCTGAATAGTCCTGAATTGTTTAACCAACCATAAGCATGTCTAGAGGGCTAGTTCACTCTTAATGGTGCTTGTCTGTTTGTTTTGTGTAGACAATGCTCTGTTAATGGTACTACATAAAAATTTAGCAAAGTATCAGTAACATGGTAATTATAAAAAATTGTCCCTCCTAAGAACCAGAAACTCCAAGAAAAGCAGCACCTCCTTCTCAGTGCAGAGGAAGATGTGAGTAAAATGCGGGAAAGGATGACTGAAATGGAGAGCCTAAAGGATCAACTCAGGAGCCAAGGACTGGCGTTGGAGCGCGTGGAAGCAGAGAGACTTGAGTTGTCTCAGAAACTTGAGGAAAATTGTGAGAAGTTGAAATCTCTAACCAAAGAAAGAAATGATCTAAAGGAATTGCAGGAATCATTTGAAATAGAGAGAAGACAGCTTGCAGAATATGCAAGAGAAATCAAAGCTACGGTAAGTAATACTGTAGCCTTTTCTCTATCTGCTAAATGTTTCTTTGGAAACCTAGTCAGCCGGAAAGAGGGAGGCAGTGTTGAGCAAGGGCTGTAAAATTCTTTACATTTCACTTCCTAAGGGCGTACAAACAGAAGGACTAAGTATTGCTCACACACATCTAAAAGAGCACCAAGAAATCACCAACGAGCTAAGAAGCATTTCTGAGAAAGAAGCTCGGGTAGCAAGCACTCAGAACACAGAAAAACCCAATACCGAATCGCAAGAAAAGGTATGTCATTTTTGCCTCATGTCCTCAGCCACTTCTTTCTTCCTCCTTTGAAGAAAAATAAGTAGATAGTTATAATGTATCCATTGGCTAGGAATTTGTTGACTGTCTATTGGAGTAGACATAGTCTGGGTTACAGATATAAAGGGGAAAGTCAGGTTGGTGCATACCTGTAACCTCAGAACTTGCTGGGTGGAGCAGGAGAATCCATACTCCACAGAGAGTTTAAGGATAGCCTATGTTTAAAGAAAGAAAAGAGAGGGGCTGGAGAGATGGCTCAGCGGTTAAGAGCATTGCCTGCTCTTCCAAAGGTCCTGAGTTCAATTCGCAGCAACCACATGGTGGCTCACAACCATCTGTAATGAGATCTGGTGCCCTCTTCTGGCCTTCAGGCATACACACAGACAGAATATTGTATACATAATAAATAAATAAATATTTTTTAAAAAAAGAAAGAAAAGAGAAAGAAAAACAGTGGTAATGGAGGGACAAAATCCTGATTGGTTTGTAGTAGTAGAAGCTGATAAATGAACAATCATAAATGAATAAGACACCATCAAATAATTGTAACTGTTATGGAAAGATGACAATGGGATAACTGAGCAGTCTGCTCTTTGCCAAGCACTGGAAGTACTGTGTAATGAAGCAGGTCTTTTTGTCAGTGTGTGCACGTGACAGTCCCTCAGTTCTAACGTGGTGCCTGTGGGAATATGATACGCAAAGTGCATCATTCCACTAGCGATTGGTGTGAATAGGAAGTCAGTGTGCACAACAGAAAAAATGGGAGATGGCATTGGGATTCAACAAAAGATGGGGACTATACATTTACTGGAATATTCATAAACACCTAAGACAATTTCCTTTTTTGCTTATAATTTGAGAACAAGTCTAGAAACTAAGCCTGTAACTAAATTAATAGTGTGATGATAATATATACAGATTGGGTCACTTTGGAAGCAAAAAAGGAAGCATGACAGACTGGTAGTGACATCATAGAATCCACAGGGATTGAAAGTGAGAGAGTATAACAGAGACTTATTGCCCTAAGGGAGACTCTAATATTCAAGGTCACATTCATTGCTGGGTAAAATTTCCTGATCTTTTCTATTTAAAAAAAGAAATGTAATCTCTAGTTAGTAACACTGCGCTTTATCAATATCACAAGATCCCAGAGCTTCAAGAACAAGAGCTCCTTCCTGTTTTGAACGAAGTCAAGGAGATTCCAGGAAAAGTGGATGAACTGGAGCCATTGGAAGAACACTGCAGAACAGATTCAGAGCCACCAGAAAGCATAGAGAGGCTTGGGCTGACTGAGAAGCTTCAAGAAAGTCAGAAAGAGATCACATGTCTCGCTGAAGAGAGGGACGACTTGAAAATGATGCTAGAAACACTTCATGTCGAATGTGCCCAGCTGAAAGAAGATGCCAGAAAAACTTTGGCTAAAGTGAGTATTTTGTTTTGTGTTGAGATAGTCTCATGTAACCAGACTTGGCCTTGAATTCATATTTCTCTTGCCTCCCTTTCCCCAGTTCTAGGACACAGGATGTGTACCACTATGTTTAGATAAATGAGCTTCTTTCTTCCTTCTTAACTAGTGTTTTATAAAAGGGTTGCTTGTGCCACATTTAAAAATCTCAGTGCTAACTCTGCAGGTGGTTCTAATCATGTAATGACAGGAAGCAGAATAATTAAAAATTATCCCTGAATGTAAAGAAATAATTGAAACTGTCCGAACATCTTTGTTCTTGAGTATTCAAAATTGACTTAGAAGAATCAATGCTTTAATAACAGAAAAAAGAATATTTCTTTCTTTCTTTCTTTGAGTCCACACTTTCACACTATGTCTGGTGATAGGGAACTGTATATAATCTCCTCACTCTGGGAGTCTGAGACAAGGGGTGAGGTCCTGTATTAAATTGCCAGAAAACCCTTTTCTCCTAGAAGGCATTTCTTTCTTCTTCTCTTTGGTTGGAAACCTGGAAATCATCCCTGCTCTTGCTGTGTCTTCCTGTTCACCCACTGCAGTACAGTGTCCAAACCGCGCTGGTGTGTGTGTGTGTGTGTGTGTGTGTATGTGTGTGTGTGTGTGTGTGTGTGCGTGCGTGCTTGCATGAGTGTATGTGCGTGTGTGTTACACGAACGGGTAGACTTTGTAGACACAGTGTTTTTTATCAAAGGTTGGCTGTGTGTTAAAACCCTCCAGTTTGTTTATCCACATTACCAATACCCTTATACAGAATCACCATTATTTCTTTGTCAATCCCTATATTCATTTTGTTTTAGATTTTTATTATCTTATGTGTCTGTGTGTTTTGCCTGCTTATACATGTTTACTACATGCATGCCTGATGCTCAAGAAAGTGCTGAGCCTCAATGTGGGTGCTTATGTTCATTCTTACACGTATCTAATACAGTTCCCATTCTGAGACAAAGTGCTGTTTTCTTGAATGTGTTCACTCTATTAGTGTTACTCTTTAAAACCTAGACTCCACTCATGGCCCATGAGGCCCAGGACCACAGACTCTGCCAGTATCTAACCTTGCAGCCTCCCTTTCCATGATGCCCTCTGTGCCCTTCTGTTCTCCTCAGGACTTGTTAGTGATCTGATCATTTCCCCACCTGTGGGACTTACACGTGTGCCTTTTGTGAGTGGTGCTTTCTCCCACAGCTCTCGGGTCTTTGTTCCCTAGCAAGCCTTTCCAATCACCCATGATGATAAGTGTGCCTGACAGTACTGCCCTGAGTAGCTCATCTCTTCTGTTTGGTGAAATTTGTCATAGCGTCTGTTTTTCCCCCCTAAAGTGTGATTCTGGCAGAAATCACAGAAAGAAAGAAAAAACTCACTATTTTGTCTATGTCTAATATGACACTTGACAATGCAGTGAGCCCTTAAATAAACATATTAACTACCTGGAGAGTGGGAGAAGTGGAAAACTTACTCTGTAAATGAGCCATTGGATACTCTCTCTATCATATAAGAAAATGCCTAATTTCTTTTCTTTATAATTATCTTTAGTTATCAAATGTATTGTCTTGGAATTCCCTTAAGATACAGGAAGCTCTCACAGACAAGACCAGTTCTTGGATGTGGAAGGGCAGTGAGACGACTTAGTGTGGGGGCAGCTGAAGAGCAGCGCAGTGCAGAGCCGGCTCCAGGTCACCGAGAGGAGAAACAAATGCTCGAGCTGTGAAAGGACAAGTATTAGGAATGTAGCTAGGACTGGGCTAGCTTAGTAGAAAGGTGTTTATAGACCCTCCAAGATCCATGGCTTCCCTAACCCCGATAGTTGGCTCGGTTTCCAGCACCAGGTGTGATTTCTTTCTTGTTGAGCTGGTTGCCAACAATGTATCCTTGCTACTGCGGCTCCCATGGGGCTATTGTGCTGTACCTGTCAGAGGAGAAAGGGGTCAGGCAGAGCATGAGCCATCACAGCATCTCAGAGATGTCACAACACAGTATTTCCTCTTTGCTCTATATTTCTCAAGAGCTTTATAAGCAAAGCTTTTCAAAATGGAGGTAGTTATACTATAATGGTTAGATTTCCATAAACTTCTTGGAATTTTCTCTAATACTAAAGCATCTAGAAACTGAAGAGGAACTTAACGTTGCTCGTTGTTGCCTGAAAGAGCAAGAGAAAAATATTGACGCACTAAGAGCGAGCCTCTCCCAGAAGGAAACCGAGCTGTCAAGTATTCGTGCACAACTAAAGTCGGCCACTGATGAACTAGAGAGAAAGGTAAACTGAGGCAGAGAAGCAGGGGGAGGAGACCAGAAGGGGGTTGCTAACTTGAAGACTACTGCTCACATACTCATTTATTTTGGAATCTGTTCCATATTTTTTTTCATTAAAATAAGAGAAAGAGACTGTGTGTGTTGTGCACGCGTGCACATGTGCCTATATGTTTTGTGCTGATAACTTATTTCATTGTTGTTTAAAGATTCAAGAACTCTGTGAGAAACAGGAACAACTTAATATAAAAGAAACTAATGAGGCACAAGGGAAAATGAATGAACTAGACCAAGTCAAGGCGCTTCTCCTAGCCAAGGACTCGACGCTGCAGAGGCTGGAGAGGGGCAGGCTCCAGCTGACTAAGGAGCTAGAAGGAAGTCAGGAGGAAGTGAGGATTCTAACTAAGGAAAGAGATGAGCTCAAAAGAATACAGGAGGCTCTCCGTGTGGAAAGCGAACAGCAGAAAGAAACCATGAAAGAAATTGGCGCTAAGGTAAGTCTCTGCTAATTTGGGGGAAACAAACCGAGGACTAAGATGATTGTGATGTCACCTGCTAAGTTTTATTAATTTTTCTGTAACGATAAAGGGGAAGCTAAAGCTGCAGTAGTCGTCTGAGTGGTGACATAAAGATTACTAGTTCAAGTGATGTTTCAAGGGGAAGTGGATCAAGCAGCAGGTACTTGGATTTGGAAAGGCAAATGCTGACTTTCAGTTACGTAGAAAAGGACATGTACTTATTCGTTCCCTCCATCTCATCAAAGAAGCACAGCATCATTAGACTACATGTAAAAACATCTGCCTTTCTCTTAAAAACAAGCAAAACCCACTTCTGTGGACCTGTGACCTAACTTATTTTCTCAGCTCCAAGAACTTGAGGACAGAGAGCGTGAATGCCTAGCAATGAAGACTGTTAATGAGAGCCAAGGAAGCGGACATGAAGTGGAATGCTTGAACAAGCAGCTGGAGGCCCAGAAGGCAACTCTGGAGAGGGTGGAAATGCAGAATGTAACCTTGACTCAAAGGCTTCATGCAACCCTTGACGAAATGGGATCTGTAGCAAAAGAAAGAGATGAGCTTAGGAGTTTGGAAGAGCGCCTCACGGTAGAGAGAGACCAGCTGGAGGAGAGCCTTAAAGAGACAGTAACTAGAGTGAGTTTCAATTTCTCCGCAATCATGCAGCTTAATGTGCCAATGACACTTGGGCAAAGTGTGCAATTTGTCCCAAGAGTCTAGTTGTAGTATTTTACACTATACACATTTGCATGGTCCTGCAAAGACAACAGATTCACACTCTCCATTCATAGGGGACTGGTAAAAGGCACACAGCGTATCTGGATCACAGAGTGCTGTACCTTAGCTAACAAAGTAGACTGGCACTGTGTCTGTAGTGTCCTCCTGGGGAAAGGTGAGCTAACAGTGGCTCATCTAGAATATGTAGTCATAGATTGAGTCCTGGAGCAGCTCAAGAGTGAGGACTGGGAGGCCTTTGATCTTTGGTATAGCTTCTGTCTGAACTGTTTTTCTTCAATGTCTTCTTTCTTTTCCTAATAATTAAGGGTCTGGAAAAAGAAGAGGAGCTGAGAGTTGCTCGTGTGCACCTGCAAGAGCACCAGGAGACTATCAGCAAGCTCAGGGAGAGTGTGTCTGATAAGGTAGATGAACTGTCATATGTCCAAGGGGTCTTAGTACGCTCACATGCAGTTCTAGAAGCACGGGTATTTTTAATCTGGATAGACCGGAACTGAAGTCAGATCCTCTGTGTAAACTGTGAACCTGTCTAAATTTGAAGCCCATGATTTGCTGATTGAATTTTAAGACTGTTGTTTGGGGATTTTTGCTCATATGTTCAGTGCTCTAACTTATTATATGGTTGTCTTAAGAGCCAAGAACTCCAGGAAAAAGCACGTCAACTTTCTCAGGTAGAAGCTGAACTTGGAGAAAGGATGGATCAGATGGAGCAATTGAAGAAGCAGCTAGGAGCCCAGAGTTTAACTCTGGAAAACATAGAAATAGAGAAGTTAAAGTTGACTCAGCAAGTTTATGAAAACCTTGAAGAAATAAGAATCGTCACCAAGGAAAATGATGACCTAAAAATTATGGATGAAGCCCTCAGAGTAGAGCGAGACCAACTGAGGAAAAGTCTTCAACAAATGGAAGCAAGTGTAAGTTTTGTCCTGCCCTAGCAGGTTTCCAGATCATCTGGGCAGGGGTGGCTCGGCATTGAGTCCTTCATTCCGACAGGAATGGCAGGTGGTTTGTGTTCTTGAACTGTTTGAATTCAGCGTTTCTTTGTGGAGTTTTTAACCTAGATATATACTGATCCAGTTGTCAAAGAAGTGTATGTGCAGATGAGCGTATAGATAAACATCTGTACACGTAGTTCCCAGTGCTGCTTGGTTATAACAGTTTGTGATAAAAATGGGAAAGAAACAACCTAAAGGTGTCTTGGAAAGAAATGGCAAATACAAGCAATATGCCAAAATTCTGTGCAAGTTGGTTGGTCTCAATGTCCCCATCAGGAAAAGGTCTGTGGATTTCTAACAGTAAAAAATATTAAGTAGTGAGAGCCTCTCCCCCGCCCCCCTGCACCCCCCAGTTGGTTCACTGGGTGAAGCATTTGCTGCACCGGCCTGATGATCTGAGTTCATTCTCTGGAACCTACGTAAAAGAAGGACAGGAAAACAGACCCACAGAACTGTCCACTGATAAACACTTATTTCTGAAAATGCTATTTAATGTTAAGATATGTTCCTGTTTTAAAAGGACCTGGAAAAGCAAGAGAAACTAAGAATTGCGCACATGGACCTGAAGGAGCACCAGGAAACCATTGATAGACTCAGAGGGAGTGTGTCCAAGAAGACAGATGAAGTATCAAATATGAAAATGGAATTAGAAAATGCAAATATTAAATTGCAGGAAAAGGTATTGATTGGGCATCCCGTTTGTTCATATCTGAAAGCCTTTGAGGTTGTAAAGGTTCTCCATACTGGGAAATAGTCCGGCAGCGCTCACTGTAAGGCCTGCATTTCCTTCCCTTGGGTGGGTACTGAAAAGGGCAAGGCCCATTCTCCTGCACAGCCAACAACAATGTTCACAGCAATTTATCCAGAACAGTGGGAAAGTGAGAACAGCCTGTATATCAGCGAGTGAGTGGGGACTGCCTTGTCATCTTAAGTTCCAAAGGAAACAAAAGTAGACCAGGGTGTTAAAGGTCAGGTTTATATTAACCTCAAGGAAAGGATACGCAGATGTTGGATGCTGGAAATGCTGCCTAGTTTGGTCTGGGTTATGGTTTTATAGATGTATGCATATATCAAGAATAACTAAGCCAGGTGGTGGTAGCACATGCTTTTAATCCCAACACTTGGGAGGCAGAGGCAGGTGGATCTCTATGAGTTCAAGGCCAACCTGGTCTATAGCAGGGTTCTAGGAGAGCCAGAGCTACACAGAGAGATCCTCAAAAAAAAAAAAAGAAACACCAAAAACCCAAAGTCTACATTTAAGATTAGTATACTCTCTATGTGTTATACCTCAAAAGAAAACTGCCTTTAGGAACCATTTATAAAAATTAGATGGAAAGATTGCTGTCTTAGCCGGTTTAGAGACTATTCTTTTCTCCCCCACCAAGAGTACTGGGATTAGGGCATGCATGGCCACTCCCAGCAAAGCTGTGCTCCAGCCTTCTCTTAAAGTAGTCCGTCCGTATACTGGCCTGCAGTTAGGAGTTCTCAGCACCCAGAGGCTCCCATTCCTCTGCCCTCCATGATCACCTTGCTCACATAGTGGAAAGTGAATGAAGCTTTCTGGAGATGGAGAAATGGCTCAGTTGTCCTCTCCTAGAGGACCCAGGGTTGATTCCCACAGACTACCTGGTGGCTTACAACTCTCCTTTACCTCCGGTTCCAGAAGACTCCTGACACCCTCTTCTGACTTCCATGGGCACCAGGCATACACATGGTGCATAGACATACATGTAGGCAAAGCACCCTTAACCGTAAAGTAAAACAATAAAAGTTAAAGATAAAGCTTTCTTTGAAAAGTATCCTAATGTGATTTCTTGTTTCCAGATTCAAGAACTTAAGGCAAATGAACTTCAGCTTCTTACGTTAAAAGGAGATGCTAGTGAAACACAAAAGCAGCTCAAGCAGCAGGGCTTAACTCTGAGTAAGATAGAAATGGAGAATTTAAATCTGGCCCAGAAGCTTCATGAAAATCTTGAAGAAATGAAATCTGTAATAAAAGAAAGAGATAATCTAAAGAGAATGGAGGAAATGCTCAAGATGGAGAGAGACCAGCTTAAGGAGACCCTAAGGGACAGCATGCATAAGGTGAGCTGTGCTCCTTCTTCCTGTCTGGAACCACCACTGCTTGAAAGTATAGGATCCATAGATGAGCTCTCTCCTTCCCTCCCTCCCTTCCTCCCTCCCTCCCTCCCTCCCTCCCTCCCTCCCTCCCTCCCTCCCTCCCTCTCTCTCTCTCCCTCTCTCTCTCTCTCTGTGTGTGTATGTGTGTGGTACCTGCAATAACTAGAAGAGCAGCCGGGCAGTGGTGGCGCACGCCTTTAATCCCAGCACTCGGGAGGCAGAGGCAGGCGGATCTCTGAGTTCGAGGCCAGCCTGGTCTGCAAGACCTAGTTCCAGGACAGGCTCCAAAACCACAGAGAAACCCTGTCTCAAAAAACAAAATAAATAAATAAATAAATAAATAACTAGAAGAGGGTTTTGGAGCTCCTGGAACTGGGAAAAAACAGCAGGTGCTCTTAACTGCTGAGCATATTTATTGCATCTTTGAAAACTTACCAGTACGTGCAGTACATTCGTTCAGCAGTACCACTTCTAGGAATTTACCCAACCAATATATTCACTGATTTAGCAAAAATACATTGTTCTGTATAGTGATTTGTGGTGACCAAAACCTAGAAGTAAACCAAATATCCACCTGCAAGGCACTGGCTACATAGGGCTCATCCCTATGATGGAATTCTAGGCCTCACATTATTTATGTGACTCTGCCCTTAAAAGATAGTGAAAGAGAAAAAGAAGTCGAGGAGTGGGGAAAATAGGGTCAGAACTTGTACTCTGGCTCCTTTGGTCTGTTTTTGTGTTGGTTTTGAGTTTTGTTTGTTTTTCAAGACAGGGGTCTCTTTATAGCCCTGGCTGTCCTAGAACTCACTATAGACCAGGCTGGCCTTGAACCCACAGAGATCTCTTGTCTCTGCTTCCTGAGTTCTGGGATTAAAGCCCGGATCCTTTGACCGTCTTGTACCCCAGGCATACTGTAGAACTCATTTCTAACTGAGCATATATTTTTCTTTGAGCATATTTATTCTCCTAGAAGCAGTGATAAAATACACAAATATGGGCTAAGAATTTCTGGTCTAGTGTCCGAAATGCTCAATTTTAGAACGGTTTTGAGCACCAGCATGAAACTCAAAAACTTGAATTTGGTAGGATTTCAGTAATGTCAAGACTGCAAACGCTGTTAAAATCTGAACCATTGATTTAGAAAGATACTCTGTTTATGTGTGTATACATACACAACAATAGACATTGCCCTCTGTGAAGAAATTTTTTATTCATAAATTATCTCAAGAGCCAAGAACTTCAGGAAGAAGAGCTTCAGCTTCTTAAAGAGAAAGATGTCAATAAAGTTTATAACAAAAAAAAAAGGAAATTGAACAGTTGAAGCAGTTTGAGGTCCAGAATTTCTATGTGCAAAGTGTGGGTGAAAATAACTTGCACTTGATTAAGAAAGTTCATGAAAACCTTAAAGCAATAAGAATTGTAGCCAAGGAAAACAATGGAGCTAACCAGGATAAAAGAGTCTATCCAAGTGAAAAGAGAACAATTCCGAGAAACTCTAAAACATGTGATATGGGCGTGAGTTCAGACCTGCCTTTGCTGAGCAGCTCTGAGACTGAAGCCTGGGGGGTTACCAGTGTGTGTTATCTGGATTTGGGTGTTGTGGTTTTGTTTTGGATTTTTTCCTCTTTTTTTATTTTCTTTTTGGAAATGTCTGTAGATAGTGAAATTGTTAAGAAACATGCCATAATTATAACACAGAAAGGAAGCAGAAAAGTCACAGTGCTTTTTAGAAAATTAAATTCTTCAATCTTTAAAAAAAGATTTGTTAGATACTATTTTCCTTCTAAATTTCTGAAACAACAACCACAGAAAGAAACTAGCTTTGCCGTGGGTGGAAGATACTGCAAAGACTACATCTGTGAAAGAGTAAATGCCTCCTTTCCTCTATTGGTAGACTCTTGAAGTAAGTGAGCCTTCATTACTGAAGTTAGAAGAGAAAAAGCAAAGTAGAGATCAAAAGAGTTTTCTTGACATTATTTCTGAATAATCTTTAAAAGTCACTACTCTAAAAAGTGGTATAAAAGTTAGAAAAATTGGGTATATAAAATAAATATGTAACTTTCTATTTTCACATTTGCTGGGTAAAGTAAAAAGCCTCATGTACTGTTATCATAAACATTAAACACTTAGGAGTCCAGCATATGTGGGGCCTGTCTAAATTTACAAACAGACATAATTTGTTTGGCAAATCTGTATCGAGCAGATATTCTTCTAGGTATTACTATGCCCAACTTAAACTAATGACTTAGTTTAATGAGGAAGGGTATGTCTGTTCTGTATTTTTTAATCAATGCAGAAAGAATATGAAAGAAATTTAGACTTGCCACCCCAAGGTGGAAGAACATACAAGGCTTGGGTTCTCTGATATATTTAGTTGGTGACATTGAGAGGTTACAAACTGGCGATCTAAGACCTAGTGAGCAGCAAGTCCTTTTCTAGATGCCGTGTGCTTTTCGCACGTATTGAGTGAGTTCAGTGAGGTGAGGTCATTTGCTGTGTAGTTTGGCAGTAATTATTACTTCCTTTTGCCTATTTTAACACTGTTATATTACAATGAAATATTTGATTCCATCACAGAAACCCGATGTAAGATGTAAGCATGTATGGTTAGACTTGCTATGTAAATGTAGTTATTGCTATGCATTTCTTTGTACCAGGATCATCAGAACCATGAAGAGATAGTAAAACGTGCAGAGGAGTTACTGTGTGATGGAGAACAACATGGAATAAGAAAGCTTCGAGAAAAGTGCCTCAGGATAAAAGTAAGAGCTCCTGTAGGAGCTGTGTGGCATTGTTACTGTTACAAAGGTCCTGTCAAGCCTAAGAGAATTAAAGGAAACTGTGTATAGCGAATAGATCATACCAGATGATTCCCTAAGCAGTATAGTCTAGTACAGTGATGCATGCATACACATGTGCACATATATGTACAAATAACACAGTGGGAGTGTGTGGTTTGCTTTTTAAGGACCGTGTGGGAAAGTAATCCTGAGCAAATCTCTAAAAGCAGTAATGGCTCGATTTGCTCTGGGGGATGAGTGCTGTAGACAGGGGACTAAGAGTACAAAGCTCCCGAGGCAGAAGCTGCCTCCTGTTCCAGGAGTTTCAAGAGGGAAGCTAGTGAGAGGAAGTAAGGTTGAAGCTGATGGAGGAGTAGACCACGAGGCCACGGAAAAACTCAGGTTTGCTCCGAGTAGGAGGAGGTCCACTGGAGAGTTCTGTCATGCTGCAAGAGACACCACATGACCTATGTCTGGAAAGGAGAGATTTGAGTATTGAAAGTGGAATATAAGCAGAGAATTTTTGTTTTTGTTTTCTCAACACAGGGTTTCTCTATGTAGCCCTGGATGTCCTGGGCTGCCTCTGTAGACCAGGCTGGCCTCAAACTCACAGAGATCCACCTGCCTCTGCCTCCCGAGTGCTGGGATTAAAGGTGAGAGCACCGCTGCCCACAGAGAGGCAGAAGTGGAAGCAGTGTAACAGATTACAGACTACAGCACGGGGGAGAGGGGCTGTTTGAGTCACGGTCGCTGATTCATGCATAGACTCTTGCTGCTTTTATCAACATCAGCCAGAAAAGTTGGATTTTTTTAATTGTATTTTCTCTGGTTAATTTTTACAATCTTATACATTGCTTCTATAATCTAAAAATCACTAATTATATCTTTTAAACACAAGTTCTTCATTTCTTTTTTCCAATAGAAGGTATTACAGTGTTACATTTTGTTACAATTCCAGTATTCATTAACACGAATTCGGGTTTCCTTTAGGAGCTCCTGAAAGGATACCCAGAAATGGGTGATGATTATGAGTGCTTGAATCGGCTCTCTCTTGACTTGGAGAAGGAAACTAAAACCCAAAAAGAGCTGGTGATTTCTATAAAAGCAAAGCTTTCACTTCCATACCCACAAACCAAAGAGATAGAAAAGCTTTTTACTGCAAACCAGAGATGTTTCATGGAATTCCACAGAATCCTGAAGAAACTTAAGGTACCAGCTTTTTTAGTATTGGCCTTATACTATAATTTCAATTGTACATTTCAATGTATTTAAGTCTTTTTTGGGAGTTACCATTGATACTATTTATATTAACCACCAAATTAATATGGATCTGAAGCTAGGATTCGTTCAGCAAAGCCTGAGCTCTGCCTGTCGGCCTAAAGACTATTTAAGGATACTCAGAGTCCACATGAGTCCCATCCCAAAGATGTCATGATCAAGTAAGGCAGGCTTGTGATTGGTTATAAGTGCAATCATAGAGGTACGGACAACATGTTATGTGATAGTTTTCCTGATGATATGTAACACAGGTCTGTTCACCCCAGATAGGGAATCCATGACAGACCAAACTCACAGTTGCACCAATATCCAACTTGGTAAACCAATGAGTTGATTGGGGTTACAGTTTAGAGGGGTACTCGGGGATGACTCAGAACCACCGCATTGGCCGAAAACCCACCCAAGGGGTGATGACTCAGGAAAGCTACATCCCTGGAGCCTCCTGCTCGACACGGGGGTGGTTCAGTAATCTAAGGAAGCCCTCGGCAATATGGCTGCCCAGAGTCAGTTACTCACTCCAGCGGGTAATTCCTGCTTCTAGAGCCCTGATGGGGCTCCCTGTGAATCATGGAACTTCCCAGGGTGTATAGAGTTTCTCTACTTGATAATCCTCTCACAGATCATGACGGTCAGATAACCAAGATTTATGAGGTTGGGGACCACTGTAGCATTAGAATTATCATTGACATAAGGCCAGACATCTAAATGTGCTTAACAAAAAAATCATGAAGTATGTGACATGACGGATGGGTGGGCAGGGGGAGTTAATCAAACAAGATTATTAGGAGAATATTTTGAAAATCCAAAATGGGACTGGAGAGAAGGCTCATTTACTGTTTCTTCACAGACCCAGATTTAGCTTTTAACACCCAGGTCAAAGCAGCTCACAACACCTGAAACTGGCTCCAGGGACTCTGAAGGTCTCTTCTGGACCCTGTGGACCCTACTAAACTCATGTGCACATACCCACACATATACATGTAATTTTATATAAAATGAATTTTTTTTTAATCTCAAATGTCTGACAGCAGATTGGCAGTTTAACCAAAAGTTCTGTAATAAGGCTGGAGAGAGATCTCGGTGTTGACCCTGGCTGCTCTTCCAGAGGACCCAGTGGTCTCCCAACAACAGGCTGTGACTCAGCCACCTGAGCTGCAGTCCTCGGGGGTCCATGGACACGTTTGTTCACACACATGAACTAATAGGAAAAAGAGAGCTTATAGAAAGGTCATGTGACAGAATCACTCAATATGAGGAATCCCATAGGAAGTCAAACAAGGAAGCAGCAGTCGGGAAGAGCCGCTCTCCCAGTGGGCAGAGAAGAGAAATTGTGGATAAAGAGTAGCTGCTTCCTGCATCGCCGTTATCTACCACAGAATAAACAGTAAACGAGAGGCCTCACCATCTCAGACACTGAAAATGCCCCTAAATACAATGTCTCATTTTTCAATTTATCTTCTTCAAGTACGTGTTGAGCCACATTACAAAGATAAAGGAAGAGCAACATGAGTTCATCAATAAATTCGAAGTGGCTTTTGTCCAGGAAGTGGAAAAGCAGCATGAACTGTGGACTAAAATACGGAGCTTTCAGCGGGCTTGTGATATTCCATCCAGAGACCTGGAGAACCTCACACTGAGCCAGGATATGGACCTCCATATTGAGGTATACTTTTTTTTTTAATTTAATTTCATTTTACATTCCAACCACAGTTCTCCCTTCCACCCCTCCCCAAGCACAACCCCCATCCACTCTTCCCAACAGGTAAGGGGAGTCAACACAGTCTGGCACATTAATTTGAGTCAGTACCAAGCCCCTCCCCCTCGCATTAAGGCTGGGCATGGCACCATAAGGAATGGGCTCCAACAAGGTAGCTCATGCACCAGGGATAGGTCCTGGTCCTACTGTCGGGGGCCCCTCAGATAATCCAAGCTTCACAGCTGTCTCCCACACATGGAGGCTCCACAGCTGTTGGGTAAGAGTTCATGAGTTCATGGTTCAGCTGTCTGTAGATTTCTCCATCGTGGTCTTGACCTCTTTTGACATATACTTTTCTAATGGCTTTAATATGATTTTAAGCCCTTTTTAAATAGATACCTTTGTATGCATTTGAAATGACTAGTAACTCACCGAATGATAGCGGACTAGACGACCCTTTAGACGTTGTCAGACCTGCATAGACAGAAAATAGATTTAATGTCAGCTAGTGAGAACTCAGAAGTCAGAATCTTCCCTGTATCAGTACCATAAGTAAGGACTTTCTTGTTCTCCCAGCAATGTTGGAACTGGCTGCAGTTCCTAACACACATGTAAGGCCTGCCGTGTACATAGAATGTCATGTAGAGTATATTACCAACATTCCCTTATGCAAGTAATCAGAATAAAGGTTTAAATTAGAATTCACTTACTTTAATGTGCTAATAAGTAGAGTATAGTAGGTATTTCTCCCTTTATAATATTTTTATAGTTTATATGTTATTTGGATGAAATCTTTCCTAATGTTCATATAATTTGATACCTATTTTTGACACAGGAAATTCTCAAAGATTTTTCAGAAAATGACTTTCCCGCCATAAAAACTGAATTTCAGCAAGTACTAAGTAATAAGAAAGAAATGACTCGGTTTTTGAAAAAGTGGCTGAATACTCCTTTTGATACAGAGCAGCTTAAAAGTGGCATCCAAGAAGAAAACAACAGCGTTTGCCAAATAAATAACTTCTACAATAGCAAAATAGCCGTGAGTATGCTTGTTCATCATCCAGGCTCTTCTATGCTTTGCTTTTTCTCCGCATTTCTAAAAGGCTTAGACTAGCTTATATTTCTTTAATTTATATGTCAGGGCTCTGTGAACATTTTGATTATATAAAATTTTTTCTTCTATTATATTATGCTTCTTCAGGATCATTAAACCAGTTTGTGCTTGGGAAGGTGGCAGGCTGACATGTGACACTGAGTTCCCACTCTCCTCCCTGGTCTCTTCTCCTCTCCGCTCAGTGCTCACGAGGGTAGAGCCTTTGCCCTGGTGGCCTCAGGGAGACTGAGATGTATCTCTGCTAAGGATGTGGGCAGCCACCGTGGCAAAGCCACAGACGATTCTGACTGGGCGCATCCGGGGCCTTGTGAGCATTTATTTGCCTCGTCAGCCCCACACCACCTGCTGCAGTCCCGGATTGTGTGTCCCAGAGGTGCTGCTTTGTTTTGATGTGTGTCGGTATTGTTCTCAGTTAATTTAATGGGAAATTACCTGCTAATACAGAGAACTCTCATATAGTCCATCCCTAGAGATAGCCTCTCCTATTACCAAGATCCTGTACCAAAATGACACATCTGACCAGTCGTGAATTTCTAGCTCACACCTGTGTTGAGCACCCCGTCAGCTTCTTACTGTATTATGACATTTCCTTCAAACCCGTGTCAGTCAGTCTTCAGTGGAAAAGAGAATATTCTATACAGGAATATAAGATTTATAGATTAATAGTAAAAATCAGTACATTGGAGCAGGAGAAATGGCTCAGCCATTAAGAGCACTAGCTACTCTTCCAGATGACCTGTTTCAGTTCCCAGCACCCCACATGGTGGCTCACAGCTGTCTGTAACTCCAGTTCCAGGGGACCTAGTGGCCTCTTCTGATGTTCATGAGCACCAGACACACACACGGTGCCCAGACAAACACACAGGGAAAACATCCCAGCACATGGAAAAGGGGGTTGACATCAGCAAGTCATTTTCTCTGGGCTGAGGTTTGGAATGAAATGGGAAAAGTAGGTAATTCTTAGGGTTCCTGTGTGCACTCTGCTATTGATGACTTTGACCTGCATAGTTCTTCAGTCCCCTCTGTGTTACTGTAAACCTAATGAAGTGAGTCACCTTCCAGATCTTGTCAAGCCCCTACTTTAGCCACACCATTCTTAGCGTCTGACATGCTTCCACTGCTTTTCTTACTGTGACTGCAATGCGTCAGTTATTTTAAACTGTGGTGGTCTCTTTCTGTTCATAGGCCATGATAAACAAATTCACAGACTTTGAGGAAGGGAATGCCACAAGATCCAAAGAATTGGAACATTACCTGAAATCTCTGAAAGAGAAAACTGAACAACTATCTAGAGACTGCCAGACTTTGACCGCCTCCCAGGCCACTGTCCACGCTTATCCTACTGCACACCCTTTCCCACGGGACAGCAGAAGTCCTCATGCTGCATCAGTCAGTGACCAACTGGCATCAGAGGTACGAACTTCCCGGCGTTCAGAGCAAATGTGGAGCTGTAATGGAACCACTAATTATGAATACACTGTTGTACAGATACGTGATGAGTTGGATTTTGCATATGGTTGTACTGTAGCCACCATTCAACTAATAATGAAACTTGGTATCATGTGAGGTCTTTCCTGTGAGTTAGGAAACAGAAGTAAGCCCTAGTTTAAAGACTATATGCAGGTTATGCAGGGTAGTTTATCACCTTGTGTGGTATTGCTACAGGATGCTGTAAGTTTCCTAAAGCTAAACTGTAATGTATGTGGAAAACAAGCTTAGAGAAAACAGCAGTTTAGCTTACCTTTAGCTATTGTCTTGAATATTGACTATTATTATCATCGTAAAAAGCCAAGAGGCTAAAAGTATAACAGAATTGCTAAGCAAACTAACATAAGAATCAATATCATTTGAACAACCCAGGTAGACTGTTAGCTAACTGCCTTTGCTTGGGAATTTTTAGCAACAGCAAATATGCTACTCTGTTTTGTTACAATGCAAAATGTCTTAGTAGGAAACCAAAAGTCAATTATAATCTATCATTTTTACCAAAATAAATACTTAATATTCAACGTCAACCATTAGCCTGATGTTTGCCATTAGAAACTAGAAGATCACAGATTTTTTTTCCCCCAAGTATAACTCATTGGGTATAGTTCATTGGGTATAGTTGACCATTTTTATAAATTTTATACTTGCTTATTCTTGCTCTGAAGTTTTCTAAGGGTGAGGGGATACCTAAAATGTTTTTCTAGTCCTTGGTGAGGATCTGGGGAGGTTTTATTTTCATTATGGTTTTGAGGGTTTTTTTTTTCATATATTTCACCTTTAAATTACTTTAGAAAGTCCAAGTGCCCTTTATTTAAAAGATGATCGACTACTAAATGTGCTTAGAACTTTGCTAGCTAGTGTGCCGTGTGACTGCTGTGTTCTCTTTTGCAAGAACTTGCTGACAGGTTATAATGTGAAATTTTGGCATTCTTTTAATATGTAAAGTATCCTTTTCTAAAAGGACTTGTACTTGGATAAATTAAGCCGTTTTCACCTCTCATTATTGGTTGATTCAATCTGTGAAAACTCAATACGTAGCTACAGATGATCATTTTTGTCTCATGTAACATACTGTGGCTTTGCCCTGGGGATTTGTGCTTTCTCTAACAGAAAATTCAGGAGCTGGAAACCTCTTTACAAGAAGCTAAAGAAACTGCCATTCATAAGGAGGGTCAGATTGCAAAGATGCAGAACGAACTAGCAATGTCTAAGGACTTGGTAGCAAAACTCCAGAGCGAAGTTCATGAGTCAAAAAAATGCCTTGAACACACAAAAGCCGCACTACAGATGCTTCAGGTAGGTCAGGCCAGGTTCGTAAATACAAACGTTCAGCCTGTTGGGCTTAGCAAATATTCGGATGCTCTATTTCCCCTCTTATCACAGCCTCACCACAACACCGCTGTAAGAGCTCAGACTTCAAAAGGAAGTGGCAAAATGAAATGTGGTGGTGTATTTGCATGTAAAGTCCTGATTATTTTTAATATACTGGAAAAAAGAATTTCAAAGTAGAATAAGCCACACATTTTGTCAAAACTTGGTTTAGACTGCCTCAGGCAACAGGGATACTTCAAGCCAGCAGAATTAGCCTGGGTGATGTACCAGGATATGGTTTTGTTCCACCCTGAAGAGAGATCCATAAACTTTTTTCATAGTTTTACTTTTTAAAATTGTTGCTTTGAATCATATTTTTAATTCTGTAGTCTCCAAAAGTTCTTACTTCTATTTTTAAGGGTATTAATTTTATCCTCTGCATACATTCATCTAAGGTAATAGAACATTAACTGAAAAAGAAAGAACATAATTTGAATAAAATCGTGGAAATTTCCTCTTATATCATTACAAATTGCTCAGATCAGATAGAAATGAATGTGTTTAAAATCTGAACTATACTGGACCTTTATAGCCATCCTAAGCAGCTGCCTTTTCAGAGATTATGAAGATCACAAAAACTAAAGTAAAATGATTGAGCCTTAACCAAAAGTAAGAGCGTGTGGAAAGAATGAATTATGATTGAAAATGGGCCGTAAAACAAGAAGCTCACCATGTCCCAGTCAGAGCTGAAATGAAGCTGTAGAGATTGTTCCGGAGTCATTTCCTCATTTCTCTTTTTTTAGCTGTTTAATATTTTTAGCTGGTGGGGAGGGGGGGCTAATGCCAGGTGCCTTAGGTGGCCAGAGCCACTGATCCCCTGGAGCAGGAGGTACAGGAGCCTGTGAGTGTCGGGAAGAGCAGATGTGCCCTTAACTGCTGAGCCGCCTCCCGGCCCCTTCCATTATTAATTTCTAAATCTAGTGTGGTTCAGGTCCGAAGCACAGAGGGCTGTTTTTCTAGTGTAAGAATAGTTAACAGAATCACCGAATCTTATATTTTGGTCATGAGCCTAGCCTTTAACCCCTGAGCTATCTCTCCAGCCCCAGAATCGACAAGACTCATTAGCTAGGAACTTCTACTTGAGGCTTCAATTACTAACACGGAACACTTGGAGGCTGGTAGGCTCGTGGGCATGACTGTGACCACAGGTGGGGTATTTGCCACACAGAGTTCTGTTGCTCATTCTGAATCAGCTTTTCCAATTTTCATTTCCCTGAGGCAAGAATTGTTTATATACTGTCTTTGTATCATAGCTAAAGACCATCTGAAATTTCTACACTTTTGGCATATATTGAAATTTTCTTATTGGTTTGTTTGAACTTTTAAAACAGTATATAGTCAAACAGATCAGTGAGATAGAAGAGAGAGCCTAAAAACAGACACACTCAAAAGCAGCCATGTGATGTTTGAGAAAAGGACATCCTCAGTGGAGAGGATGATCCACCAAATACCAATACTGGACACCCGGACATTTCATAAGCCAGGAGTGACAGCGCACATTATAACAGAATAATGAAAATAACCCAGGAGAAAGCACGTGTCACCTTAGTCTAGGCAGTGACGCTACATAGAATGAGACTCTATTACTGTTCACAAGTTCTGCTCTCCAAAGACTCTGGCCGGAGGAAGATGGACGGGAAAAACTATATTTTATCTGATCAAATCCCGAAATACAAGAAGAAGGAGGAAGGAAATCAAACAATTTGATACGAAATGAGCAAAACTTAGAATGAACTGCACACTCTCAAAAGAAGATCCATGGGCGCATTCTGGTGTGTCTGTACAGTGAGGATAGACTATTACTATTAAAAAGTAATGAGAGGGCTAAGGATGATAGTGGGCCTTCCTGGCTAGCTGGAAGCCCTGGGTTCCATCCCTAGCATTGGTGTCACAAGCCTGTAATCCTAGCACATGGAAAAGGAGATGGGATTCGGGAGTTCAAAATCGTCTTCAGCTACATAGCAAGTCCTAGATCACCCTGGGACAGAAGGAACATATCACGATTAATAAAAGACTAGACATGGCAAACCTATAGCCAATATCATACTTGAAGGAAAAACGCTCCAGCCATTCCCACTAAGATCAGAGACAGGTATCTTCTCTCTCCACTGTTATTCAGTATAGCTAAAGTAATAAGAAGGAAAGAAAGGGGATATGAATAGGAAAAGAAGTCACTAAGTATCCCTCATGTGATGATGTGATTCTATACACAAAAGACCCCAAGGACTCCATAAAATCTCAGAACTTATAGACACCTTTGGTAAAGTCATGGGATACAGAATTAGCACAAATCAACTGCCTTCCTATATAACCAAGCTCACAGTAGCCACCCACAAATAAACGTGGGACTGAAGTGCGTCAAGAATATGAAAGACTCTGTTTTTAAAAAGCTGGAGGGTGATGGGGGAGACGAAGCGAGTCATGGAAAGACACAACGGCTAAGTGAAAGCCATCTTAGAAAGGCCCTCCTTCTAGAAAGACTTCAGATATGTACTCCGGGGAAGACAAAACTAGGGAACCGTAAAATGATTAGAGTTTGCCAGGAATGGGGAAGGAGAGAGGAAAAAAGTACAACATGGGTAATCTAAAGGACATAAAAGCATTAGTGTCAGGGCAGGGGTGGTGGTGCGAACCTTGAGTGCCAGTGCTCAGAGACATGCAGATCTCTGTAGCGAAGCCATATTGATCTAAATAGTAAGTTCCAGGACCTCCAGGGCTACACAGTGAAGCCCTATCTCAAAAATTAAATAAGATTCAATATTAGTTCACTTGTAGAAAATGTGCTGTCCTATTTATTGCATCGTTTAGTACTAAGTAAGAAGAAAAGGGACAAGGCCTGTGAGTTTTCCGTGCTTTCAGTTTTTCTGTAAACCTAAATGAAACTCTGAAAATAGAAGAGCCTGCAAAGTGGCTCAGTTGGTAAGGATGCCTGCCAGAGTCTGATCCCCAGAATCCGCAGGGTGGAAGGAGAGAACGGACTTTGCAGGTTGTCCTGTGGCCTGCACCTGCAAGCCATGGCACATGTGTGTCACCCCACAAAGAAGGAAATAGAGAAAACATTCAAGTATGGTCACGATTTTTTAAAAAGATACATACCTTTGCAGACATGTAAGGTTATATGTACTCCAAGTCAAAGTAAATATCTTTGTTTCACTGACTGTCCTGACAGAAAACACCGGGAGTTCTGTGGCTCGGGCTTCCGTCTGCTGTGCACGCACTGCCGCTCTGCCTTCCTCTGCCCGGTGTTCCTTGGTCCACTTGTTTCATTCTGTCTCTTATGTGTATGAGTGTTTTTCCTGCATGTGTGTCTGTACCATACACTTGCCTGGTGCTGGAGTTACAGTTGTGAGCTGTTCCGAGGGTGCTGGAGGTTAAGCCAGGGTCCTTCTCAAGGACAGCTGGGCTTTTAACCCCTGAGCCCTTGCGCCAGCCCCCATCTCATTTCTTGCAACTCTTCTGTTTCATCTGCTAAACTATGTCACATTGTTCATTGGGAAGAATATTTTCTTGAAGAAAGAAACAGTATTTGCTTATATATAGTTTCAGATAAACTTCATGTCAGACATAGGGATGTGCCTTCATTATCTTTCATGAAAGGCAACCAAACACTTTAGAGCTGGCAAAAACAGAACTAATCATTGTTTTTCTTTATTTTTCTTCTGTGACAGGACAAAGTTGCTTTAGGAGCTGTGCCTTATAAGGAGGAAATTGAGGATCTCAAAATGCAGCTGGTGAAAATTGACCTAGAAAAGAAGGAAAATGCCAAGGAATTTGAGAAGGAGTATGTCTGTCTTTGTTGAACGTGGCTTTAGTCACGTAGCACTTCTTTATAACTCCACAAATATCCTTGCATTTCTTTTTAGAAAGTAATTTGTAAAAATATTTTTATATTTAAAAAATGTGTAAGCACCCATAGGTTTTAAGCTCATTAAATTGTAATTGCATACGCAAACTGTTAAACAGTTAGGCACAGTTCTGGCTGTGGTGTAACTGGTGGTAAGGTTCTTGCCTAACACACACAAGGTCCTTGTTTCAGTCCCCAGTGCTGAAGAAACCAAGCATGATTCCACTCGTTTAGCCGGGTGTCTTTGATGATTCTGCCTCGATTGATAGCTGAATAAAAACTTAAAGGTCATCCTGCAGAAGGAATATTGAAAAGCCTTTGCTTTTCTGAGTGTGCACAAGTGTTTTCTTTTAGTATTTAGGACAGTACAGCATATCTTTCTCCCAACTTAACTGTGTGTCCTGTTACACATAATAGCATACCTGTAATATACAGTCAGCATATATTTTCATAGTTTTTGGTTTTTTGAGACAGGGTTTCTTTGTGTATCCCTGGCTGTCCTAGAACTCATTTTATAAACAAGGCTGGCTGGCCTCAAACCACTTGTTTAGTGGGACTGAAGGTCTATGCCACAATGCTCAGCACTCTTTTCACAGTTTTTAAGAAGAGTGTAATTTTTTAAAAGATTTATTTATATGTTATGTATGCAGTGTTCTGCCTCCATGTATGCGTGCAGGCCTGAAGAGGGCACCAGATCTTATTACAGATGGTTGTGAGCCACCAAGTGGTTGCTGGGAATTAAACTCTGAAAGAACAGCCAGTGCTCTTAACCTCTGAGCCATCTCTCCAGCTCAAGAACAGTATAAGTTTTAAGACAGGCTTATAGTTTACTATTTTTGAATTCTTGAATTGCTGGCTGCTCCTGGGGAGCAGTGCAGAGTTTGACCTTCCGCTTCTGCTGATATCATCTGCAGTGAGGATTCGCTGTCCTGGCAGGATGGGAATTGGTGTTCTGATTTTGTTGTTGTTCTGTTCCGTTTCACTCCCTGGTGAGTTTCTGTTAATGTCACCCCATGGTGAGAGCTCATAGTGTCCAAAAATAATTTTGTTCAGTATATAACTGATGCCTATTATGTTTCTAAAAGTTTGAAATGACTTAGTTTCTCAGTAGTAAAGCTGGACTGTTCCTATAACTGAACAGAATAGTTGGGTGTAGCCATGAGAGCTGAGCTATATTCCAGAGGCTGACCTGCCTCCGCCCCTGTGTAAGAGTGTTACGTCAATGTGGCATATCAAATCAGAAAGTCTTCTATAAAATCACTTGGACCCTTATATATTTTCTCTATTTTATTCTTGTTAGAATCCTTTCTACAAAAGCCACTGTTGACCATCAGAAAGAAGTAATAAAGCTGCTGAGAGAAAACCTCAGAAGAAACCAACAGGCCCAGGATACCTCAAGTAAGTTGAAAAAAACAGATTTTTTGTTGTTGTTGTCTCATAAAATATATTCCAACTGCAGTTTCCTCTCCCTCCATCCCTTCGAGTTCCCTACCACTACTACCTCTCTCCCCCAGATCCACTCCTCCTCTTCCTTCAAAAGCGAGCAGCCTCCCAAGGATATCAACTGAACATGGCATAAAAAGTCACCATAAGATTAGGTACACACCCTCCTATCAAGGCTGGACTAGTCAACCCAGTAGGAGGAAAAGAGGCCCAAGAGAAAGAGTCAGAGACACTCCCAGTCCCACCTTAGGAGTCCCCAAGGAACACCAAGCTCTTTGTGGGACTCCTAACAGTAGGAGCAGGGCGGTCTCTGGTCTTTGGCTGACTCTTGGGAACCTATTTCTCATTCCTTGCCTTGCTCAGCCTTGACACAAGGAGATTTACTTAGTCCTACCTCAGCTTGCTATGCCATGGGAGGCCTGTCCCTTTCTGGAAAGAACCGAGTGGATCGAAGGAGGACTGGAGTCTCAGAGGGGAAGTGGGGGAGGGAAACTACAGTTGGGGTATAAAATAAATAATTTTTATACAAACTGAAGGACATCATACTAAATTCAGTAAACTGGACCCAGAAAGGCATCATAAGTCTTGCTTATGTATGCAGAAAGAGTTGAATATACAGACACAGAAAGTGGGGTGACAGCTACTAGAAACCAGGCCAAAAGGTGGAGAGTTGCAGCTCTGTGTGAGGAAATCTAGTGAGCATTATGAGAGCTGTAGTTAACAACACTATTGTGTGTTGGAAATTTCTAAGAGAACAGTGTTAGGTGATCCTATCAAAATAAAAGTGACTACTTAAGAGAAAAAAAACCCACAGAACTAACAACTGTAACATATATGCAGAGAACCAAGCACAGATCCCATGAGCACAGGCTCCATGATTGCCACTTCATTCTGTGAGGCCTGTGAGCTTAGCAAGAGCACATACATCTTAAGGCCTTTCCATTTAACTCCTCAAGGCGCATACAGGCTTTGAGGACTCCAGCTGTTCACATGACGTCCAGTACTAAGCCTGCACTGGTCCACCGTTCCGTCAGTCATGTTACTCCTAGTATTACAGTACCAAGAGCTTATCCACTGTAGACTCTTGAGGGTGAGTTTCCCTCTCACATAATTAACGTTTTTACATATTACTGAAGTGTTGACTAGTGTGAGAATGACTTAACTATCAAGGGAAAACTTACTTCCCAATTAAAATCAAATACATCCAATCAGGTAATAGCTATATGCATACAACTAAGAAATTAAAATGGCTACATAATAACAGTGAGTAAACGTTAGCCTGTCTGCTCATAAGACTGATAATATACATAATTACATGAAAACCAAAATTTGCCACAGACATGGTTTAGAGACTGAAGGATCGAATTTCTTCCCGTGTGCTCCTCGCAGCAGGAAGAATGTTGACTGAGTATTACTATCCATAGGTTTGTGGACTTATATCTGCGTCTTCAATTCTTTTCCATTGATGATCGTGTCTGATTTTATACCAATACCATCCCATTTTTATTACTGTATATTTAGCCCTGTGCTATAATTTGAAATCTGGGAATGTTGATAACTCAGTTCCTTCATTATTCAGGATTGGTTTAGCTATCTCAGATTTTTTGTGTTTCCATATGACATTTAAGATTATTTTTTTCAATTTCTACGAAGAATTGTATTGGGATTTTGATGGGGATTGCATTTTTTGGTAGGATGGCCTTCTTCACAATATTAATCCTACTAATTCATGAGTACGGGAGATGTTTCCATCTTCTGATGTCATCTTCAGTGCCTAGCTTTAATGTCTTAAAATTTTTATTATATAAGTCTTTCACTTGTTTGATTAGGGTATTCTAAGGCTTTTTTTTTTTTTTTTTTTAGAAAGTTTACTGATTTTTGTTTGTTGGTTTTATATCCTGCTACTTTGCTGAAGTATTTGTCAACTGTAGAAATTTCCTAGTGGCTCTTTAGGGTCTTTTATAAATAAAATCATATCATCTGCAAATAAGGATACTTGGACTTTTTCCTTTCCTATTTATATCCCCTTGGTCTCCTTCAGTTGTCTTGTCCCTCTCAGTAAGACCTGTAACACTATATTGAACAGGAGGGGAGAGAGTGGACATCCTTATCTTGTTCATGATACAACATGACACTTATCATGAAGGAAGGCTGAATTTCATCAAGGGCCTTTCCTGCATCTAATGAGATGCTCATGGCTGGGATACTGGAGCAGTTCTGATTTTCAGAAATGTCTGCCTGTATTGCACCCGAAAGATAAAAATGTACATCACTAATCTCCTAAGATATCCTCTCTATCTCTTTAATGAACTTTGGTAACCTAATGAATTGTTCGGATAAATAATACCTCCATTTTTATACAGTTTTGTTCACAATATTGTCATTCTACTCATATCTGAAGGAGTATTTAGTTAAGATGTGGAGAACTTGCAATGTACTGAGTGACTTTGGGGCAGTCTCTGCCTGACCTGCAGCAAGGTAGCAGGTGACCAGAACGTGAACCAACTCAGAATGGCTCCGACTGTAAAAGGCTGCTGTTGCCCAGTTGGGGTGGAGGGTGCAGTGATATAACCAGCAGGGGCGGACCGTAGGGAAAGGAGGAATGGTGATCAGGTAGACTGGGGGAAACAGAAAATCAGAGGTAATGTCCAGGAAATGGTTTTTTAGTGGCTTGTTGCAGTTTTAATATTTCTTTTTGAACATCAGAGATAATGAGGATTATCTGCCTGGCTAGACATGGCAGCACAGGGCCTAATTCCAGCGTTCAGGAGGATCGGTACCAGTTCAAGGCCAGCCTGGGCAACACAGAAACACCTACTATTTTTTGTTTTCTTACAAGAAAGAGTATCAACCTGTGTGTGTTTGTCTCTTTCAGTTATATCAGAGCCGAGCTCTCAGCTTTCCAGTAAACCCTTAACCTGTGGAGGTGGCAGTGGGATTGTACAAAACACAAAAGCTCTTATTCTGAAAAGTGAATATGTAAGGATGGAAAATGAAATTTCTAAGCTAAAGCAGCAAAATGAACAGCTAATAAAGCAAAAGAATCAATTATTAAGGTAAGTTCTAAGCCCAGGTGTGGTGGTGCGTGCCTTTAATCCCAACACTCTGGAAGCAGAGGCAGACAGATTTGAGTTCAAAGCCAGCCTGGTTTACATAGTAAGTTCCTGGACAGCCAGGGCTACCTAGTAGAGAGAGCCTGTCTCAAAACAAATGAACAAAAAGAAGCCAAACAAACAAAAAAGACAAGTTTTGTTTGCATGACATATCCTGCTAATGCATATATTTTCTACAGTTGTCAACCTTCCACTAATTTGAGAGATGGCAATTTTTAGAGATTGTGTAATAAATGCTTATGTTAAAAGAAATGGGAATAGCCAGGCAGTGATGGCATATGCCTTTAATTCCAACACTCAGGAGGCAGGGACAAGCAGATCTCTGAGTTTGAGGTCAGCCTGGTCCGCAGAGCGAGTTCCAGGACAGCCAGGGCTACACAGAGAAACCCTGTCAAGGGAAAAAGAAAATTAAATGGGAATATACTGGCTCCATTTCACTTGTACTATTCATTAACTGTGCACACTTGTGCATGTGGGGCCAGAGGTCAGTGTGAGTGTCTCGCTCGGGTACTTCTCTGGCGTGTTTGAGACCTGGCTGACCAGCTCACCCCAGGGAACTTCGTGCCTCCACCTCCCCAGCACACATTCAGATTTGTACTGTGCAGCCAGCTGGTTTTTTTTACTCAGATTCTAGGAATTAAACTTAAGTACATTACCCACTAAGCCATCTTCCCAGCTGTTCTGAACTATTTTTAACTAGGTCAAGAACCAGGAAATGAAGAACGCTGAGAAAACATCTGTCGCAGTCAGTGAAGCTGTGGCCCACAGAGGACCCCCGAGTCCATTGTTGTCCCCATTTACAGACAAATGTAAAGCGTTGCATTCGTTGGCTTCTTCTACCATACAAGAGTAGAGTTTTGTACCGAACACTCTCCTAGTGGCCCAGAAGAAGAAAACCACACATTAAGTCTAAAGGGCTAGCTCAATGGCGGGATGCTCACCCAGCAAGCACAAGGCCTGGCTTCCATCCCCAGCACCGCAGAAATGAGTAAAATATCCAGGGCAAATGGTTTAACAGCTAAATAATCTTTTATATAGAGTAACATGAAGCAAAAACAAAGGGCCAAACACTGTATGACTACAGTCCCAGAACTCAAGAGGCAAAGATAGGAAACTCACAAGGCCAAGGCCATTAGAACCTACTGAGACCCTGACTCAGCAAAAAAAAAAAAAAAGGCAGCTGTGGGTTATTTAAATTATATTTTGAAGGTGGAATCCAGTCGTGTGTTGATTCAGGGAGGTAGAGAAGTAGCAACCGGAAAAGAGAAAATAGGATAGATGAAAATATACTGTGTAAAGGTTCAATAAACATTCCATCAACCTAATTACAGCAGCACATAAACCACTCTGGATGGTATGGATTCATTCAAAAAAACTGAAGTTAAGCTTTGAATTTAAAAAAAAAAAATTTTTTCTCAAAACTTCATAATCAAAATTTTTTACTGGGGGCTGGAGAGATGGCTCAGAGGTTAAGAGCATTGTGTGCTCTTCCAAAGGTTCTGAGTTCAATTCCCAGCAACCACCTGGTGGCTCACAACCATCTGTAATAGGGTCTGGTGCCCTCTTCTGGCGTGCAGGGATAAACACAGAATACTGTGTGCATAATAAATAAATAAACATTTAAAAAAATTTTTACTGGGCAGTGGTGACACATGCACTTAATCCCAGCACTCGGGAGGCAGAGGCAAGCCAATCACTGAGTTCTAGGCCAGCCTGGTCTACAGAGTGAGTTCCAGAATAGCCAGGGAAACAGAAACCCTGTCAAAAAAAAAAAAAGAACAAACCAATTTTACTTTAATTATTCAATTTATGTAGCACCTTTTCACTTCTGAACCATGGAAGTGTCCAGACAGAAAGCATTAGGGTGAGATTAAAGAGCAGATGGAACAAGGCACATTTCATGGTAGAGAGTTTAGTAGGGTAGGGTTCTTTTTAGGTTTTTTCTATTTCCACACTTAAGAATTGAGTTGTCAGCCAAACAATGGTAGCACACGCCTTTAATCCCAGCACTCCGGGAAGCAGAGACAGGCAGATAGATCTCTGTGAGTCTGAGGCCAGCCTGGTCTGTAAGAGCTAGATCCAGGACAGCCAGGGCTGTTACACAGAGAAACTCTGTCTCAAAAAACCAAAATGAAGAAGAATTGAATTGTCCTGTCTTTCTGCTTCCATTTAAGTGCTAAATCTCAGCTCTCCAAGGAGCTTAAAGCCTGGAAGGAAAGGACCCTTGCAAGAGACACCTACAGAGAAGCAGCTCATGAGACCTTGCCAAAGTCCCCAAAAGTGTCTGGGACAGAGTCTAAAAGGAGACAGAACACACCTTCTCAGTGCAGGGAACGGAACTTCCAGGACTCTGTACCAAAAGACTCACCAAAATCTTGGTTTTTTGATAACCGGTCAAAGTCTCTACCAGCACCTCCTCCGATTCGCTATTTTGATAACTCCAGTTTAGGACTGTGCCCAGGTAGGTAATGCACAGGCTGCTGGGTATCCCTGGGGACAACGGGTGGGATTTGTGTGCACCGTCAGTTCCGTCAGAACTCATGTTCCTGTTGTCTTGGTTACTTCACGGTTACATGGTGTTTTCCAGACTTGCCGTTCACTGTGTTCCCTGCCTCTTGCTGCCTCATCGTCACAATTACAAAAGCACCACATCTGACTCCACCCACTCAAGTCTGTGCTCAGAGCCAGACAGCTAAATGTTCTGTGCATATTTTTGTAGTCCACGTTTATCTGTGAGAGATTCATTCCAGGACCTCCAGGACTCTAAAATCCTGAATAACATAAAATACTGTTTACTGGGAGGGGTTTTTGTTGTTTTGTTTTTGTTTGTTTGTTTGATGTTCATAGAGATTACAGTAAAATTTTCCCTTTTCACTTAAAGGGATTTATACCTCCATGTTCACATGTTCACACTACCAACATCGCTAGTGCTAGTCATAAGCTCCACCATGGTGTGACAGTCCATCCACCCACTGGGGTGACGCTGATGGGCAGGTAGTGTCTGTCCACAGCGGACAAGGGGTGGGATGGATGGAGGGAGATTTCCACTACACCTAGCAGCACATGCTGTGACACTTTGTTGTTGTTTGTTTTGTTGTTGAGAGTTGGTATTTGGTTTGGGGTTTTTTGTTTCTAGACAGTTTTACTTTGTAACCCAGGCTAGTCTTGAATTTGCAGCAGTTCTGCCTCCCAATTGCTGGGATAGCTACCAAACAATATAGTATTTTTTAGGAACTCTAACTCAGAATTTAAGAGATAGTTCAACAGTTATGAACACTTGCTGCTCTTGCAAGAAGACCAGGGTTCCATTCCCACACCCTGATGGCAACTCACTACTGTGGATCTCTGAGCCAGGGTATCTGATACTCTTGGCCTCTGAGGGCACCAGGTGAATTCACATAGGGCTAATTTGTTTTTATTTCCTTTGTCAGAGGAACCAGCTGCAGAAGTAGAGAATGTGGATCCCACGGCAGACCTCCGTCAGCCCTCCTTGGGGAAAGATGGACCTGAGTGCAAAATGCAGTAGCCGGCCAGCCCACCCACAGCGTCCTTCAGAGTGGCCTTCTTCGTGTGTCTACCCTGACCTGACAGTCTAATCCTCACTTTGCCATTATAATGAGAAGATGGAGGAACAAGAAACAAATTCATTCCAGTCATTTAGAGTGGTGATAGCAGTATCTTCTTCTTGTATTTGTGATACTCCCAAAAGTTGGAATTATTTTATTTATTTTTATATATTGCAAAGAATAAAGTTCTTAAGGAAATCTCTAGTCTTTCCATAGCACAAATTAATATAAAGCTTTGCTGTGTGACAACTTTTCCCGGGAAAACACAGCACACGTTTACTGACCCCAGATAGGGAGCCCATGACAGACCAAAGTGTGAATACCGCCTATGACCTCCCCAGCCACAAGTTTCTGTTCTGGCTTACAGTGCTGCGGGAACTCCATCTTGTGGAGCAGGCCTTAACCAGAGCAGGCTGTCAGTCTCCAGCAAGCTGCATGGCCCCTCTGGCCCTGGGAAAACTGTTTCCAGTTCAGTCCCAGCCTCGTTTCTCCATGTCTCGCAGTCACAGCACGCACATGCATTTCTCCAGGAACAGGGTCTTACTGTCTAGCTTTGACAATAGCTTTATGTTTTGTGAGGCTTAGAGGGCTTTCCTGGCCAACAGTTCACAAGGAGGTAGCCCACCCCTGGCACTGGGGTTTTCATTCTATAACCTTATGGCTTCTGGGGGTGTCCTTTTCCACCTGTTAGGGAACCAGTAGGGTTGTAATGTAGGTGGAAGTTCCATCTTGTCCCTCCGATGGCTTTCCAAATTTGCAAAACACCAGTTAACACTGTGTCATTCATTTAACAAAACCTTTTTCAGATGATGGGCTAGACAAGGCAGCGCCCCAGATCATCATCCCATAGCAAATAGGACGGTTACAAACACTGTGTCACTCATTTAACAAAACCTTTTTCAGATGATGGGCTAGACAAGGCAGCACCCCAGATCATCATCCCATAGCAAATAGGACGGTTACAAACACTGTGTCACTCATTTAACAAAACCTTTTTCAGATGATGGGCTAGACAAGGCAGCACCCCAGATCATCATCCCATAGCAAATAGGACGGTTACAAAGATCGCAAGTCTGAAAGTCTGTTGTCATCTTTTCTTGGCAAGTGTCACATGACCCCAGAGGTTCACAACTAAGAAGATGCTACAGCAGGGCGGGGCACAAACAAGGTCTAACAGAACATGGAAAAGGGTCCATCCATTGGCCCTGTTCGCTTGTGGTGTTCTATTATGTGAGCTCCTCAGGATTTAAAGCCTTCTAGAAGCCCCTAAGCATGCAATTGGCTGTCAACTTTGCCCTTAGAAATTTTAGTTTGACACAAAATCTTGCAGCATTTGTCTTTAAGGAATCCAGACCTGCTGTACTATTTCCTGTCTCCCTAGGTTGCTCCCTCTGTTTACAGAGACTTCACATGCAGCTCTAAGACACTGCCATCCACGAAAGCCTTTCCTATTCTCTGCAGCTCCACGCTGGACCAGCCTTTTCCTTAACTCCTCTCAATAGTTCTATCTGGCCCACTGAGCTAGGGTTTAAACATGGCTTCTCTTATTCCTAGTTCCCTCAATATCATCAGCCCCTCTGGTCCTCCAGCCCCTGTTTGTGGGGACTACAGACAGAGATAACACGTTCCTAATGGCTCTGATATTTCCTCACCCTGTAAAATTATGCAGACTTTGCCTTCAGGAGGGCTGGGTCGTTAATTCCTCAGTCTCCCCTGCCTAAGCATTCCCACGACCTCACAAGGCATGCTGTGACATGCTCTTTCATTGCTTTTTAAGAAAGTCTTTCATAGCTATTACAAATAAAACTGCTATAAATGTAGTTGAGCAGGTGTCCTTGTGGTATCATAGAGCATCCTTTGGGTATATACCAAGAGTGGTATAGCTGGGGCTTGAGGTAGACCAATTCCCAATTTTCTGAGAAGCCACCATACTGATTTACAAAGTGACTGTACAAGTTTGCACTCCCACCATCAAGGGAGGAGTGTTCCCCTTGCTCCACATCTTCTCCAGCATGAGCTGTCATTTGTGGTTTTGATCTTGTCCATTCTGATAATGTAAAATGGGATCTTAGAGTCTTTGATGGACAGCCAGAAACTTGAAACAACCTAGATGTCCCTCAACTAAAGAAAATGTGGTACATCTACACAATGGAATTACTCAGTTACTCAGCTGTTAAAAACAATGACATAAGAAGATTTCAGGCAAAATACAGAAAGAAAAACTATACTCACAATTGGGCATTATCTGTAAAGGATAATCCACAAACCCAGACAAGCTAGGTAACAAGGAGGGCTCAAAAGGGGACACTTAGATCTACCTTGATATGGGAATCCCCACTGTATGCTGTGAATACCATTGGTTAATAAAGAATCTGTCTTGGCCTGGCATGGAACAGAGGTAGGTGGGGAAAACTAAACTGAATTCTGGGAGAAAGAAGGTGGAGTCAGGAGACACCACATAGCCACCTCCAGCCACATTATACAGAGGGACAGAGGATGGGGAATAAGAGACAAAGACTGGAGATAGAGGAAAAGGGAGAAGGGGACAGAAACAAGGAAACGGAAGCAAGGGTGTTTGTTCCAGAGGACAGAAGACTGCCTCTGGATAGAGAGGAGACAGCTATGGCACATAGGCCAATGGCATTTTGTAAAGGTAAAATCCTGTGTTAGGATAAGGTGTTTGACGTTAACGGGGCATGCTAATTAGGTGAGCCAAGGGAGTCTTTGCTGCACTTCAATTCTTTGATAGCTGGACCTTGGTAATCAGCCTTAGGAGGAGGGATTGGCCAAACAAGGGAAGGGACCTTGGGGGCTAGCTTCATCCTTGGTCTAATTACTGTTTTCTTCTCCTTTCCCATATAAGAAAGAACACTGGCAAGTTCGCCACTTTGCAAGTTTGGTTTGCTGAACTACCGAGGGGAGACACAGGACTTGCCGTAGTCTTTTTATTTTTAAATTGGGCTTTTTATTTTTTTCCGTGTGAGGGAGGTTGGTTCCTGTTTTGAATAAGGAACTTCTGTAGTTCAGGCTGGCGTTGAAGTTACTAGGCAACCTTTGTGCTCCTCCTACGCGTCTCCCTTGTGCTCGGCTCCCAGGCAGTGTGCCACCCACCACGCTGGGACTTTATGTGGTACTAGAGACCAAAGCCAGGGCCGGTTGCCAAGTGAGACAGACCAGCACTGAGCAAGATACTCAGCCCTGGTTTTTGTTTTGTTTTGTTTTGGTTTGGTTTTTCGAGACAGGTTTTCTCTGTAGCTTTGGAGCCTATCCTGGAAACTAGCTCTTGTAGACCAGGCTGGCCTCGAACTCACAGAGATCCGCCTGCTTCTGCCTCCCGAATGCCTCCCGATTAAAGGCGTGTACCACCACCGCCCAGCCTTTTTGTTTGTTTCTGTTCATTATTCCTAATCATGTTGGTCCCCGGTAATATCACAAACAAATAAAAAAACACAAACACGGATAAGCAATGCTCAGAAGTTTCTGCAGCCACAGAGTGCAGAGGAGTCAACCTGAGCCAGCCTTGAAGCACCAGCTCCTTGTCTTGCTCTGCTCTGTCCTGCCCATGTCCTGCCCGTGTCCTGCCCGTGTCCTGCCCGTGTCCTGCCCGTGTCCTGCCCGTGTCCTGCCCGTGTCCTGCCCGTGTCCTGCCCGTATCCTGCCCGTGTCCTGCCCGTATCCTGCCCGTGTCCTGCCCGTGTCCTGCCCGTGTCCGACTCTCAGACCCACGCCGCAGCTGCTGCTCAGAGAGAGGAGCAGAAGCCAGAACCCTCAGAAAGTGCAGCCTGCATCTCCAAGGCCTGATCTGTGTGGCTGGCCAGCCCTGGCAACAAAGGAGGAGAGGAACTTGATAGCTTTGTTTTTGTAGCCTTCACAGTGCAAGAGGCCCTGGTGAAGTGTGCCCAACATGTATCAAGTACCCCAGTTTATGTAGGACATTCACACATGACCTACATAATCACTCTGCCTAATCACACCAATCAGATTAACCCACCAGTCTCTGGCCATGCCAAGAGAGCCCACCAGACCTCATCTTTCCCTTTCGTAGCTGTCTGTTTCAGCCAGCTTGATTCCCTGCTGTTTCGCTCGTTCCTTTCAAGACTTCCATTCATGCTGGGTGTTCTCTTCCATACCCAGGCCCAGGAGCCAGGATGCGGGCGTTCTGCAGCTGAAGGTGTATTTGTGCTAGACCTGACTGCACACAGCAGGTTAATGCCAGAACTAGACCTTAGCCACAGGGATGTTCTCTTTCCCTCCCTCAAAACAGTCTGGATTCAGGGTAAGGACGACCGGAAGGTCCAGGGCCTTGGGTTCCTGGCATGTTGTCCTACTATCTTCTGCCTGCAGTTTCCTGGACATTCAGGCTCTCTGGCTCAGTAAGACGGTCAAACAAAAGACAAGACTTCCTATTTGGCATTAGTAGTTCTATGGTCTGTCCACTAGATGGCAGCATGGACACATCTAAAGTACACGGCTAGTTGCAATGCCTTGTCTAAAAGCTCACAAAACTGGAATTCTCAAAGTCCTTCGGAGGAGCCTGAACTCCACCTCCCAGCATGCATTTAACCAACATGTGACTTCTCCTGCACAAAGATCTGAAGTCTGTCTTCTGAAGGAATCTGGAGGACCGTGTGGACTCACTATTCTAAAGTAAGATTTTTCTAATGGTTTATAACAAAACTCTGGGGGAATGACACGTGGAACTTGTGTGGCCTTGTTCTCCATATCGCTTTTTAGAATGGGATAACTCCTTAAAGGGGTTGGAAACCCTCCTGTATGTGTTTGTATTTGAAAACAGCTCAAGAAAGAGAACTTTTCCAGTATCTGTACTAAGTAAACTTTGGCTCGTGAAAATACTTGAAATTCCTGAAAGTGCTCTGAGCCTCTCCTACTAGAAATCCAAAGTGTTACTCTGAGCGGCCAGTGGCTACCTCCTAAGCCTGGTTAAAGGGAGCGCAGCCCTGAGTCTGTTTCTTAGGACCCTTTTAAGGAGTAAAATCACGAGTACTTGCAAGGCAGGTTTACAGAAGACAACGAAACAGTAAGTACGGAATAATCTCGAAAATCCTGCAGCCATCACCATATGATTCCCATGTGGTCACCATAAATATTGGGAGGGTTTGGATATTTCCAAAAAACAAGTCAGGGTCATGAGTTGGGGCAGGTCAGGTTCCAGACAACGCAGCATGGTGGTTCCTGCCTTCAGAATGGAGACAGACACCCCATGCCCCGCACAAAAGGAAGGTATGGGCTGTGATTTGGTTTTCCAGCCCTTCTGGTCAGTGAGTCTTAAGGCTCACTGTGAAATCTTTTCAAGGGACAAGGATAAACCTCAGGGGTCTGCCTCTGTGACTCAGCAGAAGTTTGCAGAGGAAGGAACAGGTGACTCAAGACAATGAAGGCTTTTATTTTCTGAGCCCACCCTCTGTGAGGTAGCTTGGGGACTTGGATGGAAGAACAGAGAGGAGGTTGAAGTGTTTTATTTGTGACTTTGCCAGCAGTGACCAAATAATAGGGAGATTTGTCAATACTGTCAGGTACAGGATGGATCAGCATCTCCTCTGGCCTCGTTTTCAGAGGGTCTGGGGGGCGGAGGCTCTGGGAGGGAAGGCAACGGGGGAGTCTTAAAAGACAAGGGATTTTCATCCCGGAATGCTGATTACTGGGGCTCCGGGAAACTGCTGGCTGGCCCTTCTCAAAACGGTGCCAGCCAGGTTAACAGTTTTCCAAGGAGAAACTAAAAAAACAGTCCCAAACAGCAAGGACAGGCAGCAACAACGACGCCTTAAAACGTGGGCCAGGCAGTGGGGACAGCGAGGGAAAGGGGAGCTCTCTCGTCTCAGCGTTAGAGGATGGGAAGGAGACAGAAGCTGGACTCCAGCCCAGTGCCCCTCACCAGTCATCTCCTCAGTGGGCTGCTCTGTGCACTTCTGAGCTAGGGACGCATCTAGAGGAAGCCCTCCTGAGCACTGAGTGGTGGGACACTGTGGACAGGGGCCCTTCCTCCACATTATTAAAGGAGCAAGTCGATGTGTTCATTCCAGGTGTCACCTACCACCTGCACAGCTGATTTGCACGTGGGTCATTCAAGGCTGCGTCTTTGGATTAAGCTGCTGGTTCTACTGAAAGTCCCCTGGAGTGGAAGACGCTCACTCAAGTCTCGCGATAACACGACCCTCTCCCCCCCACACACACACAGGAACTCAGGAGAGACCATCCTTGCTGCAATCACACATCACACGAGGTTTATTGACAGGACAGGAACTAGTGCACTGGGGCCGAAACTCATTTCCCAAGCAGGGGTAGTGTAGCTGGGAGAGGGTGTATTTAGGGGAAGAAACCACAACCCAAAGGGGGTAGGGAGAGCGTCATTGGAAAATTCTGAAAATACAAAATACCAGTGATCATTACAAGGAGGTAACTCCCGGGGGCTGGAGAGATGGCTCAGTGGTTAAGAGCACTGACTGCTCTTCCAGAGGTCGTGAGTTCAATTCCCAGCAACCACATGGTGGCTCACAACCATCTGTAATGAGATCTGGCGCCCTCTTCTGGCATGTGGGCATGCATGGAGGCAGAATGTTGTATACATAATAAATAAATAAATCTTTAAAAAAAAAAAAAGGAGGTAACTCCCCATTTGTCAAGATTATTCTCAAGATTGTAATCTAACTTCATGGTCAGCTAGTTCCTGGAACAGAGTCACTGAACCAGCTAACCTAGATTTTTGGTTCTTCTCTCCCTGCTAGATTTTTGGCTCTACTCTTTCTGCTAGAGGGGCCTGGATTTATCAGGGTCTTTCACCACCATGGGCCGACTGGAAGGCAAAGTCATTGTCCTGACGGCTGCCGCTCAAGGGATCGGCCGGGCCTCAGCCTTAGTAAGTTCGCGCCTGCGGTGGCTTACTTTCACTGTCTGAACGTGTGCAGACTGGCGCCAAAGGTATTTCCTTCTCGTTGGCTGGTTTCTCTTTTTCTTCCCTGTCTTTCTTCTTCCCTTGCTATGGTTTTCTGCTTATTTTTCTTTCTTGTTGCAGCTTGGAATTGAACCGAGGACCTCAAGTAGGCTAAGCTCACATGCTAAGACCACAGGCTAAGCCAGCAGGCTAAGCGTACAGGCCTGCCACTGAGCTGTGTTTGCGGCCTCTCACTGTTCTTACCTTTAGTACTTCTGTCTTTTCCTGTTTGTTGGTGTGTGCATGTGTGCTTCTATGTGTGTGCTGTGTGGTGTATGTGTGGTGTGTGTGTGTGTGTGGAGTATGCGTGTGCAATGTGTGTGTGCGCGTGTGGATGGTAGGTGTGGTATGTGGTGTGTGTATGTACAGTGTGTGCAGTGTGCGTGCATGTGTGTATGGAGTATGTGTGTGCAATGTGTGTGTGCGCGTGTGGATGGTAGGTGTGGTATGTGGTGTGTGTATGTACAGTGTGTGCAGTGTGCGTGCATGTGTGTATGGAGTATGTGTGTGCAATGTGTGTGTGCGCGTGTGGATGGTAGGTGTGGTATGTGGTGTGTGTATGTGCAGTGTGTGCAGTGTGCGTGCACGTGTATGTGCAGTTTGTGTAGCAGTGGTAGCACTTGCACCAGGATGAGAAGACAACCCTGCGGGATTGGTTTTACCCTTTCCCTTTGCCATGGATTCCAGGGTTGAACTCAAGCCCCTAGGTTTGTGTGGTGAGTGCTGAAAAGCTCTAGCAAGCCCCGGTTTGGCCAACAGGCACTGGCAGACCTTGCCTCGCCTTTCCCCTTCCCTCTCTCTTGTAAACCGTAGATTACCTCCCTAAAGCTAGCCACCAATTAATTCCCCTATTAACCCTTGTTTGGCCACTTCCTCCTCCGAGGCTGGCTATCAAGGTCCAGCAATGAAAGGCCTCATTTGGTTCACCTAATTAGCGTGCCCAATCAAAACATACACCGCAACCTAGCCCAATCTGACATAGACCTCCCCTATATTTTCTTCTTAACAATTATACCTGTGCCAGGCGGTGGTGGCGCCTATCTTTAATCCCAGCACTTGGGAGGCAGATGCAGGCTGATCTCTGTGAGATCGAGGCCAGCCTAGTCTACAGAGTGAGTTCCAGGACAGGTTCCAAGGCTACAGAGAGAAACCCTGTCTTGGAAAAAAAAAATTACACCTGCAAGGTCATTTGGTGCTGTTTTCTGCCTGAATCGGAAAGCAGACAGTTAAACTTTTCTTCCCTGCTTAATAAAGGATCTCTCTGTGAAAACAGGTGTTTGGATATAGTTTGTGCCTAACCAGGGTCTGTGAGGGAGCCCCCGCTGGGAGCCCCCCAGTGCAGGAGTTTCTTCAAGTGCCCCTATCCATATCCTAAGTTCAAAAGAAAAGTCCCTGACTGAGAAGAAGAAGGAAGGAATTCCTTGTGCTTACTTAGCGTCACGCGACCTTTGACCCGGAATCATACTCCTCTGTCCCAGTTTATCTGCACCGTGAGGTGCTGACTTGACCCTACAGGGCACGCAGTCAGTTCAAGGTTAAGACCCGAGAGTTATAACACTCTCGGCTCGTTTTTTTGCTGAGGTACCTCGATTTCTCCCTCATCACCCCGCTACCTGACTAACACTGCAGTAGGAATACATCGCTGTCAGTGATTGGCGTTTGTGAAATCGCTGCTGGAGTCCTCGGAGGGAAACGTCCTGTTTTCCTCTGTACTCAGTGCTCACAAGTGGCACGAGGAGGCCATGGAGCTGGTTCCGCAGGTAAAGTCACTGTCACCTAAGCCCTGAGACCTAACTTTGACCCCTGGAAGGAGAAAATGATTCTTATATGCATACCGTGGCACATGCCCACACACATACAAATGCATATACAATAAACAAATAGATAAAAAAAAATAAAGAAGTAAAAACATAGATAGGGTCTCATCACAGAATAGCTGCATTATTTTAGAAATAGGAATTGCAGGGTTGTTTGTTGAAACAGGGTCTCACTATGCAGTCCTACTGAGTTCTAGGTTGGCCTAGAACTCTGCAAACTAGGTTGGCGTCAAACTCACAGAGACCCCTCTACCCATGTGCCTCTGCTTCTCAAGTGCTGGGATCAAAGGCGTGTGCTAACACACCCAACTCTGAGTTAGGGTTTGTGGGATTTTTTTAAATGTTTATATTTATTTTATGTAGAGTGCTTTGCCTACATGTATATATGTATGCCGAGGGCACACTTGGTCTGCACAGGTCACAAGGGGTTATCAGATCTCTTGGAGTTGGAGACACAGACAATTGTGAGCTGCCGTATGGGTGTTGGGAACCAAACCCAGGTCCTCTGGAAGAGCAGGCAGCTTTTAACCACCAAGCTATCCCTCCAGTCTTGAGTTAGAGTTGTTTTTAAAAACTACTGTATTGTTTGATAATAAAAAGACAAAGTCAGATGCAAAATACAATGTATACTGTGCTGCCCTAATGACCAATAGAAATAATGATGGTGGGATAAGTGGAAACGAGACTAGATAGATGAAAATTCCGCCTATTTTATCGGAAACAATAAAAAACACAGCGAAAGGAAAAATGTTTTCCATTTTTGAAACAATTTATTCCAGTAAACAAAGGACCAATTCGTATTTTATTTCTGGCAGGCTTTTGCAAGAGAAGGAGCCAAGGTCATAGCCACAGATATCAACGAATCCAAACTCCAGGAGCTGGAAAAATACCCAGGTGAGCAACCTGCCTGCGGGTTCGGCATCAGCCGGGTATCAGAAAACAAAGACCCCAAGCATTGAAAGGAAATGCTGGGAGCCGCTCCAGACTCCTGTCTCTTAGAGTCTGACTCCTTCGTTATGAGTCTGTGTTCTGTGATCTGCAGAAAATAGTCCACTCAGGCAGAAGCAGAAGGAGGAAATCTTAAGGGAAGAACTTAAGGTTTCCTGTTGCATAACCTGTTGAGGGGTCTTTGCTCCCGATTACAAAGGTCTGTGGAGAACTAACAGTTGTCCGGTTAACTATTAATGATGACTTCGCAGCTGCCCCTGGCTGATCTGGATCAGCCTTGTGCCAAGATCATAGTATAATCGTCTGTGTTCCTGCAAAAATGTTCGTAGTCCCATTAAAAGCTAAGCGGCAGGTGGGAATCCATTGGTCTTCTGTTTGTTGCTTTCACTCATTAGTTTTATCTTGCTGGAAGGAAAATAGAGACATTTCGTGAAAAAAGTAGAACCCGCTGTGTAACACAGAGCTTTTTAATGTATTTTTTATTTTTATTTTTATTTGATGTGTGTGGATGGGGTACTGCCCCAAGTGGGTGCAGTGCCCATGGAGGCCTGAAGAGGGCGATGGAGCCTCTTGAACTGGAGTCACAGAAGGTTGTTGCAGGGGTGCTAAGAACCAAATCCAGGTGGTCTGAAAAGCCGACCATGCTCTTAACGGCTGTGGACTCTAACGGGGATTTACTGAGGAGCGGAAGATGACCCTTAAAGATTTGTACATGTTTAGGAGAGGTTTCTAAGGATCTGCTTTACTTTTTATCTGTGTGGGTGAGCATGTGTATACTTGAGTGCCGCAGGCCAGAAGGTGCCGGGCGATGGTGGCAGCACTCGGGAGGCAGAGGCAGGTGGATCTCTGCGAGTTCGAGGCCAGCCTGGTCTACAAGAGCTAGTTCCAGGACAGGAACCAAAAAGCTACGGAGAAACCCTGTCTCGAAAAATCCTCCTCCCCCCAAAAAAAAGATTCCCCCCAGAGCTGGAGTTACAGATGTGAGTTCCAGTCCTCTGATAGAGCAGTAAGCGCTTTTAGCCACTGAGCCATGTCTCTGGCCTGAGATCTGCGCGAGTTAACGACACTCTTGAGAGGGCTAATGCCTTTGATGGCTTTGCGTCGTATACCGCCTAAATGGAAAGGCTACATTATTCACATTCCACGCCACCAAGCAGCCAAATCCTCGAGGTTACGTAGTTCATGAGTTCTTTGTAAATACCGTCTTTTACTTTATTCTTCAGGTATCCAAACTCGGGTCCTTGACGTCACCAAGAAAAAGCAAATTGATCAGTTTGCCTCCGAAGTCGAGAAAATCGATGTGCTCTTCAATGTTGCTGGGTAACTGTAAACTTTTGGTTTCTGTCGGAGAATGTTTTCTATGGGCTTATTAAATGATTGTTGATCGTATGTAAGAAAGATTGATTGATAAAACTTGGCATGTTCCTCGGGAAGTCAGGCTTGATGTCACACATCACTGAACAATTCAATAAATTAGACAACTATGTCGTTTGACGTGAACCTGGGGCCCACAGACAAGTAAAGCTAAGGAAGGGAGTGGGCCTGATGCAAGATACGTAAATTAAGCAAAGCAGTGGTTCCTGATGTTTCCTTTTGTAAATGATCCGCTTGTCCTTCTACAAGGCTGTATCTGGAGACATCGTAATTGGGTTTTGAGCATCCATTCAGGCTTCAGCATTGCGGAAGATGCAGGAGACTGTGTGTGGTTCTTGCTAGAGGAAGCTTACTGAGTGACTAACCAGAAATCCCATAGTACATGGGAACTGTTCCCAACTACATCTTATATTTGACTGCATAGTCTCAGTCCAGAGGACCGAGTCTGTAAGAATGCCATGTTCAGGAAGCTCCCTTGAGGAAGAATGGCTTGCAAGGGGGCAAGGTCGATTCAGGATCTGTCCTTCTCCTTTGTGCACTGTGCCAGATGCAAACAGCTACAATGTTGCTCTGCTACACTGATAAGGGGAGACACAGATTGTCTTGTCAGTTTTGATTTCCCTGTAGAACTTTAGCCTATGCCACCTGAGGGCACTGTTGCCCTGGAAACAGGAATCAGATGGAACCACTGTCCTTGTTCCCTTTCTGTTTGTAAGCACTGGAGTTTCAAAAGCCCTTAGTATAAAGATTCTTATATTTAGCAGTTCCTGCCTTGTTCTTTCGAAAGAATGATTTCTTTTTTCTTTCTTCCTTTCTTTATTTTTTTAACGTGTGTGTGTGTGTGTGTGTATGTGTGTGTATGCACGCACATGTTTGTGAGAGCTCATGGCATGTATCTTTCAGGGGTCGCTTCTCTTCTACTACACAGGTTCTGGGAATTGAACTCTTGCCTTTAGGCTTGGCAGCAAGAGCCATGTCCCTAGTCTATCTTCTTTATTTAGACAAGGTCTCACCATGTAGTTCTGTCTGGCCTGGAACTTGCTCTGTAAACCAGGCTAAACTCATACTCATGAAACCTGCCTTCCCCTGCATGATTAAGTCTTTAATCATGGTTTTTTTTTTCCCTCTGTTTAATTGCTCGTTCAGTTTTGTCCACCATGGGACCATCCTGGATTGCGAGGAAAAAGACTGGGACTTCTCAATGAACCTCAACGTCCGCAGCATGTACCTGATGATCAAGGCATTCCTTCCCAAAGTAAGGGGCCGGAGAGCATAAGCAGGGCGCCGTCTTTCCCACTGGGTCCTCAGACGATAGGCACACATGTGTGTTTGAGTGCAATCGTGGCTAGCACACTGACTGATGTGGACTGAGCCTTTATAGCAAGGCAGTTTATGGAGAGTAATCTGTTTAACTTTCCAGTTCTTACATTCAGGGAATATTGATTAAGCATTTCAACATGCCAGACCCCATGCTACACGGAGGCGACCCTCCAAGGAACGTAACAAAGTTCTTTTTTGAAGAGAGTCCCTTTATGGAGGGGTGAGAAACTTATTTGGCTTGTGATATACATTGGATGGTTATGGGTACCACATGGACAAAAGAGCTAGGGTAACAGCGAGGAGCTCGTTGACCTCACTGGCAAATTGGGATTCTCAGAGAGAACGAAAGGAAGCAATGGACTGGCTTCTTGCTTCAGCAGCAGAATAGTCCCGTGAGGTCAGTGAAGTTTATCACAGCAGCTGACTACACAAAGGGCAAACCTGAGAAGGGAAGAAAGGAGCCCAGGTGTAAATGTTGAAGGTGTGTGACCCTGACCAGGCATGAGTTTTTAAACCAATAGGAGCAGACAGTGAATGGGCCTGACGGAAGCAGAACCCATTCAGATCCAAGGAAGGTATACATCCCCACCACCACCACCACCAAAAACACTATCTTATTGCGTAGCTCTGACTGTCCTGGAACTCACTGTGTAGACCAAGCTGGCCTTGAACTCACAGAAATCCGTCTGCCTTTCCCTCCCAAGTGCTGGGAATAAAGGCACGCACCACCACGCCCAGCTTGAAGGTCTGCTTTGGAGTACTTGATTAATGCTTTAAAAGGATCTTTGGTCAGTCCACATAATACTGGACTCGCTGTTCCCTCAAAAGTATGTTTCCAGGCAGGAGGATGACGCAGAGGTTAAGAGCACTTGCTGCTTTTCCAGAGGTCATGAGTTCAGTTCCCTGTAGTGACTGCAACCTGCAGTATTCAAGATCCTCTTCTGGCCTCTGGAGCATCCACATACATGTAGTGTGCCTCTGGAGCATCCACATACATGGAGTGTGCCCTCACAGAAACACCACATACATGTAGTGTGCCCTCACAGAAACACCTACACTTGAATAAAAATAAAGTAAACCTGTAAAATGAGTAGACACATGTAAGTAAAACTGTTACCCTTTTAAAGTCTAGAGATGTAGCTTGGGACCTTAGTGTATTTGTTGAAGATCAACACTTAGTATAGGATTGGGGGGAAGAACTGAAGGAGAAGCCTAGGGCACAGAGAACAGCACACATATCTACTGCAGAATATTTGTTTAACTATGAAAAGAAGATCTGCATTTGTGTAACTATATAAAGATGTATTGTATTTGTTTATGTTGCAGAATATTTGTTTGGTTATGCAAAGATGTGTTGCTGTTTTACCTTGCCTGCCTAAGGTACCTGATTAGTCTAATAAAAAGCTGAATGGCCAATAATGAGGAAGGAGGTATAGACAGGACTTGCAGGCAGGGAGAGTAAGTAGGAGGAGGAATTTAGGCTCAGGAAAGAAAGACAAAGAGATGCCAAGGGTCAGCCATCCAGACGCAGAGGGAACAGGAAAGTAGGACATGTGGAATGAAAGAAAGGTGAGAAGCCCCGAGGCAAAAGGTAGATGAATAGAAAAAAAAGTTAAAGTACGTTAAAAGAGCTAGTCGAACAAGCCTAAGCTAAGGCCAAGCGTTCATAATTAATAATAAGTCTCTTTAATTGGGAGCTGGTTGGTGGTCGAAAGAAAAAGGCAGCTACACATAGCCCACTCGTGTGCAACCCCATCCTGCTGCGGGTCTGAAGCAGAGGCTAAGACGGGGGTGGGCACAAGGCACAGTGCAGGTAGAAGTTAAGTTTTTAGCTTTTTAAGACATCCATGCCAGATCATGAGCTCACGATCCTAACGATGACAAAATACATTTCGTTTTTAGAAAACAGTATCTATGACTGGAAGGTGGAATCAGAAGGACTTGTGTGGAGTGGCTTCTACACAGGTGCAGGGCAAACACCTGCAGTCTCAACACTTGGGAACTTTGAGCCCAGAAGGAGGCTTCACAGCACAGCCTAGTTTTAGTGGGAAAGATGACACTGCCCTTGACTCCTGGTCTCAGACATTTGCACTTGGGTCCCTAAACACACGCTGAGCTGCTAGGCTGTATGCCCTAGGAAGTGGCACTTGCGCCTTCTCGTTGTGTGTCTCGTTCCTCTAAGGATGAGGAGGACACATTTCACGTCACTTCCAGCCCTGGTTGTCTAGGGATTTGCTGTATCATTAACAATGACACACATTTAACCAGGTTAAAAATTTCCAGGATGTAAAACCCATGTAGATCTGAAAGGTCATTTGGTCAAAACATAGGATAACTGTAGAAGACTTTTGTTCACAGATAAATGTGCAGCAAACCATTCCTAGCTTGCAAAACCAGTCCAAGAGGCAGAGACCAAGCTGGAAATAGCGTGAGAAGAGTAACTGCAGAATGTCAGGCTCTCTAGAAGAGAAGATCCATCCTGGCAAAATCTGGGGGATGTCTTTGCTCTTTGGGTCTGCATTTTATTGACTTTCCCCCTGGCTGTGTCTTCTCAGGGTTGGTCACATAGAAGGATTTAGCAAACACTGACTAAATGAATCAGATTTCTCAGTTCAAAGAGAGGCCACATATTGGATCTAATGACTCAGAATGCCAAGAAATGACAAGCTGAGCTGAGCTCTGGCAATGGGGACAGGAGGGCTGAGTCTGACTTGGACTAACTAGATTCAAACAGAGGGATCCTCTGCTTGAGTTTCCTGGAAGTCAGTTGTTCTAGGCCCATCACCTCACATTCTTCCCCACCAGAAAAATGCCGCTTCCCAGGGAGCCAGGAGGAGCCATGAGCTGTGACAGCCTATGCTGTCCCAGGGAGAGAGCCTGGAAAAGGACAAGGGGCGGGGTGCAGAGCCGGGGAAGCAGTAGGTGGAACTGAGTGGGTGGTGGGAGTGCCAGGATATGATTTGCACCACTGGCGTGACCGAGGCCTGAGTTTTGCCCTGGAAACTCCCTGAATTTCAGAAGACTGGAAACAGCCTGTTGTTTCACAGCCAGTCTATATACTAAACTGAGCTATGTATATTATCTAAGTATTATAAGTAAGTTATGTTAGATAAGAAAAAAATGATAAACCAGATAAGAAAAGAAATTATTTGAAAACTTGGGTTTGTGTTTTTGTTGTTGTTGTTGGGTTTTGGTTTGGGGTTTTGTTTTTGTTTGCATTATTATACATCATGACTATTCCTCATCCTTTAAGATTTTTAACCCCCATCCCCCTTTTTTTTTGACGTGGGGTCTTACATGTCCCTGACTATATTAGAACTTGCCATGTAGACCAGACTTATTTTGAACTCAAAAAGATCTGTCTTCCTCTGCCTTTCTGGGTGCTAGACAGGAGGCAGAAGAGGAGGCATTCTGCCTGACTTTTTGGTCCCCTTTATCATGTACAAAGACACATTGCAGCCTGACGTGGTGGCACAACACCTTTAGTCCCAGCACTAAAAGGCAGAGGATCTCTATGAGTTCTAGGCCAGCCTAGTCTACAAAGTTCTGGGACAGCCAGGACTACTCAGAGAAACAATATCTCAAAAGAAAGAGACATATAAATGAATGTTGCTTCCGCCTGCTGTGTCCCTGCCATGGTTGGTCACCCCCCCACCTGTGAGCTCTTAGCCCCTACAGCCCAGTGCCTTGCACTTTGTCCTGTACTCTTTGATCTTGGGTATAATTAGCCCAGGTATGAATATGGAGAGTAAGAAAGATACCACAAGGAAGTAGATGATCTTGGCCACCCCAGCTCTGGACAAAACTCCTTTTCTTTCCTACATTTCTTCTAAACCTGGTGAAGAAATTCACCCAACAGGAGAGATGTTTCTCTCTAAGTCCTTTACATTGCCTGTCAAGATCAGTTTCTGGAAAGAACCACGATGAACTGATCTCCATTATGTCACAAACACGCCAGACATCCTGTTTTCTAGCGTGTGTTCTGTTCCCAGCAGCTGTCTGAACACTGTGCCACGCTCCCTCTTCATTGCCTTTACTCTTTTCCGTGACCTCCATCTGACAAGTGACTTCGCTGAGAAACTGGTACCCAACCCCAGAAGTTCTCTCGACTCCTTTTTTATTCTCCCAAAACATCCATAGGTGCCCATACCTTCCTTGATCTGTTACCTGGAAGCATGTATCTGAATAATGATCAATAACATCCAAATTAAAATTCATTGCACATGACTTCAGATCTGGGCCAGGGCCCTGCATCTGCATTTGAAAGTTGTACCAAGTGAGTCACTGGAGTGTCCTTTCTAGGTACCGGAGACCCTCCTCATGATGCTGCCATCTTTTAGCCAGGGGTGGCCATCCTATTTTGTTGGTGCTCCCTCAGTGTGCTGCTGATCCTCTCTATCGGTGTGGTGACGCTCCAGGATGCTGAGCAAGCAAGCACACTCCACCTGTGTCCTGGATCTTTCCACAGCTCTGCTTTTCCCACGCTCTCCCAAGCCACTGCCTCTGCCTCCCCTGCTCCGCTCCTGGCACCAGAGTAAGCTCTGTAATCCCCAAATTGAAGGTTCCACTTCTCTTCCACCTTAGATCCTCCGTCGTGACTGCAGTGCCTTCAGGGTCAAACCCAAGTTCTTCGGGGTGGCCTAGGTTCCACTCTGCACCCTTATTGCTCACAGACCTCCATTCCAGCCAGACCCATCCCCTCCTCCTGGTCCCTTGTGGAGACCTTACACTTGTAGAACCTCCTCCTTGAAGCACCTTGGTTTTTGTATTCTCCTTCTATGACTGACATAGTTTTAACCCTTTTTCTCCTCCTCAGTAGTAGCTCCTCTGCAATGCCCCAGCCCCAGAGAGGCCCTTCCTACCCCATCCTCTCCTCGGCTTTCTGCAGGTTTCTCCTGTTGCTGGCTTCTTGTTACATCAGCCTCTGCAATCAGAGTGTCTCCTGTGGACAGGGACTATGTCCCGTGACTTTCAGTTCACATAAAGCATTGTCTGCCCCCATCAGGAACACACTGATGTTTGCTCCTGGCCTTTTAGCTCAGGGTTCATTCTTGGTCTTACTGATAATGTTGTACCCTTAGGAGGGGGTGGCATGCTTTAGGAATGCCAGTGGGTGTTTGGATGTGCCACCGACTCTCAGCAATGCATGGGCAAAGATTAAGGGTTCCTCTGTAAGACTGTTTCATGGAGCTTGAAGTTAGTAGCTAATAAGATAATTAAATTGAGCCCGACCTGGTAGTACACTCCTGCCATCCCAGCCCTTGTGAGGCTGAAGTCAAGGCCAGTCTGGGCTGTAAGAAGAGCCTGTCTCCAGAAGAATGAAAAACAAAGGAAGAGGTCTGGTTGTCTAGGAGTCAATGCAATGTGGCAGTGAGCTCGTGCTTCTGCCTGCAGAGCACAGATGTGTTTGCTTTGTCTTGCAGATGCTTGCTCAGAAATCTGGCAACATTATCAACATGTCTTCTGTGGCCTCGAGCATCAAAGGTACTAGCGTCTTCCTTGTGGTGGGGGGCGGGGGACTGAGTTCACACACACACACACACACACACACACACACACACACACACACTTTCATGAGCCGTGTATTTTAGAACTAAGCATACACAAATTCCTAAAACTCACATGAAAATTCAGAACAGCTTTTTTAAAAAGTGATCTTAAAGCTTATGTCATCGCGTCTGTTGTACAGATAGATCAAATTAAATTTAAAAAATGCTGTCTTTGCCTTTCCTTTTATTCTTTTTATATGTATGGAAGTAAAAATTGAGTTAGGAGAAGAAAAGATTCATCACCGAAGTGATCCAAAATGATACATTGAGTTCAAGCTGAGCTGGATGCCCCTTGAATCTGTTCCCCCCAAAATTCTCAGTACACAAGGGGACAAATCCTGTCTTGTGCTTCTCATAGATGGCATGTCAGGAAGCCCCTGGCCTCAAGTTCACTAGGTCACCAAAGCTGACTTGACCTCCCCTTCCTTGATTTTCGCACCTCTGCTTCTGCAGGGCTAGGTTACAGGTGGGCACTGCCAGATTCAGCGCCTGATTCCATATTCTTCCTTGGAGCTGAGGTTTACACAAAGTACCCCATATGAGAGAGATCCCTGTGAGCGCGAGTCTGAGATTGCAGCTCAGACAGGGAAGCGGGGCCCTGGAAGGGAAGCCAAGCCAAAGGGCTGGGACTAAATGGAGAGAATGTCACAGACTGGCAGTGATGGATTTGAGAGTTTAAGATGAAATCCCTGCAGAGACAGCATTCTGCCCCTTATAAATGCGTGAAATACATGTGAGTGGAATGCAAGGGAGATGGACGTTTTGTTTCTTCACGCAGTAAGATCTAGAGAGGAACGAGGGTGTCCTGCAGCGGTACTGACAGTGAGCATCAGGTGGCTGCGACAGACAAGGTGCAGCATCTCAACCCCAGAGTCCAAGTTAGGTCCCGCCTATAACGGTAGCATTTTCTGCATTCAGGAACTGTCTCTGTCGCCTTTACAGGAGAAGAGAAAGCCCAAGGCCATTCATTCTTTAAAGGGAGAGCTGATTTCATTTTTATTATAAGTAAATAATAAAAACAGAGCTGATGGGAAGACTGTGAACATGGTGGGTGGGGATGGAGCTGTGTTCCTTTCTAAAGGAAGCTATGTCTCTAATCCCTTCCCATCCAGGGGTGGAAAACAGATGTGTGTACAGCGCAACCAAGGCAGCTGTAATCGGTCTCACCAAGTCTGTGGCTGCCGACTTCATCCAGCAGGGCATCAGATGCAACTGTGTGTGCCCAGGTGAGCCGGGCAGGGAGGGCTGCCAACTTGGCCTTTCTTACCTTGCATTAGGCACCATAAGCAACATTTTCACCAGCTTGTTTATCATGTGTTCAGTTTCTTTTCATCATTGAAGGACATTTAAACTAAAGGTTGGCCCAGTGAAGAGAACAGTTCAGCTTTGAATGAACAAAAGTTCCAAATCACTGGGAAGAAACCTCAATGAGAAGGATTTAAAATCCAGCATATGAGGGACAGTTTAGACTTAAGAGGCTGAGACACTAAATTTGCCAGAATCTGTTGTTTTAAAAGCAGATCATCTTATCAGGGGAGAACACACCCATGAGTCAGCAGAGAGAGAGAGACAAAGGGGAGCCTCGTGGAGCACAGGGGTCTGCCAAATCCCAAACAACGCTAGGATGGCTCCTGAATCAAGGATGTTGTGGCCTGTTTTATAAGTGAAGCTTACTGGAGACACTCCCACCTGGATAGTTGATGCATTCTTGCTGCAAAGGCCGAGTTGAGAGGCAACAGATCACATGACTCTCAAAGCCAAAATATTTGCTCCCATTATGAAAGTAGTATGGCCACCTTCCTGCAAAGAAGCAAGAACACTGCTCTGCTTCTCCTGTGTTGTTTGTCTGGCTTCCTGGCTGCCGGAACTCACTGTGTGAAACAGGCTGGTCTCTGTCTCGCAGGATCAGCCTTCTTGTACCCCCTCACTACTGGAATTGGAGGTGTGCATCACTACACCCAGCAAAACCACTTTTCTTAACAACTGTGGGTGAGGCACCGTTTCTAGGTCACTGCAGGTGTACTTCCTTCTAGTTCCACCAACCCAAAATGAACACAGGGCACCGAACAGTGCCAGTGGAAACCTAGATATCTCAGGCCACCATTCACGGGTGGTTTCTCAAAGTTTGAAATAAAAGCGATTCCCAGACTCACAGCTGGGGGGGGGGGGAGCAGTTCTGATGCACCACACACTGACACACCATACACTAGTGCACCGCACACTGAAAAGCACTGGATAACAGAAGATCTATCAAAGCAGAAGCTGCTGCTTCATGTAACCTTGGCGAATCAGAGCCAAGGAATGCCGTGGAGATTGTACCATGCAACAGAGCTCATGGAAGAGATTTATTGGGGCCGAGAGAGAACAGAGACGACAGACAGAGCAGGAGCATAGTCTGTGATGGCGGGGACCTTTCCAAGGGTACGGGTGTGAAGTTGGTGACGGGTGATAACGTGGCTGCTGGCACTGCGTCACTGCAGTGGAGGAGCACCTGGTGTCTGACACAGATAAGGAAACAGGCAAGAACAGGGGGTTATCCAAAAATCAAAGGCAACAGAGGTCTTTTTGCTACAACTGCCTCCTCCCATCACTGCCATAAGAAAAGTGTTAAACCCAAGGAATTTAAGCTCTGAAAAGAAGTGTTGTATGTCCCAGACTAAGGTTTTCAATAGTTTACATCCAGAGCTGGGATGGTCCACCTGATGGGCATGCCAGAATGGAGAGCGTGCATTGGTGGGAGATTTGTGTGTCATTCGGGAAGTCCTAGAGTCTATTTGACTCTAGGGTTGGGAGCCACAGACGTACACAGGAGACACTATTGAATACCCTTCATGTCTGAGCTGCAGAGATTAAGACGGTCTGTGTCGTTTTCGGGGTGTGGAAATGCAGCCACACGAGCGTCGCAGAAAAAGGACACTCTCGACATTCATTCTTGACTACAGCTGATCTGAATGGCTACCAGGAGAAAAATGGCAAAAGATTTCAAAAATGTTTTTGTGTCCACGGCTAGAATTTTCATAGGACTTGGAAAATATGTCATTAAACTCTGGAACAGGGAACTAGCTGTGATTCACGGAGGCCGCCCCAGAAGCAAAGGAGGAGTGAGCACACCTTGGGTAGTGCCCATGGTTGTGAGTCACCACGCTCCAGCCACGCGTGCAGACATGGTATGGCAGCCACCAGTGGAGTGGCATTGATCTGAGGACATGGTTTTCATCTCATGTTATCAGTGGTGGCCCCCTATAAAATATGACACCCGCTCAGCACTTACAGCTCTAGGATTTTGAGGACTGTTACAGATAATGTGGGGCAAGCATTGATTGGTAGAAGTTTGCACTTTAAGTAAGCTATTGACAAGCAAAATGAAGAAGATTTTGTAAATTGGTAAGTGGAATGTCTCCTCTGCAGTACAGTGGAGATTCCCACTGTTGCGGAGGGGGTGAGTGACCCCGCCGAGGTGAAGGAGCTGCTGTGTGTAGCAGGATGTGACTGAGACCCTAAGGCCATGGCTCCACACAAGCATGAGGTCTGTGGCAATCATGAAGTTGAGCCCAGGATCCCCGTGGAACATCACAGCAGAAAAGAAGGGTTTGAAATCGTTAAGGCAAACTGGTGATTAGCTGCTTTCTGCTTCTCTCGAGACCCCTGTGGGCATCACTTGAGATGCAAAAACACGCATCACTTGAGATGGCGTGCAAAAACACGCATCACTTGAGATGGCGTGCAAAAACACGCATCTAAAATCGGCAAGTAAATGCAGCATGACGGTGTGTCGCCAAGAACGCCTGGTAACTCCTCCGGCATCCCAGCCTAGTGTCCCAGAGAATCACCGTGTGTGTGTTTAAAAACCGTTTTGATGACATTACAAAAGTTATCACCCCTAGCATCCAAGCAGGTGTCATTTAAGTGGAAGGGCAAAGATCTCACTGCCTGCTTATCACGAGTAAAAGAAGTTTAAGGTTTAATTCCATTTTCAACTGATGTAACCACAGTCACTGTCTCCTTTGGTTTAGGAACAGTTGACACTCCATCTTTGCAAGAAAGAATACAAGCCAGAGACGACCCCAAAGAGGTAATTATACATTGCAGCTGGAATGTGTTCAAACCTTTTGACCAAATTTTTTTTTTTTGAAAAACATGAAATGCCCTGTTCCTTGTCTAGAGTAGATAGATCCACAGAGACAGAAAGTACAGCAGTGGCTACCACACCTGGGAGAGGGGAACGTTACTGCTGAGTAGAGGGAGGTGTTCAGTTTGCATGATGAAAAGCGAAATGGAGCCTGCTACTCGTGGCACTGGGTGTGTGTGTACTATTACCCCCGAGCTGCGCACTGAAAGTGGCTGGGATGCTCAGTTTGATGCTAATGCTAATGCTTTGTTGTTGTTCTGAGGTGAAGAGTTTTGTGCATCCCCGACTGGCTGTCGCTGTGTCCCTCCTTCCTCAGCTCCCCATACCGACCTCGATGGCCATTCCTAGTGGCGTTCTAATTGTGTTTGTTTTGTTGTTGTTGTTTGGGGTTTTTCTTTTTTGTTTTGCTTTTTTTGAGACAAGGTTTTTCTGTGTAGCCCTTGGCTGTCCTGGAACTCACTCTGTAGACTAGGCTGGCCTCAAACTCACAGAGATCCATCTGTCCCTGCCTCCCGAGTCATGCCTCCACACCCAACTCTAGATCGCAGTATCTGTAGATTCAGTGTATCGTGACTAGTTTGGGTAACATGGGTGGAAAAAGTCACAGCAACCTTAGTTGATGGCCCTTGTCCCTCTATAAATTCCTTGATGGTGTTGCATAAGCCAGCCCACCTGATGGCCCTAGTCCATCTGTAGATTCCTTGATGGTGTTACAGGGACATACGCAAGCCAGCCCGCCTCTTTCATCTGGAACTGTCTCTGGCCACAGGCACTGCAAGCTTTCCTAAACAGACAGAAGACGGGAAGGTTTGCGTCTGCAGAAGAAGTGGCCCTGCTCTGTGTGTACTTGGCCTCGGATGAGGTAAGGGCTTCTCTTCCTATTCGTTATTCTACCAGACTGGGCTGCTGTTTGCTCGTCCTCATCACAGCTCCACAAGTCTGTGGTCTGTGTCACATGATAAGAATAAGTTCTGATTTCTGTTGGGAGCAGTGAGACCCCAGATCCTGAATTTCTTGTAATCCCCTGATCTGAGTGCCTACAGCTGCTCTGAGCACGAGACCTTCAAGAGTTCCTGATGGTAGGAGAGTGGTTTCTGGTGGGTTTGGCTGGGGCATGGCTATCTCTATATAATCTGCCCCTGAACACAATAAAGGAGGCATTCTTGGGGAATTCAAGGATGACCCGTGTCGCTGTCTCTCTGTCTGTGTGTGTCTGTGTATTTTAAACTCGAAGCTCGCGAACTGGGTGCTAGCGCACAGAGCGCAGACAGGGGTGGGGAGGTGGGGGCGTGGTGTGCGGCAGATTTCCTTCACACAAAGAAAAGCCACCCCTATCGGTGACAGTGGCCCTTCCTCGTTCAGCTGTACATGACTCAGCGTAATGTCATACATGAATAGGGAAAAATTTAAAGTGTATATTTGAGTTATTTGCTTTTTAAATTACAGTTATTGGCACGCTGATTAAATATAAAAACCTCCTGGGCTAGCAAGATGACTCACGGGTAAAGACCCTCGCTGCCCAGCCTGATGACTTTAAGCTCGAGCCCGTCACCCACCTGGTGAATGGAGAGAAAAAGTTGTTTTCTGACCTTCACTGGCATGTCATGCATTCACACACACACACACACACACACACACACACACACAACAAATAAAATGTAACTTTATAAAACCCTCTTGCTTGTGAGAGTTGAAGGGGGGATATGAGCAGGCTCACCAGCTTAAATTGTATTTGGGGGTAGAGTTGGGATATGTTGTTTTAGTTTACTAGTGACCTGATTGGGAGGATCCATGACTTTTCCTTTTCCTGCTTGTCATTGTGTGTAGAAATGCCTAATTCTGTCTCTTCGACTTTACGATTGTTTAATAACAAATTTCTTCCCCAGTGACTAGTGTGTATGACTGATAAAGCTAAAACTCCTACAAGGTACAGAGCGCTAAAAACATCCTCTTCTGTTCTGCATGCACGAGAGACAGAATAACAATTGCACCACTATTTAACTTGGTGAACCAGCGCATTTTTACCAGGGTCACTAACAGAAGTGTGGGCAAGGGGCTAATAACAGGGGCAGGGATGACTGTGTCGCTGAAAAGCCCGCCTCCAGCAGTATCTGTCTCTAAAGCAGGAGGGCGGGGCAGAGCCATTGAGAATCCTGCCTGCTGTAACTTCCCCAGGTGTGTGAAGTTTGTGTGCCTCCAGGGTGCCCTGAGCCTCCACTCCCTCTCAGAGGGACTACTGCTTTCTCGGGGGTGGGGGTAGGGTGGGGTGGGGAGGGTGGGGGGGATTGCCTATTAGTAACTTCACAGTAACTTAGTGCCACCCAGATGGTTGAGATGGTTTATGTACCACTCCTCAAGACTGTTGGCAACAGTTCCTAGAAGCTGGGGAATTGCTAGGAAAATTATTACTGAAGGAAACACTTTACTGTTTTCATGTATTTAAATTTTTTTAAAAAAATGTATTTTCTTCTGCTTCTTTCAATGATTTCAGCTTCAGATCTCTGTCAAACTAAGGAGACAAACATGAGAGTTTATTATCCATTTTAAGGGAATAGATTTTTTTTATTTTTTAATTCTTTGACAATTTCATACATCTATAAAATGTATGTTTACTCCCATTACTCTCTTTCTCCCATCTCCGTTGTGCCCTTTCTTCTCAACAGTCTCCTCCCCTTTCATGCCTTTTTTTTAATGACCCTCTGAGCATACCCGGGGTTGCTTCCTCTAAAGCGTGGGTGTGGGGTTATTTATGCGAATGGACTACCAGCGGCTACAGTACTAAGGAAGAATGACTCCTTTCCCCCAGCAGCCCTGAAAGGCCAAAAGCTCTTTTGCTAAGAGAAGGACTTTACCATTCCCTCCCTCCCTCTTAACATGGGTAGCCTCAGCTGCTGTGGACGCCTGACTTCAAGGGTCTTGTCATGTCCATGTCCAGAAGACAAGCTGGGATTTTTGTTATTGTTTTTGGTTTTTGGTTTTCAAGACAGGGTTTCTTTGTGGCTTTTGGAGCCTATCCTGGAACTAGCTCTTGTAGACCAGGCTGGCCTCAAACAGAGATCCACCTGCCTCTGCCTCCTGAGTGCTGGCATTAATGGCGTGCGCCACCACTGCCTGGCAAGTTAGGATATTTTTAAACTTCTACCATGACTTCAGCTTTAGTTCTCTGGGAAATGGAATGTTTACAAACAGAAGCCAATAACTATTTCTTTAAGACCCTTGAGTGTTACACATAATTGAGCATCTGAGTCTAACATGAAGTAAAATTTGACCCGTTAGTGTATTGCAATAATGATTGCCTATGTAGATTTAAAAATATATTTCTTGTGCATTCATGAATTTATCAGTTAATAAACATTCTCTTTTCCCCATTGTTAATATGACCACTTAATGACTGGCACACGTGAAAAACACTCGTTAGTGGTCTCAAAGTTACCCAACTTTGAATGGTTCTGAGCTTCAGAATAAGATGATAGAGCAAGTGCTGTTTCTGCGTGCACTTTCTACCACCTCTCCTTAAGACTGTGATTCTGAAGGCGAACAGACTGTACGCGTTGTGACCCACTCATCTGCTCAAGGCCATGTGCTCCAGGTCATGGGATGCTCAGCTGTTCTAAGTCATCCAAACAGTTCAGTTATGGTTTCCTGTTAGCATGAGCATCAAAGGTTTTGTTTATCCCAGTCCTAAGAAATATCCAAAATACACCCTGGGTCCAGCGTGCCTAACTGTGTGTCCCCTGTGCTTTTCCTTGCAGTCTGCCTATGTAACGGGCAACCCTGTCATCATTGATGGAGGCTGGAGCCTGTGACTGCTGGAAACTCCTGCTGAGGAGGCAGGCTCTTCACGCTCAAAGGGAGAAGCAGCTGACTCAATGATCACCTCTCCTAAGAATGACGTTCGTGAAAACAGCCCCTTTTAATGATTGTTCCCAAGAGTGGAGTCTTTCAATAGACTCTGTCTCTTCTGAAACAATGGAAAACAAACCAAATAAAATGTATAAATCAAAAGAGTAGTTTTTAAAATCAGCAAAGGTTTGTGAGATCCCACTGGCATAGAAGATAACTATTACAAAAGACTATGGCTATAAAATCTGGACATTTGCAGCTTAGTGTGAAGGCCAACGTGTGAGGGGGGGCAGGGGGGCGGTGGAGGGGCAAGGCACTTAGATACATTGTTTCTCATAGGGCTCTGATTTCCGGGATTCAGAGGGGCACATTGCTCTGTCCTCTCTTAAGAGGAGGAAAAGAACCCAGATCTTTTAGAAAGGCATGGGTCCTTAACTAGAGAGAACCTTTTGTTAACTAATTGCTTCCCCAAGCCGGACTTCTTACCAGCATCACATTGGGGGTTCAGGTTTTAACTTAGGAATTTGGGAAGGATACCTTAGTTTATAGCAATAAGTAAAATGAAACTATGAATATAAAGAAAACACTTTTAAAAGAAAAATATTTATTTCCAGTTTCACTTTATTTTTCAGAACAGAGATGCTTTTGTAAGTTCAGCCTTGCTGTTTGTTGGTACCAGCCTGAGATCTTTACACCACCGTCAATGCACGCCACAGGTACAAAGGAAGCTGGCTTTAATGACACAGGAGAGGAATTCTAACTGACAGCTATACTTTATCTTGTTTTGTAAAAGAAAAGTGACCAAGTGTTTACCACATATTAGCGCTATTTTCTTAGTCTAGACATTGCTTATTAAAATCAGCAATTATACCCAATATGAGACTAGGAATATATAATTAGGGCGCAGTACAGGCAATTTGAGAGGATTTTTGCAGATTAAATTCAGCGATGTTTTTCAACGATTTCCAGGTAACAAGTTAGAGGCTCCTAACTCTGAAAACAGGCTCTGCATAAATCTAAGTAGGGCACTAACAGGAGACAAGTGAAAGGAAAGGAAATAAGTGAATTTATGAAGGTAACTACAGCGTCATTTACGAGTGATTTCTTTCGGCTTTAAGGTTGTCTGTGTGAGCTGTTTGGTGTCCGCTCCAAAGACGGCATGATAGGAAGCCAGCACTTTCTCTTTGCCTTTTCTCAGAGAGACTTAATCACCCAGGATAGGGGTGACATTCCGTGTATGAAGATGGATTTGAATTGAAATTCACAACAAAGGGTATTGGAGTAATACTGCCAGCAACTCCTTTGGTAAGGAGGAGTTCTGATCAGGTATTCTCCAAGCAGGTGGTGGACTGAGTTGTGAGCTACACCCGGCCACCCAGCCTGCCCTGTGGTTTAGTTGTCTGGTCTGTATTCACTAAAGCAGCTTCTCACTCTGCAGCTCACACTGGCTTTGATACCACCATCTCCTGCCTCAGGAGTGTTGGGATTATAGACTGTGCCACCAGGCCTGCCTGGCTAGTTTTTCAGTTTATGAAATTAGGGATTTGGGTTAAATGCCTTGTGAAGACATTTTTGGGCATCATGATCAAAATGCTGTAACTCGTTATCTAGAAAGTGAATGGAACCCTAGAGTGGAGAATAATGAAGAACTGGGTGCTGAGAGCAGGTTCACGCAGTGCTGGAGAGAAATGAATTCCTTTAAACATGGTGAATTCTACAGCATAGATCCCAAGAGCAGAGATCTTCAGCCACTGCTCTCCGAGCCGAGATGTTATAAGCCATGAAAGCAGGAATGAATCTAGCCAAAAAGTTCAATTTTTCCACTCATGCCAATCAAACAAAGAAACATATCAAATGAGCATCATATGACCAATGGGGGAAGAAAGGAAAATGTGTCTTGGACCTGCAGATGAGGAAGCTGATGAGGATGGAAATTTTTGCAAGTTTTAGAAATGAGATTATTTTAGGAAAAAAAAAATCATTTTATTGCCTCCGAGAAAGGGTACTGGATGGAGCCTAGGTTCATTCCAAGGAAGGGCCAGAAGAGTCACCCATGATTTTTGTCTGGCGTAGAAATTTGATGCACCTGCATCCCCGAAACCCACGATTGAACTGAGCATTTGCTCAAGGAGTGAAACCAGGTAAGGGATGGGAGCAATTCTCCTTTGAGAAGGGTGTGTCTTTCTGACTGGGACCACTCCACCCCCTTAACCCTAGTGTTTAAAAATCTATCTTAAAATATAACAAATTTCAAGTCTTCTTTAAAAGAAAAGGAGAAAAGTAGGAAAGGAAGACGCCGAACTGAAAATAAGAAATAAAAATAAAGGGCTGCTGGGAGGGTTCCAGTGTAAAAACAGCCACAACAAGAGGCTCACAGCGATAAACCAAGGCTTCACCCTGCCGTTTGTTATCTGCCTCTCCACAGTCCCTGAGAAGACAGGGAGAGTCCTGGAGGTGGCGTGGGATCACAGAATTTAGGAACAGTGAGTGAGCCAGGCTGCTGGCGCCCAGCCCTGTGAGGAAAGGGGGTAGCAGAGGATTCGGGCAAGAGGGCCGGGTTGTTCCTCGAGCTGAGTGCACAGAGCCCAGAACCCGTGAGCCCCGCCCTGCGCCGCGCCCCTAGACCTCCCGGTTATCCGCAGCCACCGAGCCTCCCCGCCGCCTCCGCAAACCCAGGCTCGGTACCCAGGCAACGGCAGCGGCAGCCGGGTGGCCCGTGTCAGAGACTGCCAGCAATGATGTGAGTAGCACACGCGTAGTGTGTGTGCCTGTGCTTGTGTGTGTGCGCGCTCGCGCGCATATTTGGTGTCTTTGTGTTACTGCCATTAGGTAATTTGAGCAGGGTTTTCCCTTTTTTTAAGTTTTTGACTGGGTAGTACTTCAGGGATCCGAGGATCATCAGGTCTGGTCACGACCGCATTATGCCTGCTCGAAGCACTTGCCAGGCCTTCAGATTCTAGTCTCATTCTTGCTCCAGACTCCGGTGAAACCAAAACATTAATGGCAAGAAGCTTTAGCCTCCCGGCAAGAAACCAACATCAGCAGACAGAATGGAGCTGGTGTCTGACAAAGGTCTACTTCCTCTGAAATGCAAGCCACCCCTCTCCCGACCCCACCCCCGCCCAACCCCTTAGCAGTTACTGCTGCTGCCCAGGCATCTCCCTGGATGCTGGCCTACTGTTGTTTCCCTCCAAGTCCTGAAAGAAGAGTTTTGGTTCAGTAGACACCTACACGTCTTCTCTGAGCCAAGCAGGCACCGGGACAGGAGATACAACTGTGTTTCCCCCTACAGGAGTTCAAAACGCAACTCTGGGATCAGAGTATACCTAAACCAGAAGTTAGGCCCTTAGCATCCAAGTTGCACTGGGGATGTAGGCAAAGAGTCAGCCTTCTATTGCTGTGATAAAACAGCAGGACCGAAAGCAACCTGGGGAGGAAAGGGTTTATTTCATCTCACTGGCTTACAGTCCATCACTGAACTAGAAGCGGTGGAGAAACAATCCTTACTGACTTACTCCCTATGGCTTCCTCGGTGTGCCTTTTTATAGACCCCAGGACCCACAGTGGCCTGGGCCGTCCAGTCATTCATTACTTAAGAAAATATCCCACACACTTAGCTACAGGCCAATCTGATGGGGGCTTTTTCTCAGTTGAGATTTCTTCTTCCCAGATAAACTTAGCTTACAGCAAGGTGACAGAAAGTTGGCCGGCCCAGTGACTAAAGCGTGATAGTAACAGGGTTTGTTTTTTTGTCAAACTCCCTTGAAAATAACAGAATTCCCTTTCTCCCACAGAGCATGATGATCCAGGGTTTATCCAGTAGCCCAGTGATCTCAGGACTCTAGATTGCTATCTGTGACTAGCCAAGTTTGATTTTTTTCTCCATGAATGAAAGCTGACTGTTAAGGTTCCAAAACACATGATCAACCAAAGCTTTCCCCAAACACAAATGGACACTTAAAGACAAAAAGTTAAATTTTTCCTCATTTTTTTTCCCTAAGGAGAAATATATTAATCTATTGGCATGAATCCTTCATAGAGCTAGACCAAAATCTGAAAAAGAGTAATGTTATAGAGACTAATTTAGACAAGCCCTGATTCTAACCCTAGGGCCATACAAATAACCCACTGTCTGTAAGCAGAGACTGCTCTTTCGCTTCCCAGCTGCCCAGACCCGAATAATCACACAGAAAATGCATAAATTACAACACTGCTTGGCCTATTAGTTCAGGTTTCTTATTAACTAACTCTTACATCTTAAATTAACCCATTCCTATTAACCTACATAACATGACGAGGCTGTGGCCTATCAGCAAGGTTCCAGTGTCTGTCTCCTTTGGCAGCTACATGGCGTCTCTCTGACTCTGCCTTCTTTCTCTTTATATCTCTTCCAGCCTCTGGCTATATTCTGCCTGTCATAGGTCGAAGCAACTTCTTTATTAGCCAATGGTAATAAAACATATTCAGAACATACAAAGGGGAATCCCACATCAACTGTCAAATCTGAACGAGTGGCTTTTAGATATGAAGTAAGCCGTATTTATAACACACAAACCACCCAAATCTAAAAATAAGATGTTAAATTTGCAATTATTTCCCATTTGAAGGAAGATAGATTAATGAGAAGCAAGAAGTGGGTCTCTCCTTATTTTGGTATCATTTTCTTACATTTGATATCATTATAATCTTCCTATTACATCTGAAGAGCCAACAAAATCACTAAGGTAAGGAACCAAATAGGGTAAGCGATGCTTTTTTTTTTTTGTTGGCTTGGCCTCAGGTGGTCGACACACCTAGCTCTCTCAGAGGTCATTCTTGCAAAGGGAAACATTCTTAGTCATTTCAGGAATTCTCAAGGAAAGTTTTAACCTCCTCTGTGTCCTGGCCTGGATTCCTCACTGCTGAGTAGGCGACCTTTTGATATGTGAACCTTTCATTAAAGTTGATAAGCAGAACCCAGAACTAGAATATTTGTTCTACATAGAAACTTCCTATGGGAGCCTCGAATGATGGCACCCTGTGGAGGGTCAGGCACGTGGTTGCTAAATGCAGTGCTAGCCGGCTTGAACGACAGAAGGGAGAGCTTCCTCAAAACAAACAAGGAAAAACAAATAAAAGATATTATATGAATCTGAGAACCTACTGAGTCAACACTTGAATGGGTGAACACCAAATGTCAGAGACTGTTAATACTGCAATCTTTGTGGAATACTTAATGAGTAACCGTGGTAATGAACTCTTAAATGTATACAACACAGAGTATTCCAACAGCCAGTCCATTCATGCTGCTATAACAAAATGCCACAAGCTGGTTCATGTATTATGTAATAGAAGATACTCATTCCTCACAGTCTTAGAGGCAGGAAGTTCCAAGGTTGTGATTCTTAGGGATTTGGTGTCTTCTAAGAGCTTGTTCTCGGTTTACAAGCCAGTACCTTCTTGCTGAATCCTCATCCTCACTTGGAGGGATGGAGGAGCAATGCCGCCTGACATTGCAGAATAGGAAGAACTGCTCCTTCAGCCTCCTTTTACACACACACACACACACACACACACACACACACACGCACGCACGCACACACTTGAGACAGGTCTATATGCCCCTGGATGTCCTGGAACTCTCTATGTAGACTAGGCTGGTATTGAACTCACAGAGCTTTGCTGGGATTAAAGATGTGTTCCAACAGGATGTGGTGGCTCACACCTTTTCTCCCAGTACTGGAGGCAGAGGCAAGAGAATCTCTGAGTTTGAGGCCAGCCTGGACTACAGAGTGAGTTCTAGGACAGCCATGGCTACACAGAGAAACCCCCTCTGAAAACAAACAAACAAAATAGGTATATACCACTATCCCTTGTCCTTCAGCCTTTTTTAAAAAAGCAGTATTCCATTCAAGAGAGTGGATCACTTCGTAAAAGTGACTCAATCCCTTTTTAGGCATCTACACCATTTACTGATATCCCTTTTGGTTTAAGTTCTAAAACATGAACTTTGGAGAAGTAGATGCATTACAAATGGTATCAATCAATATATGTAAATTCTCAATAAGATTCCCCTTTAAACATTAGCCTGACCATATCACAGGCAGGAAATGCAATGCTTAATCTTGATTGTCAACCGTTGGATTCATAATTACCTAGGAGAGTAGACAATGGGAGTCTAACTGAATGAGCTGATCAATCACTTGATGGGTCATAAAATTGCTGCATTATTAGTAGGTAGTTAAAATATGAGATAAAATAAAGTATCTCATATTTAAAATGTAGATCTTTGGGATGGACCCTTACTGGCTATATCTTACTTTGGCCAATTCCTTTATTCTCTCTCTCTCTCTCTTTCTCTCTCTCGCTCGCTTGCTTGCTTGCTTTCTCTCATGCGCGTGCATGCACACACATGTTTGTGCATGTGTGTGCGTGTGTGTGCTGTACTGCAGAATGGAAGGAAGTCTTCTTTAGCAAACATCTGACGTTATGGGAAGGTAAATTTATAGAGAGTTTTCAGAGTCTGCTTCCCTTGCCTTAGAGAAGGACAAGGATGTGGCGGGTCCCCTGTCACCTGCCCCATTTGTTGGATTTAAGGGTTTTCTTTCATTTGAGGTCACATTTCTGTGTCTGAAAGTTCCGAAAACTGCTGGAAAAGATCCCTAAGCGCTTCCTCACCTGCTCTGAAAACCACAAAAATGGAAAATGATCTCAAATTACAGCGAGTAGAATTAAGTTACTCCCAAAAATATCAGAATATATACATGGAAACTATTGTGACCGAGGCAAACTGTTTAATTGTCTCTTCTCTGAAGCACAGATTCTCTTCTAAATGTACTCAAAGCTTCACATGGGGGAATCTCACTGCGCCAGTCATAACAATCCAGACACGCAGACAAGGCAGGAATAAGAGACTCTTGTCCCTCAGGAGATGGTGCGATGGGGATAGGGTCCCGCTGGTGACTCATTCCTGCGGCCAACCCTGGAAAGTTACCTGAGCACTCCTGATTGTGGAGTCAGCCCATTAGCTAGGGCAACCTGTGTGTTTCAAAGCACAAGCCTCAAGGGATGTTGGGAAAGGAATTAAGATGTGATAGATCAACAAGGGTTTATTTCAAGAGCAGCCAAAAACTCGATAAGAATGCAGATAAATACGTTGGACTCAAAGAAAGGGCCAACCATGGAAAGGTGAGAGCGTTCTGACTTAGCATGGGCCCACCCTCTGAGTTCCAAGGCAAGAGAGAAGGGAATTTAGTCATCTCCTTTCAATGGTCTTCAATTACTGCTGTGTCTATGCTGTGCCTCCTTCAATCCAGACCTTGTTCCTCATCCCTGAATCATCGTCTTTGAAATTATAAGACATGGAGGATGAAGATAAGACAGCTGGATGTCAGGACTCAAAGCCTTGCACTGGGACCTGCCACACAGCTTCTGAGCATCAAGAACCACAGGTAAGACCACCAAGCAAAGGCAGGAAACCACAGCTGTTCCCCTAAGCACACTACTAAGCTGAGAGAATGGTTTCTCCTCACTCTTTACCAGTCAACTAACAATTCTCCCTGAAGGGCCAAGTGACACACTCCTAGAAAGCCAGCATTCGGAAGAGTAATGCAGAAACACTATGAGCATGCAGTTGCCTGAGTTACCTAGAGAGACCCTGTCTCGAAAGAAAGAGAGAGAGAAAGAGAGAGAGAGAGAGAGAGAGAGAGAGAGAGAGAGAGAGAGAGAGGAAGGGAGGAAGGGGAGGGAGGGAGGAAAGAAGGGAGGGAGGGAGAGAGAGAGAAAGGGAGAGAGAGAGAAAGAAGGAAAGAGAGAGGGGGAGGGAGGGAGGAGGGAGAAAGAGAAACAGAGGGGGAGAAAGAGAGAGGAAGGAAGGAAGGAGGGAGGGAGGGAAGGAGGGAGAAAGAGAAACAGAGGGGGAGAAAGAGAGAGAAAGGGGGAAGAGAGAGAAAGGAAGGAAGGAAGGAGGGAGGGAAGGAGGGAGGGAAGGAAGGAGGAAGGAAGGAAGGAAGGAAGGAAGGAAGGAAGGAAGGAAGGAAGGAAGGAAGGGAAATCTTCCTCATGCTTAATTACCATGATCACATAGACCAGGGTATATAATGTCTCTCAGTTTTCCACCTAAGGTCATTGGTAGCTGTCCCTACCTGAGGTTGGCAAAATAGCTTTGTGTGTTCCTGGTCTAAGCCCTAGAAGGACTTTGTGTGCTTGCCTTCCTTGCTCTTCTCTACTCTCCCTCCCTCCCTTCCTCCCTCCTCTCCTTTCTTGAATCTCTTTGGTATATTCGCCTGCTATCGTCTTGAATTACGTCTTAACTATACCAATTTTGGGGCCTAGTATTGTACAATGTAACTTTATGTTTATGTGACTCAAGCATTTAAAACTCTAAAAATAGGGATGGACCCATTGTTAAATATTCTTCAGTGGTTCTTTTTCTAAGCACTAGCTGACTTATTGGCAAAAAAGTTGTGTGTTTCTTTGTATAAAGTATTAGCCCAGATTTTAATAAGGGCAATTTTATTTGAAATGCGATAAGCTAATAGCTAAAAGATGGATGAAAACACGGCTTTAAAGATTCTGTTTTAAATGCAGGAAGAGAGAGTCATGAACCTCAAAGAGGTATATGGGAATGAGCCAACAGAAGACAGTAACCTGCTGAACAGTGGTGAGAAAAAGCCCCCGGAACTGGCAACAGAATCCGGTCACTTGCCGAGTCTGAGACGAATACTGGCTTGCCCTCCACATGGCTCACTAGGCAAAGTGATAACAAACGGTGCGTATACGGCAGGGATGAGCTCAGAACATCAAAGATAAAGTCAGAGTGAGAGCTTCCAAAATCATGTGGTTCAAAGGACAAGAAGAAACATCCTTCTTCCTTAGTTAAAGCTACTGGATGAGACAGCTGACGATGGTTATGACTCCGCTCCACACAGGCACTGGGGGTGGGGGGTGTGAAAAACTCCATCATCTCAAAGTGTGGTTTCAACGGTGACTGTGGGCACCACAGAGTCAAAAGAGCAGGGATTGAAGAATATTTTCCATATCTGAATAATTCCACATAATCACCGTAAGGCTTCAAACGTCTGAGTACCGGGGAAGCATTATGTAACTGTTGATGCCGTTACAGCAATAGCAGTGTGACTAATGTTGAGCAGTGATCATTTTAGGATTCTAATCAAATCCTGTCATTTTACAAGTAAGAATCTTGGTTTGCAATCGAACCAGTTCTTTGTAGACTTTGAGAAGTTTGGAGGGAGGAGAAAGATTTATGCAGATTGTTTTGGATATTGTTTCAGTTGAGATATATTGGTCTTTTAGTTTATGAAGGTAACCTGAAATGTTAGAAATTTGATGAGCGTATACATGTTTATAATCACTGGTACAATTTTTTTGTTCACAAAGGAAGAAAGAGAGGGAAAGAGTGTGTGTGTGTATGTACACGCATGCACTTCCACGGCGTGTGTGAACTGGGCGATAATACAAGAAAGAAGGGGTTGAAATTTTCTATAAAAGCAAATTTTATAACAAATTTGGAAACTGTTGAGAAATGAAAACATGATTACAGTACATTGTTTCCTGAACACCAAGTCTCAATTCTCAGTTACTAGTTCCCTTGACCTTGCTGTGTGTGTGTGTGTGTGTGTGTGTGTGTGTGTGTGTGAGAGAGAGAGAGAGAGAGAGAGAGAGAGAGAGAGAGAGAGAGAGAGAGAGAGAGAGTGTTGCTTTGTTTCAACAAATGTTATGTTTATAGCTCAAGACTCATGTTCCTCTTGCCTCAGTCATTCCAGTGCTGAGATTGAAGGCCTGCACCACCCACCCAGCCTGAGCTAAGATTTTGGAACTGTACTTTAGAAGGGAGCTCTCACAGAGATTTTTATCCTTTTCATGCAGGACAATGGAAACAAATATAATATGTTATGCTTTAGGCAGTGTATGTTTTTACTGGAAAAGTAAGATTCTGAACCCCTGTGGGAAAACTAGGTCTCAAAATATGACTAGCTGAAGATACCTCTTCTCTCTTTTATATGATTTTTTAAACCTTTAGCACTGAAAATATGACAATATCTAGTTTAAAAAATTATAATAAAAACAGATACTGTTTGCCTGAGGAATATGTAAAAATGAACAACGTGATTTGAGAACTCATTTTTATTTCTATCCTTTTCAGCATTCTATGGCACTATATGCTTCCATATGAGCATGTATACTCCCGTGTGTGGGTGCATGTGTCTGTGTGTATGCACTTGGTGCGTGTGTGTGGAGGCCAGAGGTTGGCACTGGGCCTTCCTTCCTCCCTCTCCATTTTACATAGCGAGACTGGTACCTCACTCTTCGCGTGACTTGGCTCCTGGGACCCTGACTAGGGATTGACCTAACTGGGGTGGCAAGGAAATAAAAAGACAGATGCACAGAAAAGCTGGCATCAGGTGGGCTGGGCTCTCTGAAGGAGAAGCTGCTGCAGCACCTGGGATGCTCCGCGTGTTTATTAAGTCCAGCTGAACACAGAAGAGGGCTTACTGCACACAGATAAGCAAGGAGTCGGGGTTATTACATATAGCTGAACAAGGAGACAGGTTTAGCTAACCTCCATGGGAGCAGACTGAAGGGGTTTGTTTGGGCCCAGTGCTCACTGATCTGCCTAGGCTAGCTAGGTTGTCATAGCAACATCAGCACTTACCTGCTAGGAATCCAAATGTTCCTCACACTTGCATAGCGAGCACTTTACTCACTGAGCTCTCTCTCCAGCCTGAGAACTCTTTTTTAAATTTAGAATTGTTCCAGAACCGTTCCTGGAAAGTAAGGGTTCCTGGTACATAAGCGTGTGCAAACTGTTTTCCTGTTTCTGATTCTGAGATTGATGGCTCTGTTCTGTCTTTGCTCCTGTGTCATTTAACACACATAAACTCTTCTTGGGAAGTAATTATTACATCAAAGCTATGTTTTCCCAAAATCATAAATGACGAATAAATTATTGACTTCTAAGCCTGATTTAGAGATACCTTATAAATATACACATAAATAACATTTACAAGTGTATCTCAGGAACTGGGAATAACAGTCTTAGCATGGAGAAATGAAAACTCCTAACTCTGTGAAATTACTGGAAAGTTCAGCTTATTCCTTAACAAAGTCAGACTTAGCAGCTGGCAAATCATTCTACCTGTGACATTTTCTGAGATTGTTAGCTTGTATACTCTATTGAAAAATACTGAAAGTACCTTAGATATTTCACTGAAATAGTAGCTTACATCTCTGAAAAAAAGTTGATGTTTTAGAGAAAGAGGCATTTGTTTGGTCACTGGGTTAATTTTCCTTTTCTTTTTGTGATAGCATAGCAATGGGTCATGTTTTTTACTTTTGTAAGTGCGATAAATCTGAGCAAACGTTGACAGTAAAAGAAATAATGGTTAATATTTAATTCCAGGCAGAACTAAACGCTGGGAGTATAACTGGAGTGCAAATATTCTCAAGTTCCTACCAAGAGGGCCAAGACAGTGATTGTTCTCTATAATATTGGTTGTTCCTGTGTTGCAAGGCGGTGGTTCCTTCTGGCATTGTGGAGGAAAATGGAGTTGAGAACGGGTGTACTGACAGGCACTGCCAAGCCCCCTTAAGCTGGATGGTTATTACCTAGTTGTTTGCATCACCACGTCCTTTATAACTCATGGTTAGAAACATTTGCATATGGAGTCAATGTTTATTCAAAAATAACTTCAGAATACAACAAAGTTTGCATGTAACAGTTAGTTTTCCTGATGTTTTGGGTTTATTTTTGTGGGTTTTTTTTTAATTATGTTTTTCTTTAGGTACCATGGTTGTTCTTCTATGGGCTGTGGTTTGGTCAGTTACCGGCCCTGAGTGTCTTCCTGGAGGAAATCTGTTTGGAATCCTAATCCTGTTCTATTGTGCTGTTGTCGGAGGTAAAGTTTTTGGACTCATTAGGTTACCGACATTGCCTCCTCTGCCTCCTCTTCTTGGTGAGTGCCAAATGCTTCCTGATTTCCTCAAAGCAAATGATAGTGTTGAAAACACTCTGGGAGGTTTTGGGAAATAAAAGAATGAAATATTTCAGTATTTGCTGTCCTGGAGATGAAACCCAAATTTTAATTTAAAAAATTGTGCGTGCGTGCGTGCGTGTGCGTGTGTGTGTGTGTGTGTGTGTGTGTGTGTAACAGTTTTACGGGGTCAGTTCTCTCCTTTCATCTTTATGTGGGTTCTGGGGACCACACTCATGTCTCCAGTCTTTTGAGGCAGACACATTACCAGACTTCATCTCTCTGGCTCCAATCATTAAAGAAGTTTTTTGAGTCAATTGTTCAATGTGATAATTTTTAAAATTAATTTATATGAATTTACAATTAAATAGTTCACATGTAAAAAGAAGAGGGATGAGTACTCCAAATGCATCGCTTCCTAGCTATTTTTTAGTATATTTCCTCTTATCTCAGCTCTTATAGTCATGACTGTGCCATTTGATGGTGTGCCTCTGCCCATTTTCTCTGAACTCCATAAACATGCACACACTAAAATCAGCTATGCTAGACGTGTCTGTGATGCAGAAATCAATAAATGCCACAAGGCGGGGCTTGTTAAATTTGTTTTGTTTTGAGACAGGGTTTCTCCGTGTGGCACTGGCTGTCCTGGAACTCAGAGATCTGCCTGCCTCTGCCTCCAAAGGGCTGGGATTAAAGGGATGTGCCACCGTGCCTGAATACAGGCACAAATGACCTTTCATTCCTCAGCAATGTGTTAGTTTTGGCTTCACATGTGTGTGTGACCTCCTAACATTACCCCTTCTATAAATAGGGTGGCCTAAATAGTTCTGGGTGTGAGCAACACAGATTGGACTCGGTGGGGATAAAAATAAACATAAATAAACTTAATAACCATAAAAAAGCAGGCACTACAGGCCTCTCCGTGGTGTTCTTGATAGACCAGGGCAACAGAATTCAGAACTCAGGTTTGTTTTTTTTCTAGACGGAATGTCGGGGGTGAGAAATGACAGTTACATGTTAAGCAGTGTCTGTAGCAGGTCACAGTTTATCTCTGTTTCTATAGTGTCCTCCCTTTAGTAAACGTGTTTATCAGTGTGAAGTGTGGTTCTTATGTGAACACAGTGAAGAGGTACAGCAGAGCAGGTGTACCTCAGAGACCTCAGGGTCTTTGATAGAGGGATCTTTCCTTTCATATGTACTTGGGGTCTAAATGTGGGCAGAACTCCCTTATGCGGACTTACAGTTCCCTTACAAAATTCCCTTACAAGGTTCAGTTACACTTAGCTACCTGTGGGTCCTGGAATGTAAAACTTCTTATGCCTCGAAACATCCACTTTCTGTCCCATGTGCCAGGCCCCTCACCGTCCCCCAACCCCTGCCCTGGGCCCCCTTATTCCCCTGTCTTTTCTCAGTCTCCTATAGTCAGAGTTGTTGTTCTTGTTCCTCTGAGGGCAGAAAGCTTGTTGCTGTGTTGTAGTTCCTAGCATTCGTCTGTAGAAACAGAACTCATAATCCTCTACAGCTGGTTCTGTGTTCATCGTCTTGTCTGAAATAATGAAGGCACCCAGTAAATGGTAAACAGTAAATAAAAGAGGAGGCACTGTCTGGCACGGCAGGGCGGCGTCCGGTTGCCATAATTGTTTTCCAAGCCTTTACAAAGAGTGTCACGTCTATCTGACAGACTGTCTCCTGTGAAAGAGAAGTAGCATCCGTATGAGTACTTATTGATAGCTCAGGTAACCTGACATTGCCAATAGTTTTAGGAGCTATTTGCCCTCAGGGATGACCGAACTGACATTGGATTAAGGCATCTTATTTGGGATTTGATCATTATTCCTTCGAAATGCTACACTTTGTGTGTCCCTTCTGTGCCCAATTATTCTGACAATATTAATTATTCTAATCATCTTTACTTATGAAAGGTATTTCTTTGACCCTTTTATTTATTATATTTTTTAAAAATTATGAGTTTAACTTCATTTCATCCAAAGACTAAGCATAGGGAAAACTAGACTGCAGTCCCTGCCGTGTGTAGAGTGGTGATGGAAAAAGAACTCCTTGTCTGAAAACTTAACCAGCTCTGTTTGACTGATCCGTTCAAGGGATGCTGCTTGCTGGGTTTCTCTTGAGGAATGTCCCAGTCATCAGTGAAAATGTCCGGATCCAGCACAAGTGGTCCTCTTCTTTGAGAAGCATGGCCCTTTCTGTCATTTTGGTTCGTGCTGGCCTTGGTCTGGACCCAAAGGTATGGAGTGTGAATTTCTAATTATTGAATAGTAAATATGTCCTGCTGACATTCTTCTTGCAAGTATTTATAATATTAAGCTCTGGGAAATGAGTGGACAGTGCACGTGACAGTCTCAAGAAGAGGCAGGAGCTTTCTCAAGGGAGGGCCACTGTACTCCCACCCTGGCCTCATAGGAGTCTAGATGTTCCCGGACTATGTTGTGAAGGAACTGGTGTTACTGTGAAGGGGAAGACACAGATATAAGTCATAGGAGAGGTAATGATCATGGGGAAACAGTGTGTCATGTCCAGTACATTAAATAGGGCTGGTTATATTGACTCTAGGAGCTTTCTTGCAAACGGAATGAGTCTTAAGTATGCTTTTTACCCATATACCTTTGAATGTGCAAATGAGTGTTCTTTGGAGACAAACATCCTCATCTGGCCTCTTTCTGGGGCTGTGAGCCACAAGTCAAATGGATAGTCAGATAGTATATGGGTTGTAAACACAGACCTTGAAGTCATCTGCGTGACTGTAAACTTGTGCCTTCCTAAATGATGACATCTATAAAGAGGACCAGCAGTTGCCTATCGCAGGATATTTGTGAGGACTGGGTACCCTGTCTCCCAAACCTGCAGAATGTAGAAATACCTGCTGAATAAAGCTAGCTGGAAAGACACGATGGCCAATCCTGGCTGAGCAAGCGCTGGTGATGATAGCATCCACGTGGTGCAGGAACACATTAGTGTGTCCACTCTTATCTTTCAGGCGCTGAAGAAACTGAAGGGGGTGTGTGTGCGCCTGGCCATGGGTCCCTGCATCGTGGAGGCGTGCACTTCTGCCCTTCTCGCACACTTCCTGATGGGTTTGCCTTGGCAGTGGGGCTTCATACTGGGGTAATGATTTTTTTTTCTTTTTCTATGAAAATATCGAGGGGCATTTGGAACTTCCTGGTTCCATTTAAGAGTTTGTAAAATCACATCTCCTGAAGACAGCCATAACATACATCATCGACACTCCAGCATAGCACAGTCTGGACAGTCTAGCTGTAAGATAGAGTTTGTGTCACTGTAGTAACGAGCTTGGCAGTGACTGCAGTCAGATGAGCTACTGAAGAAGTTGTTTTGGGTTTTGTTTTTGTTTCTCACTATGGCCAATTCCAAGCCTGGGAGTTAGCTGCTGGATCCCACCTCAGAGCCTCCATAAATGGTTTGAAACACTAAGTGTTCCTTCTGCCGCCAGACATGGCGACTTGGTGGCTTCTCTACACATTCTTTCTAGTGCCCTGTTTTCACATCCAGTGGGTGACAGCCACGAGACATGTACAAGTGAAGAGGATATAGCAGCAATTTGGTGTTTACCTATGGGCAAGAGGAAATTCCTACCTGTCAGAAGTAGGCCTCAGGGGCTATTGCCTAGATTCCAGCCCCAGCTCTGTGATTTCCAGTTAGCCAGTCTCTCTGTGCCTCCATGGCCTTGCGTGTATCTGTTTCTCAGTGTTACAGTGAAGAAATGAGTTCATATGTGTGAGGTCCTCCCAGTGGCTGTCCAGAGCATAGCGAGTGTGTAAAACACTTCCCAGCCTTACACCTGCCCCATCCTCATACCTCACAGCCCCGCCTTCAAATCTGTTGTCTTTTTACACATTTCAAGATCTAACTGAAGCCCTGTTGATATATATATATATATTTTAAAGCACCTGCTATGGCCTGACTCCATTACTGACTCAATATCTCTCATGGTGCATACATTTTAGGCAACCTAGGTCATTGTAAACAGATTGCCCATACATATGCTTCAAAGAGCAGTGTTTTATAGAGCTTTCTGTCTACCTGTTTCTGGTTTGGTGTTTCTGAACTGTTTGAGAGACTGCAGTCATTCAAAGTCCAACCTTTTTTTTAAATATTTATTTATTTATTATGTATACAATATTCTGCCTGAAGGCCAGAAGAGGACACCAGACCTCATTACAGATGGTTGTGCGCCACCATGTGGTTGGTGGGAATTGAACTCAGGACCTTTGGAAGAACAGGCAATGCTCTTAACCTCCGAGCCATCTCTCCAGCCCCCCCCCCCCCAAGTCCAACCTTTAAAGGCATAGAGGAAGGAGGCATTGCTATGAATCCTGAGGTCGTGAGCAGTTTCCTTCGCCACAGCGTCTGATGCCCGGCTGCTCAGTTTTGTTGTAGGTGCTGTGTCTCCAGCCGTCGTGGTGCCTTCCATGCTCCTTTTGCAAGAAGGAGGCTACGGGGTCGAAAAGGGCGTCCCAACTTTGCTCATGGCCGCTGGCAGCTTTGATGACATTTTGGCCATCACTGGCTTCAACACATGTCTGGGTGTGGCCTTTTCCACAGGTAATCCTACTGTCAAGAGCTTGGCTGTTCTCTTGTTCTGCAGAGATAGTGTTAAAGTAGGGTGTGATTGCTTAAGGCAATGCCTATGTCATAGGTGCTGGGTCCTTCCCCAGAGCCATCACTAACCGGAAACTGCCTGTCTTCCCCCTGCTAGGTGAGTACAAGAGAGGCAGGTACAATGTAATGAGGCTGACAGAGGAGCTGTTTCTTCAAGGAGAGGTCTAGGAAAGTTTAGGTGTAGACACCACAAAAACATGTGGAAGTTTTGGCATAGGCACACATAAAAGACAGCAGTCTGGGTGGAGCTGGGAGGAACAGTGAGCTCTAAATAGGAGCATTTCCTGTCCTCCTCCTGCCTTCAGCCTTTGTCAGTCCCTTGTAAGTTAGTTTCCATAGGCTTTACAATGTTATGTTCTTGCTCTATAACTAATGAATGCTCCCTGCTTCCGTAGGAAGAATAGCTCATAGGTAATTGTCTTTAGTTTACTATACAAATCTAGGCAAACTTACATTCCCACAATTTCCCTTGTGTGAACCTTTGAAACAGTTCTCAGCCTTAGCTTTGGGACAGTGTTACCCAGGGAGCTTTCTTTCCTTCTTTCTGTTAACATAGACGTTATCTTAGGCCAATTAAAACAGTCACCCTTGGGAATGCAAGCCACTGTAGCCGTGACTAGGAACCATGGCTTCAAAGCAACAGTGTTGCCTTGGGGTCACAGAGGAGGCAAGAAGAATGAACAGTGGACAGCAATCCTTAGAGGAGCTTGCTCTGAGCTTTCCATAGCTCAAGAATCTTCTCTGCTGACTGTGTCGTGTCACCTCCGCTGGCCCCAAGGTCTGCTCACAGCAGTTTTGAATTTGAACCTAGATTTCCTGATAGTATTTTTGGTACCAGCCCAAGGATTTGTTTGTTTGAAACAGTGTTTTACCATACAAGAAACTGAAAGTACTGGTTATATTCTAGATTCTAGAGTAATTCTTTCTTCTTTTTATTTTTGTTTATTTTTCCGGGTTTTTTGTTTTGTTTTGTTTTTCGAGACAGGGTTTTCCTGTTTAGCCCTGGTTGTCCTGAAACTTGCTCTATAGACCAAGCTGGCCTTGAACTCAGAGATCTGCCTGCCTCTGCCTCCCAAGTGCTGAGGTTAACAGTGTACACCACACAATTTCCTGTACAATGTGTTAATGTAGACTTTCAAAATGTAGTTTCCTGAACCCTGATTGCTATGAAGGGAAATAGGTTCTACTGCCCACTGTACTGTGATACCCTTAAAGGGGGTAAGCCACATGCAAAGAAAAATCCTCTTCAAGGAAACTTCACAAATAATTTATTTCAGATTTATTTTTACAATAATTGGTCAGGTGTTTTACTTTATCAGGTTTTTAAGTTACTTTGATCTATAGATCCAGCTCTTGTAACTTGAAAGCTCAACCACCTCTTTCCCCCATTCATCTATGCATATAATGCAGTAGAACAAGTACTAAACCTGAGAATTGCAAGAGAAAGACTAGTTCCACAATTTTTGAGCCAAATTCGAAGCAAGCTTTAATTAACTACTGGCCAGGATGAAGGACTGTGGCCAGGATCATTCCAGGTTTCCCAGGAAATGACAGTGAGTTAAGTCACGTTTTGCAGAGGCCTTAAAAAGCAAAACCCATTAAGTCCACTGAATTTCCCATCTGGTCCAATTAGGGACAAACATATATCCTGACGTACTTCCTGCCCACGTACCTCCCACCTACACGTGATCAAGCACATCTAGTGAGGTTGGGTCAAACACACTTGTTTAGGGGGGTGAAAATATTGTTATCTTATCCTTGGGTAAGTGGAGCTTACAGGTTAACTGAGGCCTTTACACAAGCCTGCTCTGAATGATGACTTTTATCTTTCATAAGTTGGTAGGCTTAAGAAAACTATTAGGCAAGTAAACCTATGGAAAGTATCTAAGCCACACCTTATTCTGGTTTTGAAAATCTTGTCCAACAATGTTTTTCCTTTCCTTAAAAGACAGAAGTAGTTTTTTTGTTTTGTTTTGTTTTTTCAAGACAGGATTTCTCTATATAGCATTGGCTGTCCTGGGCTGTATACACCAGGCTGGCATTGAACTCATGGATCCTGTTGCCTCTGCCTCCTGAATGCTGAAACTAAAGGTGTGTGCCACCATACCTGGCAAGAAACATTTTTAAAAGATATTTAAAGTCATCTCTATTGAAAATGTGGAGAGTATAGAGCGGGAGAGATGGCTCAACAGTTAAGAGCACTGGCTGCTCTTCCAGAAGACCCAATTTTGATTCTCCCAGCACCACATGGCAGCTCACAACTATCTGAAACTCCAGTGCCAGGAGATATAAGGCCTTCTGGCCTCTTTGGGCTCTGCATGCATGTGGTGCACAGACATACGTCCTGGCAAAATAGCTGTACACATAAAATAATAATTTTTTAAAAATGTGGCGCCTAGGAACTGTCTGTAAGAACTCCCTTCTGCTTGGCTATAGGATCTCGCTTGACGACATTAGACTGAAGTTAGTGGATTTGTGGATTTGGAGTCCTGGCTAATCTTTTTCTTTCCATGTGTTTTTCAGGGTCTACAGTTTTTAACATCTTCAGGGGCATTTTGGAGGTCGTAATTGGCGTAGCTACTGGATCTTTTCTTGGGTTTTTTATACAATTCTTTCCAAGCAGTGACCAGGTAAAAAAAAGCAAACTGAGAGATCCATGCTGCAAATTGTCAATGGAAGAGACTTCTAGAACACCCTCCTCAAAACCGGATGTGCAGGACATCGCTGAGGAAAGGGTCCCTTATTTTTAATTGCTGATTGCTCTGTTGGTGCTATGCATGAGGCTGAGGACTACACACATGAGGTCTAATGCTGCTCTGGAACTTCCTATATATAACTACGTATACTTAATAATTAATATAAATATATAGTATATATGATACATAATTTATATTATGTGCATTTCAAATTTCATTGTAAAACAATATTAGTGGCAAAATAATAGGACATGTATATTGTCAGTAGGTGTATAGTATTCAACTAAATCAAGATTTATAGTGGATTTTTGTAGCCAGTTAAGTATCAAAATACTTTAAATTCTAATGCTATCAAACAGAAAAAGACATCTTATTATACTGTAGTAAAACATCTTTCTCCAAGGTCAGCTTTCTTAATGAGAAAGCTTGCTTCCTTCAGATGTTAAACAAGAATATGGAAATGCTATCTTTATAAAATTTACGTTATTTTGAAATTTCAGAACACTCATAGTGGCATTGGAAATTTGACTAAAGCAAGTGCTGTATGCAGAGTATTCTTTAGTTTCCATATAAATTCTGGGTATAGAACAATCCATCATTAAAAATTAGTTATTTGAAATAATCAATCTGACCAACTGTTTTTCCTTCAGGACAACCTTGTGTGGAAGCGAGCCTTTTTGGTCCTGGGCTTTGCTGTGTTAGCTGTGTTCAGCAGTGTGTATTTTGGCTTCCCAGGGTCAGGAGGACTATGTACATTGGTCATGGCTTTCCTTGCAGGCATGAGATGGAGTGACAAGAAGGTATGCTTTATTATAATTTCATTCACTTATGACTCTTCTTTGATAATAATCTTTCTTTTCAGCTCTTTCTTAATGCTATATTAACAAACCTTCTCATCATAAGAGCCATTTTCTATATATACACCAAATGTATAGCCACTGTCCATATGCATATGCCTTTTGTCACAGAACTTGGAGTTCATTCATTTAACTTGATTGGCTACACTTGGCTAGGTTGGCTGCATGGCCACAGAGCTCCAGGGATCTACCGATGCCTCTGATATCTTACTTATAGATCTCAAATCCCAAATAATCAAATAATTCAATTTTTGGCATTTATAAGTCTACATAATAAAGTTTTCTTTGCTTCTCTTTTAGTCAGAGGTAGAGAAGATGATTGCAGTCACCTGGGACATTTTCCAGCCCCTTCTGTTCGGCCTGATTGGAGCCGAGGTATCTATTGCATCTCTCAGACCAGAAACTGTTGGTAAGACATTCTCAATGGTTCTTGTGCTAAGTCTTTAAATCCCAGATTGGGATACCTTCAGTATGTGTTGTTTACCATTGTCACAATTGTAGAAAGAATTATCTAGGATCTTTAGAGAAGTTGAGTAGAGAATAATGCCTGTTACTCTGAGTGAAAAATCAGGCCTACCCCTCCCCAATATAACTGGTTCATCTAGCCCAGTTCTAGTCAAGAGCTAGAATTTGAAAAGTACCAGTTAATTCTGTAATGTTTTCTCAAGGATTGGAGCTGCTGGTAGTCACTCTTTATTCTACATTCAGACGGTATCACATTAAGTCTGTCTGGATTGTGCTTTCAATAATTAGCTAATTTGTAAATATTCCCTTTCCTTACATCCCAAACCAGGAATCCTATTCCTTGCTATCCCCTTTGAATTGCAAATATCTCCCCTTATTCTTACTCGTCTTAAAAAGGAAATGTGTCTGTATAGACAGATGCAGTGTCTGTGTGTGAATGCACGAGCACCCACGGCGAGGAGCTCGTGTAGTGGTTCAGGATCCAGTTTTCGCTTTCCACCTTGTTGGAGCAGTCAGTCTTTCAAGTCGCTGCTGCTGCTGCTGCTGTCCTAGGTGGGCTGGCCTGAAAACTCCTCAGCCAAAAGTGTCTGTCTCCACCTCCCATCTTACCTGAGGAGTGCAGGCATAAAAGATGCATGCCATGGTAGCAGGCTTTTTAAGCAAATTTTCAGGGACTGAACTTGGAACATCAGCCTTGAGGGACTAGCGCTTTTACACCATCTCCCTAGTCCTCTTGGAAATCAAGAAACTGACGTCCAACAGTGGGCCGTGCTCCTTCTGTCAAGACCCTAACTGCAAGTTTGCAGCACAGCCTCTTATGTGTACACCCTGATCTTGAGAAAGAACTCTCTCCTTCCTGAGCTGAGTCTTCAGCAGTCTGCTTGGGTCCTTCCTCCCGTACTAGTTGATAAGTATCTTGACTAATATGTCTAGTCTTATACTCCGTGAAGAAGTCACAGCTAATTTAATGAAAAGATTGGGCTATTTTTCACTCATCTATAGTCGCTTACTGGCTTGTGTGCACTTGGCTTAACCATACCACATGAACAAAGCGGTTTTTGTTTCTGACTTCTTCAAGCTTTGAGGCTGATCAGTCTATACAGATGAGATCAGGCGCGTTCAGGATGGCATGGCCGTAGACAGATCAGTCTATACAGTATTTATTCTGCCTACCCATCACCTTGTTTAAGTTGTAACATGCATTCTATCATGGATTTTTTTACATTGTTTTATCTTGCATGTTTTGCCTACATGGATCCATGTACTCCACATGTGTGCCTGGGATCCGAAGAGGTCAGGAGAAAGCACTGAATACCCTGAAACTGGAGTTACAGATAGTTGTGAGCCAACATGTGTGTGCGAGGAACCGAACCTGGGGCTCTGCAAGAGCAGCAACTGCTCTTAACCGCTAAGCTGTCTCTCCAACCTCACCTTATATCATTTAATACAGTCATATTAAAGCAGTGGTTCTCAATCTTCCTAATGCTGCGACCCTTTAATGCAGTTCCTCATGCCATGATGACCCTAACCATAAAATTATTTCCATTGCTACTTCATAATTGTAATTTTGCTACTGTTATGGATTATAATGTAAATATCTGATATGCAGGATATCTAATATTTGACCACTGTGAAAGGGTCATTCAACCCCCAAAGCAGTGGTGACAATCATGTTGACAACCACTGTGTTAAATAAACATGGGGAAGAAAATGTGGCTCTTTCTATATAGGTATTGTGTCCACTCCAGTATTTAATGTACTGACATTAGCTTTATGGATCTCAAAACATGAGGAAGGTAGAAACATCAACATCTAATTTAAATTTCCTTTGTAAGAATTCAAATAGTTGATTAAATCCTGGTCTTGTAAAGAAAAGATTTTAAACAATTATATGATTGAACTTATTGATTTCTTGATCGATTATATGCAACTATTTTTGTATTTAATATTTTAACATTATTCCTATTGATAGTATTTTGAAAGGTAGATTTCCCCAACATCTCATTTTTTTCTAAAACCTGAATATTTCTTTCAGGTCTTTGTGTTGCAACCCTCGGCATTGCCGTATTGATACGAATTTTGACTACATTCCTGATGGTGTGTTTTGCTGGTTTTAACATAAAGGAAAAGATCTTTATTTCTTTTGCATGGCTTCCAAAGGCCACAGTCCAGGTAGGTAATGATTTCAGAAAGCCATATCATTTTAACTGTTACTTCTATATGACACTTAAAATATTGAATAAGAAGACTTACCTAAGTTGGTGGAAGTAAACAGTTGATAAATGATAGAGATAAGTGAGTGACTGCCTGGTTGAAAAGTTGGGTTTATGAAGATTTTATACTAATCTAATCTAAAAGTTTCATTTGTGATAGCTCATTTAAATTTCTTTGGGTCACCAGGATGAAGGTTCAAAATCTGGGTCACCAAGGTGAAGGTTAAGAATCCAAAAACTTCATTTAGACTAGAAAGCAGCCTTGGCCAGAGAGGAGGATTTGAGCTTTTATCATTTAAAACCCTAAGTCACCTGAAAAGAGCCATTTTAACTCATCTCAAATCTCCCAAGATGAAAGAAGAAAGAGAGGGAGGGAGGCAGGCGTAGGAAGGAGGAGACAAGCATGGCCCATCTTAATGTTTGGAAATCTCTCAATAGCCATAGGATTGATGATAAATTACGTTTGTCCAGATCTTTATACATAATGAAAGAAAGATATTAAAAAGGATTAAGATTTCTTGTTTTGTTTTTCTGAGACAGGGTTTCTTTGTCTAGCCCTGGCTGTCCTGGAACTCTCCGTATAGACCAGGCTGGCCTCTAACTCAGAGATCTGTCTGCTTCTGCCTCCCAAGAACGATCTACATTGTCATTGATCTACTGGGGACCTTGTAAATATCACTCTTGCTTAGGGGGAGACTCTTGTACTGATTTCCTAAATGAGTAGTCGATGTTAACTATTTTATTCACAGCTAGCTGAGCCTCAGTATAATAGCTCAGTCACTTAAACCAAAATCTGTCCATTCAGACACACAAGTGATAAAGAGAGCACATACAGGAATCGTTTAACATTGTTGAGCATTCCTTTATCAGGATATCTGGAAATGCTAATTAAATTAGAGTTGTAGAGGTTATGATTTCTGACAAATATTAACGATCTATGATTGTATTATCTATTTTCAAACTAATTGCATTATATAACTCAAGCATCCTATAGACTATTTTGTAGTTACTGGAGTAGCAGACTCTTAATTACTTTTTTTTCATGCAGTGAAAGTCAGATATGACTTAGGGGGTTTGTGAAGGTGCATACCTGCTATATTTACATTCTAGGCTCTGTATGGCTGTGTAGCCCTGGCTGTCCTGGAACTCCCTTTGGAAAGCAGGCTGGCCTCAGACACATAGAGAGCCGCCTGCCTCTGCCTCCCGGGTGCTGGGATTAAAGGCGTGCGCCGCCACCACTGGACCGTGTGTCACCACCACCCAGCCAACAATTTTTAAAATAAGGATAAATTACATATATAGAATGTGCTGGTCACTGTATGTCTTGTGGAGGCAAACAGGCCACTCCTCAATATCCTCTGGGAATGAGTTTGGAGACCCTCTATGGATACCAGATCTGCAGACACTCAAGGTATTATAAAAGCTTATTGTCTGCATATAACTTAAGCATATCTTCTACACTCTTTCAATCATCTCTTAATTACTTGCCATAGCTAATATGATATGAATAGTTTTTGTATATTTTAGACAGTAATGATGAGGAAACATCTGTGCTTGTTCATACAGATGCAGAATTCTGTGGTATTTCTGGACTCCAGTTAGCTGAATTCACAAAGAAAGAACGTATATAGAATAAATGTTTTAGCAAGTATGGAATTTTAGTTTTTCTTCTGTTATCATTACATCAAAAACAAGGAGGTTTATATATTATATGTATCCAAATAAATATTTATATACAAATATTTATAAAGTTATTAATAATTTGGCCTATGATCTGTCATAAGAAGTACATTTTTATAAGAAGTATATATATTTAAAATATCATGCATTTTAAATCACAGTTTAGCATGCACACATACCCTAAAACACACATACACACACACACACACATACACACACAACAGAACTGGAAGAAAAATGTATATTGCAATGCAACAAGTGATGTTTCTGCCCCAAATTCATAAAATGTTCAAATACTTTTAAACAGGATAAGCCATAATAACAAAGAGCCTAACAAATAACAAAGGAACTTAATGAGCTAGACTTTTATTTTCTTTCTTTCCAGTAGCCAACTTTGGACATTCCAGAGGTGACAGGGTGGCTATCACTCTCAACATGTACCTCTTACCTGCAGGTTCAACCTGTGCTGATATTTTCTTCCAGTGGGGAAGGGCGGCTACATGTGTTCATTCTGTTTTGGGTAACAATCCATGTTTGTGTCTCATCTCCACTCAATGGTCAGAACATAGACGCACAGTTTATCTAGTTGCAAAAGAGACTAGAAACCTAAGATCTGTTTTGTCAGCAATGTGACCCACTGAAACCCAAGCGTTCTGGGATAGCAGAATGAAGAGCATTCGGCTACCTATGGGCACTTGATTCTGTCCTTGTGTCACCGATGCATGGTCTCTCTCTTGTTCCGTTATCTTAGATGAAAACATTGCTCTGCTCTTTGGTATAAGGAGTTAGCCAGATGGGTTGATGCACCTTTTCCTGTTTGAACTAATAACATTGCATTTTACCTCTAAGAGAAAATGAGAATTTTCATAATAGATTCTAATAGATATATATTAAATAAAATACTTTGCCACCTCCTGGGGCAAAGAATGCACCAAATAACTGATAAATTTAGCATCCTTCTGAAGGTCCTTACCACTGCCATGTTTCATACTGTTTAAGAATTTGCATATGCTTCAGAGAAAACATAGTGATTTAAAATTTCACCCACCTCTAATAAATATAACCACCCCTTTAAGCTTTTTATTTATTAAGGTGATAAGAACAGGTAACTGACTTGATCTTAGCCAAAAGTCTGAGACATGATAAGTGTTTTCTTTACTAATACAAATTCTTTAAGTTAAAATATAAAACAAACAGTAACTCTCATCTTTTGTAAGAGAAATTGATCATGTACAATGAATGATATTTCATTAATACTGCGGATCTATTTTCCCCTAGTATTTTGATATGTACAGACCCGATAGTACATGACCCATGTGTACCAACCTCATAAGGAAGTGTGACTCCCCATGGGAGGGCAGGGAGACTTTGTAGATTAATCAAACCAACTTCAGGACACTTTGAACGAAGACTAATTTGGATTAGTAGAACAAAAGGAAGAGCCACTTGTTTTCTTAAATGATCAAACGTGTCACTTTTAAAAACGTGTGCTTGGCTTACATTTCTAAGCTTGTGCTAAAACTTTCATAGGCTGCCATTGGGTCTGTGGCCCTGGACACGGCGCGAGTTCACGGAGAGAAGCAGTTAGAAGCCTATGGAATGGATGTGTTGACGGTGGCCTTCTTGGCCATCCTCATCACAGCACCAATTGGAAGCCTACTGATTGGTTTGCTGGGCCCCAGACTTCTTCATAAGTTTGAACAGCAAAATGAAGAAGAAGTTCCAGGAGAGACGTCTGCACACATTCAGAGGCAAGGAAAGGAAACAGTTGAGTGCAGTAGCTAGAGTAGTTTCCAGACGCTAACTCTATCAGGATGGAAACTGAAATGCATGATGTTGAGGTTCTAAATGCATTAGGACCAAACACAATTTGCAGTGAAGAAGCAAAGGAAAGACCAAGATCCACCTCCCTATTGTTTCCCAAAGTTAGCTCTCAGTTATGTTAACTGTCAGTTTCATGACTGGTGCTTACAAGTCTTTCATGCCGTGAATCAATGTGGTTCTTCTTCCTCTATTACTTCTCTTACACCAAAATGTCCTCACTCCCCTGCCGTTCTGTCCTGTTCCCAGCCTGTTTGCTTTGCTGTCTTTCTACGGAGTGTTGAAACCGACTGGTCCTCCTGACATTTTAAAGTAAATGCAAACCTTCATTGAAACTTGTCTCTTACCCTTTCAAATTTTAAAAGACAAGATGGACAGATGAGAGGGGTGGGGCAGAGGAGGGAGGAAGGAAAGGAGGGAAATGGAAGAATGGGAGGGAGGCCGCATATAGTAGTTCATATCTGTAATCCCAGCACTCTAGAAACTGATTCAGGAAGATTTCTGTGAGTTCAAGACCCACAGGCCAGCCTAGGGATATTCTCAAAAACACAAACACAAAGCAGAAATCTTCATCACCTGGCTGCCTTTCCAGCTGTCAATGGCTCGATTTAGTCTTCCTTCCTCTATAAAGCTGTCTTGAGGCAATCCCTTTTGTTTCTTGTTACTGATGTCTCCTGGCTCTTCTAGGCCACCAGTAGACATCACCTTCAACTCTTTGCCAGCCCCATATATGTGATAGTAATTGAGGCCAGTATAGTGGTTTGAAGGAAAATGGTCCCCAAAGGGAGTGGCACTATTAGGAGATGTGGCTTTGTTGGAGTAGGTGTGACCTTGTTGGAGGAAGTGTGTCACTATGTGGGTGGGCTTTGAGGTCTCCTTTGCTCAAGCTTCCCTCAGTGTTACACATAGTTGCTTCTGCTGCCTGAAGATCAAGATGCAGCCTCTCAGCTCCAACCCCAGCACCATGTCTGCCACCTGCCGTGACAGTAATAGACTAAACTGCTAAACTATAAGCCAACCCTAAATAAATGTTTTCCTTTATGAGAGTTGCTATAGTCATGGTGTCTCTGCACAGCAATAGAAACCCAAACTAACCCAGCCAGCCAGGTAGGTCAGGAGATAAAAGTGCTTGCTCTTGAGCTTGGCAACCTGAGTTTGATCCTGGATTCAATATGGTAGAAGACAATAACCAATTCCATCAAGTTGTCCTCTAAATTCCAAATACCACGTTGTGGCGTGCAGACATATGAGCTCATGCACACATAATAAATACATAGATAGATAAATAAGTGAACTAGAATACAATATTCAGGTGTAAGAGCTGCTTTGTGCCAGCAGAAAGATAAGAAATGCAGTTGCCCATCTAAGTAGTTTGCTCTTTTTTTCCAATAATAGTTCTTTTCGTCTATTTTAGGAAGCCTGGGGACTCCACTACAGAAGCATGATGGACCACGTTTACCATCCCAACCCAACGGTTTCACCTTCAACCAGGACAACTAGAGTTCCATTTACTTCAGATGAAAAGTTCTCCATGAGATTTCATAAGCAAAAGATTAAAAACTTTTATACTGTTAACAGTAACTTGGGTATTTGCTTCCTAAAAGAGAGGGGAGGATGGGCTACTTTAGCAAATGAGAGAAAGTAATTTTAAAAAGATGAAACAAATTATGATATTGTTGAAAACTCTTGATATATTTTTTCTTATAAAATTAAAAAGTTTTCATATCACAAACAATGAGTTGTTTTTTAAATTGGAACTCTGTTGTACATTTATAAACATCCAATGCAGAGGGTTTTTTTTTAAGTCTATATAGGATGAAAGTAAAAGTAAAACTATCTGAGGGAACAAGGGGGACCAATGGGAGACAGAGGGGCAAGAGAAGGAGGATAATGGGTGTTGGAACACAAGGGGGACTGATGGGAAGGGAGGGGGAATAACCTATGTGGGGCAGATGCCATTTCCATACATATGTAACAAAAACAGAGAACATGAAAAGAATGAGAAAATTAGGAGATAATGGGATTTAAATAAGAGACACATTGTTTCTTAGAGGAGAACAGAACATGACTACAGAAATTTTCCCAATTTAAATTTTCAACTTAGTGTAATTCAAATCAGAAGGTAAGGAATATTCCCCCCCCCCCCTGGCAGAACAAGAACAGTTAATAGAATCTGACTAAATTGCAGGTGATAAGCAATTCTTACCATATTTCCCAAGGTTTTTCAATTTGTTCTAACTATTTGAAGGCTAGCACTATTTCTTTGCCCAGGTGTGATGTGTCTGGTCCATGGAGTTTTCATTCTACTTTATTCTAAATCAGTTTCTTCCACTACCGATTTCTCTGCAACAGGACGTATATAGACAGAATGTTCATGACTTTTTCTTTCATTACATCATGGTCAAGAAATACTTGCACTTTTTTTTTAACTTTTAGCACATATTGAAGTTTTCTTTTTGGTATCAAAAGTGGATTAAAGATTTGTTTAATTTTTTAAAACATATAGACAACTAGATCAACGGGAAGGAGAAAATAGCTTATAGATGGGCACACTCAAAGGCAGCCTTGTGATTTTTGACAAAAGGTACTTCAGTGGAGAGAAGATCCATCAACTATGGATGCTCGACACCTGGACACCCACGAATCATTTCATGTAACTCAAGTTGGCCTTGAAGTTGCTAAGTAGCCAGGGATACGCTTGCGTTTGTGGTCATCCTTCACGTATTTATGTTGGGATTACAGGCATGTACCACCATGTGGGACTTTTTGGGGTGTTAGAGACTGAAGCCAGCGCCTGGGGCATGTAAAAAAAACATTCAGGCAACTAAACAACATACCTAGACTGGTGTTTCTTCCTTTTCTTCCTCCTCCTCTTCCTCCTCCTCCTCCTCCTCCTCTTCTTCCTCTTTCTTTTCCTCCTCTTCTTCTTCCTCCTCCTTTCTCCCTCCCCCTCCTGCCCTCTTCCTCTCCTTTCTCCTCTGCCACTGCTCTTCTTCCTCCTATTCTTCCTTGTGCCCCCATCCTCTTTCTTCATCCCTAACCAGTATGAGTGTCAAGAATCACTCAGCTCCAGGTGATACCAGCAGCAAACAAACACAAACACGGAGAAGCAATGACTGGAAGTTTGTGCAGCCACAGAGTGCAGAGGAGTCACCCCGAGCTGGCCTTGAAGCACCAAATCCTTGTCTGGCTCTGCTCTGTCCTGCCTGTGGGCATCCGACTCTCAAACCCACATCGCAGCTGCTGCTCAGAGAGAGGAGCAGAAGCCAGAACCTTCTGAGAGACATCACCTCTCCTTCAAGAAAGGAACCTTCAGAAAATGCAGCCTGCATCTCCAAGGCCAGATCTGTGTGGTTGGCCAGCCCTGGCAACAAAGGAGGAGAGGAACTTGATGTGCCCAACATATATCGAGTACCCCAGTTTATGTAGGACATTCACACATGACCTACATACTCACTCTTACAACCAAACTGGGTGCTTTCTTCCATACCCAGGCCCAGGAGCCAGGATGCCGGCGTTCTGCAGCTGAAGGTGTATTTGTGCTAGACCTGACTGCACACAGCAGGTTAATGCCACAACTAGACCGTAGCCACAGGGATGTTCTCTTTTCCTCCCTCAAAACAGTCTGGATTCAGGGTAAGGACGACCGGAAGGTCCAGGGCCTTGGGTTCCTGGCATGTTGTCCTACCGTCTTCTGCCTGCAGTTTCCTGGACATTCAACCTCACTAAGTATCACATGCAAACAAAAGACAGGGGCGTAGATAAACTACAGAAAATGATTTCATCATCATAGTTGAGCTATGAGAAGCGCATATGAAAAGCTCTCCTAAGTCAGTTTTCCCCCAGTTTTGTTTCTCTGAGACAAGATTTAAGCTATGTTTAAACACTTTCTTTCATTACATTATGGTCAAAGGTACTATGCATGGTGAGAGATAGGATCTATCTTCTTTCATTTGCGAATATCCAGTTTCCCCAGCACCGTTTGTTGAAGAAGTTGTCTTTTTTTTTGTGGTGTGTATTTTTAGATTCACTGTCAAAAATAAGGTGGCAGTAACTAGATGGGTATTATATTCTATTGGATATTTCTGTTAGTGCCAGTACTGTGCTGTTTTTCTTACTGTGGCTGTCTAGTGAAACTTGAAATCATGTATGGTCATATCTCTGTCATTGTTCTCTTTGATCAGGTTGCTTTAGCTCTCCACAGCCTCTTATGATTGAATTTTACATTATTTTCTCCTTCTCTGAAGAATAGTTTTGGGCTATTAATGGGGCTGCATTGAGTCTATAATTTTGCTTTTGGCAATGTAGACATTTTCACAAGGCGAATTCTTCTAATCCATGAACATGGGAGAGCTTCTCAACCCTGGAGCACTGTTAGAGTATAGTTTTATAGGAGCTGAGAGCGGGGGACAGCCATATGTGGATAAGAAAGGATGTGTGAATCCCAGAAAAAATGAGGATGGGGCTACTTGGGATGCCAAAGCTACAAACATCCCCTACGAAAAGCTCAACCCCAGCACTTTCTATTCCAGACCACTCTTTCCCACCTCTCTTTGTCACCTGTCACTCATGCTGCTCTTGGCTGGCCTTTATCATCACACTCTTTTTGCCCAATTTTTTTAAAGATAGGATTCATAGTGTAGCCCTGGCTATCCCAGAATTCACTCTGTAGACCAGGCTGGCCTCAGACTCACAGAGATCTGCCTACCTCTGCCTCCCGAGTGCTGGATTAAAGGAGTGTGTTACTACTGCCGGCTCCAAATTTCAATTTATAAATCTCTTCGGAGAATTTGCAAACCGGGTGATCAAGGCCATTCAAATTATTTCCAGGGGAGAGATAATGGGTCCTGAGTAGAGTCTTAATAGCATCGCTATGAGAAAGAATTATAGAATCTGATATTCTGTTTTATGGACCTAAACGTCATTTTTGCACTTTAAATCTTTTCTTTGCAAATCTGCCTTCATACTAGGAATGTATTAATGTAAATTCAAAACCCATCGAGCATGAACAGGAAGCAACATGAACATGGTTGGTAGTCTCATAAATTTAAGTGTATTTTTTGTTTACAAGATAGACATTTCATTTTACCTTTCTATTTACAGTACCTTTCTAACTTCAAATATACACTTTGACATCCATGATCATGGGAGAATAGGGATTTAAAAAAAACTCTGTAAATTCTTACATACGACATATATTGTATAGCATGTTAAGTTTTGATTGTCATGTTTGGAGCAATCACAGTAACACGAAGTTCTCAAATGTTTCGTTTTAACCATGTTTCACCTGTTCTTCAGGGATGGCCAAGGTGGTGGAAGCTGAGTATTGATAGGGGTGGTTTTTTTTTTTTTTTTGGCCCTTTCTGAGAATTTCTATGTAATTCGACTAACAAGAAAGGTAAGGAAACGAAAACAGTTCCGGTTATATTACGGGATCTAGAGTTGGGTTTGAAGCCAGTGAACCTAGTGAAGCCGCTTATAACCCCAGCACTTGGGAGACTGAAGCAGGATGCCAGTGAGACCCGTTCCAAAAGAAAAAAAAAATCAAAGAACAAAACAAAATGAAAAAGAAATATTAAAAACAAAAACTATGTGATTTAAGGATTTCAGAGCAACATTCTTGACCAGAAAGTCCTTTAAGGACCCTGCCCCCGGGCCCCGCCCTACTGCTTCCGGGAAATCCCAGCCCAGTTTCCGTCCTGGAGGTTGGGTCCCTGGCTGTCCTGACGCCCTGCCCTGCGCGAGGCTTCTGGACGACGGTTGCTGGGTCCCTGGGCCGGTGAGACTTGCTAAAGGGATTGTAGGTTCTCCCAGTTTTCTCCATCCTTCTGCTCCAGGCCCCCAGTACCGCTCCTGCTGTTGCCTCCCGTTCGTTAGCTAAGGAAGGCCTCGTCCCTTCCCTTCCCGTCGCGTCCCTCCTCACATGGCTCCATCACACTGGAAGCCCTCTTCCGTCTTCTTCCTGACTCATTTCTTTCCTCTCTCAACGCGTGTCTCTGATTTTTCTGTCTCTCAACAGCCCTTGCAAGTAAGAAAGAAGAGATCTTTCCATCAAGACTGACAGCAAAATTAATCCACTGGGCAGCCGCTGTTTATACAAAATGGCGAATCTGGGGCGATAAAGCGTCACGTGCACCTCTAGTTGCAGATGTGTCCCAGGATTGGCTTCTGATTTCCAGAAGGCTTTCGTTCCTTTCCCCACTCCCCCGACCAGGATTTCTCTTGGACGTCATCACAGCCGAGTAATTAACATCAATGCTTTTGAAGGATTAAGGACTGTCGTCGCATGTGCAGGTGGTGGCACTGTTTTTGGAATATCACCCTGTTAAGATGCCTTAAAAGCTTGTTACCTAGGTTGTAAGATTCTCTGCCGGAACACAAGGTATCTTAAGATTGCAGACAAACTCCTGAAAGATCAGGTAGGTTGAGCAATTTTGATATCATCAAAAGAATGCTTAGTGGTTACCTTTAAGGTTGTTTTTTTTTTTTTGCATATTTGATAGCTAGAAACAGAGTCCAGTCATATGCATACTTTTTCACACAGTACTCAAATCCCGTGAATGATCAAATTAGTTGATGGAGAGATGCAGTTGGCACCTACAGAGGCCATCTTTCATACTTCTGGTTTTCTGCAGGGATAAATTGAATTCAATGAATCAAATAATTGTGGAATAATACCAAAAAAAGTCCTTACTGTTGCATGTGGGTGTTCATTCTCCGTGTTCATTATCATGCCTATAAAAGGGACATACAGAAGCTGGGGAGATAGCTTAGTCTTAAAAATGCCTGTTGTGCAAACAAAAGAACCAGGACTTGGATCCATATCCCCTACAGATGCCAGTGTGCATCTATAACCCTAGCTGGAGGGGTAAAGACAGATGGCCAGCCAGTCTAGCCCCAGGTTCAGTGAGAGACCGTGGCTCAAAAACTAAAAGGTTGCAGCCGGGGAGATGCCTCGGTGAGTAAGAACATTTTCAGTGTAAGCATTATGACCTGAGGTCAAATCCCTGGATCTCAAAAAATGTTCTTCATCCCTAGTAGTTACGGGGAAAGGTCCTAAGGCGTCACGTCTACCTACCTACCTACCTGTCTGTCTGTCTGTCTGTCTGTCTGTCTGTCTAAAATTACATTTAGTATATATATAGATATAGATATATATACACTTATACATTTAGAGTTTAAATGAAAATTTCCCATCTGGGATGACAATGCTTATAGACTATCTAACAAACCCGCAACACCAGGCATGAGGAGCCGCCCCCCATTAAGTTGTTGGTCAGGGTTGTCCAAGAGACTTCCAAAACATTAGGAAGTCTATTGCTCTTGCCCTTGGTTGCATCCCAGAGGTGGAAGTTAAATCACCATTGCTGAAGACACTTTAGGCACAGTGCCTTGATGACTTGACCTGGATCTGACCTGAAAACTTTCTGCCTGAGAAGGAGCTAAGAAATAATCTCAAGAAATGTTCACCATACCTAGTAATTAGGGAAGTAAAAAAGCAGAACAACTGAGATTTCGTCATGCCCCAATCAGAATGGCAAAGATCAGCAAAACAACAATAAATGCTAGAGAAGATGTGGGGAGTGGGAACCTTCATTCACTTTCTTTTTCTTTTGACAACTCTCTGTTCAGATCCTAAACCCATTTTTGAATGAGTCATTTTTTTCTTTGTTTCCTGAATTCTTTATATATTCAGGATATTAACCCTCTGTCAGATATATAGGTACATCTCCCATTCCGTAAGGCTTCCTCTTCATGAAACTGTTTCTTTGACCATGCAGAAGCTTTTTAGTTTTATGAGGTCCCACTGGTCAGTTGTTGACTTTAGTTCCTGGACCTCTGGGACCCTGTTCAGAAAGTCCTTTCCTACACCCATATCCTGTAGGAAATTGCCTGTGCTTGCTTCTGACAGTTTCCTAGTTAGGTTCTTGGTTCAGTTAATTCCTTTTTGTGCAGGATGATATATGCGGGTCAAATTTCATTCTTTTATATGTGGCCATCTGGTTTTCTCAGCACCATTTTTTGTAGATATTGTCATCTCTCCATTGTGTGCTTTTGGCACATAGGTCATAGATGTCAGAAAGCTCATGAGCACCTATGATGCCAGCTCTAGAGGGACTTTTAACATCCCTGGTCTCTGCTGGCACATGCACACACGTGCACAAACCCACGTGAAGATATAAATACATATAACTTAAAATAATAAGAATAAATCTTAAAAGAAGAAAACTCCTCTTGTTGCTTTCTAGATTTAGGCCATTGTCTTTGGAGAAGGCGTATGCTGTGGTTTCTACATTTTTAACTTGTTGAGGCTTGTTTTATGGCCTGGCTTATCCTTGGGAATATTCCATGATGAGAATAATGAATATTCTTCATCCATTGGATGAAAGGTTCTAAAAATGTCTGTCAGATCCATATTTGTTTAATTTGAAGTTTCTTAATTGAGGTTTGTTTTGATGTAAGTGGAACACTGAGCTCCCAGCTTTTACTGGAAGTATTATATAATTGGTATTGGAGGCTTATGCATATATATTTACAATAATAACATTATCCTCTTTTTAACGATTGCTCTTAATCATTACATGGTTACACCTCTGTGTCTCATTGCAATTTCTGTCTTAAAGCCTATAATGTGGTATTAGCTGTTCCACTTGGTTTTTGACTTGAATAAAATATTTTCTTCCATCCCTTCACTTCCAGTCCTGGTTGGTGTCGTCACTAATGATTTGAGTTTCTTGTGAGCAGCATGTTTTGGGGCCATTGGCTGTGTGTGTGTGTGTGTGTGTGTGTGTGTGTGTGTGTGTGTTTAGTGAGCACAAAACTTTTAACCTAGAAATTTAATCTATTTAATTATCAATAAGTAAAGACTTGCTTCTATCATTAATTTTTTTCTCTGATTGTTCTATATATCCTTTATCTTTATCTCCTGTTGTCTATCTTTGGTTGTATTCTGTTTTGATAACATTTGGGAATTTTCTCTTTTGTGTATCTGCTTTACTAGTGCATTTTATACTTTTATGTGTTTTAATTGTGGTATGTTATTGTTTATTTCTGTATGTAGGATCCCTTAAGCTCTTGGGATATAAGGAGTGTAAGTAATGCCTGTTTTGTGATAATGCATAAATGGAGACTGCTTTTTTGTTTCCCAGCTACCCAGTCCCGAATAAGCAAACAAAAACTATATTAGTTACAACACTGTTGGGCTGGTAGCTCACGCATATTTCTAGCTAGTTCTCACATCTAATAGAAATTAACCCATTTCTATTAGTCTGTGTTTTGCCACAAGGCTGTGGCTTACTGGTGAGTTTAGGACATCTTTCTCCTTCAGCAGCTATATGTCATCTGCCTGACTCTACCTTCTTTCTCCCTGCATTCAGTTTAGTTTTTTCGCCTAGCTATATTCTGTCCTGTCATAGGCCAAAATAGTTCTTTATTAACCAATGGTAATAAAACATATTCACAGCATACAGAGGGGAATCCCACATCAGTAATGAGTTTCTTGAGTTTTTGCTTGTTGTAAAAATAATTAACTTCTGGAGGTCTGACTGATTATAATTATTCTTGGTTGGCAGTATTTGCTCTTTTTGAAACAAGATCTTGTTATAGTACAGGCTTCTCCTCAAACATGTGACCCTCCTGTCTCAACCTTCTAAGTGCTGGAACAGCAGATGTCCGTCACACCCATCTTGGCACTTTTTTTCTTTTAGCAATGTGAATATGTCACCTTATTCTCTTGGCCTGTAAAATTCTGTTGAGAAATCTACTTTGTGTCTTAGGGATTCCCTTATATGTGTAGATGCTAGTTTCTGTCCCATCCAGTCCCGCAGCCATTTAGTTCCAAAGAAACACACAGAGACTTATATTAATTATAAACTTGTTTGTCCTATTAGCTCAGGCTTATTATAACTAGCTCTTATAACTTAAATTAACCCATAATTCTTGCCTATGTTTAGCCACGTGGCTTGGTCCTTTTCTTGGTGCAGCATTCTCATATTTCTTCCTTTGGCAGTAACTGACTCTCTGCCTTTCCTCATCCTGGAATTCTCTTAATCTGGTCTCCCTGCCTATACTTCCTGCCTGACAACAAGCCTGTCAGCATTTTATTAAACTAATACAAGTAGCAAATTCTTACATTGTACAAGAGCATTGTCCCACAACATATGTGTGCTACTGATTTTCTATTTTTAGAATGGTTTCTTTGTCCTTGGTCCTTGGTCTTTTTTTTTTTAATTATCCCAAAAATGACCTTTTTGATCAAATCTGTTTGGAATTATTTGAAATTCTTTGGTCCAAGCACTCATAATATCTTTCTCAAGTTTTGTTTCTGTATCTCATTTTATACTTTCTCTGTGCCTTCCCTCTTCTTCTGAAACATCCATAAATTAAGTATACAAATATTTGTTTGGTGATGGTGCTGACTTCATTGTTAACTTTGTTTTTTTGTCTTGTTTTGTTTTTCTGTGAAAGTGTCTCTCTATGTAGCTCTAGATGTTCTGAAAGTTGCTCTGTAGTCTAGGCTGGCCTCAAACAGAGAGATCCACCGGCCTCTGCCTCCCAATTGCTGGAATTAGAGATGTGTCCCACCATGCCCTGATTTTTTTTTTAAATTTAATTGATCTCACAAGAGTCGCATCAGGTTCATAAATCCTTTCTACTACTTAACACCTAATCTGTTATTGTGAATCTTTTGTAAAAAATAAAATCTTTTTATTGTAATGAACTCAGAAGTGAAAGTTTCACACAACTATATTAAGGTAGCCACTCAAATACATGCCTAGTCCCAAACTCTATACATTTTATTCAACTCGTAAACAGTTACAACAGCCATTCTGAAGCCATGGAGTTTTTTGGACGTTTACACTTTTACTATCAATGACATTTTTTTTCATGTATCTACTACAAAGGGGGAGGGACGTTTTGACATAATTGAAACTAGAAAAACAATTAACTTATGTCCTCTCTGATGATTTATGTTTTCTTTTCCATATTCCATTACTCATGACTCACATGCTTCTTTTCCCATATTCCGTCCTTCTTGCTTTCCTTTCTAAATGTTATGCTACATTCATGCTGACAGATGTTTGCATATGTACATGTATATATTAAAGGCTAGAATCTGCATAGGGAGATCATGTGGCTCTTCTTTCTTTTTTGGGGGGGTGACCTTGTTTAATATTATAATTTCCAAGGCCATTCATTTTCCAGTAGATTTCATTTGTTTTGGACCCAAAGGGTATTTATTCTTTTTGGTCTGTGTATCACAACTCACTGTCCATTCATCTGTACCGTAATGGCTAATTAGGGCTCTTCTTTATATCCTCTCCAAATGTTGTCATCAGATGTCTTGATGCTAGCCATTCTGACTGGGGTGGGTTGGTATCTCAAAGTCATTTTAATTTACACTTCCTGATTGCTAGGGATGTTGAACACTTTTTAAAATTATTTTTGGCCCTTTGTGTTTCTTCTTTGGAAAACTACATTAATTTCTTAACCCTATTTTTTTTTATTTCATGTATTGAGTATTTCAGATCCAAGATTAATTACTTGGTACTTTTTGTGGTCCCTCTTTACTGAATTTCATTTTTCATGTGATAAATTGTTTTCTCTTTTTTTTAGGATTGACACTATGTATTCTTTTGTGTATTGAATTTTCCTGGAATTGTTTTGAAGTCTTTTGACACTCTCTCATCTTCCTTTACTTTGGCCTTTTTACTATCTTTGGAGATGTGTGCTGCCCTAGTTTTTCATGATTTATATATCTATATGCTGATTTTTGCATATATGATTAATCTGCTACTTCTCACAGTTTCCTAGAGTGACTTTCGAAATGAGAGTTTCCCCCGAAGACTGTTTATGTGTATAGGTGACACTGGCTTTGATCCCAGGTGGATGCAATAGTGGAGCTTTGTTGGAGGTTCCTAAGGTATCCTCATTGTCAAGAATCCTATGGCAGCAAGTTTGCTAAAGACTGTGTGGCTCATGCAGCCCCCAAAGCAGAGTTCCCAGGAATTTCCCTAGGCTGTGTGGCTACAAAAGTTAGTCTGGCCTTACAACCAAAAGTTACAAGGTCCCCCCGCCCCCTTTTATGTTCTGGGGTTGCAAACAGGATAAGAGAATCCATTTTTAGGGTTGAGACATTTTCATTGCCACTGCCTGGGAAGGTGCCAAGCACCGTGTCCCCGACTATGTATTACCATGGTAAATGACTCTGCTCTTATCCCTTATCAAAAGGAATGCACTTTGACTGTGAGGTGTAGCTCTTGTAGCCTTTTGTCTTCTGCCTCAAGCCTCATGAAAAAACATATATTTAAGGTAGGTGTACAAAGAAGCAAGGGAGAATTGAAGCTGAGGATTAGAGGACAGAAGAATAGACAGAACAATAAAGAGCATGACCAGAACAGCATGTGTGTGGGTTTATTCCATACCCCTCAGATCCAAACCCTTAAGCTCAGTTTCACTATGCTGTGGAGCTTTTCTTTGAACCGTGGGAGTCGCCTTGAGAGCTGGACTTTGAAGGCTATCAATGTTTTAGTTTCCTTGAAGTCTCACAGAGGTGTGAAACAGACTAGTTAGTGATTGAAATAAAGAACTGATTATCTCCCACATGCTTTTAATATATTGCCCATTATTATGAAATTGGTGAGAAATAATATATTTCTCCATGTCAACTTGGGCACTTTGAGCCAATGAAATGGGTTAGCAAGTAGAGGCATTTTTCATCAAACAGAATGACCTGAGCCCATCCCCTGGGATCCACACAGAAGAAAACTGACTTCAGCAAATGATCCTCTGATCTCCACACATACATGGATAAATAAACATAATAAAAAAAATTTAAGCTTGAGTTTGTGGCTTTGATTAATAACTTTAAGAGAATATTTAAAGTTTTAAGAGAGAGAGAGAGAGAGAGAATGCACACATAGGAAGTAACTTGTGGAAATCAGTTCTTTCCTTCTACCATGCGATGCCTAGGAATTGAACTCAGGTCGTCAGACTTAGCAGCTGAGACATCTCACTGGCCTTATGTGAGTATTTAGATTTTTTTTTCTGTAAAGATGACTGACTAGACTATGATAAAATTTTAGTATTTAAGTATTAATGTTCCTTAACCAAATTTGTTTTCATATGGATTTATAGATTTGCCTTTTCTCTCAATTTATTTTTTTTTAAATATTAGCATGAACAACGCAGCATCAGAAATAAAGAATGATGATTCCCAACCAGAAGTTTCTCAGTCAGCTACAATTACTCAGGTGAAAACTTAGATCTCTATTGTAGTATAGGATGTCTAAATCTATGTAGAGTTCTGGGGAGATGGCTCACTGGAGAGCATGAGGATCTGAGCCCCACATGGAAAGCCAAGCATGGTACATGTACTTTCAATCCCAGCACCGGGGAGCAGAGACAACTGAAGCCGGGAAACCCGTCTGCCAGACCACTGCCCTTGCTGAAACAGAGTCTTCTGTTCATTGAGAAATCCCAGGCTTCTTTTATATAGATTTCTCTTAGATATGTTTATAAAAACTGAAAACAATTTAATTTTGAAGTAGCTTAAATTTTAATGGGTTCTAAAAAATGAGCAGAGAGGACGAGACAGGTGAAAGGAATTACTGCAGTGGTTTTTTAGACCTAGATTGGGTAGGTTTTAGGAATAAGGCAAATATGGCTTATTTCCTTCTGTGTGGCAGAAAATTTCAGCAATTGAAATCAACAAAGGTTGTGTATTTTGAAGAAACCAGAAGCTAGGGTTGTCTTCTAAGCATATAGCGTAAGCCATTAAGTCATTTGTTAGTCTAGTTTTACTAAGTAATTGTTTATATTTAGAATTATAAATTGCTATTTTTTCAATAGAGATTCCAACAATTCTTAAGCCAGAAAATACAGTGTAATATTATAAACATCCCACCTTGCTTCTCATGACTTTATCTGTCTATTTATTGTACACTCTGAAATGTAGGATGCTTTCATTTACTGTGTGTGACTTGTGACTTTCCATAACCCTAAGAAAAGCCAGCTGTTGTGTTTTCAGCATTCCTTACAGTGATGTAGACTCCAAAAACACCTGTATCCTCAAATCCAACAGATTGGTCATTAGATCTGAGAACTTTGTCTCAAAGAACTGCAGAATGTGTACTTAGCAGCCAGGTGCACCGTTGGCTCCATCATAGCTGTTCATTCTAACCCTCTGGGCCTCGGTTATCTATTCAGCCTAGCTTTATACACTTCTGCAGAAGTGCACTCAGTGTGAGCAGCACACTCGGGTGGCATGCATGTACACCCACTTGCCACTTGTCCGTCATGACAGTGATACCGTAAACACAGAGGTCACTATTCCAAGGTTAACTCTGGGCTTCTGGTTGGAACTGTTTGTTTACATCATGAGACGCTTAAAATTTATGGCAAATACCATAAATTATCACAGTATATTATGTATAAATACTAGTGGCAGCAAGCTTCAATTTCTGAGGATGTGGCCTCTGATTTTTCTCACTTTTAAAATTATTTTATTTTTCATATTTAACTTTGCAATTTAGTTATATTTTCATTTCAGGAAAGTTGTGGGGATTAATCTGTGGGAGCTAAAGAAAGGGTGGACAGGTTCAGTTGTTGAGCCTGCACTAGAGACTCACTTGTTCAGTATATAGATAGTGATACTGACGGTGGAGAGGCAATCGTATTAGCGTAGGAGTCATGATTTCTTTCAAAATAGTCTGCTGTTACATCCCCTATTTCTGAAGAGTGTGATATATGTTCCCCATGAGTTTAGTTTTGAAATGTAGGGATTGCTAACATTCATAAAATTATGGAGAGTACAGTTGTTAAAGAGTTGTTGTTTTACTTCAGATTCTCAGTGATCCTTCTGATATTTCACATGAGGAAACGAAGAAAATGAAACAACAGGCGAACAGAAGTACAAATAGTTTTTGTCCTCCACAAGGAATATTCAATAAAGTAATTACAGATGGTATGTGAATTAAATGTACATGGGGAGAAAATGAGAAATACATGTGCCTAATAAAATGCAGATCATAAGGCCACTGTGTAAGATGTATCTCTCAGATCGCAAGCTCAGTTCTGATCCGTATGTAGACAGAACAAATATTTCCTTATCCTTTTAAAACCAAAGTATTACTTGATTTATAGTTTATTCTTTTCTGTGTATTCTAGTGTTAAATTTGGAGGTTAGAAGCTGTGTTAATGGGGCTGGAGAGATGGCTCAGTGGTTAAGAGCATTGCCTGCTCTTCCAAAGGTCCTGAGTTCAATTCCCAGCAACCACATGGTGGCTCACAACTATCTGTAATGAGGTCTGGTGCCCTCTTCTGGCCTGCAGACATACACACGGACAGAATATTGTATACATAATAAATAAATAAATATTTTTTTTAAAAAAAGAAGCTGTGTTAATTGAAGGTTTTTGTTGGAGACTCCTTTTGATGGTTTTAGTTAACTAGAAGTAATATTATCCCTGGCCCGTACTAAGGTTCTTAACATTAGGCCCCAGATTTTAAAATAACTGTGATCTTATATAAAATTTGCATCTTATTGCCAAATATTCATGAAGAGTTTTTTCCTGTTTCTTTTTAAAATTTTATTCATTTTTAGTGCATTGGTGTCTTGCCTGCATGTATGTTTGTATGATGGTATCAGATCCCCTAGAATTGGAGTTACAGACAGCTGTGGGTCACCATGTGGGTACTGGGAATTGAACCTGAGTCCTTTGGAGGAGCAGGCAGTGCTCATAAGTGTTGAGCCATCTCTCCAACCCCCTGTTTTTTTCATTTCTTTATGAATATTCTACACAATTAAACTCAGATTTTATACTTAATGTTGGACAGAATATCAAATAGATTTATTTAAAAAGAAGTACTTATTATTTAGTGGATATGAAATTAATAAGATTTTATGAAATATGATTAAATATTGGAAAATATGTGGGCATATATAATATATATATTATAGCCTTGCTAGAAGGAACATGGTAAGAGCCAGGAGTACCTAAGACCTCTCTTTTTCAGTCTACTTTTTCTTGAATGGTGAGATCCTTCTATCCTATGGCTCCTAGTATCTAATGTCTTCTGTGAGTGTCTTCTGTCACTGTTGATTGTTCTCTCGTGGGTTCACTGTGTATGTGCTTGTTGTAAAACTTAGTAGACTTCTAGCAATTTGGAGGGGCATTTTATTCAGGTGAGGGCACACTTTGAGGTGAGTTCATTTTCTCCTCCTGCCTTGTTTTTGAGAAAATATGTCTTCTTATTTCAGATCTCCAACTTCTTTCAGTTTTGTTGACTACAGCACACTTTTCCCTCTTGGGCTGGTTCTGCTCCCTGTTAGCAGCTTTCTGTGGCAGGTATTCCATGGCCCTGGCATCTCTAGTACTTTGAGGTCTCCAAGACAATCCAGACTTCACCTTCACAGCTTCACACAATGGCCTCTATAGGCCTCCATGCAGGGACACATGCCTGGCCTCAGCAGCTTTCTTTAGTCATGGAGGGTGATTCCATTACCCTTTTCTTCTATCCTTGACTCTGATGTCAAAATCACATGGCTGAAGCTGCCAAGTTCTACTGCTGGCTAGGGCTGGAACATGATCCCTTCATTCAGTTACATCTTAAATCAGCTCTCAGTTGTCCATGATTTCCTTCATTGCCTAAACTTGGCTGTCCTGGCCTTGAACTCATAGATGTGCCTGTCTCTGTTTCCTCAATGCTGGGACTAAAGGTGTGGGCCTCCATGCTTGGACCTAAGCTGTTCTTTAGTTACTTTTCACAAGTTGGAAGCTTAGCTGGAGGGGGGGGGGTCTTGTCTGAGGTCACCACTCTCTTTATTCCTTTTAATATCAGGCTTTTCTTGAATCTTTTTATCTCCTCGAACACAGGACTTAGCCCATTCCACTTCCTGGTACCCATTTTCTCTCAAATTGTACATTATGTAACTTTCTCTGCTCAGCTAGTTTCTTTCTTTCTTTCTTTCTTTCTTTCTTTCTTTCTTTCTTTTTTTTTTTTTTTGGTTTGGTTGGTTGGTTTTGGTTTTGTTTGGTTTTGGGTTTGGGGGCTTTTTTTTTTTTTTTGAGACAGGGTTTCCCTGTAGCTTTGGAGCCTGGTCTGGAACTCCCTCTGTAGACCAGGCTGGTCTCAAACTTACAGAGATATGCCTGCCTCTGCCTCCTAAGTGCTGGGATTAAAGGCGTGATTTGTATAAGAGTGACCACTAATAACCATACAACAGAGTTGATGCTAGGCTGTTTTGAGATTTCCAGTACCATTGGAATTAATTCAAAACTCTTCACTTTAGCCTTGGACTTTTCAGACAAGGACAAAAAGTAGCCACATTCTATGCCAAAACATCACATGTTAATGTTCTCCTTTGAAACCTCCTTACCTGTGCCCCCACAGTTGAAATCACCCCCAGCACTACTGCCTTCCATGTTCCTACTAGGACGACCCATTAATGCTTAGAACATTCCACTGCTTTCCTAACCCAAAATCTCAAAGTCTACACTCCTCCAAACATAAGCGTAGGTAGGACTGTTGCAGTAATATCCCAGTCCTGGCACCAACTTCTTTTTTTTTTGGACTCCACATGATATTTTTAAAGATAAATTGAAGAACATAAAATTAGATAGGTAGAGAGCTAGAAGGGCATCTTAGAGGAGTTCAGAAAAAATAAACAATGAGATTAAAGTATATTTCATGAATTTCCCAAAGACAAAAATAAAAACAATATCTTAAAATTTACAAAAATGCCAAAGTCAAATAATTGCAAATATATGAAAGATTATTTATAAATAAAATAAATGACAGCAAATGTGAAAAATTTCTACTTAATGGATTAAAGACCTCAATATCAGTCTGAACACACCAACTTCTATATTAGAATTTCTGTTGCTGTGAAGAGACACCATGACCACAACACCTTTTATAAAGGAAAACATATGATTGGGGCTAGCTTACAGTTCAGAGGTTTAGTCCATTATCATCATGGTGGGACATAGAGGTTTACAGGCAGACATGGTGCTAGAGAAGGAGCTGAGAGTACTACATCTTGAATCACAAGCAGGAGAAGGAGACTGTCATACCAAGCATAGCTTGAACATATGAGACCTCAAAGTCCACCCCCAAAGTGACATACTTCCTGCAACAAGGTCAAACTTCCTAATAGTGCCACTCCCTATGGGTCAAGCATTCAAACACATCAGTTATTGGGGGCCATTCCTGTTCAAATCACCATACCATGGAGGTGCTAGTGTTGGGATTAGTTGTGAGCCACAGCATGAAACTTTTCCTTCGATGCTAAAGATCAGGGCTAGGTTATCAGAGTTGTGTGGTAGATGCTCTTACCTGCGGAGCCATCGCGTTAGCTCAGTACCACCTTTGTTTACTCACCCTGTCCACCAATGCTTCCTACACACAAGGTACCTTGTAACTATTCCCACAATGTCCAGGTTCATTTTCCCTCAGGCTTTGCCCCTTCTAAGACTTATAAAAATATTACCTGGGTAATTTTTTAGTACTCGTTGTTTAAACATTTGCTCTGCCATTGTGATCATGAATTAAGTTGAGGTTTGTGTCACAGCCAGTCAGGCTTGTATTCCTCCTGGAAAAGCTGTTTTCAACCTCAAGAAAGTCTCATCATTGTCACGACAATTTTTTCATAATGTGGCATTGTGTTGTGGGCCATAGTGCTAGCTATTAGGGGTAGAGGCAAGAGGACACTTGGAAGCCAGGCTAGATGACAAAACCAGATCCTACCTTAAAACAAGAAAGAAAAGAAAAATACTAAGATATTACAAGAAACCTTTGTGCCTCACAGAATCCCGGGATATCAGTGATAGGGTACTTGACTCGCGTGTGGAGACCCCAGGTTGAATTCCCAGTGGGACAAAGGAAAACAATTCACAGGGCTCTCTCTCTCTCTGTATGTGTGTGTGTGCATGTATGTGTATATATATATGTGTGTAATGAGAAGACAGGGGTGCCATGGCACATGTATTGAGTCAGGGAACAGTCTTGTGGGGAAGGTTCTGATTGTCCCCTTCAGTCAATCCAGGGAATGACCTCAGAGTATTGGATTTTATGGCAAGCACTTTTACCTGGCCCCCTTAAAATGCTTTTAAAAAAAAATCATTTGCTTAAGACTTGTCCTATAAACCGATAGGGACTCTGAAATGTATCTTAATAACTAACTATAACAGTATTCAATATTAATCTACACTGTGCACAGCTATATAAGTCTGCATACTAATGTATTTGATAAAATTCATTTTGGTCACATGTATTTATATAGATGTAAATTTTTTATATTTCAGGAGTTATGCTCATTATATTATGGATTCTACTCTGGTCCCTTATTGGTCAAGATGTTCTCCCTGGTGGAAATTTATTTGGACTATTAGTTATTTTTTACAGTGCCTTTCTTGGGGGGAAAATCTTAGAAGTCATTAGAATACCTATAGTGCCCCCCCTTCCACCTCTTATTGGTAAGTATATAATCAGCTGTATTCTTTGTTGACTGTAAGTTTTGAACATTTTCTACTTGGACTGGATACATTGTTTTATTTTATAATGTGTATATAGCCTCTAATTATGTGTATTTACTGTATGTGTTTATGTAACTTTTTCATATAGGTTTATTCTCCACACACAGATTTTTTTATAGTCTATTTTTGAAAATAATTTGAAAGTCCTCTATATGATTTGTGTTGTTTTATTATTTAGTAAGTTTTAAGCGTAGTTTAAAATGCATTCTAGAAGAAAGAAAACTTTGAAAAGGCTGAAGTTTTGTACATGTCATGCAGCTAATGCGTTGCACGTGTTATGGCGATTATGACGAATGGGGCACTAATATCCTCTGAGAGTTGAATATGCCGTGTGGGCATCTGCATTGTGTCTACCCATCTGCCACTCCTGTGTTATCTATTGTTTCTTTATCCTTTTGTTCTGTGACTCTCCAGGTGGACAGGAAAATTAGTGGGAAATTTTTTTGTGAGGTCAGATGTCTAAGTAACCAATACATCTAAATAGTCAAAGTGCCATCTGCAGAGATTATCTCAGTATTATTTAACATGCACGATACCCTTGTACCCAAACCTCTCTTAATACTCACTGAGTCTTTACCCCCTCCTCCACAACTTCATCTGGGGCTGTTCCTACTTCTCTATGAACAATGACATGTCCTTCTTACTGATCTCTGTGACCTGTTTTATCACAAATTCACCAAGACCAACACATAAAACTACAAGATTCTTACATCAGTTTCTCTATGAAAGCTTCCCATAGCCCCTGACTCTGCCAAAGAGAAGACTCCTCCCATAAACTGGCTTCTGCCTATTGTCTGCCCTTGCATCCTTGCTGCCTTATATCCCAGCATCATTGAATTGTGTACTGTGGTTCACATTCCTGTACCCATCCCACTTCATCTGCTTGGATGCAACCTACCCCCGTGGATCTCTCTTGGAAACATTAACTTAATCAGATATACTTTGTTTTCTACTTTCTTTTTCTCCCCTCCCCTCTTAGGGATGTTACTGGCTGGTTTCACCATCAGGAATGTCCCGTTTCTTTATGAATTTGTCCATATTCCTACCACATGGTCTTCAGTTTTAAGAAATACTGCCCTTACTATTATCCTAATACGAGCTGGGCTTGGACTGGACCCAGAAGTAAGTTTCCTGTTCAATTTTGAGTAAAATTCTTTTACATATTAGAAAATAACAGAAGGGGCTGGAGAGATGGCTCAGTGGTTAAGAGCGCTGGCTGTTCTTCCAGAGGACCTGGGTTCAATTCCCAGCACCCACATGGCAGCTTACAATTGCCTGTAACTCTACCTCCAGGGATCTAACTCCCTTGGACAGCATACATGCAGACAAAATACCAATGCACATAAAGTAAAAATAAATAAATCTTAAAATAATAACCATTTTTTAAAAAAGAAAATAACAGAAATAAAAAGAACTAGAATTTTTGTTATAGCTGTCTGAGTCTGCATGTAAACCTAAGGTAATAATCAAAGACTTAACCAAAATACTAGTTTCATAATTTCTATTTCCAGCCATCATTATTTATATGAAGAGAAAAATCACTATGATATAAGATCTCTTATTAGTGATAAAACTCAGTAACATGCTTGGAAATAGATGCATCTTAGGCAGGACCACTATTCACTGAGAAACTTTTCCGTGGGGACTGTTTGGTTGCAGTTAAGAAAGGACAAGGTAATCCTATAAAAGCTTCCTTGTCTCTCTGTTTTAAGAGATTAAAATTTCAATAATTTGTCTTATCACTAACTAGAAATGCGTTCCTGATTAACTTTGCATTATTGGAAAAGCTGTCTTAAAATATTTTTTGAAACAGTATAACCTGGAGATCAAAAATCCGTTTGAATTATTGAAAGGGGACTCGTCATGGATATGATAGCTACAGAACCAAGTGTGGAAAGCATGTATAGATTTAATGAAATTGGTACCAGGAGAGTAAATAATTATCACTGTGACATCATTGAAACATTAACAACATAGGAAAGTATTTCTTCTTCAAACAAATAGATTAATTTTTTTACTGTGACATGTTAATATTTTTTTATTATTACTATTAAATAGTTCACCACTGGAGCTGGAGAGATGGCTCAGAGGTTAAGAGCATTGCCTGCTCTCCCAAAGGTCCTGAGTTCAATTCCCAGCAACCACATGGTGGTTGTGTCTGTAATGGGGTCTGGTGGCCTCTTCTGGCCTGCAGGCATATACGCAGACAGAATATTGTATACATAATAAATAAACATTAAAAAAATAGTTCACCATTAACAGGTGGGGGGACTTCAATGGGGTAATATCACTGTAGTGTGCAGTGGGAATATTAAAGAAGGTGGAACTAATCAGGGAGAAGTCAGTCTTGGAAGTCTCTGTAAGAGCACATTAGCAAGTGTGAAGTTGCCAGCCTTCAAAGAAATGCTGTGTTACAATGTTCGCTTAGTTGATTATTTTCTTGTTGGCCTTTGTAAATTTGTCTAAATGCAACCTTTTCTATTCCAGGCTTTGAAGCATCTGAAGGCAGTTTGTTTGAGGTTGTCATTTGGTCCGTGTCTCGTAGAAGCGTGTTCAGCTGCTTTTTTCTCCCACTTCCTTATGGCGTTTCCTTGGCAATGGGGGTTCCTATTAGGGTAATATTTTTCTCCCTTCCCTCGTAACATGAAATTACACAGTTAAGTGTGTTTTGTTGACGCTTTGGATACTCTGAATATTGTATAGCCAAGTTCTCCATTAAAATCATTTTACCAGGGGTGGACTAGCATCCTTGAAAATCAATTGATGGAAGATAGAGTCATGTTCCACTTCTACCAGATCCAGCTGGGCATGGTGGCACACTCCTGGAATCCCACTAGGGAGGCTGAGGCAGCTTCATAGTTAGATGAAGGCCAGTCAGAGGTTCATAGCAAGATCCAAACTCTGAGAAAGATTTTGCTGTCAGTTTCACAAACAGTAATGTTCCTCAGTGTTGAGTGACACATAGTCCAGTCCCTCAGCTTATCCCCTCTCTTGTGTTGTGTGCCTGTGACTTTCAGTATGTCAAATGACTGCTTTTCCATACAGTATTGTATTGCATATATATATATATATATATATATATATATATATATATATATATATATGAGAGATTTTATTAATGGACAAATAAATAAAATTACTTCTATTCTCAAAGTGATAAAAACACAAAACTTTTTCTCTTCATGTAGGGCCACATTTCTCTTCTCTGTTATCTATTCCCTCATGTCAACAATTCCTCAAGACTGGAGTTACTGTCTGTAGCTCCTGACTTTTCATTAACTCTTGCTCTGCTTACACATTCTAGTCCTATCTGTAAAAAAAAAAAAAGGAAAAAAAAAAGCTTTCGCATTGCATCCTCACTGTCAAATAGAAATACCCCAATACATATGTACATACATACACACACACATGCTCACATATATCTCTGTTGGAAATCAAACCCACTGTCTCAGGTATATGAGGCAAATATTCAGTCACTAAGCTACACCCCAGTCTTATTTTCTCTCATATCCATGTAAAATGCCTTTTGATTATACCTTTGGTCTGGAAGATCACAGGGCATCACGGCCTCTACACTGACACTGCTTACTTGCATGCAACATTTTCTAGAGACTGGAAGTGGTCCTCTGCCTTGAACTTCTATTTCTTTGATAACCATTGGCACTGAGCATTGTTTTATACACTGGAACTATTCATATACCTTCTTCAGTAAAATGCCAGTTCAAATCTTTTGACAGTTTTAAAAATTAAGTTCCTTGATTTCTTACTGAATTTTAAATTATGTATAATCTTTTCTATGTGAGTAGTATCTGGGCCTTACATACCTGCCATACCCACATGAGATGAAGGTGTCTGATCCTCTGGAACTGGAAGTACAGATGATTGTGAGCTGCCATGTTGGTTCTAGGAATCAAACCCAGAGCCTCTGGAAAAGCAGCCAGTGCTCTTAACCACTGAGCCATCTCTCCAGCCCCCTACATTTATATTCTAGACCAAAGTCTTTCATCTAGTATATACATTATGAACCTTTCCTCCTAACATGTGACTTGCCTTCTAATTCCCTTATTAACTAGTTAAATAATTAGTGACTAAAACAGCAGGCGTTCATTTCTTAAAGTTCTGAAGGTTAGAAAGCCAAGAAGAAAATGTTGGTTTCTCTTGAGGCCTCTACCTGGCTTCCAGATTATCACCTCCTTCCTGAATCTTTGTATGACCTGGTGTCTCTTCATAGGCATTCTGTTCTTAAGAGACACTGGTCCTCACTGATTTGACTCCACCCTTATGACCACATTTAACTTTAAATAGGTTTTCAAAAGCTTTGTCTCTGAATCCAGCTTCATTGACGGTCTTCCTGTTTTGCCCCTAACAGATATCTTTTCCTTCTAGCATTTAAATAAAGGAATTATGTAGGACCAGTATTAGTTCTCTTTTTTCTTATTCCCATTCTTCTGTAATATCTAATGATTTCAAATTCTATCTATAAGCTATTGACTTCCAAATACATAATTCAAGTCTAATTCCTTTAAGAGACACATAACGGTTTCACCAAGTGATATTGTCATATCAAAAGAAGTGACTGTGACTTAATCTATATATTTAATTGAATCTTACTTTTTTTCTTTCTTTTTTTTGTTTTTTTTTTTTTGTTGTTGTTGTTTGAGACAGTGTTTCTCTGTAGCTTTGGAGTCTGTCCTAGAACTCACTTTGTAGACCAGGCTGGCCTCGAACTCAGAGTGCTGCCTCCCGAGTGCTGAGATCAAAGGCATGCACCACCACTGCCCAACTGAGTCTTACTTAATTTTTCAATCAATGTTTTATAGTTTTCAGATGTTTATTATAGATATTATACATGCTTTTAAAGTTGATTCCTAAGTATTTTTGTTTTAAAACTTCTGTAAAATTTTTTATTTTAACTTCTAGCTACTTGTTGCTGTTCTACAGAAAATGAAATATATATATTCATATATGTATAATTTGTGCATTTCAAGAGGATTTTGTTTGTTTTAAAGATGTATTGTGTAAAAGGCATTTATCCATAGAAAATATACAAATGGCCAACAAACATCTGAAAATCTTGTCATCTATAAGTATTAAAAAATGGAAGTAAAAAATATATCATTGTGCATACATTAGGCTAACCAGTATATGTGTGTGATATTGACAAGAATGTGGAGAGTCTGGGTCTGTTGTGTTCTGCCAGTGGGATTATGAAATAGTGCAGCTGCTATGGAAAAGTTTAGAGTATCTACTATGTGTGGTTAGGATGCCTTTAAAAGTGTAGAGTATCTTCTGTAACAATGCTGGACCATCAGGCTTGTGTTTTCTTTCTGAAATCCTCATCTGCCTCTGGCTAGAATACTCCCGGTTTCTTACCCATTGGGGATTCTCCTGTTGTCTGCTACGTGCATTATGAATTTTCTTTTTGTATTGATATATTCATTTTAAATGATGCACAGATAGAGGGGAGACATGCATTCGTGCTCAGTTCAGTTTCTTAAGACACATCTCTATGAACTTTTATTCAGCGCTAAACGACATGCATAGTGCCTTACTCAAAAGTGGAATGATGCCACGTGAAAACTGACGGCAAAACGTTAATTGCTTAAAAGAACGGATGGGTTTTCAAAGTCTGCCTTTCAGCTTTGTTCTAGGCGCTGTCTCTCCTGCGGTTGTCGTTCCCTCCATGCTGTTGTTGCAAGAAAATGGATATGGTATTGATAAAGGCATTCCAACCTTGCTAGTGGCTGCTAGCAGTATGGATGACATTGCGGCCATCACTGGATTCAACACATTCCTGAGCATAGTCTTTTCCTCGGGTAAATAAAAAAATGTTTCCTTTTTTGTAGTTCTATAAGCTGGGTGTCTGGCATTCCCCTATATTTATTAACCAAGACTTTAATATCTCTTTATTCTACATAGGAAGCTCATCTTGACCAGGTAAGATGCTTCAATGGATTTAAAATTTAATTCTAAAATTTAAAATGAATTCTCCAGTGCCCTTAAATAGTACTTAACAAAGTGACTTCATTTTAATACTGAACTTTTTCAATTAATTTGATTATCTGCATTCTTGCCATTTATCTGTTTTTGGTGGTTTGGGATTTTGTCAGTATACAGTGTTACTAATACATTGACTAAGTGTTTTTGAAATATACATTTCATGCTATCAAGTTGCTTGATATTAAAACAGTTCAAATATACAAATTTGGGACAACAGTATGCCTTTTTTGGTAGTGTTAAGACAAAACCTTATTACACCAGTTCAGATTTGCAAGGTGACATTTGGTCTTGGCAGCACTACAGACACTTTGCAAGTAAGAGCTGGCCTCACAAAGAGCCCTGACCTCAGTGATGTGGGAACAGCCTCCTGTCACTGGAGTCCCTGCTGTCCTTGGAGCTAGGAGAGCCCACGCTATACCACTGCTGAGAAGAACCAGAGCCACCAGGGGACCTGGATATAGTAAGTGTTGGAGCCACACAGACAAGGAGAGTGTGGCCAATTGTGTCAAGTTCAGAAAGAATACGCTGGAATTGACAGTTGATTATAGGCCCTGGAGAGGCAGTATGCTCAAAACATTCCTGAGGAGACAGATGGGAACCCAGCTGGCACCTAGCATTCAGCTTTGCCAGTACAAGCAATATGCAAAAAAGGTTGGCATCTTCCCTACTGCCTCTGGATGGATGAAATGGCAGATGAGTCTTTGTATGAACTGAATGCTCCATTTTCCAGGGTTGGGTCAGCAGACATTAACAGTTTTCTTTTTTGGAAAAGACAGCCAGGGAAGCTCATGATGGTTGCCCGCAAATGCAGTTGATAGGTACCATGAAGCCAGTCTATCTATTACAGTGGAAGCCCCTCCACCCCAGCTTCTGCTTCCTACAGTGTACCACTGTCTGAGGTCACCATGTGCTGCTCATCTCAGACTATCAGAAGCTCCTTCCTGACATTCCCAGAGGACACTCTACAACTTGAAGAGGCATAGTAATGTCTGTGCCTGTGGTCACGATTTTGGAACATCACGTTACTCTAGACAAGACCTGGCCAAAGGGTGACCACTCGTTTTCTTGGAGCTTGGGGAAATGGTAAAACGTGGGGTCAGGTGGAGAAAGCTCTGGGTCTCCAGCTCCACAGCTGCTGCCCGGTGAGCAAAATGACCTGCAGTGAGAGGCTGGGAAGGTCCATAGTGGCAAAGTGAAAAGGCCGGAAGGCACCATTCTAACACTGGCCGTGCTCACTGTGAATGCATGTGAGCACAGTAGCTGCCTTCCCGAAGACGTCTATGGAGTTGTGGGAAATGACGAAGATGACATAGCCACAGGAGAACTGGGTAGAAAACACATAGCAAGAAAATCAGGTCTCAAAATTGCCACTTGGAATTCGTAGTTTTTTTTTTGAAAAAAGCTTTCGAAAGCATTTCCACAGTTAGTGATGATCTGGTTATCTGCAATATTTAAAATTCAGTTGTCTCCATCTGGAAAGTACTGAGGTGGTTTTAAAGGTGGTGTGGATAAGAGCTGCGTGTGGTAGTATGTCTGTGTCAGCATTTTAGGACTGAAAAGGGATCACATGAACCCAGGAGTTCAAGGCCAGCCAGACTCTGACTCTTCTTTAAAACTCAGAAAATATATTTGAAAATACAAAAGATAAAAATAAAATCTGTAATAGTTATTCCAGCTAGGTAAGAATATTTTCTCAGCCTTATTATGTAAATCTCTTTCCCCTTCTCTTTCTGTCTCTCAGTATTCTGTGTATCTCTGTGTTGCATGTTTGTGTGTGTGAGTGTGTGTGGTTGTGCAGCTGTGTGCACACGTGCATGTGGAGGTCAGAGATTGACATTGAATGTTTCCTTCAATCGTTCTCCGTCTTATTGTTGAGACAGGATTTCTCCCTGTGCCTAGAGCACAATAGTTTGGCTATGCTGGTTTGCCTTTGACAGGATCTCTCAGTGTGTCTGGAACTCAACGGTGTGGCTAGGCTGGCAGGCCATCCACAAGATCTCTCCCTGTGATTGGAGCGCAGCAGTTTGACTAGGCTGACTAGCCGGTGAGCTCCAGAGAGCCTCCTGTGTCCACCTTCTCATTACTATGATTACAGATGCCCAGTTCCTTACATGGGTGCACAGGATCCAATTTGTTTCTCAGGCTTGCCATCTAGCATTTTCTAACAGGGTCATCTCCCTAGTCCGCTCCCACAGTTCTTATAAAAGTCACTGAACCCTGACCATACTTCTGTCAGCAGGAGTACCATGAGCCCAAAGCATATGAATAAAATTATTTACCAGAAGTATGACCAGAAGGACATCAAGCTAATTCTCAATAAGAAAGTATTATACCCTTGAGAGGGAATGTTTCATTTCATATAGCAATTAAGAGAAGTTATCTGGCCTTGTCTCTGGGCCATTTGTATGGAGTTAATACTTTAGTAGAGTTCAGGAAGGCAACTCACTATGTTGAGGTAGTCAATTGAATAAGGCCACTTGTCTTTGAAACTGGCCATTAGGAGTGAGGTGCCATTAACAGTTAGTCTCTAATTGTTTATGGCATCACAGTTGCTTATGTGTACCACGTGTGTGCAGTACCCTCAGAGCCCAGACACTGGGTCTGGCACTGAAGTCACAGGCAGTTGTGAGCTGCCCACTGTGAATGCTAAGGACAACTTTCTGCCCTGGAAGATTAGTGTGTCCCAGCCATTGAGCCATAATGAGAAATCCAGTTTCTCGCCTTTCCACCTTGAGTCCTGGGATTGAACTCAGATGGTCACGTTTGCATGTGTATATTTATGTATTGTGTACATGTATGTTTGTGCACCATTTGTGTTCAGTGCTCACAGAGGCCAGAATACAGTGTTGGATCATCTGAACTGGAGTTACAGATGGTTGTGAGCCTCCGTGTGGGTGCTGGCAACTGAACCCAGATCCTCTGCAAGAGCAGCAAGTACTCTTACGTACTGAACCATCTCTCCATCACTGTTGACAGCCACAGTTTTTGCCTGTCATCTCTATACATGATCTAAATTAGTTTGCCGGGCGGTGGTGGCGCACGCCTTTAATCCCAGCACTTGGGAGGCAGAGGCAGGCAGATCTCTGTGAGTTCGAGACCAGTCTGGTCTACAAGAGCTAGTTCCAGGACAGGCTCCAAAACCACAGAGAAACCCTGTCTCAAAAAACAAAAAAAATAAAATAAATTAGTTTGCTGTTAACTTTTATTATCACAAACACTGCATAGCCCAGGCTAGCTTTGTACTTGCTACAATTCTCCTGTCTCAGGTTCCCCAGTGCTAGGATAAAAGTGTGAACTACCACTCCTGGATTCTTAATGGAGAAAGGAAAGTTTCTTCTGCAAACAGTGATGAAGAAACTAGGTGTCCATATTCAGAAGAATAAAATTCAGGAAAAGCTTTATGACCCTGAAGTTGGCAATACTTTCTTTGATGTAATGTTAACCATCACAAGCTATAAAAACAAATATTGGTAAAATATGGATATCAAACTTAAAGATATATGTGCCACACCAAACCGAGTGGAAACACGGCACTTAGAAATTGGAGAATGCCATCACAGGAAGGTTGATAATGTGAAGATTATGTGGAAGAACTATAACCCAAGAAGAAGGAAATGCCTCAGGCTAAAAAACGAAGCCCTTTGCTGCGGTCTGAAAGTTATGTATCTCCAGAATTGAGATTCTGGAATCTATCGCCCAGTGAGATGTCTGAGCTTTGGCCTAGAGGGCATGATGAGGGTTAGGGCAGTCCTCATGGATGCTGTTCAGGCTCTCCCTGAACATGACTGGCGCTCTCCCACCACAGGAGACCACAGGGAAGGTGGCTGTGAGGAAAAGACCTTTGCCACTAGAGCTGTTGGTGTCTTGATACTGACTTCTTGCTCTCCAGAATTGAGAGAGGTAAATTAGGGTGTTTGCAGATGACTAATCCTAAAAGAGCAGAGATCAGACCTGAAAGAAGATACACACATGACTTAACAAGCATCTGAAATTTGTTCAACATATGGAATATGAAGAATTCAAGTCAAAAGTAGAATATTGGCAGCTCTTTTTAGAAGTGTCCATACCCACACACATTTGGGTTCTACTTTAGAAGACCACACCCATGCTCTTGGGTGTGGCTTAGTCTCCTCTGGGTGCCTTCTTTCTCTTAACCCTTGTGCTTAAGCCTTAAACTAAGTTCCAACCGTGCTTCATAAAAAGAACAAAATGTCAAATTGCACATGCATTAAGATCACTAGTATGTGGTTCTTCACTGTCCCTCAACATTCTATATAAATTTTAGGGTTCTCTTTTCAATTTCTAAAGAACTATCGATTAGAATTTTTGATAGGAATCACATAGAATAAAGAGGTTTCTTCAACTAGTATGGTCACATAAACATCATAACTATATTGAATCCTCTAATCATGCACAAATATATTTTCCACTTACAGGTCTATAACTTGCCTCAGCAATGTTTTCAATTTTCAGCACAAGCCTTTCACCTCCTTAATCACACTTATTCTTTGTTTCTTTTCATGCTATTTAAAATGAGTCCCACAATTTTCTTCCTAAGTTTTCATTGTTAACGTGTGAAGTAGCTGCTGCCTTACTGTTGATTTTGCAGCACTCAACTTTACTAGTCTTGAGGATGAATTCTGACAGGTTGTGGGTTTGGGGGGTAAATGTTAGGGTTCTCTCTGTGTGTCATTGTGTTGAGGGGGAGGTGTGTGGAAAAGCATGCCAGGGTGTGTACCTCTTTGCACTCCAGGATTAAATCCAGCTTGATTATGATGTATAATCCAATCAATGTGCTGTTGAATTCAGTTTATTTGTATTGTATTGAAGATTTTTGCATAGTTATCAGGAATATTGTGATGGAGTAAGTCATAAACAATGCCACACCAGTTTGGACTTATGATTAATAGGGTGGTATTTATTTAAAGGGGAAAAAAACTTGCAGATCACCGTCAGCCCTCTGCGCAACCAGGGAGGAAGTCTAGTCGCTGGTGGAGCAGGAAGTGAAGAAAGAGAGGAGAGGGAAGTGGCCGCTTTTTTAAAGGGAGAGAGACCACGCCCCAATGGGCTGGTATCTCAGCGGCGATAGGCTGGAGGAGTGGGAGGACCTCCCGTAACACCTCCCCCTTTTGTTTAAATAAGAGAGTTCTAAACCTACTATGAAATTATATACAATAAGTACAAATATCCTATTCTAACTAGCTTAGGTCTTGTATAATAAATAACTTGGCCAAGTCATGAGAGAAAGTAACTACATTTATATAGTCTTCAACCCCATCGAAGATCTGAGAAGGGAAATAATGATACCTGGGTAATTAGGAAGTTCAGTAAAACAACTTCCAAAACATGCAACAAATCACAGAGACAACTAGCTACCTGGGCAATCACCCAAAGTCACGTTAGCAGCGTTGAAGCAACCAATTTTGGCTAAGGCCTAACATAACTGACATACCATTTTCAAAGGCAAGCAACTTTTCAAAACTATCTTACCCTGTCTTGGCAGGATATGACAATCCTGTTTTATCCATTGATGCATGCTCTGTATCTTTGTCAATGGTTGAGGTACGGGCATTTCTTTGCCCAAAGGCCAGTTCTGCTAAAAAGAAAGGCTCCAGGTGGAGTGTCTTTGGTGCTCAACATTCTCTCGGGAATAGAGTGGTGTTGCCAGGAGCAATTGTGTCTCACTACCACAAAACTCTGAGTTAGATTAAAGGCCATTTCCTACAGCTCTTTGAAGAAGTTGAAGATTATCTATCTATACTGAGTATAATCTCTATATATCTAAAGAACCTGATTAGTCTAATTATAAATGACAAACTTAGATGACTATTAGTCTATATAATTCTCAATATCTATCTAACTTAAAGATTAAGACAATAAACAACTGTGAAACAAATGAGGACAATGACCTCCAAATATAAACAATGTACAAATATACATTGCAGTAGGTAAATATATATCAATACACAAACATTATATAAGTATCTTAATCAGAGGTAGAAATGTACACTGCAATATGGTAAATATATACAATACAATATATGTCAATACATAAAAATGTTTTAAACAAGGTAGAAACATGCATGCATGCAATAGTCAATATAATTTAACTTTGTATCAATATACAAGAATCTATACCAATATATTTGTCTAAAAACAGTAACTCACAATTACAAATCTATTATCCCATCATCCCTCTTTTTTTTTTTCAAAAAGATCCCTGAGCTTATAAAATTCCTCCCCCAACCCTCAATTGTATACTAATTATAATCAACCCCTAAATGATGTCCCTAAACCCAAGGGCAAACTTTACTGGGAGAGGGGACGTCATCCTCTAGAATTACTTCCAGCTGTCATGGGGGCGACGTTCTTTCTGGGGGATCCTGTGAAAGTAAAATGATGGTTAAATTTCAAGATCAATGTCTTTTAAAATTGCCAATAGTCTCTGAGTATTTTGTGCAGGTCTAGCCAAAATGTTGTATAAGATGTGCACCATTTCAGCTAACCAAGTTGGAACTGTCTTGTGCAGCTGGTACCCAAAGCAGGTCTTGTAGTAGCGCTATCAGTATCATGACGTCATATCAACCAGGTGGAGTTGTTGTTATGGGGCCCCATCTTCTTCCTGGAAACTTCAAATGTCACTTCAGGAAAACTCATTGTTCATTATGAAAAACTTAAACATTAATCATATAGACATATATAGACATATATATATATTCAATGAAAGACATGATAGATATATTCAATGAAAAGTATGATAGATATGAAGAAAAGCAAAGATGTTTTCTAAACTCATATTTCTTTCTGTCCCACATCATGGCTCTTGACATGAGACAAAAACTCCAGAAACTCTGGGTTTTTCTCTTACCAACAGGCTTGGAATTGGAGAGGGACTGAGCCAGAGTCCAACTTCAAAACCAGCTTTATAAATTTAGAAATATGGTTTAATATTACTTACACAACCCTTTCAGTTTTCTTGATATTTCCTATTGGGCAGGTATTTTTCCATCTGTCAGTATCCAAATATCCAGGGTCCCTTGAATTTTTCAAAGATGAGTGTTTTCCTGTGGAGATAAGAACAGAACCCTGCCCCCATTCTATATGTTTTTCTTACCACCTGTATGAATATCATCATTGTGGATGAGTTGTCATTTCTCCTTTCCAAGAGGTTTCTCCTCTTCAAATCGAAACTTTATTAATTTTGATGGTATCCACAATTTTTCTTCTCCTGTGGAAACAAGAGCAAAACCCCTTCCCCAACGTAGCACATCTCCTGGCTTCCATTGAGAGGTCAGCACATCTTTGAAATAAATCGGTTGATTTAGTTCAGCAGACTTTTCCATTATCCAATGTCTCTCTGCTGCTGTCGTTCCTTTCTCATTAGCGTTAAGAAAATTCAAGGTTAATAAAGCATTATGTAATCTATTTCTGGGGGTATTTTCGGTCCCTTTCTGTTTGTTCAGCATATCCTTTATAGTACGATTTGATCTTTCTATAACTGCCTGACCTGTAGGATTATTTGGTATACCTGTAATGTGTTTTATATTATAATAATCAAAAAAGCGTTTCATTTTCTTAGATACATATGCTGGACCATTATCTGTCTTTATTTGTGCAGGTATACCCATGATGGCCATAACTTCCAATAAATGTGTGATTACTGAATCAGCCTTTTCTGAGCTCAGGGCAGTAGCCCATTGAAAACCTGAATACGTGTCTATGGTGTGGTGTACATATTTTAATTTACCAAATTCCATAAAGTGGAACACATCCATCTGCCAGATTTCATTTCTCTTAGTACCCTTTGGGTTACTCCCTGCAGGCAACGGTGTTTGATTATAGAAAGAACAAGTAGGACATCTCTTTATAATGTCCTTAGCTTGTTGCCAAGTAATGGAAAATTCTTTCTTTAGGCCTTTACTATTGACATGATGCTTCTTATGAAATTCTGAGGCCTGCAACACACTTCCAATCAATAATTGATCAATCTCAGCGTTGCCTTGGGCTAGAGGACCAGGCAGACCTGTATGGGAACGAATGTGTGTTATGTACATCGGACAAAGCCTGTTCCTGATTATGTCTTGTACCTGGATAAACAATGAAGCCAACTCTGTGTCATCTGGTATAAATTCAGCGGTTTCAATATGCAAGATAACTCTTTCTGCATATTGTGAATCTGTAACTATATTAAGAGGTTCTTTAAAATCCCTTAGCACCATAAGAATGGCATATAATTCTGCCTTCTGGACAGAATTATAAGGGCTTTGTTCCACCTCGATAATGGTAAAGCTTGTAGTCATGTTAGTTAGATTTTCTAGATATATAGAGATATATTTTAGATAGACATTCTTCATGTCTTTCAAAGATTACAGAATAGGACATTTAATGTTTTAATAACTGAGGACTTTTCATGACAATGAGACACTCTGCTCCTGGCAGCACCAATCTACTTCAGGAAGAAGACGGGCATCGAAGAGGATCTTTATGGAGTTTGATAGCCATTTGGGCAAGAAACTGTTCTTGCCTGGACTATTGCATAAACTGGACACAGAGAACCCGCAGAGAGAGGACTACTGAACTTGCCTAAGGTGAGATGATCTTTCGGGGTTCCTGATTCATGAAAGAGTCTGAGAGACATTCTGCAGGACACAACAGATAGTGACTGAACTGACTTTGAATTTTCCTGCTTTATGGAAATGTCTGCTGGATACCATGGGCCTGAAGGCTGAAGATGGATGCCCCAACGGTACAGAGGAACTTTGGGTGACTGTCCAGGCAGCAAAATGTCTCTGTCATTTCTAGAGTTTTAAAAGTTGCTTTTTTCTTGTTTGCTTATGTAGTATTGTATCTTTCTGGAGTCTTTGATGGAGTTAAGAATAGTTAGTTATAGTTATAGTTTTACTTAGTTATGATAAAGATTATTGTAACTTTTACTTGATAACTGTTTTGTTATATGTAATTTTGCTATGTTAAAGTTAAAGCCTTTTTTTGTTTAAACCGAAAAAGGGGAAATGATGGAGGAAGGTCATTGGCTAATAAAGGAACTGCCTTGGCCCATTTCATTGGTTAGAAGATAGGTGGGAGGAGTAGACAGAACAAAACGCTGGGAGGAAGAGGAAGTGAGCTCAGACTCAACAGCTCTCCTCTCGGGAGCAGATGCCTCAGCAGAGACGCCATGCTCCCAGCTCCCAGGCAGACGCACGCTATGAAGCTCCAACCTAGAATCTTCCCGGTAAGACCGGTGCTCACAGATTATTAGAGATGGGTTGATTGGGATATCAGAATTAGCCAGTAAGGGCTAGAGCTAAGGGCCAAGCAGTGATTAAAAGAATACAGTGTCTGTGTAATTATTTCGGGTAAAGCTAGCTGGGCAGGCGGCTGGGGTGTTGGGGACGCAGCCCCGCCGCCACTCCTAATTACTACAATATTGGTCTGTAGTTTTCTTTTTTTAAAAGTTAACTTTTTTATTGATTCTTGGGGAGTTTGACATCATACACTCCAATTCTGCTCATCTCCTCAGTCCCCCTTCATCCTCCCCTCACCCTTGCAACACCCCCCCCCAAAAGAAAACACAGCACAGCAAGCAAGCAAACAAGCAAAAGCATGAACAGAACAAAGCATAAAGAGAAAAGACTCTTTGCCTTCTTTCCTGTCTTTTCAACACCTCTTCATTCGTCCTGGTGGCATTGGTGTATCACATAGCACACCCTTTGGTCCTTTCGGCTTTACTAGCAAATACTCATTGCTGTGAGTCTTTGGTCTGGGTCAAGCCTCTGGTTTCTGGTACCCCCTCATCACTGGATAGTTTTCTCACTGTAGGTTTGGCTTTGGCATCAAGGTCGTAATGGCCTTATAAAATGAATTTGGAGATTCTTCTCCTCTTCAGCGTATATTTTCTAAAAACCTGCAAGGTACTGGTGTTTTTCCTTTGTATGCCTGGCACAATTTCAAAAGCTCTCTGGTCCAGGAGTCTATCTCTGACCTCTCCTTTGTTCTTGACAGTACTTGGGTATCAGGTTAGAAGCAGGTGAGACAAAAGCTAATGTTTTAGGTCTTCTCCAAACTGCCCTTGTCTTCTCTCTTCCTTTCAATGGAGAAGTAGTAAGTGGGATACCTCCCCACCCACCAGCCCTGTGCCAGCTTGGGGATGGGCTGCTGGTAGCTCAGCACACTCTAGTGTTTCTACTTGTTTCCACGCCATCATTCTTCTCTCCCCTTGTAGGAATCACCACATCTTCTTAATTGGCATATGGAGCTCCGTGAAGGCTCTTAGGCTATTGTTATTGTTCAGTTGTCTGTGGGGGTTCAGGCATCTTAACTAATAACACTCCATTCTTTTGAGTGGAAAATATATCTAACACTTATATATGTTTAACTAATTCAATGCTTAGAGTAAAGGTAAACAATTTTTTAAATTGAGGATTAAGGGTTTTTGTCTACTTTTGAAAATATATAATGACTTAATATAAAATATTTATTCATATTAAAATATATTGAAAACCTAATTGACTTATCTATATCTAGGATTAACTGGGGCAAATGTTTGATGTGGTTGTTATTGGTAAGTTGTCCTTTCAACATTTAAGTGACTTGTTTAGTTTGCACACAAAATATCAAATTGTCAGCATGGCCTAACCAGCCCATTGCAATGCTCCTGTCACTTGCTCTGCAGTTTTCTCCCTTACTTAGTCTGATAGGTCAAGTGTAAGGAGAGCACATGATTTCTTGATTCTCTAACCTGTTTCTACAATGGATATTTCTAGTTGTGTGTTTATATTAAATTAGTAGAAATAGATGTTTAATTTCTGATAGCTCTGAATACTTTTTCACACATGCCACTATTAAAGGTCCAGTTTTATAATTTGTTGAAATAAAATGTACTCGTAAACCACGTAGGTCTTATTCTCTAACGTATAGCGTCTATGAAAGTATTTCTCAGTGAAAAGTTTCTTTTATTTTGTGCCCTTACAGGTAGTATAATCAGCAATGTCCTATCGTCCTTGAGGAATGTATTTGTTGGTGTGCTGGTAGGAATTGTTATGGGATTTTTTATTCAGTATTTTCCAAGTGAAGATCAGGTAAATTAAAAATAAAAATCTGCTTTGTAGAGCTTTAGTATGATAATCAGCCTCCCACCACGGTACTGAACCACCTGGGAAACTCTTACTCTTTGTAACAAAGGTTAGTTAGCCCGCAGTTGTGGAGGTTACGATCTTTATTGACCTGCCTCATCACCCTGGCAGTGTACCACTGCCAGAGCGGGTATCAGCGCAAAGCCAGCTATGTCATGAACCCTGGGACAAAGGAAAAGGAGGAAGGGACTGGAACTTAACGACTTGCTTAGAAGCATGCTTCCCTGATTTCCAGAGATCCCACCATACCCCTTACCACCACCCTGTATCAAACTTCTAATATAAGGACATTGGGAGAAGGTCCAGCATGGGTGTAGCATAAAACTCTCTGAGACAACTTTAGACAGAACTGTGAAACATAAAATTACCCCAAAGTTGCCTCTGATGCCTACAGCATGCTTAAAACTGAGCCTAATAGTGGTTGATTCCAAGTAGTCTTAGTTAATGTCACTGTGTCTTGATCTGGCAAATTAAAATACTGAGAACAACATATGTGACCCCCCCCTTCCTTCCACTCCACCCCCATTTCACCTAAAACAGCAGTGGATACTTGACAATTTTCTTAATCCTTTTCCCCAAAACTTTCTCCTGAACATATTTGAAACAGAGATAAGTTCCACTTTATCTACCCATATTTTCTACTTTAAATTTGCCTGCATTCCCTTTGACAAGGGTTTTAGACCTGGGTATTGGTGGTGGTGGTGGTGGTGCTGCTGCTGCTGGTGGTGGCAGTGGCAATTTTGAGGCAAAGTCTCACTATGTAGCTGAGGCTGGTTTTGAACTCAGTGGTTGCCTTTGTCCTGCCTTAATTTGTAATTTGGTTTCTTGCATCAAAGTTATCAAATCTTTTAAATTAATAAATCTTCAAAACATTTATTTTTAACAACTGATGTTAGAGGCACTGCCTCCCTCCCTTTTCAGGCAGAGTCTGGTAAGCATTTTCCTGTTAGCATCACTGTATGGAGAGTGAAAGCCTCTCTCATATTTGATGAATTATTGCTTAGTTCTGAATCTACTGAAAGTTTTGATGCAAAATCAAACCAACATTTTGGAGACTATTATTTAATACAAATTTTACAAATATTGTAGCAAAAGGTAAAAAAAGATAGATAATGCCACATCTTGTATGTTTAATGTAAAACAACTTCTAAATGTGTATTTCTAGGTGAAAGTTACACAGAGGCGAGCCTTCCTTGTTCTGAGTATGTGTATTTCTGCTGTCTTAGGCTGTCAGTACTTTGACTTACATGGGTCTGGAGGACTGGTCACACTAGTGTTGTCGTTCATGGCGGCAAAAAAATGGGCTAAAGAGAAAGTGAGTATCACTAATGTTTTTAAAGATAAAACAGCTGAATTTTGAAATATATAATGGGCATTTAGAAAACCGCCTCCATGTAGTTGGAAGATGTTCCACCTCCCCCAGGAAGCACATGGAGTGAGTAATTAGTATTAAAGAAAACCACATTGACCCATAGTAAAAATGCCATTAGAAGCTGTGTTCTTATGTCAGGATTTTCTCTGAGAGTTGTATGATTTGATTATATGCCTTTTATTTACTATTTTTTAAATGCTTAGTTCCATAATTTATCCATGAAAACATGTTCTAAAATTTAGAATATCTTTGTCCCAATAAAATTTTTGTTTTATTTTGTTTATATTATTATTTTACATTTATTTATGGGGAGGGGCATGGAGGTCAGAGGAAGGCTTATTGAAGTAAGTTGCTTATTTCCACTGTGTGTGTCCTGGTACTCAAACTCAAATTGTCAAATTTTGTGTCAGGCACCTTTATCCACTGGGACATTTTACCTGCCCAACTTACACTTTTTTCACTGATGACAAAAAATGTACAAAAAAAAGAATATGTTTATAAAAATCAAAACATACTAAATGCAGAAGATTCCTATATGCCTTACTCTCCTTAAATAGTCTGCTTATTTTCCAAAATTAATCATTTTGAAAAATACTATATTTATAGATAGGTATATATATTCTCTTTTTAAAATGTTAGTAACATGAACAGATTTTTTCATGTAGCCTTTTCATATATACAAGTATTCTGTAGGAATGGATTCATAGAAGTGGGATTTCTGGGTTTAAAAATAGTCCTTATTTTGACAATACTGCTAAATTATCACTTGGAAAGCTTTTCAGTGCTTATACTCCGCCAACACAACAGGAAACTTACTGAAAACAACTTTGAAGTTGTCGATACAAGTCTTAGGAAGCAACCTCACAAACCTCCAGAATATTTTCTTCCTGCTTGTTTACAACCTGTCTGAATTTATTTCATGGACTGGGTTCCGTAACTGTCATTAGGCAGGCTTCTCCACTCCCTTCTGATGGGCCAGTGTGAGCTGTGTATGTTCTTGTCTCACATGCTGTGCTTCTAGCCCTACTTCTGAATATTATGAGGACTCCCAAACTTTTTTCCTTTTTTGGAACACAATGGCGAGATGATATTGTTTATTGTATAGATTTGTGTGTTTCCTTAACCAAATTCTGTTTGGATAAATGACATTACTCAATTGTCATAGTTAAGTTTTAACTTTTTCCCTAAAAATAAAGTATCATCAGTTAATTAAATTTTAAAAAGGCTTTAAATTTCTGAAATGCAGTCAAATGTATGTGCACATCAACCAAAAGTCTAAAATTCCTGAAGCGCAGTTATGTGTTTATGCCATAAGAACTGAAATGTATTTCTCGCTCCTATAGATTGGAGTCCAAAAAATTATCGCAAACACCTGGAATATTTTTCAGCCACTTCTCTTTGGCTTAGTTGGAACAGAAGTATCTGTTGAGGCTCTTGAATCGAGAACTATTGGTAAGAGCACAAAGAGCACAGGAGAGGGACAACACAGGTTTTATTTTGTGTATACCACATCTCCGAGTGTCCTTAAAGAGCTTCGGAATCGCTGGGCGGTGGTGGCGCACGCCTTTAATCCCAGCACTCCGGAGGCAGAGGCAGGTGGATCTCTGTGAGTTCTAGGCCAGCCTGGTCTACAAGAGCTAGTTCCAGGACAGGCTCCAAAACCACAGAGAAACCCTTTCTCAAAAAAAAAAAAAAAAAGAGCTTCGGAATCACAGTGATCACATCTACTCTTTTCCTCTACCTCTATACGTTTCTTTGTTTTCAGTCAAAGACAGCCCAAGTGATCCAGAGAAATAGATTACAGGAAACATTAGATATCATTAGATGCTTCTATCCGTATCCCTGGAAACATGTCCCCAAAAAGGCAATTCACAGTTAAATGAATTCCATTCAAACTGTATTACATCAAATGAACTGAATGCCACGTCCTCAGCCTTTCTTCCTGTGGTGCTCCCACCGTCACATAATCTAGTACTGTAGAAGAACTTCCAAAAAGGCAGGGGAGATGGCTTGGGGGGTAGATTGCTAGTCATGTAATCCTTAGGACCTATATTTGATCTCAGGCACCCATGTAAAAGCAGTCTCAGCAGCACTGGGAGGCAGAGACACGAGGATCTCTGAAGCTTGTCAGTATACAGTAAGCTCCAGGTCACTCACAGACCTTGTGCCAAAAAGAAGCCATTGAAAGCCCTGGCTGCTCTTCCAGAGAACTCAGGTTCAATTTCCAGCACCCACATGGGCATCTAACAACTGTCTCTAATTCCAAGATCTGACACTCTCACATAGACATACATGCAGGCAAAATACCAATGCAAATGAAATAAAAGTAAATAAATTATTTTGTTTCATAAAAAGAAGCAGCCATTGAGGAAGCCAGCAAGCATAAAGCCCTTACCTGTTTAAGTGTGCATGCACACCCAACACACCCCATATGCATACACACATACAACACTTCACTTTTACTTTGTGTTTTTATGATTACTATTTTTACTTAAATAGATACAATGAAGCAACAGGCACAAAATATTTTCAGAAATTTTAGAATTCGTCTCTCTAGACAAAAATACCTACCAAGCGCTTTGTTTTTTACATTTGTTTATATGTGTTGTAGGTATGTGTATTGCTACCTTGGGTTTGGCATTATCTGTTCGAATTTTAGCCACTTTTATACTCATGTCTTTTGCTGACTTTCGTTTTAAGGAGAAAATATTTATTGCTTTATCATGGATCCCCAAAGCTACAGTCCAGGTAAGAACATACTAAGGAATTAATAATCATTTTAGTTTTGACAAGTTTTAAAAGCTCTAAATGAGGGGCTAGAGAGATGGCTCAGTGGTTAAGAACATTGGCTGCTTTTCCAGAGGACCTGGGTTCAATTCCCAGCACCCACATAGCAGCTTACGGATGTCTGTAACTCCAGTCTCAGGGAATCTGGCACCTTCACACAGAGTATATACAGGCAAAACACCAGTGCACATCAAATAAAGAAAGAAACACAAAAATAAAAATAAAAAGGAAGGTGTTCCCCCCCCCCCAAAGAAGTTCTAAATGAAAACTACAAATTGTATCTAATGTACTTTCCTTTTGCCATGTTTGATTGATAATTACTTCTCAAACCCTAGAGCTGGGGAGGATGCACCAGGGGAAGAGTGTTTGCTATCCATGCATGGAACAGGAGTCTGGATCCCTACGGCCACACAGAACAGGCTTGGCTTCAGTGCCTGTAAACCTAGGGCTGGTTGGGGAGGGCGGGGCAGACATGTGGGAGGCCATTGGTAATGGAATAAGTAAGGCAGAGAGTGATGAAGAGGACAGTGACATCTGGCCTCCCCAAGTGCACAAACAGGTATGCATTCATGTGCACATGTGCATACTCGTGCAGCACACACACAATGCAACATTTAAAAGATTTGCTTTTAAAGCAATTTACATGAAATTTAGAAGGGTACTTTAGCAAATAATTTCTAAATTTTATGGAAGTGGTTTTGTTTTTCCTGTTTCCCTTAAGTATGAAAATAAGCCCAGGCATGGTGACACATACCTTTTTCCAGCACCTAGGAGGCAGAGGCAGGCAGATCTCTGTGAGTTCATGGCCAGCCTGGTCTATGTAGAGAATTTTAAGAGGCTACATTGATAGATCCCGACTCAAAAAAAAAAAAGTATAAAATAAAATAAGAACATTTCATAATATGGAAATATTTTTATTTGGCTGAATGCTGTAGAGGTAAATATTATATCGTTAGAGATACCTTGGTTTTTATAACTGTGGCTTTTCTCACCCTGTCACTCCAACACAAATACATACATTTTAATTAGGTATCTGTTTTTACGATATGTGACTATACAGGAAGGACACAGAGAGCATCTTTTGGGGCATTTTGTTTGTTTCTTTTTCCATCTTTTCCCCCTACTATTTGACACAATACCCAGCAGGAAGGAAGTTGTCTTCATTAAAATTCCTATTGCTGTGATAAACACCATGACCAACAGCAGCTGAGGGAAGAAAGGGTTCATTTCATCCTATACTTCAACACAGTCCATCATCAAGGGAAGTCAGCACAGGACCCCAAGGAAGGAACCTGGCAGCAGGAACTGAAGCAATAGTCATGGAGAACCTTGTTTTCCATAACTTGCTCAGTTGTTTCTTAAACCATTCAAGACCATGGGCTGAAGGGTAGCACCTTCCACAGGGTAGCACCTCCCACAGTGGGCTGGGCCCTCCCACATCAGCGATGAATAAAGGAAATGCTGTACAGACTTGTCTACAGGCATCTGATTGCGACATTTCTCAATTGAGGTTCCTCTTCCCAGACAACTCTAACTTGTGTCAGATTGACAAAATACAAAACAAACAGAAATACTAGCCAGGACAGGTAAACGTGTCCTGCATAGCTACACAAATAAATGGTTGAATTAATGAAGACCTTGTAGTTTTATCCTCTTACTTTATAATAATTTCCTCCTTTTAAAAGGTGTTGCTACTTACTGACAACTGCTAACATTGATGGCAGCATAAACACGTTGCTTTCCCAGGATTTTCCCTCCATTTTGCTGTTACACAATAGAAGCCTGTACATTTCTATGAAACAGAATTCTGTTTTAGGGTTAGAACCACAAGCCTTTAAGGTCAGATTGTTGCTCTTGAATACTGTGTTGCTTGCCTAGGCCTTTAGGGAGTTGCTTCTTTGTCTCTTGGCTCATTGAATTCCTCCTTTATATAAGGATCTATGAGCATGTCTACTAAATGGTGGTGCTGTGAGTTTGGCTGAACTAATTCCTGTAAAGCTCTCAGCACAGTTTCTGGTATACAGTGGCGCTCCATGAACAATAGTAGAGCTATTTTATCTTACCTTCAAGACATATAATAACCTGTCTTTTTTTGGAGAGGGGATAGTAGATCTATAAAAAGAATGTCTGTCACCTCTCCTTACTTGTGTTTTGATTTATTATCATTTCCTAAAACAGAGTGAAAACAAAGCAGGTATGAAGAAAGCGCCTACTACCCAAGCTGCTTTGCTCTGCTTCTTTGTCCCCTTTCCCTAGCATCCAAGCAAACATCAAGAACTGAAAGACATACAGAAACTTTTTTTCTCAAACTCACGATCTTGCACATGGTAGGCTAGTGCTCTACCGCTTACCTATACCACTAGCCAACATCTTTTATGCAAGTAGAACCACGTGTTCCACATACGAGTTGGAACGAAACTTTTAAATTTAACGTTTCTCCTCATTCTTTGCCTTTTTGAGGCTGCAATAGTGTCTGTGACCCCTGAGCATCATAGTCAGCTTCACCTATCATCTTGACACAAAACCTAGAGTCATCTAGGAAGAGGGAATCTCAACTTAAGACTTGCCTTGGCCAGATTGACTTGTCTATGAGGCCATATCTATGAGGCATTTTCTTAATTGCTAATTGATGTAGGACTGCCTATCCCACTGTGGGTGGTACCATCCTGGGCAGGTGGGCCTGGACCGTATAAGAAAGGACATGAGCCAGAGAACAAGGCAATAAGCAGCACCCTTCCGTGGATTCAGCATCAGCTCCTGCCTCCAGGTTCCCGCCATGGCTTCTGTCAATGATGGACATGAACTGTAAAATGAGATGGTCCTTTTCTTCCCAAGTTGCTTCTGGTCCTGATGTTTGTTCCAGCAACAGGAAGAACATGATGGCAGGAGTTGGTACCGGAAGTGTGAGATGAGGTAGTGTTTGGAACTTTGGGTTAGACATTGAGCACTTAGAAGACAAGAATGCTGAAAGAAATTTAGACAGTGGAGGCCCGGACTGTAAAGTTTCAGAGGGAATTATGAGAGTCCTTCAAAGACTGTGACAGAACTGTTCATATGCTGTATTGGAATTAAGAATTTGTGGAAGTGAAACTTTTTGTGCTTTATTGAGACAAAGGAAGCTGGTCAGCTGGGACTGGACAATCAGCTTGATTAATGAGAGACTGTTATTATGAAGTGGAATTCTTGGAAGGAGCTCTTCAGAGTCAGCATGTATACAGTGGTGCAGAGCTGCATCTCAGGTTGGCAGCCAGCCTTGGTAAAGTTTACAAGTCTTCCAGTGATACTGGGTTTTATTGTTGTTTGGTTGGTTGGTTTTTGATTTTTCTAGACAGGGTTTCTCTGTAGCTTTTTGGAGTCTATCCTGGAACTAGCTCTGTAGACCAGGCTGGCCTCAAACTCACAAAGATCTGCCTGCCTCTGTCTTCTGAGTGCTGGGATTAAAGGCGTGCGCCACCACTGCCTGACTGTGAAACTGATTGTTTCACCATGAAAGATGCAGGATTGGAGAGGTCATGGAGAGAAAGTGAGGTGTGGCATCATGTGACAGGTTCTGCGTCCCCAAAGAGACCAGGAGAGGCCATTAGTGAAGGTGTAGCCTTAGTTGCAGAAGAGACCCCAGGATGTTTGAGATGCTGGGACTGGGGGACATCAGCCAAGACAGTGGCAGTTGTGGGGTGGAGAGCTCTGGAGTGCAGCTAGCCTGAGCCTACTGGGCAAGCTGTGTGTACTGTAGAGGTGAGGCCACCCAAGCCCTTTAGATCCAAAAGATCAAGAGTGAGTCTGTGGTGTTGAAACAGAACGTGGATTTATACCAATGGACTTTGGTTTTGCTTTGATCTCATTGTAACTGTAGCTTGGATCTTACCTTTTGGAATAAACAAATATATAACATTTTTAGATTTATTTTAATTTTATGTGTGTTGGGTGTTTTTGCATTTATGTATGTGCACCACATGCATGGCTGGTACCTGCAAAGACCAGAAGAGCGTGTTGAATCCCCTGGAATTGAAGTTAATGAGACACTGGACCTTGGAAGTGTTGAATTTTTTAAAAGGCTGTGAGACTTTAAAAATTATATTTTACTGTTGTCTCGGGGTTTCTGTCCTGCCTGGTTTCCATCCTCCCACCAGGTCCCACAGCCATTTAGCCCCCAAAGAAATCACACAGATTAATGATAAACTGATTGGCCCATTAGCTCAGGCTTCTTATTAACTCATAACTTATATTAACCCATTATTCTTATCTATGTTAGTCACATGGCTCAGTACCTTTTTCAGTGAGGCAATCACATCTTCCTTCTGTGGTTGGGACAGGACTAGGGAGGAATGGGCTTCCTCCTTCCCAGAATTCTCCTGTTCTCCTTGCCCCACCTCTACTTCCTGCCTGGCTGCTGGCCAATCAGTGTTTATTTAAAATATAATTGACAGAATATAGACAATAATGTTAATATGAGATGTTGGGGACAAACAAGAAGGGAACATTGTGGATTAAAGTGATGTGTTTGTGTGTAAAAACTGACAAGGTGTGAAATGTCAACCTCAGCTGACAGCTGACAGGAACCAAGAATCCGCTGGGAAGAAGGCACTCCAGAATTGCCTTAACTGGATTGACTTGTGGCTATGTTTGTGGGGCATTTTCTTGATTGCTAACTGGTGTGGGAAGGCTTAACTGACCATGAGCAGTACCCTCTCTAGGCAGGTTGGACAGTTACGTAAGAAAGGAAGGAGGCTGACTCTGAGCCAGAAAGGACGTCAGCACGCCAAGTTCTCCCTGGTCTCTACTCCAGCTCCTGCTCCAGGCTCCTGACTGAGTTCCCCCCCTGACTTATATTTCTACCATTTTGCCTTTACTTTACAGTTCCATAGTTAATGTGTATGTGCATTTAATTCCTGAAAATTTTAAGGCAATTTCTTGCCTATATTTGTATATGTAAATCGTAAGGAAAAATAAAGACAATAATTTAAAAAAAAATACACACACACACATATTGTGGCTACAGACACAGTAGCTCATGCCTGTAATTCTAGTACTCAGGAGGTAGACATGGGCTGTACAGTGTGATCTTGTCTCAAAAACAAAAGAAAATAAGTAAATACATGATAAAAGCTAACTGGCTGGGGGTTGTGGTGGGGGCCGGGAGCATGGGCACCTTTCTAACTCTGTAGGAATTTAAAGAATGTACCTCCTCAGGGGAAAGAAGAGCAGCATCTATGTTTATTATATGTTAACTCTGAATAACATTTTTCTTTTGCCCTGTGTCCTCCCTAACTGCAGGCGGTCTTAGGTCCTCTGGCTCTAGAAACAGCGAGAAGAGTCGAGGCTCCCCACCTCGAAGCATACTCAAAAGATGTGATGACGGTAGCCTTCCTAGCCATCCTGATCACAGCTCCAAATGGAGCTCTCCTCATCGGCATACTGGGACCCAAAATACTTGAACGTGGTGATGTGACAGTCCCTTTAAAAGTAGATATATCAAATTTTGAACCTTAAAAAGCTTGCCTTCGCCCACCTGCTTCATCTAATGAATAATCTCACTGACAGAAAAGAACATTACTATGCAGAATTTTGAAGATCGTTCATAGAACCCTGAAGTCAGTAAACGCACAATTTCTATACAGGGTTTTCCTCTGATTTTTACATCCAACGTAAATTTAATAAAAATAGTATTAAATGCGATGTTTTTTAGTTTAATATTTGCATATTTTAAGAATAAAATTAGTCAGCAAATACTATAGGAAAGTGCAAAGTAATCCTTAAGGCTGAATTTTATGCCGTAGTGCAAAATAAGCGTAATAAAAACTAAATGAACCTAAAAAGAGAGAAAAAATGCTTTGAGTGCTGAGCTTGGCAAGATGAGAGACTAAATTTCAAATGAGGAGTGGAACTCCCATCACTTCAGTTAAAAAAAAAACAGTCAGAGGCCAGGCATGGTGGCACACACTTAACTTCCTAGCACCGGAGGGACAGAAGCAGACACGTGTCTATGAGTTCGAGACAAACTTGGTTTGCACATCGAGTTCCAGGCCAGTTGGGGCTGCATATAGAGTCCTACTAACTAGTCAGAAAAAAAAAAAGACAGAGAGAGCTTGGCAGGAATGTAACACTCAAACTGCTACGGGGAATCTGAAGTAGATTAAGTCTTGGTTTAGTGCTATCTGGGTAAGCAGGTGATAGACATAAGCAACACTGTCCTTCTATCACTTCTACGATAACCTTGCCAGCTTTCAGTGAGACGCTACCTGTAGTCTTTACTTGCAGAAATGAAATGATATCACAAATGGCAGGCATTAAAAGCAGTCTACAGAAAGGAAAGTTAGTGTTGCAACCTCTATTCAAGCTGCTTGTCATTAGCAGCAGTATCTTTTTATTAATAGGAATCAGCCTTGCCAATCAAACATTGTTGCAAGCACAGTGCAACTCCAGTTGCTTTCAGAATTCTTTAGGAAGAGTGGAGTAACCGCTTCTCAAAAGAGGCAGCTAGACAGCTCGGTGTTTGGCAAGGGTGTTTGAATACAACCCTGAGGATGGAGTTTGGTCCCCAGATCCATATAAAGGAGAAGGCTGACACCAAGTTTCTCATGCCTTATTGCAAGGCCCCTTAAAAACTGTGCAGACTTAACAAAATCCCAGTGCAGAGATTAACATGAATGCAGTTCCTCTTCTCTTTGACACAGCAACAACGTGGTGAAGCGGCACAGAATGAGGAAAGAAAGACACAAAGTGCAAAGGTTGCAGCGACAATGAAAAGCAGTCAACAGTGTTACTCCTGCTAAGACCCCGGGGTTCTGAGAAATATATAGCCAGACTTAACAAAAATTTAAATTTAGATTGCTCTGGGCAAGGTAGTAGCTACAGTTGTCTCATTTTTTTTAAATGCAATTTTATGGCACAACACAGGTGATCAAAGATTTCTTTATCGTTTATTAACAATCATAATCCACGCACAAGTACTAAAGGACAAATAGGGGACCTGAATCGAGTCACAAGCCACCGCTTACATTTGCCATCTCGGTCGCTCACACCCTCTTGCTCCTCGCTGGAAAGGGGGACCACCTCTTCCTGGGTCAGGGCGAGCCCCAGGGAAAACCCCGTCCCTTAGACCAAAGTGCTCCTCTTAATTAGCTAGTGCATGGTGACAGAATTCCCAGAACACACAGGCTTCTTGATTTTCAGCAGCTGGCGAGCTCCATGCCAGCCACGATGCTTTCCAGGCCAGAAAGAGCCTGTCCCACACCCAAATTCCAGTACTCAAAACGCTGAAGCAGAAGTGGTGAAGATAAAACCCAGCCTGCCCTACGAGTGTCAGGACTACCCAATAAGATGCTCTCCTCAAGCCAATCAACTTTCTGTTTTAAATTACATTTACTGTTATTATTATGTGGCCTTCAATTTATTACATAGACTAAGCTGACCTCAAACTAAGACATAATTCAGGCAAAACATCCATACACATAAAAATAATAAGAGTTAAAAATATAATTTTTACCTGTGTGTGTGGGAATAATAAGTGTTCAAAAAATTATGAAACCAGGAGTGGTGGTGGATTTCTATAATCCCATCAGTCAGGAGGATCACATGTAAAGGGCCAGTCTGGGCTACATAGTTCAAGGTTTAAGTGTTGGCAGGGAGCTCCGGGAACATAGCTCAGTTGGTAAAATGTTTGTCTAGTGGAGTCCAGGAGTCAATCCCAGTATCACATAAACCGGGAATAATCAAAGATGCTTCTAACCCTAACACTCAGGAAGTGGAGGCAGGAGGATTCAAAGTCCAAAGTCATTCTCAGCCATGTGGAGAATTCAAGGCCAGCCTGAGCTAGGATTTTATCACTAAACATAATTTATTTTTAAAAGTACTTTTACTGGGACTGGAGAGATGGTTCAGCAATTACGAACCCTTCTTGTGGCAGGCCGAGGCAGACAGGTGCCACTATGATGAACAGGTACGTGGTGGAGAAATAGGAGGAAAGAGAAGCTGAGCAGTTTGCACTCTGTGGAGAGAGCCCTTGTCCTGCATGGGTTTTCTCTTGTGGTGTGGGCCTCAGATTAGACCTGTTATTGGTTGGTTACTCCATTATTAGGAGTCCTTGTGATGATTAGGGTCACCCTCGTAGAATCCGGAGAGTTTCTACTCCATTAGGTTTCCATATTGTCTTTTTTTAAAATGTTTTTGTTTTTATTGAACTCTACATTTTTCTCTGCTCCCCTCCCTGTCTCTCCCTTCCCCTTCAACCCTCTCCCAAGGTCCCCATGATCCCAATTTACTCAGGAGATCTTGTCTTTTTCTACTTCTCATGTAGATTAGATCCATGTATGTCTCTCTTAGGGTCCTCATTCTTGTCTAGGTTCTCTGGGATTGTGATTTGTGGGCTGGTTTTCTTTGCTTTATGTATAAAAACCACTTATGTGTGAGTACATGGTGATAACTGTTTTTCTGGGTCTGGGTTACCTCACTCAAAATAATGTTTTTCTAGCTCCATCCATTTGCCTGCAAATTTTAAGATGTCGTTATTTTTTTCTGCTGTGTAGTACTCCATTGTGTAAATGTATGTTTTCCTTATCCATTCTTCGATCAAGGGGATTTAGGTTGTTTCCAGGTTCTGGCTATGACAATGCTGCTATGAACATAGTTGAGCACATGTCCTTATGGCACGGTTGAGCATCTTTTGGATATATACCCCAAAGAGGTATTGCTGGGTTTTGAGGATGGTTGTTTGCTAATTTTCTGAGAAATCGCCACACTGATATCCAAAGGGGCTGTATCAGCTAGCATTCCCATCAGCAATGCAAGAGTGGTTCCCTTTACCCCACATCCTCTCCAGCATAAGCTGTCATCAGTGTTTTTGATCTTTGTCATTCTTACAGGTGTAAGATGGAATCTCAGAGTTGTTTTGATTTGCATTTCTCTGATGACTAAGGATGTTAAGCATTTCCTTAAGTGTCTTTCAGTCATTTTAGATTCCTCTGTTGAGAGTTCTCTGCTTAGGTCTGTACTCCATTTTTTTTTATTGGATTATTTGTTCTTTTGATGATCAGCTTTTTTGAGTTCTTTGTATATTTTGGAGATCAGACCTCTGTCTGATGTGGGCTTGGTGAAGTTCTTTTTCCATTCTGTAGGCTGTCATTTTGTCTTATTGACCGTGTCCTTTGCTTTACAGAAGCTTTTCAATTTTAGAAGGTCCTATTTATTGTTTCTCTCAGTGTCTGTGCTACTGGGGTTATAAATAGGAAGTGGTCTCCTGTGCCAATGCGTTCAAGTGTACTTCCCACTTTCTCTTCTGTGAGGTTCAGTGTGGCTGGCTTTATGTTGAAGTCTTTGATCCATTTGGACTTGAGTTTTGTGCATAGTGATAGATATGGATCTATTTTCATTCATTCTACGTGTTTATATCCAGTTATGCCAGCACCATTTGTTAAATGCGCTTTTTTCCATTTGATATTTTTGCTTCTTTGTCAAAAATCAGGTGTTCGAAAGTGTGTGGATTAATAGTCTTTGATTCAGTTCCATTGTTCCTCCTGTCTGTTTTTATGCCAATACCAGGCTGTTTTCAGTACTGTAGCTCTGTAGTAGAGTTTGAAGTCAGGGATTGTGATGCCTCCAGAAGTTCTTTTATTGTACAGGATTGTTTTGGCTATTCTGGGCTTATTGGTTTTCCATATGACGTTGAGTACCGTTCTTGCGAAGGACAGACCTTTTCGTAAGAATGAAAGCACACTAGGATGGCAAGAATGCTCGTGGGTGAAGATGCTTGCTGCTGAGCCCTACAGCCCAAACCTGATTCCAAGAACTTTGTGGAAAGTGGGAACTGATCCCCACAGATTGTTCTCTGACCGCCACACGTGCACCACGGCACAACCTCCCACTGCAAACCAAAGAAACAGATGAGTGGGGACAGTGTCTTTAAGCAATTAAAGCACACACTCAGTGTGTCACACTGGCTCATCCAGCTGTTTTTCTTTGTGTCCATAGATTTCTGAAAAATACAGACCCAGTGTGTGAACCAGCAACACAGATCCTTTATTTGCGCAGCAAGAGATAATTGAGTGACAATCACTTTCATGTCAACAGGAGTGCAATGTACTGTTTGAGCAACAATGACAGAATACAGAAGGACAGTCAACAACAACTGAGAACAGCTTGGGAAAGGGTGGGCTGTCGTTCAGTGGGTCTCCACGTTAGTTTTGCAGAATTGGTACTGTTCTGGAAGGTGGCTACATAAAGTGAGCATACACTGCTATAGCATACACTTAAGATGAGTAACAATGAATTTTATACACATTTTGCCACAATCTAAAAACCAAATAATAACCCTGTTGTTACCTCTGGCAGGCCTCGTATCCAGTGGAAGCTACCAGAGTGGCTTCAAACTCACAGAAATCCACCTGCCTCTCCTTCCTGGGGTACTAAGATTAAAGATGTGAGCCGCCACAGCCACTACAACTAATATCTTTTAAAGAGTGCTTATTCAGGGTCCGCAAGATGAGCTCGGCAGGTTAAGGGGCTGTAGTTGTGCCTGGCAACATGAGTTTGATCCCTGGGACCCACGGTAAAAGAAGAAAACTAATCCTTGCCAGTTACTGGATATCCACATAAATGCCCTGGCATGAGCATATGCCCAAAAGGGTGCCTACACATTTGAGTGCTCACATTTATACACACTGAGTATGCACATACACACAAACACTCACACACAATAAACTGATGTAAAAAACTTAAAGAAGACCTAGATGATTAGATCAGGCCTGAATAGATAATTTTCTGAAGACCCACAATATCACATCAAATATTCACAAGGAGTGATATATTCACAGGTTCTGGAAATGAAGGTGAGGAAATCTTGGGGACATAAATCTTTAGACATTCTACTGAACTCGGTGTCAATTTTTTCACTGCTTTTTTAGATTCATTTGGAAGATATTGAGGAGGCAATATCCTCAGTGGACTCTTTTCATGACAAAAATGATGCGCAAAGGAAAGCAGGCACATACGTAATTACTGCATAGAAAGTTAGGCACTTACCTTTAATCCCAACGCTCAGGAGAGAGGCAGAGGCAGGTGGATCGGATCGCTATGAGTTCAAGGGCAGCCTGGTCTACAAATCAAGTTCCAGAACAGCCACAGCTACAGAGAGAAACTGTCTCAAAAACTAAAAAATAAATAAAATAAAAACCTAGGCACTTAAATTATGCATCTCTGTATCAGTACAGAACTGTTGTTGATATTATTATTTACTATTTCAATATGTTTCACCTAATATTAAAAAGTAAGGCTGAGAAGGTTGCTCAAGCGGGTAGACATTGCTTGCAAAAACAGGCCTGCTGGGCTGCGTTCAACACTATAACTTTGTCTTCTGTATGAATTCCAAGACTACTTAATGAACTTTAGATGAGCTTATGAGTCTAATGTGAACATAATTGAATTTATACATAATTTTATACTCTTAAAGTATTGTGTTTTTGTGTGCTTAAGTCTCAGTTGGTTTTGGTATTTTGAACGAGGTCTTTATAATTTTTTGAGTCAATTGCTTTACCATTACAGCCTTGTGGTGCTTAGTAATACATTTGGTATAACCATGGTTTCCAGGCACTCACCAAATTCTTCTCATATCTTAATCACTGATTTTTTAGACATGTAATCATATCAAAGTTTCTATTTCCCCATATTTGTAATGACTAGTTGATTTCAACATCTTGTTACATATTCAAGAAAGTCTTTAGAATTAAAAATGGTAGTAGGCATTCATGGCCGTTCCTGACATTACCTAAGTGTTTGGGGACAGAAATTGATACTACAGAATTTTAATAAACGTTTCAACAGTTCCCACTGGGAATCTTCATTAGGAATGGTAGCTGGCTCTTCTCAGGACCCGTCTCAGCACCGACTGCTGTGGCTGTATCTTCTGTTCTTCAATTAACTTACATGATTGTTAATACATTAGCTGATAGTGAAACATTTTAAAACACAAGCTCTTTACCAAAACATTATTCCGTCCAATACTGTTTTACTTTCCCACTCATATTCATAAATAATATTGCTTTACTTCTGTTGGGTGTTTGCTTCCGTTTCTTTTGCAGGTTTTCACGTTAATTCTGTATGAGCTTTATGAAGTAAATAGTGGGGTGTTCCTTTAAATTTGGTGATTAGCCAGAAGTGGTGGTGCCACCTGGAATACCAACACAGGAGCCTGAGGCAGAAGGATCATAAGGTCAAAGTCAGACCTCTGGAAATTGAAGGTAAGGAAAGTTGGTGTGACAGAGCTCGTGCCTGGTGAAGCCGGGCGAGTGCTTGAGTTGTAGCCCCACATCCCTGACTTGTGGATTTTAAAAACACACATTCCATTTTCTGCTTGGGAATTGGTCAAATGACATTATTTTCCTTGCTGGGATCAGTAAAGTCAGACGTTTTCTTCTAGATTTCCCAGGGCTTCGCTACCTACTTTAGAAGGAGCTAACCTGGCCTCATTTCCTGGGAGAATGTTCTTCAGAGTCCTGTGTTTCTAATCATTATTCCCAAATCTGGTCAATGAATGTGAGTGCTATGTTCCTCTAGTCTTGTGTGTTCATGCAGGAGAATGTACTGTATGTGCCATGGATGGAAATTTTACTCAATCGTTCTTCCGGTTGTTTTCTTACTAGTGTAAAAAGTTCATCTGTGCACTTATGCAATTTACCAACTTCCCCCCTTTCATAGTTTTTGGGAATTATAACACTGTAATGCTGAAGCACGGTTACTACAGCTGATCCATTTGACCAGTGTTCCAGGAAAACAGTCACAGATAGGCTTTCGCGACTGTGTAAAGCATGTGGGGGTTTGTTTTAGTGAGCAATGAATCTGAGCATTTAAGCCCCTGTAAAGGTAGAGTGATGCCATCCTTAATTGAAAACCCTTTCTGCACGTATTTTCAATGTCCTTACCAAACAGTAGAGGAATGTGTGCATACTCATAAGATGCACTCCCAGTGTATGAATTGTATTTAATGGCTGCCTCATGGCTTCACTAAACTAGACTCTGCAAGAGATAAACTAGTTGACTTGGTGACTATTAAATGAGCTTCCAGTCAAAGCCCATTATGAGGAACTAAAGCATGGAGTCAGATGGAGCAGCTAAACCAACAAAGCAGCTACAGGTGCTAGCCCAATCTGCATGAGACACAGACGACTGTGCATGCTTTGAAGCAGGACTTTCGATAGTCCCTGGAGTGGGCAAATTCTCTAGCACCATTTATGTGACTTAAATCCCACTTGCCAGATTTAGCTCTTGTCATGTTTTAGGAAATTAAATTATGTGAATTAGTAATTACATTTGAAAATGTTTCAACTCTCCAAATCAGGAGCAGAAGGAGAGAGAGCACGAGCAAGGAACTCAGGACCGCGAGGGGTGCAGAGACAATGGGGATGTTCTATCAGGAACTCACCAAGGCCAGCTGGCCTGGATCTGAAAAAGCCTGGGATAAAACCTGACTCGCTGAACATAGCAGACAATGAGGAATACTGAGAACTCAAGAACAATGGCAATGGGTTTTTGATCCTACTGCACGTACTGGCTTTGGGGGAGCCTAGGCAGTTTGGATGCTCACCTTACTAGACCTGGATGGAGGTGGGTGGTCCTTGGACTTCCCACAGGGCAGGGAACCCTGATTGCTCTTTGGGCTGATGAGGGAGGGGGACTTGATTGGGGAAGGGGGAGGGAAATGGGAGGCGGTGGCGGGGAAGAGACAGAAATCTTTAATAAATAAATTAATTAAAAAAAAAAAGAAAATGTTTCAACTCAATGGGCTTCCTGAAACAAAGGACATCCTGGATACACTTTACACTTTAGTGCATGTTAGGCACTAAACTTTTAACTCAAAGTGGGCACTAGTATCAGTGAATATAACGTCCTGACTCTTGACTGCCACACACTACTCAAATTTATCATCAAACACTACTTGTGTAATTTGATCACACCGATGTCCTCAGGGGCAGAGAGATACATGGTTCTCAGTTAAATCTCACGTTATTGGCCTTTCGTTTTCAATTTTGTTTTTTTTTTTTTTGTCATCTTTCCTACCGGCAGTTATGGGCATATTCTATTGTTTACCAGAAGGATAGAAACTTCTTGATACTGGTGATTTGTTTAGGAACAGAAAACAGGTAACCAAACTTACTGGGATTTGCTCTGAAGAAAAAAATAAAGGAGATTGAAGATGGAAGAGGACTCAGGCACTGACTGGCTTTGGAACACTGTGAGCACACCTTTGGGCTTTTTCCGATTGGTGATGCAATCCCTGATGAATCTAAATCTAGATGACTGAAATGCAATTAGTTAAACATGTTGGGTAGGTATCAAATAAAACTGTGCCCTGTTTTTGTTGTTTTTTAGAGTGGAGCTTTAAAACTGTTTGTTTAGGGATACAGACTAAATACACTTCTAATCAAAGACAGAAAAATTACACAGATCAGCAGCTAGCTTAATTGGCTTCCTATAAACTTATTAATGAGGTTACAAAATACAAAAGCACTCCAGTGAATCATGAGGTGGCAAACTGAGAGCTGAGCTGTAATACGCTTTCCACAACACAACGTGCTTAACTATGCACAGTGAGTCATCTCCCTCCAGCCTGATAACGCTCTTGGCTACCTGGCATTCTGGGAGGGTGGTGCTTATCTGCTGAGCAAGGGTGAGTAGTTCTCTAGGTCAGCAGGCTAGGCCCTCACAGCAGTCGTGAGTAACAACTGCTGTCTCTTGAAGGTTCTAGAATTCTCGGGACATACTTTAAGAACTAAGAGGATCATCATGTGTTTGATTGTTCAGTGCCTATGTAAGGTGCACGATAGAATTCTGTGAACATACAGATGACGGCAACTCTACTGCTCATGGCAAAGCTTATTAAAACACCAGCCTGCTGCCAGATGTGGATTCTGGGCACAGCAACAACTTAATATGTTCAAAAGTGGAAAACATAGGAGGGGAAAACTGTTTTACTCTCAGGGCACTAAAATTATCCTCGGAAAAAGATTTCACTTTTCTCATTACTCTATTTGACAAAATTAAAAGTTGATCATATCATTTTAGACTACCAACTTCCAATAAATTTGCCTTCTGTGGAATAGAAAGTATGGCAACCGGAATGCTTTTAGAAGAACGTCGCTGGGAGCCGCATGCTTTCCAGACAGAGAAGCAGAGGGACCAGACAAGGATCCAAAGTTTTGGTGAGGACTTTATTCCAGTCTTGTGACCAACTGTGGAAGAATAACTGGTTAATCTGACAGTGAAGGCACTAGGGGCGAATGGTCTCAGAAAACAAACGAGAAGGCACAGCCACTGAAGATGAATGCTCTACTAGTCCCAGTGGCAGGTAGGAAGAGGAGTTAAGGGTTTGGGCACAGATCTTGTAAAGCTCCCCCAGCACAGATATTTTCCAAATCTAGCTTTAGGATCTCGCTGTTGGTCCTGAGGAAGGTAGTAGCACACTGTGGAACCCACTGCCAACACATGAGATACATTTACAATCCCAATACATGCTTAATGGAATGTTTAGTATACTCAGTAATTCTTAGCTTCATTACCACAAAGATGGAATGTCTGTCTCCTATACCTCTATGGAAAAAGACGAGGGGCTCAGGCAACAGCTCAGTTAGTAAGATGCTCGCCACATAAGTACCAGAACCTGAATTCTGGTCCCCAGTACTTACTGCAGTGCACGACTGTAACCTGGGTGCTGGGAAGATGGGGATGGGACAGCTCCGAGGCTCACTAGGCTGGTCAGCCCAGTCCAATCTGTGAGCTCCAGATTCAGGGAGAGAACCACTGAGGAAGATAACCCACACTGACCTCTGGCCTCTACGCTCACAGGTAAACACATCTGCAAACTCAGGTACATGCACAGACAACAGACAACTAAAAATAAAACATCATGAACTGAGTGGACTGTATCTTTAATAGTTTATGGGTAGCCATTACATGAGAACTGTAATGTAAAATAAAACTAAAGAGATGCCCGACAGCTGGCTAAAATGCCTAAAATGACAAAGAATTCAAAATTTCCAGTAAACCTATGTTGAAAACTTCCTTATATTTTCTTTCAATGGTTTCTACTGTAAAAAAGACACAAGAGGGAGCTCAGTACAAAGAGCTCTTGCCAGTGTGGGTGAAGCCCTGTGTCCCATCCCTAGTACCATAAAAGTGACTGCGTAAACATAAACTCATTTGTACCGCTTTTGACTTTCATAATACTATGACCCCTTTTCCAGTTCTTGATTTCTGGTTCCAAACTATTACTACCTCTTCATTTAAGTGTCTTTATTCATCTTATTAAAAATTTCGCAGGGCTATAGTGATGGCTCAGTTGTTAATAGCACTGGGTGCTCTGGCAGAGGACCCGGGTTCAGTTCCCAGCACCCACATGGTGGCTCACAATCATCTGTTAGTTCCAGTTCCAGAGGACCCAACATTCTCTTCTGCCTTCCTTGGGCACCAGACATGTGCACGGTGCACAGACATAGATACATGCAAACAAGCACTCATACACATAAAATAAAAATCCTTTCTAAAACATGTCTAAATAGACAAAGGTTTTAATGTTAAAACAAATGTTTTTACATTCACACTTCACAAACATTAAGAGTATAAAATGTGTCAATGTAATTTAATTATGTGATAAATTGATTTATAACCATTTTCCTTTTAGCATGGAGACTTGGCTTGCCATCACTAGTCTTTCTCAAACAGCTAGATATAATCGCTAATGAAAGAGAACAGAATGTATTATATATGTGGCACCAGGCTCACTATATGCTCATTAAATAAATAAGAAACCCTAGAGACGACCCATCTAACCCAGCAGACCTGACAAATGAGTGTCCCCAAATATAACTGTTCTGCTTTTCCCCTGCTCCTAGAGGTAACATGTTTTATGGCAGAACTCAAGTACTAAACTAAATTTCACCTTTGTTATATATCCTTATTTTACCCTTAACAGTGTATCTCTTCAGTTATGAAATGAGCGGTTCTGCTGTGGCGCTGTTGTCTGCAGGATCTGCGGGTAACACCTGCCCGGCTGACTTCCCTGCACAGCTAGTGTCTAGTCCATCTGCATTAGGGTCCCACAATGCTGCCTCCATCCTACCTCTCTTTAGACAATTCTAGAAAGCTTCATTGTGTTTTGACAATTTTATTCAAAGTCTTGATTTAAAAATCAATTTAAAGTATACAAATGCTTGTGTGGGGGATCAGGAGAGGAATGGAAAGTAAAAGTAGTAAGCCCTGCTGTCTGAGTCATCCTCCTTGGCAGCAGGCACATCACGCTGTGCCATATGTCCTCGCAGGCGCTCTTCTGCCATTCCGCACACACACATTTTGTCTATGCTTTGTGAAGTTAATGCAATAAAGAGCTATCACTTCTTAAAAAAAGACCAAAACCTTTTCTCAGTATGTGCACACTCAACCCCTTAAATTACAAGTGACTTAATATTCTGTTGCCCTGTTCTTCTGTAACTGACTACAAAAATGAGAAAACACAATTGAGTATGGGTTATTTTAAGGCAAATTCAGATACTTTACATCTACTTGACCTTCATACTGTAGCTCATAAGTAGACCTTCGCGGTAAGTGCTCTCACTGCCCAGCTGGCACCAAGTTAAACAGCACACACACACACAAGTGCGGGCAGGCGCGCGCGCGTGCGCACACACATACTGAGCAAGCCTTTTGTATGGTGATCAATTTTTTATGATGTAAGTAACTGTTTCTCGCTGGAACATTTGTATATCTGATTTACTTTACAAATTGAGATAATCATAGAAATGAGACAAGAATATCTATAAAACAAGGGGGTTTATTGCCCCAAAGAAATTCTTGATGGCAATATTTTTCATACTTCATCTAAAAACAACAGAGTTCCACAAAGGCCAAAGGATGACAAACTACTTCAAATGAGCAAAACAAAATAGTACAAAAATACATTTAACAGAACAGGGGAGAACTTTTTTAAAAAATATATACATTCTGTTGAAATACTGATATGCAAAGAAATAACTTTCGGCCCTTGGCCAAACTTTAAATTCCCAATTAATTATAATCTTTAGTATTGACTTTATTAACTCTTGATTTCAGGACTGATTATATAAAGTATCAAATATAAGCAGTAGTGTAGCAAGAAATAATTGGCAGAAAGAATTATTCAACCAGTACTGACAGGTAAACCCTCCAAAGACTTTCTATGCACAACAAACGAGGAAAGAGTACAAGAGTTTCAATCCTAAATGGCTACTGTTATACTTCTTTCTTCTTCAGTATGAGCGGACCCACGTTATCGCCCGTCAATTCATTATGCTTATTATGGGACCCATCACAGGCAGGAAACTAAAAGGGAAAAAGAATTGCAAATGTTATTTTACAACGGGACTCATGAAGTAGAGACATCCGTGAGATGCTCATGCAGCTAGTGTGCCACAACAGCACACATCCACCATCCCAGCCACCACACTCCATGCAGGCAGGCATGTAGAGTGAAAAGAAGAATCTTTCCCAGCACTCGGGAGGCAGAGGCAGGTGGATCTCTGAGTTTGAGGCCAGCCTGGTCTACGGAGTAAGTTCTAGGACAGTCAGGGCTACACATAGAAATTCTGTCTTGAAAAACAAAACAACCAAACCAAAATAAAACAAAATCTTTGCTGATCCATATCAGTGAGTATAAAAGTTCAAAAAGGGATTGAAATAAGCTCTTGTTCTCTATGGAGCTCTACGTCTGAGCTAATTTCTTATTTGAATTAAAAAAAAATAAATGTATAAAGTAAATGTTACAATGTTTTCTTATAAAACCCATTCTGCAAAGTTTCTGAAAAATATTAAAGGTATTATTAAATGTTCAATCCATCCAAATATTATAATTAGTATTTTATTATAGGCTTTCCTCTAAATTTAAAATTTAAAAGGAAAATTATGATCCTACTGTATTATGTTTTTCTTCTATTAAGGCAGGACCTCATGTCATATGTTTGGGGGGCCTGTGCATCAGATGTACGTGCTTGCCCATGGGGACACAAGTAGAGGCTAGAGACCGACATAATGATGCCCTCTTCAATTGCTTATTCACCTGAATTTTTGAGACGGCCTCTTGTTGAACCTGTGATTTCACTCCTGGTTGGCCAGGGAGCCTGTTGTCTCTGTCAGTCCTCCCCCAACCCCTACACCAGCGCTGGGGTAACAAAAGTCCAGGAGTTGAACTGAGAGATCCTTATGCCTTTGCAGCAAAAATTTAATCCACAGAACCATCTTGCCATTAGCTATTTCTTTAAAACATGGTTTGTGTTGACTTCCCAATATCCCATCAGTTGTGACTTCCTATACTTTGTGTTGACTTCCCAATATCCCATCAGTTGTGACTTCCTATACTTTGACTGTTGCCTATTATATTGTTTCTAAAACTTTGCTGTTAAAAAGAATAAAACAGAAACATTTAAAGTTTCAAATAACCTTCACCAAATACAAAACAGATTTTATCAATTAGAATACTTACCACCTGAAATCCATTTTCTTCATTAAAAGCTACGTTATTATGGCTAGCATAGCTACACTATGCGAGCTATTTTACATGTATCATTTCACTAAATCTTCAAAAATATCTGCACGACCTATAGAGAAGATTGAAAAAAACAAAACAAAACAAACAACAAAAGCAAAACGACTCTACAAACCAGAGATTAAAAGTTAATTAAGTCAGGGTAGGCATATTAGCCTTTAATCCCAGCACTCAGGTATCAAAAGCAGCAGTGTCTGTTTGAGTTCTAGGTGAATACCACCAATTTTAGGCCATCTAGTGCTACATAGTGAAACCCTGTTGAGAGAGACAAATAGAGAGACAGACAGAGACACAGAGAAACTGACCCAAACCAAACCAAGCTAGCAAATTTGCTTAACCTGCCCAAATGACAGATTGGCATCTAATATTAGTAATTACTTATTCTGACATCAAAGTTTAAGCTCCTTCCCATTAAATCTTAAATACTCTCTCTTGCAAAAAACAAATGAACAACAAACAAGAGGAAGGAGAAAAAGACAAGATCTCCTGAGTAAATTGGAGAGGGTTGAAGCGGAGAGGGGAGAGGCAGAGAGGGGAGCAGAGAAAAATGTAGAGCTCAATAAAAATAAATTAAAAAAAAATAAAAATTAAAAAAAAAAATAAAATATACTGCTCTAGACAAATGCTGAGCCACGTGAGAGCATCAGAGTTCACTGCTCTCTTCTAATTCTATCAAGCAAAAAAGGTCAAACTTCATCTTGGGAATGTCAGTTTCAAATACTGAACAATATGGGGAAATCCCTAATCTCACAGAATTTCAACTGGAGATTGAGACAATCCTAAAGAACTCCAAACAACGTTATCGTATGTGTAAATGGACATCTTACCGTCTTGGAACGCCAACACCTACAGTACGCTGCTTTAGTAAGACTCAGATCTTCAATGTTTATTTCATTCACTACTTTAGGATTTTCTTTTTGTATTTTAAGATTAATCAAGCTATCCTTCTGTTGTTTCTTCTTCGGGAAGAATGGACGCACGGCAAGGTAGCCGAGAAGTGCAAGTACACCAAGGAAGGGCAGCAGGCGGAGCCATTCTGAAACTGAACACAGGTACAGCTGTCAGCGTCTGCAGAGCTCCATCAGGAACACAGGCTGTCAAGTTCATGACTGCACAAACACAACAGACCCAGCCCTACTAGGATTGTCTTCTTTTATTTGTAGGTTAACGCCATTTGAAAAACTGAAATTTTTGGAAGAGGTACTATTTTAAATATCCTATCTCATACCTGCTAGGTATATTTGCGCTTATATTTACTTTTATCTGGACTTATAATGAACATAATTATGAACAAAGATGTTCTTATTAAGTTTAGGAAACAAGTTCACTCTTTTCTCCTTAATACCATGTCTAAAACCATACAATGGAAATTCCACAAAAAATTTACTACTAACTTATAATTTCAGGCAGAACACAGCCTCAAATGTTTCAACTTACTTTTTAAGTAAAAAAAAAAAAATCCTTTAAAAAGCCAGGCTAATGAATTGAAACCTTTATATATTGGATAGTCTCATTAAAATACTTACTCAATACCTTTTACAGTATCTAGAAGGTCTCTAGAACACGAGAGATACAGACAAGGCAGACAAAATGGCTCTCAGAGGCCTGAGAATGCTCCCAGGCACCTCTGGGCATCCTTGCTGACCAATCCCAACCCTGCTAGGCACTGCAGCCTAGCTTAGGAAAGATTATGTGCCAAACCATGCTAACAAATATCAATGATAAGTGATAGGCCGTGCTCCAGAGGCAACTGAACCAACTCATTTAACACGCTGTTGGCTTTGACAATTACATCATTTTAATATTACTCTCTTGTCACTTGTAGATAAAATGTAGTGCTGACAGGATTAGTTCATCAGCCCAAATCCAAGCCTATTCTAAGTCACCATGAATCAAGCTCCACAGATCTAAAATTAAATGTTTTTCTCTTGGAAGAACTACTCTGAAGACACTACAATTTAACCACTAACAAACATTAGCTTAGTAATTACTCCTACAACACGAAAATGCTGGGGATGGAGCTCAGGGGTAGAGTGCTGGCCTACCAAAAGGAAAAGAAAGTAGTTTTGATTCAACACAAAGCTAGAGATGGAAATTAACTTATTTATATAAGCAAATAATTGCTGAATGTAGAAAAATATTAAGTATTATTCAATGTAGTATTTTCAAATCACTAAACATGAAGCTGTTCCTGTGGTATCCACAAACACAGGAGAGATGGGTATTTTCTTCCGTATCTCTGACTCACCATCTTGAGAGAGGGTTTCCTGTTGTGTCAGAAACTTGCCTTTTTCTAGGCTGACTGCCTGGCAAGCCCTCAGGATCTGCCTCCTCTGGCCCCTAAAACTAAGGCTTCTCGGGTGGTGGGACTCACCCTCAGGTTCTCATGCTACCTCCTGGACCCTAGGCTATTAAATATGTATGATTTAATTTTATTCTTGTTATTATTTCACATAGGAACCTTATCAGGGAATGAGTGGCTCTACCTCCTGCTGACAAGCCCGACTCATGCAACACTAGACACTCTGCTCTTCAAGCACTCTACCAACTGAGCGACATTGCCAGTCTTTCAGAAACTGCCCTTATGAACAATTAATTCCTTGGTAATCCATTATGCTAAAATAATATAATACAAATTTGATATGAGAGGTATTGTTACCTCCTATAACAAAGCAATAACATAAAAACACTGAATACACAGTCTATTTTTGAAGTTGTATTAAGTCAAAAGTTTTATAAAGTAAAAACAACAAGCATATAAAGCATAATTTAACTGCTTTGCGTATATTTAATAAGACTATTTTTTTCTTTTTCTTTCTTTTTTTAATTTTCAAAAATTTTTTGAGACAGGATTTCTCTGTGCTTCTCTCCTGGCTGTCCTAGATCTCACTCTGTAGACCAGGCTGGCCTCTAACTCGGAGATCCACCTGCCTCTGCCTTCCAAGTGCTGGGATTAAGGAGTGCACCACTATGCCTGGCTAAGATGATTTTACTTAAAGAATATAAAGTACAAAAGACTCAAACAAATAAAAATCCTGTAAGATAAGCTACTTGCTTTGACAATTTTTATTTATACTAGTTATTCTGGGGAGGGAGGAATCACTAATTATAAACAGTACAGAAAATAAAGTGCCTGTCTTATAAGCACAAAGCCCTGAGTCCGATCCCCAGAACCCAGGTGTGGTGATAAGTGCTTGTACTCCTAGTTTTAGACAGAGACAAGAAGAAGGACCCCAAAGGCTCAATGGCCAGTCAGTCTAGCCTAATTGGTGAGTTCCACACCAATGAGACACTGTGTCTCAGCGTAGGCAGACAGCATTCTGAGGATGACACTCAAGGTTATCGTCTGACTTCCACACACAAGTGCATACGTGTGCATCAACACACATGAGTATGCCTACGTGCACATAAAAAATGTAAGTGCATAATAAATACTTTCTGAATACAATCTCATCAATTTTCTCTTATAAATCAATTTTCAAGTTTTACTGTGTAAGTATTAAGTAGCCACTTTGTGGAGACATTGGCAGTGCAAGCACGGCTCACTGTTTCCCTGCATGCGGTGTCTGGGAAAGAGCAGGAATGCAGCAAACAACTCGATTACTGTTTATCTTTAGTCTAAGTCCAGGCTCCGTTGGTCTGTAAACCAGGAATAACAATCGTCTATTCGCTTCAAGGGCAATGTTGACTAAGTTTATTCCGGTTACTGCAGTAGGAATGGGGATGCTTGCTAGCAGATAATGAGAGGAGGGGCAGGTGGTAAGGAAGCAAAATACAGGTAATACAGTCACAGGCTGGACTAAGAGCCATGAAGAAAACAAACAAGGTGACATAAAATCAACAAAACAAGCTGACTGACCAACCATCCAACCTGGTGGCACAGCAGTGAGGTGACTGCAGCCTCAGGTCAGGGAGTCAGGAAAGGCTTCTGAAAAAAAGAAACCAGACAGACCTGAAAAGTTGGAAGCCAAAGGCTCACAGACTCAAGGATCTTCAAGACACAGAACTGTGAAACCTTGCAGACAATCTTCACTCAGCGAAAACTGCACAGCACTATCTGAAAGGAAGCTAGCGACACATTCCCCGACGAAGTTGCAGTGCACAGGTCTCCTCTCCAAGAGACCCCAGGTCCCGCTCGCTCTCTACCAGACTTGCGTACACCAACATCAAACTGGCAAACAGATCATTCCTATCGTGTTTGTTTACCTTTCTCTATGGCTTACAAAATTAAGGTAGAGAAAGGCTTTAAGGTGTTTAAGCAAAAAGCTTCTTGTGCCTCTGAAACTAGCAGAACCCTCATTCACATGCTAGGTGAAGGACTGCGTTTCGAAGACACCAATAAACGAACTACTAAAAAGCGCTTTCCATCCGTACGGAATACAGAGATATAAAAAAGGATTACAATACTGCAAAATATGAGCAATTACATATCAGTCACGCAGAAGAGAGGTGATAATTCATTGCTGAGATGAACAAAATAATTTGGCTTTTGATCCTGTATGGGCCTTCCTGAATGCTGAGTAAGAGAACAGTTCCTAGGCAAACAAAGGGAGGAGCTGCACACCCAGCTGAAGAAGCTGAAGGCCAGGTGCAGACACTCACCAAAGCCCAGGGACACTCAGGGCCATGCTATCTTTGGAATACAATGGGAGAAGAGAAGGATTAAAGGCCTGAGCAAGTGTCACGTGATGAGAAGTTCTGATATGCAATAGGTAGGTAGGAATCTACTGATGTATGCGAATGTACTTAGAAAATTACCTACTAAGGAAGTCAAGCTAGACTCTGCTGGAAGACCCACAGGAGGAAGGCAGTGAGCAAGAGCAGAGGATGAGAATCCTACTGAAAGCTCATAGGCCCAGCACTCGGAGATAGGATCACACCAACCTAGGCTACGGACCGTGTCTCAAAAAACAAAAACAAACAAAACACCCACAAAGACAGGATCCAGAAGAAACTAATCCCACCTGGACCTAAAACAGAGAAAGGGGCTTGAGAGCCAGCTCAGAGGTTTCGAGTACTTATTCCTCCTCCAGAAGATATGAATTCACTTCCCAGCATCCACATGATGGCTCAGGATTGTTTGTAATTCAAGTTTCAGGGGATCCTTTTCTGTCCTCCAGGCACATACCAGGCACAAATATGTGGTTTACAGATAGATATGCAGGCAAAACACCTACACACATAAATAATAATTTTTGAAGGGGAGGAGAAGAAAAGAAAGGAGGGAGAGGGAAAAGACTAAAGTATGGGATTAACACAAGTCCCTATTACCTAGACTTGGAACTCAGGTAAGTAATGCAGTCTAGATTCAAACTGCCAATCCTGTTTCAGCAGTCAGCATCTCAATTTCTTTAGCTCTGGTGGAAAGTTACGAATATCACTGAACAGCTTTTATTATTATCACCTAAAAGCCTAACTATCTCAAGATCAAAGGGCCAATAAACTTAATCAATTGTAAAGTTTTCCCCCATTCTATTATAAGCACAGCAGTATGCTAGTACCTAGGAAGCTGCACGGCCTATCACAAGTACTCAATGATCTGTGAGAGCCTGAGGAAACTTAGACTTTGAAAGAGCTATATGGCAGATAACGTTTGAGCCCCACACTGTTCTCCACAGAGGCTAAGTTCAGTCTTAATTACACTGCTTTTAAGAATAGTTGAACTAGGAAAATAGAAAACTTACAATCTAAAAATATCTGTACAAGTATTTCCCCAAAAAATTCCAAAGATTTAGATTTTTCAAAAGTTTTCTAAAATCAAACTGTCTTTCAGAAGTTATGTTAATAAAAACAACTCCTTTTGTTGTTACTTATGTTCTCCTATTAACTCACCATGGTCCCACATTTTAAAAACTGAGGTATAATTTAGAGTAAAATAAACATACTAAGCAGTCAGTTCTGTCTGTGACCAGTAACTGTACCCCTGCATCCACCAGTAAAGTTTTCTGTAAATATCTGTTTACCTGAGAAAGTCATTTCCTGAATCTGTCTAGAATATTCCTCCACTACTGATTTCTGTAACTAAATACTCTTTTATCCAACATAAAGTTGTCAATGGGTGATGGTGGCACACTCCTTTAATCCCAGCACTCAGGAGGCAGAGGCAGGTGGGTCTCTGAGTTTGAGGCCAGGCTGGTTTACAGAGTGAGTTCTAAGACTGCACAGTAAAAACCTTTCTTGAAAAAAAGAAAAAAAAAGTTGCTGTTATTCAATTAGTGGATTAGAAACTCGTTTCTTTTTACTGCTGACCACTGCACTACACTACTTTATGACTATGACCTATAGTCATATTTCGAGACCAGCCTGGTCTACAAGAGCTAGTGCCAGGACATGCTCCAAAGCTAGAAACCCTGTCTCAAAAAACTTAAAAAAAAAAAATTGTCCCTTGGACATAATAGGAATGAACTTATTACAGGCTGGTATTCTTGTGTTACTTTGAAAAACTCATTTTGTTTTGTTTTTTTCAAGACAGTGTTTCTCTGTGTAGCCTGGCTGTCCTAGAACTCTCTCTCTGGGGCCTCAAACTCAATAGGAGAGCATGAGTAACAACAAAAGGTTGTTTTTGTTTTTTATTAAAGCTGTCTTCTAAGTTTTTATTTCAATGAAAATCTGTATTTTAGATCCTACAAGTGGCTCACTCAAGAGAATGAAATGTCACTATTACAATCTCCTTTGTAGGGGAGACAGCTTGAGGACTTCACAAAGCCTCCAGGACAGGGCGCTGCTGCTGCTGCCACACTCAAAACAGAAAGAACGCTGTATTACCAGTACGCCGATGATTCTCCAACAAGTTCCTAACACAAGTTATGATAACTAGACTTGTAGGTGCTGAACTGGGGCTTACACAGTTATTACTGAAGTGCCAATTTAACCAGGCCGATCAGAGGGAAAAGGCAGAAGGCTCAAGTTCAAGACTATCCTCAGCTACAGACGGAAGCCAGCCTGCATTACAGGAGACCCGGACTGAAAACAAAACCAAACAGACTGGGAACTGTGTTACTGTTGAGAAACAGTCCTACATTAAATATTTTAAAGCGAGAGTCATCACACACTATTCATTTAGGAGGGGAAAGTTAGGGCTGAAGTTCCTTAATGTCTTTAATAAGGATTAAGTATTTATCGACAGGAGGGACCAGTAAGAAATCATGCTTATAAAGTATTCCTTCCACTAAACTCTTGTGTCATATCATCTATAAAAAATGAAACTAATATGTCATAACCAACATATATAAAGCAAGTTGCCCTACGCTGGTGTGAGAAAACTGTTCCCCTTTTTGACTGTCAGAAATCTAATTAATGTGTATTATTAGAATGAACTGTTTTCTTTTTTAAATAAATAAATAGAAGAAAGAATTGGCAAAGCAGATCAATACCACAAAATGACTACACCCCTTTGGCTTTGCACTGCCAATTTAGTGAATACATTTAAGGGGATAATTCAAACGGGAAAACCAACCATTTAATTAATTAACATTAAACTACTACAGCTAATTTTTTTAAAAAAATTCTAAATTTCAGGCCATAAGGAGGCATGATCACAAAGCACGAGATTAGTAACTGTTAAATTGCAGAAGGATCACACTTAAAACGGTGCGTAAGCGGAGAGACGACAAAGGCGGGAAAGTCCATTCTTTACATGCTGCATTTTTTAAAAATCAAGTCTCTTAAAACAAGGGATTTGGATGTTTATAGAGAACTGAAGATTTGGACTATCTTTTCATTTGTTATTTTCACGTCACTTCGGGTGTAGACATGTTTCTTTACTATTTATTAGTCAGCTGCCATGCTTTCTCATCGATTTTATGCACTCTACTGGATCTCTTAATGGTGAAGTGTTAAAAACTCCACCTACTCAGTTAGCAGAGCAGCTGTCTCTGACAATAAAAATCCCTAAGTTTGTTAAAGTCTGTGTGATTGAGTTTATCCATCTAAATCTATGGCAAGTCTTTTCTGTTGCCACCGTCATCCCTGAGAGGGAACTCGTTTTGAGGGAAGTACTCAAGTAAAATTAGTGAGCAAAATAATTCCCTTGAATGGAGCTGACACCCGTCTCCAAATATCCTTACAATTCCATCTTCTGGTTCACGGACTCAATTTTATTTTTCTTTCATCAGGCTTCCAATGACTGTATCTTAAGTCAGCTATTTCTAAAAGGCTTCAGGATAATCAGACCTACTTACTTACCTTAATTCATTTTTGGAACCCCAGATTCTCGGGGCTTGTCACCACCCTATACAGTCTGGAGATAGCGGACTTTGAGTCAAGACGTGAAGGACTGCATTATGGGAACCTTTTCACACAGGCAGGACCTCGACCCACTTAATTTCATGTTCTGAAATCATACCAGTCTTGGGACTACTTTCTGGCTACTTTTTCTCCACCTGCACTTGCTCCAGGAGCTGTAGTTATGGAGGTGACCTCAAGCCTCCACATACCACGGAGAACAGAGGTCACTTCGGATCTTGTTTATGAAAGCATCACACACGCTTTGCGTGGAGACCGCGCTTTTCCCAGCGCGCAGGGCGCCTCCTAAGGAGGACACAAAGTGCTTCACAAAATGCACGCGGTAGTGGGCACAGGAAGGAGACCCGCCGCCCCGAACTCAGCACCTCCTCCTGTACATCCGCCTGCGGGGGCGCCTCGGCAAGTTACCCTTCCCCACGACCCCGCTGCCCGGCGCCGCACAGGCGCACACGGGCCCCGGGTCACGTGCAAGGCCTGGCGCCCCGCCCCGCTCCGCGCCGGGCTGTCTCTCGAACACCCCCACCCCCGCCCACGGGGCGGCGCACACGGACACACGGCTGCGGGAGGGGTACCTGTGAGGCGGGCGAAGCCGGTAATGCTGTCGGGGACCGGCAGCTGCTTGAGGTAGGCGGGCAGCTGCACCTTCACGATGCGGGCCACGCTGTCCAGGACCATCCTGCCGCCGGCGTCTGCTGCTGCGCTTGCGTGAGACGGAAGCGGCCGGCGGGCTCGCGGGCTCGGGCGGGAGGTGGCCAGGCGGGCAGCGATTGGCGCGCGGCGAGTGACGTGCGCGCTGCGGAGCGCGTGCGGAGCCCGGCCTGCCACGCACCCGCGCGCCGGGCAGAGGCGAGGGACGGTGCTCTCTCCCCGGAAGCCGCCTTTCCAGAGTGAGTGTCTCCCGGCCCCTCCGCTTTGTGCGGCTCTGGCCTCACGGACCCCCCAGTTGGCTGCGGGTCCCGGCCTCGGCCTTGCAAGCTCCAAGAGCACCCCAACCCTGCGCAGTGCCCAAGCCCGGCTTTGCAGGCTCAGGGAGAGCACCCCAATCTGTGCAGTGCCCGGCCCGGCCTTACAAGCTCTAAAGGCACCCCAACTTGCGCAGTCCTCCGGCCTCGTTCTTACAATCTCTAAAGGCACCCCAACTTGCGCAGTGCCCCAGCCCGGCTTTACGAGCTGTAAGAGCACCCCAACCCTGTGCAATGCCTAGACCCCGGCTTCACCTGCCTTGTAAGCCGGGGTTTAAAAGACACACAAAGCAGAACTACCTAGCGACTTTTCCTCCGTAACTTTGGTCAGTCCTGCTCAAGTAGCCTAAGGCTTTTTTTTCCTTCTGGCCACTCTGACAAATTCTAATAGTCCGTGGTTAGATTTCGTTTTTTTTCAGTTCCCTGTGAGGGTGAGTTGACTAAAACGCTTGGGGGGGGGGGGGAGTGTTTTGGTTTGTCTAAAGGGTGGGGGGGAGAGAATGAGAGTTTATCTTTTGTTTTTGAGATTGCCCTGTCACCCTGGCTGTCTTCAAGGTCAGGAAGCTGGTTTAGCTAGAGCTTCCGACCCTCCTATCTTCATCTTCCAAATGCTGGGTCTACCACGCCTGTCTTGTTTCTTTGCTACAAGGGCTTGCTTCTTCTAAAACTTAAAAGTATTTGTGAAGTTTTACTCTTTGGGCTGAAGTCAGACTAGCCAGAGTCATGCACTCGTTGTGGGGTTAAGGGCCCCTTTGGATCTGCTGTTGGGTAAGTTAGATCAGCAGGCTTGAAGGCCGCTGAAGATGGACCCCTCTTTCAGTCAGCCCCTTACAATACTAGGAACTGGAACTGCAGCTCTGATTGCTGGTCACAAAGAATGGGATCTAAATCCCATCTGGCCCTGGTGGGAAGCTGACATTCTGACTGACTCGAAGATCTTAAGTTTGCCATCTGATGCTGAGGAGGGGGCTTTCTCCTAAGAACAAAGACATAACCATTGTTCCCTTAAGACTTCATCCAAATGGGCCTGTTACGAAAATAACCGTCAGGAGAATTGTCCAAGAAACTTAAGAGGCTCAAATTGTACAATGCCAACTTCTAAAACATGTCACAGCACCATAATTTCTTAGCTGTTGTTCACTGTCGCCTCTTGAAACTGTTCACCTCTGCAGCGCTCCCTTTGGTCGCTGCCCACTTTGACCCTTTGTGAATGCACTACAATACCATTCAATAAAATCTGCCTTTCCACTATCCTGGGTCTTGGCTAATTTTTTTTTTTAACAGATCACAAGGACTAGGAAGCTGAGGGGAGACTAGAGTAAGTACTTGGTCAATGTATCAGAACTTAAGAGTTCTATAGCATACAGTATTTTGTATGCTAACGTGACGTCAAGTAGCTTTATTTTTTATTGGTATTTTAAAGTGGAAACTGTCTTTTGAAATGCTTAAATCTAATCTCTGATCATCTTTCCCTAAAACACTAAAAAGAAAAGTAGCAGATAATGAAAACCTTGAAAAAATTACTGTCTATCCTTTTTCTTTTTTTTTTTAAATTTATTTATTTATTAAGGATTTCTGCCTCCTCCCCGCCACCGCCTCCCATTTCCCTCCCCCTCACCCAATCAAGTCCCCCTCCCTCATCAGCCCAAAGAGCAATCAGGGTTCCCTGACCTGTGGGAAGTCCAAGGATCGCCCACCTCCATCCAGGTCTAGTAAGGTGAGCATCCAAACTGCCTAGGCTCCCCCAAAACCAGTACGTGCAGTAGGATCAAAAACCCACTGCGATTGTTCTTGAGTTCTCAGTAGTCCTCATTGTCTGCTATGTTCAGCAAGTCCAGTTTTATCCCATGCTTTTTCAGACCCAGGCCAGCTGGCCTTGGTGAGTTCCCGGTAGAACATCCCCATTGTCTCAGTGTGTGGCCCATAAATAAAGGACATCGAGCTTATAATTCGCGATCCTAGAGAAGCTAAATAAGAAGGTGAATCCAAAGACAAACATTTAGGCATCCTCCTGAATATTAACCTTCATCAGGCAATGAAAGGAGACAGAGACAGAGACCCACATTGGAGCACCGGACAGAAATCTCAAGGTCCAAATCAGGAGCAGAAGGAGAGAGAGCACGAGCAAGGAACTCAGGACCGCGAGGGGTGCACCCACACACTGTCTATCCTTTTTCACCAGGTCAGGTTGTCAGGTGTAATGGAAATTGCAGGTATTGGGATATAGAGAATGTTCATGAGCTATGGTACAGCAATATAAATAATACACCAAAAAGTGATGATTTAAAAGGTCAGCATTTATATTAGAATTTCATTCCTTTTGGCAGCTTGTTTTTCTTTTTTCTTTGTTAAAGCATTCTTGCCCTCTGGACTATCTGTTATAACCTCTGCTGATCAGGTATATGTGCCATCCTTGTGGAAGTGATTGAGCCAGTGGGGTAAGTGGAAAGTAGAATAAGGTGAAGAAGAACATTTTAGAAAGGACATTGGCTATTTATTTCTTTTAACTCATTTTGACAAGAGCAAAGTATGCTTTGTTGAATGACATTCTTAAGACCTCTACAGTTTTTCATTTAGGATAAAAAGGATATCCCTCTCTTCGAAGTACAATAAGATGTTCAAGTGCTAGGTTACAGTTGAGTGTACTCAGTACCCTTGTCAACATACATGATATGCCTAACAGCCAGAGAGACTCTGTATTCTTGATAACCACACTTGCAATACTACCAACTGCAGTTGTGTTGTTTTGTATATTTTTGAATTTCATATAAAACTGAATTACACTGTTTTTGTTTGGGGTATGTGGGAGATTAGCTTCCCCTTAGCAGTATTTGTAGATACTGGTTTGATATTTTTTGATGGAAGCTTATATGGCTAAAACTTTTTTTGCCTTGAAATTTAGAAAAATGTAGATCATATACTAGCTACTTCTGTCGTATAGCAAGAGCTACACTAAGAGATAGTCCTGGGTCTGGAAAGATGGCTCAACAGTTAAGAGCACTTGCCAGGTTCAGTTGCTAACTGCCACATGATAGCTTACAGCCATCCTTAACTTCAGTCACAGGTGATCTGAGATCCTCTTCTTACCTCTGTAAGTGCCAGAGATGCACACAGTACACAGACATAAATGCAGGCAAAACACTCATACACTTGAATATTCTTTTTATAAAAGTTATAAAGATATTCTTGGTCCTACTAACTATAAGATTCTTACTGGGGATGTTTTCTTAGATTCCCTTCAAAATTTTTATCTTGTTTTATTTTCTTTTTAAGTATAGTTTTAGTGTGTGGGTGTTTTGCCTGAATGTATGTCTGTGCACCACCTGCATGCTTGATAACTATGAAGACCAGAAGATGCCTTGGACTGGAACCACAGACTGTTGTGAACCACCATGTAGGTTCTGGGAATTAAACTCAGGTCCTCTGTAGAATAGCTAGTGCTCTTAACCACTGAGCATCTCTCCAGCCCCTTTTATTTTATTTTTTCTAAATAGTCTCAGGTAGTCCAATATAACCTCGCATACACCACTACAACTGGAACATTTCAATATTTTGTTTTTCACTTCAGCAATCCTGCTGTCTTGGGTGTGGTGGCTATATCTTGGTTGTCAATTGGATTATATCTAAAATTAACCAAAACTCTGCTGGGTACACCTATGATGGATTTTTTTTTCTTGAATTATTTGAAATGGGAAGACTCAATTTTAATCCAGATCTTTCGAGGTGGGAAGATCCACCTCCAGTCTGGGCAGCCTATATAAAGGATATAGAAAAAGGAAGCTTACCTCTTCTTGGCTTGCTTGCTCTTTGACATTAGCTTCTACTTTGGAATTTCAGTGTACACTGAATTCCAGCTGAGACATCCAGCTTTGTGGACTGAACAGCTACTGGATTCTTGGACCTTCTAGTAATAGACAGCCAGTGTTGGATTAGCTAGACCACAGCCTGCCATTCATTCTGAGAAGTCACCTAGAGATTGATAGATGATTGATTAGAGAGATAGGTAAAGATATTTAGATAGAAAGATGAGAGGTAGGTAGACAGACAGACAGACAGATAGATAGATAGATGGTAGATTCATTCAAGTCTGCTCCTCTAGAGAACTCTAATACATTGGGTATTCATAAGGCAACTACTGAAACCACATTTGAAACAGAAGTAACATGTTTCTCTGACTACCTTATGACATCGTTCTCAACCAATTCTGGTTTTTTGACACTAAGATGTCATCTTCAAAAAAACACCAAGAAACTCCCTGAGACAGAGTCTTATGTCGCTCAAGCCAACTTCAAAATCACACTCCTTCCTTTGCTTCTCAAGTGCTAGGATTATATGCACATACCAGCTTTCCTTTTGATTTTTACATGATCTCTTACTACCTGAGCATTGTAATCCTTAGTATGTCAATACTTGATATGTCTATTAAACACTTATTTAAGATTTTGGTAAGTATAAAATGCTTACAGGATCCCTATGCAGATAAGAAATATTTGTATCTACAATTTCCCCATTCCCTATGAATTTATTTTAAATAAACTTTTACTGTAAGCATGGCATACATACAGAAAAATAGCCAAATTGCTCTGCACCAGTGGCATCATTGAAAAGGTAACTAGATAACATTATGTATACAACTATATTACTGTCTCTTAATTATTACATGTCTATCCCCCAGTGTTAACATATTCTGAGTTTTAAAACAAAATATTGTATTTACTAATACTTAACCTTTACTTAAATTAAATTGTACATGGTATATTTTGTGCTTGGCTTTATTTAACATTGTGAGAGTCATCCGTCCACTGTTATGTATTATCCTATCAGTATGCCACAGTTTATCCGTTTTGCTGTTAATGGGTATTGAATATGTTTCCACTGTTTGGTTGAAGGCATGCTTTCAGGAATATTGTACATATTTTTTTAGTGTGCTCCTATGTGCATTTTGGTGGTGATTCTCTTTGATCTAACTCACTGGTAGAATTTTTAGGTTCCTGTGACTTTGGAGGTCACTATGAAAGTAGGTCAAATATGAAAGGGAGGAACGCTTCCCAGGAAGCATGGTTTCAATGAATGAGACAGATATTATTTGTTGGCAACTTTGGGTTCCGTGTGTGTGCTATGTGAACATGTCCCTGTGTCTCTGCGTGTGTGTGTGTTGTGTGTGTGTGTGTGTGTGTGTATGTGTGTGTATCACATGTAGAACTTTGGCTATCTCCCCTGATCCTCTTCATTTTATTTTTGAGAGAGTCTCTCACTGAACCTGGAGCTCATGGATTTGGATAGGCTGACTGGGCAATGAGCTTTAAAAACCTGTCTCACTCTCTCAGCACTGGGGTTACAGACACATACCACAATAGGCTTTTTACATGGGTCTTTGTACTTGGGTAGCATTTTATCTGTTGAATCATTTCTCCAGCCCCAAGTTGGGACTTTTTACAACATAAAGCCTAAAGGTAGAGAAAGGGGCACTCTTCTGGTAGGAGTAAGGGATCCAATTAAGAGAAGGAATTTGGATTGCCACTGCTTGAGGGAATACATTGTGTTTGGAACAGATTTTTCATAAGATTTCTCTCTATCCTCTGGCCATGGCCTACTGGTCCACTAATACATAGAGTGGGAAGTGGAGTTATCGCCTAAGGGCCTCGACTAGGACTCAGATCTTTCAGCAGCGTGTGTTTCAGTCACCCTGCCTTAGGAAAGAATTTCATCCGACTTAGTTGTTGGCAGAGTGAGAGAATACTAGCATGTACAGTAAACAAAAGCAACTGTGTCTGAGAATCCAGACAATAGGATCAGCTGAAAAGTGGGATCTAGAAAACATTTTTTTCTTCTCCACCATGTGTGAAGCGGGACTAAGACCATTAGTACTTTAAGCCCACCAGAATTTAGCTGGGTCCTAAAATGATTCAGGCATTACAAATTCTGATCTGTATATCATGTGGGTTCTTAGACTACATATATTAACTGAAAGCTTAAAGTTGATGAACTCTGAATTTCACATACACACCACTTTCTATTCGGTCTTGTGAAGTTATGGCAAGCTCTACTTTGTTTTCCAGTGGCTTGTGGAAGAGACATGGTTTTCTGGAAAAAGCCCCAATTACTGGGCCATAGTTCCAATTCTTTGTATTACTTCAATGAACTCTTGCAGTCTTCACTAGTTTGGCAGCTTCCCAATGCCTTTAAAAACAGGTATGCTTGTTTTATTTTGATTTAGCTTTTTTTTTTTTTTTGGTTTTTCGAGACAGGGTTTCTCTGTGGCTTTGGAGCCTGTCCTGGAACTAGCTCTGTAGACCAGGCTGGTCTCGAACTCACAGAGATCCGCCTGCCTCTGCCTCCCGAGTGCTGGGATTAAAGGCGTGCGCCACCATCGCCCGGCTGATTTAGCTTTTCTTGTTTGCAACAAAAGTATGTTCAAAACTTAGTTCTTCACTATCAGAAGTACAACCTAAAGAATCCTGTCTTTCCTGTCTCTGTCTCTTATACACACACTCACTCACTCACTCTGGGTAACTCAGGTTGGTCTCAAACTGCAGTACTGCCTCTGGAGTGCTGGAAGTACTGACATTACACACCATGCTGGCCTCTGATTATCTTCTATATAATAACACAACATTGATAACTTCATTGTGCAACACTGTAATGAAAGCCGTACTTTATATTGTTGCTATATGCAAAAATAGACTTGAGAAAGAAGAGTAGAAATAGAAATCCAAGAGGTATCCACAGTAATGGATCAAACATGAGTTGATGAGAGTCACCATAGAGAATGCAAAGAATGCTGAAGTTAGAGTCACAAGACTGGTAATTACTCTGCTTCTGTCACCCCTGGTAGGTCATTTAATCTGTTTGATGCTGCTTCCTTATTTACAACCAATCACCTCATAGGCCCTAAAATATTTGGATGAAATATTATCCACTTCTGTTTAACCTATGGAATTGTCATTAGTGATGAAAAATACGCTATACAATTTAAAATGCAGTGTGCACTGGAGATTGATGAAGGAAAAATAATGAAAGACAGATTAATATATTGAGTCTTAGTGACTAGAGAAAGCTATTCACCCTAAACAGGTTAGTCAGGATAGAAAATGATTTTTTATAACCAAGGCTAGGATTAAAGAATATAAAATGGTTTAATTTTAATTATAGAAATGTCCAGCAGGTAGTTAGCTAGTAGCATATTAATATATTTTTAGATATTTTCAATGTGAGATTATTTAATTTTCGAGTTCTTAAAAGATGTTACCTCCAAGAGGATCTATATTCTCTTACTTAAAAACAACAAAAATTCACACACTTTACTTACTCAAGTCTGTTTTGTAAGATTCGCTGAACATCTGCTAGGAAAGGACCTCGAAGGTGAGAAGGGGAAGTGTTGGGAGTGGTCTGGGGAGGTATATGTATCAACCTGTATACATGTATGAGTTATTGAGAAAAATTGTTGTAGGTTCTTCCCTAGCTGCTGTTCTTCATGTGTATCATGTTAGTTGTCACCACTAGTATCTCAGAAGTTGGGTCTGGATTTAGGTAGGGCTCACATGGGTGTCATTGTTTAAGGTTCTCCAGTGATACTCAGTGATAGCCTAGGCTTGAGACCCCAAGATGGCTTCATTCGCTTGTCTGGTATGTCAGAAGAGTAGTCTCTCCAGCATGGTGACACTCCCCTGGCATCCCTGCCTTCTATGCTTGGAGGATCTCCTGAGAGCCAGACACTGCTGACCTGCATGTTACCTGCTTTATTTCCTATGCCTACATGTTAGAATATGTCCTCCAAAGTTCTTATGTTGAAAACAATTCCCAGCTCAGCGGTCATTGAAAGACAGGGTCTAATAAGGTGATTAGGCCATGAGGTCTTTGCCTTTAGTGATGGATTAATAGCATCGAGTGAGTTGGTTGGTTCTTAAGAGAATCTGTAGTCTGCTTGTCCTCCTTAGGCCTTGTCTCCTGGTCTTACATGTGCTTGCTGGTCTTTCCACCATGTTATGAAAAGGAGGAAGGTCTTTACCCAGATGTCTCCAACTGATCTTGGATTTCCTAGCTTTGGGAAATATATAATTTAAAAAGTCACATGCATGATGTGTTTCTTATGTCTGTGTCTTTCATTTAGACACAAAATGTACAATACTTTCTGTTCCTCCTTAAAAAGTTAGTTTCTCTTGGTGTTTTCAAAAATTACAATGAACGAGCATCCTTAGCACTAGGTCTATCTTTACACTAAGTCTATGTGATTGTGTCTCAGCTGCCATAGCATCTCACCGACTGGCCAGTGCTAAGTGGGTAGCAGCATTTTATCCATTATGAAGCAGGCTTGGAGTTTGAACACACTCTCCTTGTGTGCCTTTTGCCTTTTGCCATGTTAGTGTGAAGCAGGATCTCCTGGAGTCCAGGCTTCCTCTGCTCTCGAGTGCTGGGAGACAGTTGCGCATTACCAGCCTGGCTTTGCCCTGGCCACTTTATTCCCACTTCCCTTAAATGAAGAGAATTTTGGTTGTACAGAATGCTGGCTATACAGAGATATTTTATTTGCCTAATTTGTTTTCACCCAGCCCAAGTTTATGAATAACATCCTTCCTAGTTCTACATTAAAGAAAAGTCTTATGTTTTTACTTGAGTTCCTAGAAATGAGTTAGCATTTCCTCTTACTTAATAGTAAGACCCGAGGTTCTCAGCCTTAGGGAACCTTGAATTGAGAAGCAGAAGTCAATATGGGAAACTATTCTGTGGCAAAAAGCTTTATGAAGTTGAAATCTCCAGTAATTGCAGCTTTAGTTGTTCCTTATAGACACTAAGTCAGTGAAGTTTGGAGGGCTCTGTCATAGGTAAATCTCAAAACTATACTATGTGAAAAAAGAGAAGGTATACCGTATCTCAAAATTCTAAAAACATACAAAGTAGAGTTGACAAGATGACTCAGCAGGTAAAAGTGATTGCCACCAAGTCTGATAATCTAAACTCAATCTTCAGGGCCCGCAATGGTAAAAAGAGAACTAACTCCCAAAAATTGTCCTCTGACGATGGCACATATGCTCACACAGACACAAAATAAATATTAAAGAAAATACAAACTAATTCACATACACACACACACACACACACAAACAGGCCAGTGGTTTCCTTTGAAAATGGAGATGAGAAATAATTTATACATATATATATAAAAGCACAAAGTAACACATCAATGCACACCTTATTTACTACTCTGGTATATAAAAATGTAAGTTACTAAGTTCTGTGCCTTAAGCATATAATGATTTGTACGTGTCAGTTACGTTTCTATAAAGCTGTTAAAATATAATAATCTAGCTGAGGCATATATGGGGCGATAAGGGAAAGGCAATTCCTTTATTCTGAAGTAAGTACTTTTTTTTTTTCAAAAATTTCCCCCTTACTAGAACCTTTCAAAGTTTCATTTCTGTTGCTTTAATGAATACCTTGACAAAAAGCAAGACAGTGTTTAGTTAAAGTATTAAAGAAAGAAGTGTTTATTTGGCTTACAAATACGAGCTATATTTAACCCTGTAAATGTAAGGGTTAGAAGAAAGTACTCCTGCTGGGCAGTGATACTTCAGTCCCAGCACTCCGGAGGCAGAGGCAGGCAGGTGGACGTCTGAATTCGAGGCCAGCCTGGTCTATAAAGTAAGTTCCAGGACAGCCAGGACTGTTACACAGAGCCCTTGTCTCGAAAAAACAAAACAAACTAAAAAAAAAATACATGAAAGCATGAGTGTAGGCTTCTCAAAGGCTTGCATCACACTTTGATATAGCCTCCACATGGCTAGCATAGATATTCTTTTCTTTTTGAATGAAATCCAATTAAGCCTTTTTATGTTAAAAAAAATTATTCCATTCCATCAACTTCAGAATAAAAGGATCTCAAGACTTAGTCACATATTTCAGTCTTGTCTCAGTGGTGCACAATAAGGGCACATACGCAGCCAAAGAGTACTTGTTGCTTCCCAAGCTTACTAGGTTATCTTGAGACTTTCAATGTTGTTTCTGCTGCCCACGAGCTTTCCTTTTTCCAGCTCTGCCTCACTTTCTCATTTACATTGCCCTGGTTAGAAAACAAATTATTCTATCAACAATCTGTATTATGTTAAAATTTGGTCTAAACTAGTTATGATGACGTACCCTGCGATCTCAGCACTCCAGAATCTAACACAGAAGAATCAAACTTAGGCCAGCCTGGCTACATGAGTTTGAGGTCAGTCTTGAATTAAAAGTGGATTTGTGTTTTGTTTTGAATGTATAGGTATTTTCCCTACACATGTACTCTGGTGCCTGTGGTGGCCAGAAGAGGACATCTGACCACCTGGGTTACATCTGGAATTACAGGTGGTTGTGAGCCACAGTGTGAGTGCTGGGGATAGAAACCAGATCCTCTGGAAGAGTCCAGTGCTCTTTCATTGCTGAACCATCTCTCAAGCTCCTGAGATTGTTTTTAAAAACTGTACTTGTAAGTTACTTTAGTTGAAAGACAGAATGCCTTTGAAACATAAGAACATTACAGTGACTTTATTTCAAGATAACACACAAAAGAGCTAATTAAGTTTTGTGAAACTAAGTGACAATAATAGTATTAAACTGAATTCTGTGTTCTAAAGTAAGAGCAAAGAGGAATGCATTAATTACAGTTTTCCAAAGAAACACTGACATTGGCTCTGACACTATCACGAAGGCCACTAAGTCCCAAAACGTTACTTTTATATAATGGTGAACAAGTAAAGGTAGTGGGATAAATCAGTCCAAGTCTGAGGGTCTGGAGGGTAGAGTGGAGGAAGCTATAAAAGCTTCATTGTGAATCCAAAGGTCAGAAAACCACAAGTACTGATGTCCATCTGGGGCCGGAGAAGATGCATGTAAGAAAAAAGAAGCAGGTTTCCTTTCTTGTGCAATTAAATTTTATTCAAAATCTCAATGAATTGAAAAACTTGTTTGCATTGAGGACGGTCTTCTTAGGTCTCAGTCCACTGATTCAAAGGGTAATCTCTCCCAAGAACACTCTTAAGGATTCACCAGGAATAGTGTTTTACCAACCATCTGGGCATCCGTCTACCCAGTCAAGTTGACACATAACGTGTCAAAGGTAGCCATCACAAGTACTTTTCTTATAGCTGGGATGCTGTCCCTTCCCTAGAAGAGGTTTTTGAAAAGTGTTTACTTTTAACTTAAATATTATGATATAAAATTAACAAGATTTAAAATACTGATAAGGTATTAATCCATATTGTATAATGTGATAGAGTAAGTAAAGTAATTGCTGAATATTTGTAAATATATAAAAAGTATGCATGTCCACACACATGAATTCATTAAAACAAATTCATGCCAAGCAAGAGAAAAAGCTTTCCTGCTTACTTTTCGTTTGCAGGGATTATTTCAAGGATAGTTTAAGTTGACTTGTAACATTTTCCTTCCTACTTGTTTCTGCAGATCTCATTTTAGCCTGGCCTAGAATTCAGCAGTAGCCCAGGCTGACCTTAATTCATGATCCTCCTGCTTTGCTTCTTAGGTGCTGGGATTACAGAAGTGTGCTGCCAGATGCCAGTATTCTGTTGTTTAGTGCAATTCCGTTCCATAGATACATTACCCAAATCAACTGCTAAGAATCTGGGTTGCTTGTTTTCGAATAGCATGACTAGTAGCTACTATGAACATTTGTGTATATGTTTTTTGTAGGAAAAAAAATACACTAATTCTTTTTTCTAATCTCAAAGATTTGTGCACGGCTCATTACAGTCCAAACCCTACCAATTTAAGATTAAAATGATGTTTTCAACATGAAAGCACAGCTTTTTGTTTTGAAACCCTGCTATTATGTAACCCAGGTTGGCCTCCAACCAGAGTGCTCCTTCCTCTAGCTCCAGTGCTGGGATTACAGGAGAGTGACACCATGCCCTGCCAAAATACAATTTTCTCAAACAGTATTAATTTAACTTTGTAAGAATGATATTTTATTAAAAAGAAAGGAATGATATTTTAAACCAGAGAGTATAAATTTAATTGGATTTTTATGCAAGCAATAATACATGTTTCACTTGAGCTCCAAATCATGTATTTGCAGGATATGCAAATGAGCTTTAAATATAAAATCTTATATTTTATTGTGTAAATATGTATTGACTGGGGGTGCATTTTAGACGGGGTTTCATGTCATACATGCTGGCCTCAAACTTTAAAAAGATTAATGCATGTGAGTGTTTTGCCTCCATGTATTTATTACATGCATGCCTGGTGCCCATGGAGGCCAGAAAGCATCAGATCCACTGGAACTGGAGTTAAGGATGATTGTGGGCCACTGTGAACCTGGTCCTCTGGAGGAGCAACAAAAGCTCTTAACTTCTGACTATCTCTCCAGCTTCTGGATGACCTTGAATTCCTGATCCTTCTGCTTCTATCTCCTAAGATTAGGATTATAGGCCTTCCATACCCAGATAAAACATTGTATCTTCACTAAAGAAAATTTTGCATTTCTTCAATTAATGATGTAGGAGATAAACAGCATAGTGTCAGCCAAAGCTACTTCTCAATGTATGTTAATGTATCACCACATTACAATTCTTATAAATACTGGCAATACCATTCTCTTTCAAAATGTGGGTCTTTATTGACCTATTAGATCCTACTGTGTTTATTTGTATTTCTTTTGAGTAAAGAGTTTTACATATCCTAAGCAGACCTTGAAGTTGATACGAGAAGAGGATAAACTCCAACACGTCCACTGCTGTTCTAATCCCAAGTGCTGGGGTTACAGGAATGCTGCTGCCACCCAGTTATTAGGTGCTAGGGAACTGAACGTAGTGCTGGACACACACTGCACCCACGGAGCTGTTCTGTGTCTATAAAACTTACTCATACCATGTTTGCGCCCTCTCTCCCTCTCCTCCCTCTCTCTCTCTCTCTCCTCAGTTTTTCATGACAAAGTTTCGCTGTGTAGCTTAGAGCCCGTCCTGAAACTCACTCTGTCACAGCTGGCCTTGAACTCACAGAGATCCTCCTATCTTTGCCTCCCCAGTGCTGGGATTAAAGGCATGTGCCACCACCGTTCAGCTCTAGCTTTCTCTTAAAAATGATAACTGTACTTCAAAGTCGTTATAGTATGAATTTTAATATATATATCTATAAATATGTGTGTTTATATATGAAACATTATTTTGAGACAGGTCAACAGCTTTAATGAACTGTCCACATATTTTTAAACACAAGAACTCTGACCTCAAATTTGTCCCACTGTGCTGTGCTTTGTTGCATAGCAGTGAAGTTTCAGTGTACTTTTACGTTGAAGCTTGTTAGATTAGGGCAACGGGAACTGGTTTCTTTGAATCTTCTTCATTGTCCTCCCTTTATGTTGAGTTCCTGATTGGTAGGTTCCAGTGTTTCCCACTAATCACTGCACCCTGGCTTCTGAAAGTACAAAACAAATGGAAAAAGAAGTCAAATTAGATTCAGCTGTCAATTTAATTTTTTTAAATATTTATTTATTTATTATGTATACAATATTCTGTCTGTGTGTATGCCTGCAGGCCAGAAGAGGGCACCCTACCCCATTACAGATGGTTGTGAGCCACCGTGTGGTTGCTGGGAATTGAACTCAGGACCTTTGGAAGAGCAGGCAATGCTCTAAACCTCTGAGCCATCTCCCCAGCCCCTCAGCTGTCAATTTAAAACACAACTATAAAACTCCATTTAGTAAATCTGAAGTTAAATACCTGCATTCAACTTAATAGGTCTGTCCCCTTTGTATGACAACAACCTGTGCCCTAGTTTCTTCATTTGTAAGAGAGCTTATTTGTAGAAATAAGAATAGTGCCTGGTACATAATTTTCTACATATTATTACTTCAATATATTGTGCATTCACCATCATGTATTCATCCAGTTAAGTGTCTGAGCTGTGGTTGGTAAGGAGCAGCAGTGTGTGGAGGGGATAATGAGGACATATGTATATATGACACTGTCACAGGGAAACCCATTATTTGTATATCATAAAAAGGTAAGCACTGATGTAACCTGTCCAGCCTACAGTGTCAGTGTCCATTCACATTATGACATTTACAACACAGCAGCTGAGAAAGGGCAGGCGTCATCTAAATAGTAGTGAAGGAGACCTGTAAGATGTGGAACCGGACCAGAGTCATAGATAGAAAAGAGCAGTAAGAACTTCCATCTGGGTTTCTCCCAACACCCCAATGCCTAATTCTTTGCTTCTGCTTAAACTGGTTAGCCTGAAGACAGAACAATGGGTTGTTTTCAGGGAGGAGGAAGTGTCAGAGGTGGCCAGGAGAGCATGAAGTAAGTACTCAGGGTTTTATAACTCAAAAATGGTCCACATAATCTCTATCACTTGGGAGCTTGTTGTAATGTATAATCCGGGGCTTCTCAGGTCTACTAAATCAAAACCAGCGTTTTAAACTACACTACAGGTGATTCCTATGGACACTATTTGAAGCAGCTGTATTCCACTAATTGGCTATAATATATATTATATATAGTGTGTGTATACATGTATATGTATAGTACAGAATGTATACCCTTATTCTTAGACTATACATTAGAGCCTTCGTCACTTTTTATCATTTTAATTAGGGACTACTTTCTGCAACAGGTTTTCAAAATTCAACTTATTTCCATGTATTCCTGAATGATTTACCCACTTTGTGGGGTTATTCATGGGTGCTGGAAAACCCTAAAGTAGGTTAACCCTTTTTGCCTTTAAAAAATTAAAGGCTTAGTTTTTAACCTAAAGGATACACTAGATGATAAACGGTCCTCTCTACACCTTAAACACGACAGATTAAAAACTGGGCAGTGGTATACTTTGAGATCTCACCCACTGAATTTAATCCAGACTTATTCCCTAATGTTTTGCCACTTTGGGGCTCAAAAACTGAAACGGCAACGGGAGAAAGAAGATTCTATTCCTCTCGCTGATCCACACCTGATTTAGCCTGACATCGGGGACCAAGGCTCAATGCAATCCGACCACAATTAAACCGCATCGTTAAGGCTGTGCTAACGCAGACCCCTGCAGGCCGCTGGTCGGATTGGGCCCTCGGGGTTTACCACGCACATCGTCCCGCACGTGGAGGCGCTATCAGCACTCAGCCTGGATCTGTTTCAAATTACCGTCCCTAATTTCAGGGGAGCCTCCTCCAGCGGCCCGATCCCTCCGAGGACCACGGGAAGAAATCTCCATCACCTGGGCCACCGGAAACCGGGACCCCGCGGCCCCTCCCACAGCGCACCCCCGATTGGACGCCGAGAGGGGGCTGCGTCTGCGCGCGCGCGCGTCGGCCGGCCGGCCTGGGAAATTCCATTTCCTCTCCCGCCCACCAGCATCAGCACTCAGGGGCGGTGCTCTCCGCTAGGGACCCGCCCAGTGAGAACTTAGGGGGACCGGCGCATCTCGCGATAACTTGCGGGTTTGGGGGCGGGCCCCAGGCAGGAAGAGAGCACAAAACTGCCCTTAAGTCATTGCAGCCCCGGAGCTCCGGTGAGCCTGCCACGAGGTTCTCGCGAGATCCGCCGCCTCCATACCAAGTGAGGAAACTGGGGCCACTGTAGGGAGGGGCGTGGGGCCTCAACCGCGCAGCTGCCGCTTCCATTACCTTCCTCCTAAGGTCTCCTTCCGGTTCTCGATGCTTCTCTGGGTCTGAGGGTTTCCGCCACTCGTCTACCCTCCCCCTCAGCCCATGACCCGCCTCCGTCCCCCGCCCTCCTGGCCCGACCTCCGATCAGTCTAGCAAGAAGGTGCTGTCCCGACCGGGAGACGGCAAGAGGGTGGCGCGTCCACTCGGGCCTGGACGAGGGAGGCAAACCGCTCCCTTGCAACCCTCGGCTCTCCCTGCGCTCGCGACGGCGGCGTTGGCGGACGGATACGCGGCGGTGAATAGGCGGGCGGGCGGCGGGGGGGGAGGGGCGGAGCGTGGCAGCTGGCAGTAGTTCCGTCAGAGCGGACATCTTGTGGCTGTGCCGTGCGCGTGAGCCCCGTAGGGCCGGGGAGGCACCAGCTGCCGCGCGGGGAGGAGGCCGAGGCCGCAGCTCGAGGGAGGCCCCGGCCCCCCTGTACGCGTGGGGTGTGGATGGCTCGGCCGAGGGGGGGGGCCGGCGCGGCGCCCCGGGCTGTGGGCGGCCCGAGTGGGCAGCCCTCGGGGCTGGGTGGGGTAGGGTGGGAAGGCCGGCGAGGCCGGGACCCGATGGGGGGGGGGGCGGACATGGGCGCGTCCTCGCGCCGGGGCTGGAGCTTGGTGGCCGCCGGGCGCGTGGTGGAGGAGGAGGAGGAGGAGGAGGTGGTGGCTAGGCGCGCGCACGCAGGAGCGCGTTGTAAGGCGGAGAGTAAGGTGGTGTCAGGGGGGACACGGAACGGCCCCGGCTGTGGGGACGGCAGCACCCAGGAGCTCCGTTGCCCTGTGCTGGCCCGCCGACCTTTGGAGCAGAAACCGAAAGGAGCCCGGCGCCGGGCCGGAGCCTCCCGCTCCCCTCCCCCTTGCCTTTCTTTGCCCTAGTGACGCCGGCCTAGCGCCGACTAGGCCCGGGCTCCTCCTCTGCCCGGCTCTGGACCCTGCCCCGCACCCACCCCTTTCTCCTCCGCCTCTTCCTCTCCCACCCGGGGCTCTTCCCTTTCGAGAGGCCGGGAAGTTAAACTTGTAACCTCCTCTCGGCTCTTCCCGTCACCCTCGCCCTCGCTGGGCGAGCCACGGATCGAAGTAGTTGGTGGCTTTGCTACCCCACCCTCCCCGGATCGCGACGGTTTTCAGGGATCTGGCATCAGCAGGGTTTCTCCGAGGCCTTGGCAAGTTTCTGATCTCCTCCGTTTTTGCAAAAGGCGCCTGTGTCTGGCAGAGCCGGTGTGAGAAGAGGAGATAGACCTTCCTCGCCGCCGGGATAATCAGGAGTTTTGGCCGGACCTTTGAGTTCACATCGGGAGAGTGAGGAGCCCGGCGAAGAGCACAGACTATGGCGCTGAAACGGATTAATAAGGTAAGTTGTTGGAACTATGTGGTCGGAACCGGGGCCTGGGAAGGAAGGAAGGCTCGAGCCCTGAGAAAAGTGTGCGGGTGGGATACAGTTCTGAAAATGCCCTTTCTTGGGCTGCCTCTTGCGTTAGCAGAACGCGTGTGCACTTTCTGAAATGAGCTTTTATTTGGGGGAGCTGAACGCTTTGGGCAAGCGAAATGTTATAGGCTGAGTTTGTTTTGCTAGAATCTGCAAATTCTGGGTGAGAGCGTAGCGTTTAGGCACGCCGGTTTTCTGCTTCACGAAGTTAGTCGGGTTTGGGAAGTGGGGTTGTGTAGAGCCCTGGGGCAAATGTCATAGTACTGCTTCCTAATGTTGGTTCTTCAAAACTTACTTTAGCTGTGCTGTGCCTATGGGCCTTCTAGGAAGAAAGGAACGAAACAGATGAAAAGAAAACGTTTTGTTGCGAACTTTGCTGAGGGTCAGGGTATTATTATAAACATACCTCGGTTTACTAAAAGGTAGTGACGAAGTCTGCCCAGAAGCTTAACCCAATCTGGGCAGTTACACAAGACCAAGTGGGGTTGGGAGGAGGTGGACTGGCACTGTTGCCACTTCCTGTGTTGTGTGGTCACCCGAAGCTATTTATCTGAGGTACCGGGAACTGATGTAAATGCCTTCAAGAGATCCCTGTGGTGTGGGGGTTGACAGTGGACGAACTGTTTTGTTTAGAACCTTTCTTAAGGAGGCTTGTTTCAGCAGTTCAGTTAATTTGATAATTTTGTCGATTTAAGTTAAAAAGAAACTTAAGATTTTTCAGAACTAGTTGTCTGAGCAGAACTCCCTCTTCGGATGGTTTCGTCTTATTTTCTTCCTCTTAACTTCCATCCTGCATTTTAAGATGGCGGCTGCTTTAACTGGTTCGGGTTCTTTCTGGCATCTCCTTTTCTAATATACGAAGTAATATTCTCTGCTAAGCGTTAGCCGTTTTTTATCTGGTTGTAGAGAGTTCAGAGACCCTCTGCTTCCAAGACTTAAAACCTAAATCCACACTCTCAGACTGAATTTCTCTTAATTTATGTGTGTGTGGTGTATGTGGTTCTTGCACAATCGAGAGGGTGGAGTGTTTTACAGCTAACTTGAAAAAAATGTCATGGAATAAAGGCAATCTTAGTAGAAAAGACAAAATAGGAAGGTTCGGTGTTAGAAACTGGCTCTTAGAGCATAGCTTTGAGAGTCTGTGAAGGAAAGGCCAGGAAATGGATTGGCTGTGGGGGAGCTGTCTGATGCTACTTATTTACAGTTATTTAGTGTGTTTAGCTTGCTAGGTTTAATTGGCAAGGCTGGAGTTCCATGAAAGTTAGAATCTTACCTGAATATACCGAAGCTGAAATCTGAATTCTTGATGTCATTGTGTAATCATTGTAGTTTTATGCAAAACACTAACTGGACTGTTGTATTGTTGTTGATAAGCAAAGGAGAAAAGCAAAACCTTAGGATTCAAGACTTTGAATAGATAATTTTAGAATAATCACTTAACTGTGACCATTTTGAGGGCGAATCTCCCATTAGAGATGCATTGTTCTTTCCTGCATACATATACAGAGACTATAACTTTCAGTACTAGTGAAAATAATTCAGATCTATAGCTGTTTATAAATGTAAAAATTACTTGAAGGGAAGGTCTTACTGATTTTTTTTCTTTTACAGGTGATACTCGGCTGCTCTGCTACCATTTTAATGAATTAAAAGCTCTAGAGAGGCAGTAATGGTTAAGTGTGAACATTTGTAGTAAAATGCTTGGCGATAGAACCGAGCAAGTTTATCCATGAGGCTAATCTGTATAAGGAGTTTGTCTAGTTAGAGATGACAGAGAACAGATGGTTTGAAGAATTGTGTGTTGATACTTGATATGTAAGCTTTCTACTTTAGAGAAATATTTATATGCCACATGACTGATTCAACATGTAGGGCATTTCGAATTTACCCCATGTATATATAGTCAGAATCGTGAGACTTCTCTTAAAATGGCACCCAGATGCAAGCATAGTTTTTGAAAGTTCAGAAAGAGGATGTTTTTTTCTTTGTGTGGGGCGGGGGTATCATTTCTGTCAAAATAAGGGCCCAGTTAGCCATTGTCTTTTTTTCTTTTCGTATTGTTCCCTGTTTTGAATTTATTCTTATGATTACCCCTAGCAAGTATTAGTATGACTGTAGTTCTTGGTATTTTATTAAAATTCTTATGCCACTATGAGCTTTAGAGATAAACTGGAATAAGTTGTTGGGTTTTTTTTTTTATTTTATTTTAACAGTAATTTTTCTTAGTATTTTTTACTGTTTTTTCTTAGCCCAAATAACCTTTTGCTGTAGTCGTTATTTGGACCAAGTTGTAGTATGGTCCTGTTACTAAACAGGCATTTTAAAAGCTGAATTCAAATCTGTTTTGGGAGTTTTAAGAAATTTTACTGCTCCAAAGAAAAGTGACTGTTACATATTTGGGGAACATTGAGAAACCAAGCCAAAAATGTTTTTGTTTTAAATAAAGTATTTGCAATGCTTTTGTTTTAAAGTATTTGCAATGCTTCACAACTTTTAAACAGTATTTTCTAAGTAATTTTCTTACAGCAAATGTGGAAAAGTAGATACAGTTGACATCTTTCTTCACTGTGAAGAATTAAGTCACCGTTAAATTTAAAAAACAAAACCTCATCCAGGTGTTGATGATGTAGCAGAGTTGGGACTAGAACCCAGGCAATCTAGATTGTTCTGGTAACCCCTGCATTTTTATACTATTCTCTTGTGCTAGTTAAGACCTAGCGTAGGCTCTTGTGTAGTAGGCCTGAAAATTGCCATGTGACATACTCCATTTTATGGATGAGGTAACAGCATGGAAGTTGACTTTTGATTTGTTCAGTCACACAACTAGTGAGTAATGGGTTTCTAATAAGATAGGTTGTCTTTTGTACCATTTCAGTTCTTACTAAATGAATACGACTTTTTGTTTTCCACTTCATATATAAATAATGAGGATTTAGTTTGATTTTTATGTTATAACTAACTTGTAAATTAAGAGTGTATTTAATTCTTAGATAATTTTGTTCTGGGCTAGAAACTGCTGCGTATTAAGTGCTGGGATTCTCTTAAAGTACACAAAGTAGTGGTTCAAGCTTTGTAGGCAGATAGGTTTGTCCTGTGTGGTGGTGTGTGTTGGGCGGGGGGGGGGGGGGCTTAATTAATTGGTCCTCGAGGCTTATCCTTCATCTGATGCTTACCTGCTGTGTTAAATTCTGTTAGCACATAAAGGTTAAGTTGAATATTCTTCACAACACTAGAGAAAGCTACTTGTGTAACTGCATTGTCAAATTTTTTCATGTTGCTTCCTAGGTTCGAGTGCCTCTTAATAGTCAAGTCAGTTCTTGGTTCTCAGTTTAATTGGGTTCTCGGGGTGCTGTTGGTGAAGGGAACCACTTTGTATGGTCAGTGCTTCTGGAGTCAGGTCTCCTTACTTTACCTGTGGGTTCTGTCTAGAGATTGAGCTCAGAGTGTTTGCATCTAAGCAAGCACCTTTATGCTCTATGAGCCATCTTGCCAGCCCCAGCTTCTTAATGTTGAGATTAAAATGTTTCAGTTTAAATTTTTGAGGCAAGGTTGTCATACAAAAGCTGGCCTGGAGTGAGGCACTTCCGTCTCAGCCCTCTTAGTGCTAGATTATGATGATTATAGGACTGGGCAGGTATGCCCAGCTTCCTGATTGTGCTTTTAGTCATCTATTTGTTTAATTTATTTTTGTACTTTGATTTTTGAGATTGGGTTTGACTTTATAGCATTGGTCTCAAATTTAGAGCAGTCCTGCCCCTGCCTCCCACCAAACCCAGCTGCATTGTGGTTCTTAATAGAAGTATCTTCTATTTCTGTATACAAGAGCTATTGTTTAGGTAAGTTTTTACGTTAAATTTTATTTCAGAAGTTTCTGACTTTTTAAGAATACACCAATGTGAGTTCCTTACTGAGTCATCTCTAGAAAGGCATAATTTTGAAACGTTCATTAAGGGATTCTAATCTTGCTCTTAGTTAGAAACCTGGGGTTAATTTCATCAGTACTTCACTAGGGTTGTAATTGTATGAAGTGTTACCAGAGGATAAGAAATTGTCATTCATGAGAATCTGCTTTGGTTGGAAAAATAAACATTAAACACATTCATGTGTTTCATCACTTTGTATAACTTATTCTCAAGGGTTTATCAAAAATTCTTTGCTATTCTGTATCCTAATGGGGGTTTTGGAGGCTTGCTACCATGGCAGTAAGCTTAATTCAAAATTCAGTAATGGTAATGAGTCTGTGTACTATTGTAATGTATAGCCAGTTTACCTTATAACATGTATTCTTAAAATGACTCAGGCAGCTGCGATGGTACATGCTTAGCTAGGGACTAAGGTCTGGCAATATAAATAGGAAGTGACTTTGGCAATGTAGTTTACAAATCTTAATACAAACTAACATCTTCAGGCGAGGAAGGGGGAAAGTTTACATTTTTACACCTTGTTTAGACATTGATTTTTTTTTTTTAAATCCTTTAAGGACCTTTCAGATAGCTTTATGGCAGATTTTGTCCTATTTAAATTTGGATTCTCTCATTTGTGGTTTAGTATTTTTTGGTTGGATGTTTGAGGATGGAAGTGCTTATTCACATGGATCCTAAGTATTTACTACCCATGAGTATTTACTACCACTGAATTGCTGAGTTGTTTTTTTTTTCATATCTGAAGTACCTGATTTGCTTTCATGGATTAAGGCTTTCTTTTGGTCTTTTCCAATGCTGCTTACAAACAGAATTTTCTCTTTCTGAGATAGAAACTTAGTAGGACTGAATTTGCATGTCACTGGGCCTGCCTTTGAAGAATCTTAAGTGATTACCTTTAAGAGTGACCCGACGAAAGAAAATTGTAGTATTATTCACTCAAGCCATTCTTAGGACCTTGTCTAATAAACAAGCATAGTTGTGTCACCTATAATTAGAACTAAACAGGAAGCTAATGCCTTGACAGTGATGTAAGCAGCATAGTATACAGAACCCTTAACTTGTAGTCCTTAGGATAAAGGAGGAAACTAGGTTTCCTTAATTAGGAAAGGTTAAAAATGGAGTTGTTAAAGGGGGAGGGGGTGGGTTTAGTTGTGGTGCTTTGGGTTTTGGCCTTTGAAATGGAGTTTGGTGTTTTCGGGAGTCACTCAAACTTCATCCTCCCGCCTGGTAGCTAATGATGATTCTTTTTGATTATGTCTGCAGTTTTGTGAAGTTTGTTCAGATCATAATCTTTTGTCAAGTATCTTCTGGAAATAATTCTAGTAACCATAAATTTCTGAGAACCTTGTTTCTTTGACATTTTTGTTAAATAAGAAAGTCAAGTTGTAGTGGTTGTAATGGGCAGCTGGGGTAAGATTTTTGGTTTTTCGAGACAGGGTTTCTCTTATCTGGCCTGGAATATTCTTTGTAGATCAAGCTGGCCTTGAACTCACTGAGATCCGCCTGCCTCTGCTGGGGTTAAAGATAATGCATCACCACTGCCTGGCTTTTGGGGTAAGATTTTTAATCTCAAAACACTTTGGAGGTTTTTCTGTTCCTGCTTCCTGCCTTAAATCATCTCAAAAGTTATTTTAATTGAATACGTGTGCAGTAAGGGCTATTTTGATTTCTTTGAAAGTCAAGTCAAATTTAATTCTGGAAAAGTGAACTCCCAAGTAAAATACAGGAAATTAACTTTTAAAATAGTAAAGATTCTGATAGGAAATCTGTTTTACCTTTGATGTACGGAAATACAAGATAGTGTCAGATAGGGACAGCTGATACTGGAACATGGTGGTAAAGTAGTAATGTGCTGTATTTAGGGACATAGCGTAGGTCTGAGGTAAACAGATAGAGGCATGAAAGCTTAGCTGATGGAGTTGTACAGCTTTATTCACAATCCTTATATATTCCACTTAGCTCTCAGTGCACAGATCCTTTCATGTTTATTCCAGCACTTTTTCTTTAGTTCTTTGTTTTTAATACATTGGCCAGCTATAATTGTAGTCTTTGCTTACTTTACTACGGGCATCGCCCATTACCAGCTAAAATACCAACACAATAGAGTAACAAACATGCAAAAAACAGAACAATGTACAATATTGTGTTTAGATGTAGGTCTTTCTGTAGGCCATTTCATATTTTCAATAGTGAACTGTCAAGAGATGCTCTATCCCATAATTGTTGAAGTAAGGGTCCTCTTAAACTGTATGGGCTTTCTTCTAGCAATATCTCAGAGAAATGTTAATCAGAATAAAAACTTGGAGCCTGGAGAAATAACTCAACAGTTAGGAGCACTGGCTACTGTGCAGAAGATGAGGCTTAAGTTCCCAGCACCCATATGGCAGCTCATAACTGTCTTTGGTTCCAGTTCCAGGGCATCCAGGCTCCCTTTTGGCGTCCTTGGACAAATACATGCATGTGCGTTCAGGCAAACAATCATAAAATAAAAATAATCTTTTAAAAATGTAATGGTCATACCGGTTGCTATTCTTAGTAATGTAGCCACTGGTTGTTAGAGTTTTGCTTAGTATACAAATAACAATTTTTCTATGCTGTTTACAAAGTCTTCAGGAAATATTCGGGTATATAGTGTTTATTGCAGTCCTTCTGTGAGACTTTAACCTAATGAGGTGAGTTAGACCATGTAAGAGCTTTTAGGATCTTTTCTTGATTGGAAAAGGGTAGAGTGGCCTCTTTGACTTCTTGGGTCTTTCAGATTTTTAAAGAAAAATAGCTCACAAGTAGGAAATGGATTTAGTTAGCTTTTCTGTTAACACATACGTGTGCCACGTTTCAAGAAAAGCAGGTCAGGGAAAAATTTTTTCTAAATAGGTTGATTCTTACTGATATTTTGTGTTCTTATTTGGTCTTTTTACTCCATTAAGAGGTGTGGAACCTTTGGCAAGTCCTAATATCTGCCAAACTCTACAACAGCTGTCTTCTGATTTCATTAGTCTACATAATAATTGGCCAAGAACAACCTAAATATTCCCCTTACCATGAAACAAATCATTGTTTCAATTAGTTTTCATTTAAAGACCATATAGGTTAGGATCAGAAAGGTGGCATGTCTATTCCCGGAGAATACTTTGGTTCCGCTCCTAGTGTCCATGTAGTGGCTCTCGACCTTTTTTTATTCGAGTTCCAGGGGATCCAATGCTGTCTTTAGACCTACAAGTACCAAGCACTGCACTCAGTAAATCCAGAGTCTGGTGTGATGTAGACTGACAGCAAATAGCGTCAGGGGAACTGATTTTATGAGCGTTGTTGTCTGTGTTTTGTTTGATCTATAGTTAAAAAAAATACCAGTTTGTGGGTCAAACTAATATATGTGATTTAGAGTATCACTTCTAATATCGTACTTCAGTGTATTTCAACAGATCTAAACTTAGTTTATTGTGCTTTAAAACTCCAGTATCTCGTTACTTTTGGAAATATACTTTGACAAAACTTAGTGACAAAACAAAAAAAGTTCTTAAAGATCAAGCCTGATCCAACTCTTTTCTTTACTTATCCTTTGTTATATCAAGCTATATCATCAGTGCTTGGTTTTCTAGGAAACTTCATAGACTGTGTCCTTACCTGGGTTTTCCTGTCTGATACCTGATTTTTTGTTTGTTTGAAGGACTGTTTAATCATCCATCATTGCCTACTACAAAACTCAAATGCCTCTATTTTAGGTCCAGGCAAACAAAACGATTCCCTTTTCAAGATGTATAGCGCATTTGAATACTTTTCAGTTTAAGATTAATTTTTTTTTGTCTTGTGCCTACTTTTGTTGGTTTCTTAGAGATGTTCATATTTTATTTTACCTGGTATTTTGAGATCCAACATGTTTGGTACCTTGCAGTCAGCTCTGGTTTTGCGCCTGGTATGGTTCGTTCTGATCTGCTCGTCCTGTGAACCTGTCATGAAGACTTAAAAGGGTTACTTGACTATCACTGGTGCGCATTACATAAAACTCAAGTGACAAGATTAGAATAGCATTATCTCCTATTTATTTTTGAGACATGTACCCCAGAATGAATGTAATCCTCCAGTCTTTACCTCCCAAATGTTAGAATTAGAGCCATGCTACTGCTTTCCTTTGTTATTAAAACTGTCGACCTCAATTTGTGTTGCCTGTAAAGTTGGTGTATGAAGTTACTGACTTTACATCTTTGATTGTTTCTGTAGAGATGTCTTGGTTGTGGAAATTTGGCAAATAGACACATAGAAATTATTTAAAGGGGAAAGAAGAAAATTATTTGAGTAGCAAGAAAGGAAATAAAAAGCTGAAACTTCTGAAGTGATGCCTTTGCCTTTGTTCTAAAGAATTGGTAATGCTAGGTTTTTGTCTTTTTTTCAAGACAGGGTTTCTCTGTGTAGCCCTGGCTGTTCCTGAGCAAGTGGTTATTTCACTTTCTTGCAGTATTGATTGTGGTTAGGTTTTACTTAATTGGTAAGTAATAGTCCAGTGTTTACTTGACGTTCTTAGTCACTTTGAGTGTACCGATCTCTTCTGAATGTTGAATTATTTCAGAGTACATTCTTAGGATTTTATCAGAGTATACAAAACCAATTCTAATGTCTAGGTATTTGATAATTTGTTTCTAGGCTCTCCTACCCAACCTAGATTTTTTTTTTCATATCCTGATTAACTGAACTGAGTGGGATCCATCTGCGTGCTTGATTCACTTAGGTGTTAACCAGTTTACTTAATTGTTTTTCTCGCTTTATTTCTGATCAGAAATCTTTTTTAGCATTATCTTTACTTCACACATTGAGTCAGTCCACAAAGATTGTTGAATTATCCACTTATGAATTATGCACCCATTCTTGATAGAGTGTTGTGCTTGCTTTCAACTTCCAGTGATATTCTTGCTTCAAACTTCATACTGAGATTACAGGTGTCTGCTACTATACCCAACTGTTGCTTAGTATTAATCTTTGAAGAAACATTTATTAAAAAGAAAATTGGAGACCTTTTAGTGACATTATTTTTAAAAAATGTATTTAAAACAGCACTTATTGCTCATGCCTTCCAGCATCCACATGGAATCTAGGTCCTGCATGCCTATGAGAGTATATGCACATAATGATTTCATTTTCTACCAAACTGACCGTTTTTCTGCACTAATTAAGTGACCTTTAAAGATTTCCAGTGTCTCTAAACAAAAACAAAATTAGAGGGCTCAAGTCCATGTCAGAATGGAACTTTGTCACTTTATTTATTGCCTCAGTGTTTCAAGAGCTTATGTATAAGCAAAAAATATTAGTTGTGATGTTTTGGTGGAATATTTTGTATTTTACCCAGTATTAGGATAGAGAAGGCATGTTTTATGCTGCATTGTTCAGTGTTTGTTTTTTTAATTGCAAGTTTTGACAAATACTGTTTTTAAAGAATTGTACATGTGTGCATCTGTGAACACCATGTATATAGGTGCCCTCAGAGGCCGGAAGAGGATGTCAGGTGCTAGAACTGAACTTACAAGAATATCTAGTGCTCCTAACTGCTGAGCCATCTTTCCAGCCCTTTTACATTTTTGCTGGAATATGCCACAACAGTTTAAACATGTGCTTCATTTAAAAGAATATTGTTGGGGGCTAGAGATGGTTTAGCTGTTAAGGATCTGCGTTCTTTTTTAGCCCTTCTTTAGGTGACTCACAACAGCATATAACTGCAGTCCAGGGAATCAGATACAGGTGTGGCTTTTGTGGACATCTAGATGGAATATACCTAAGCTCATGTAGGCACAGACTGTAAATACACAGAAGTAAAGTCTGAATGATCTCAGAAAAGCTGTGTTTGGAATGGAAATATAACGCATGGTAAAGTGCTAAAAGAGCTTGCCTTGGGTGTGTAAGGCAGTAGTGGGTTCTGTCTCCAGGACTGCTAGAGAGAGAGAAAACTTTTCATTCCCTCTAATAATAATATGGCATTGAACTATATTTGTGAAGTTCTCATTTTGCTGATATGTTTAACATATGAGCTATTCATTAGCTTTTCATAAAGAGGTGAAATTGTTGTCCGAGAGCTTTGACTCTTAAGCCTTAACTCACTTAACCCACTCACTGGTTTACATATCACATTGCTATTTTTCAGAGACCATTGCGATAGCATACCTAGTTAGTACATACCATTTAGGCATCAGAAACAGCAAGTGTTAATCTATTCATGTAAGTTGTAAGAGTTGGTTGGTAAGACTCTCATCGACTTATGTCATTAAGCCTTATATATTGGCTCAGCGGTTAAGGGCATTGCCTGCTCTTCCAAAGGTCCTGAGTTCAATTCCCAGCAACCACATGGTGGCTCACAACCATCTATAGTGAGGTCTGGTGCCCTCTTCTGACCTGCAGGCTTACGTGCAGACAGAATATTGTATACATTATATATATATATATATATTGAAAAAGAAAAGAACCATGAAATGAGAGTTAATCGTATGTAAAAGAGAGAATTCTTTTCCCTGAATTTGCTTTTTAATAAGTGAAATCAAGGCCGCATCTGCTTAAGTATGCAAAGTAAAGTTCCTTTATACCCGTTCTGGTATTCATTGTGTTTCGTAAGGCAGTCTTGTGTGTGTATCCCAGGTTAGCCTCAAACTCTTGAGGTCTGCCTACTTCTGCCTCCTGAGTGCTAGGATTAGAGGTGTGCACCACTGTGCCTGTTGATTCTGGCATATTTATTGCAGTTAATAGTTGAGTGGAAGGAGGTCTAAACTGGGGGCCATGGGACTCAAATAGGCAAACAATCCCCAGTGGTCATTTTAGAAATTTTAATTCACTGAAACTTAGGTTTCTTTTTAATGGTGCATGACATAAATGAGTTCGAGTTGTGTAGTTACTTTCAATAAAGGAGTGTGTGTGTGTGTGTGTGCGCGCGCGCGCGCATGCATATGGCTGGGAGTGAGGGCACACAACCTTTAAGCCCGGCACTTGGGAAGTAAGGGAGGGTAGGGTAAATCTTGAGTTTGAGGCCAAAGAGCTTCAGGCCAGCCAGGACTCATGATGAGAGACCCCTGTCTCAAAACAATGGTGTATGGCTGTATGCGTAAAGTGTTTGACTTAATATAGCACATGGTATAGTAGCCATACTTGAGATCTTGGACTCTTTAATTTTTATACATCATATACATTACGTTTTATATCCAAAATATACAAAATGAGTAGTTATTCAGTAATATAAGCTAAAAGCGCTCTGGATTTCTAGACCACTGAGTAGAATGACGTGTGTATTCTACATAGTGTGTTGCTCTTCTGTGGTAATCATATAGTTTGTTTATGTAAGAAATAGGATATATTTTCAGTATGAGATACATTTCAGTTGCAGAGGAGTGCTTAGCCCTTCACTCCCCTCGCTGGCAGCTGCTGCCTGCTTGTCTTAAAACTTTGAAGAGTTAGAAAGCTACAGGCAATCCTCTGTGTGAATGAAAGTACAGTCAGAAACAGGGGACAGTCTCTACTCCAAATTTGATCATTAAATGATGTTTTGCCTCCTAAATTATTAGAATGGGAGGTGTGATTAGGATCGTGATTTGCTGGGTTGTGAATCTCGCCTATGGGGAAAAAAAAGGGCAGGGATTTAAAAAACATTGTCTTGGTTCAGATCAGCACTATAGCCATTTTTGCCTTTTCTCTACACTGGTAATCCCATTCTACAAAATACATAACTAAAAACTGCTTTGTTTTTACTAGTTTCTTGAATTTGTTACTGTACAATAATATTATTTTCCACATTTATATGCTTTTAATGAGACCTATTAAAAGGTTCTTTGGCCTTTCTCTTTGGTTCTCTGTTCTTTGGCCGAGGCAGTTGATTTTTCTGGAATTTAAATTGGAAATTTCTTTTCCATTCTCTATATTTTTGAGGGATGTGGACTTACTCTGAATATTCTATACCTTATGAGTTGTTAAGTTTCATTGCAAGATTAATATCTTCAGTTAAGCAAATTAATACATTGTTGATATTGGTCAAGATAATCCTTTATTGTCTTCTAAAATTGGGGATTAAACAAAAACATATTTTACATGTTATTGGGTCTTAGAAGGAGAGAGGGTCCAAAAACTAGCTAATGTTAGAAGATTGAACCCAAAGCCAACAAATTTTTTTTTTCTTTTTCTCTCTTTTGGATTTTCGAGACAGGGTTTCTCCGTAGCTTCTTGGTTCCTGTCCTGGAACTAGCTCTTGTAGACCAGGCTGGCCTCGAACTCACAGAGATCCTCCTGCCTCTGACTCCCGAGTGCTGGGATTAAAGGCATGCACCGCCACCGCCTGGCTAACAAAATTGTTATAGGTTGGAAATACAGCTAGTTGATAAGAGGGCTTCGCTTGGCATGTGTGAGGCAGTTAGACTACCACTGCCTTTTAGTGCTTGGTCTTTTGTAATAATAGGATTCTGCCTTTGGGGGCGGGTTCTGTTTATGACTACTTCCAATTTTGGTATGAAATGTATAAAGAACTTAAGCTAACTTGTGTTTATTGGAGGAAGGTATTGAAGGGAGGTGACTCTTAACTGCCTTGGGCCATAGAGATAAGTGTTGAAGGCAGCAGCAGTACTTTGAGGTTGGGTTGAGTTTATACTTGATGTTTTGATGATTAAAAAAAACATTAGTAAGGTTGAACCTGTATCATCACCGGTTTTTGTAAGTCTAATAAAGGAAACTACTTTTATACAAAGTACTATCATGTACATGCAGATCATTGTTGGGTATGTACATACATGTATATTTTGTAGATGTATTTTCACAATTTATAAGAAATTACGAAAATTTCATCTTTCTACCTAGAAAAGTTGAGTCCCTCACATTTGAATTTTAAGAATAACTGAAAATGAACACTGAGTTAATAGGTCAAATTAATCAGGGAGTTTTATTTATAAAGGGCATGTAACTCTAAGCAGTGTTTCACATGGAAAATGAAGTCAGAATTTTGGGGAAAGGGGGATTTGAGACATAACAGGGAGCATCTGAGATTGTCTGGAAAGTTAGTTTATCAAACAATATATTGATCTTGGCTTTGAACTTTTGAAGACATCGGCTACTACTATATTTTGTTCAGAGGTCAATTTTTGTTCCTAAAATAAAAAGTTGGTGTGTGTGTGTCTGTGTGTGTTAATATAAACCCTAGCCAAGATGGTTTTAGTTACTGATTTAAGATTAAGGTTTCTTTCCTCTGATAATGGGATGTTACTTTTTTTTTTTTTTTTAAGCCATGATTGCATGTTCCTTTCTTAAATTTAATCTACCTTCTTCTGTCTTGGTTTAGGAACTTAGTGATTTGGCCCGTGACCCTCCAGCACAATGTTCTGCAGGTCCAGTTGGAGATGACAGTAAGTAAACTGGTTTTCTTTTTAATGGTTAACTTCAGAAAAGGTTGAATGTTTTGGGAATAATGAGGTTTTTGTTTTGTTTTTCCTCATCCCTTTCTAGTGTTTCATTGGCAAGCCACAATTATGGGACCTGTAAGTATTAGTTTTTTGTTTTTTTCAGTTTCACTTTTCATTGAAAATCAGTGTTCGCTTAACACATTTTTATTTTAGAATTTTGACCTTAGTATAATAGACTTACTATATTCTGGTATATCATAGTTAACACTGCTTTTAAAAGAATAAGAAGTCCTTCCTTAAATGAATATTTGTGATCATATTCTGTGGTACCTATCATCTCTGAACCCACCAAATTCCTCGTTTTGCCTCTGTCTTGGCTTTCTGTATGGTGGTAAAAGTAGTCATTAAGCTTCTAAGAAGGCAGTTTATTCTCCCATGGGTTGTTCTCAAAGCATTGAAACTGCCAAGAATGAATGTGGCTGGCTTGTGTTATTTTGGTCACTCATGTGCTTGCTCTCTCTCTGTCTCTCTGTCTCTGTCTCTCTCTCTCACACACACACACACACACCTTGAGACTTGAGACAAAATTTGAATGTATTAAGGCAGAGCTTGATATTTTGAATAAGAGTGCTCTAAAAACAGCATGGAGTAAGATTATGTCTTGGCACAAATAACCTTTATTTTTAACTTAGGGTCTCTTAAGTTGCATATGTACTGAACTTTTTTGCTTTTTGGCAGTAATGTATTTACATTACTGTGTTTGATGTATTGGGTAGGGAAAAAGTAGGTTGTACCAGGCTTTTCTTTTGGACTACCAACCAGCTACCAAATCATAGATACAGACTTACTAGTTTTGAATGTTTGAGTTAGCTTAGGCTTGTCCCCTTCTTCTCTGAGTCATTTCATAGACCCAAGACTGACCTTTTTTTGTGACAGTTTGGGGCTGGTCTTAAATTCCTGCCTCAGCCTAATGAGTTACAGGATTGTGCCTCATGTTTAGCTCATTCTTGATTTTTAAAAAGTTAGTGTCTTATTTGCAATTGGTTTTGTTTAGTTCAGTCTTAATGTTGTAATCCAGGATGTACTCAGATTTTTTTTTAGCAACCTTCCCATCTCAGGCATGAGTCACCTTACCTGGTCTGATTTTAATAAGTCATTTTCTACCTTATTGAATGTGAGCACCTGGCTGTGTTGTGTGTTGGAATTAAAAATATGAATAAATAATAGTCTCTGATAGTCTTCAGGTACTTTAAGAAGAGAGTAGGTAATTTAAACATGTTAGAAAGTAGTAAGATACTGGAGTAGATAATAAAGTACACAGTAGGAGAAATCCTTGACTTTCCGGAATGATGGAAATTCTAGAGTAAATGTGAGATTATAATTAAAAGTAGATTAAGTAAAATTAGGGAACCAGGCTGGTATTTGGTTTTGAAGAATATTGGTCTGTCTTATCTTACCTACAGAGAGGCCACAAGGACTTTTTTTCTTTTTTTTTTTAATCTTTTGTTTTTTATTAAGTGCTTTTTCTTTTTTTCTTAACTCAGTCACAGTCGTATATTTTTGTGTTCGTTTGTGCCCTTGCATAGGTTTGAGAGTTATCAAATCGCCTGAGTTAACAGGCAATTGTGAGCTGCCTGATAAGGGTGCTGGAATTGAGCTAGGTCTTCCGGAAGAGGAGTGTGTTCTCTTAACCACTGAGCCATGTCTCCTGCCCTATTGTATATATTCTTGACAGTTAAGAATTGTCCACTTGGACTGCTTACTCTCTTGACATTTTAAAATTTACTGCTTGGTAAACATGCCCCTCTGGCTAGATGCTTGCTGTACAGACATAATGACTAGGGATGGGGTAACAGTTACTGTCACTTTAATTTTTTCAGATAGGGTTTCTCTGTAACAGCCCTAGTTGGAACTAGCTCTGTAAACCAGGCTAGCCTCAAGCCCAGAGATCTGCCTACCTCTACCTCCCAAGTGCTGGGATTAAGGGTATGTGTCACCATCACCTGGTTTACTATCTCTTTTTAAGTGGAATAGATACCTGCTGTATGCTGTACTATGCCCCTTTCATACTTTTCTCCAGTTTTATATTTCTTTCAACTATGGGGGGGGCGCCCATACTTTCACTTATGAATATTTTTGTAAACCTATACAAGTAAACTGAAACAGGGGACGTGATAACCTCATAAGTTGCAGGTTGCCAAGGACATCTGGGTAGTAAAAATAATTTTCTTTGTAGTACTAAGGTCAGTTAACATGATTGTATTGGACTGTATGTAAAGATTTTGGTTCGTTTTAAATTTTTACTTAATGTTTTAATAAAGAACTTGAATTTTAGTGAGTTATACCCAAGAAATGCCTTTGAGTCGTTGAACTTTACAGATGTAAACTTTACATGTAAAGTTAGTATGGTGTGTACTGGCTTATTCCTTCTGAAGATATTTGGAACCACAAAGATTGGTTGAAGATTGCTAGTTGTAATTTAAGTGTAGGAAAGAGAAGGGACCATCGCACTATATTAGCATTAGTCCCCAGTAATGTTTCATGTCATCAGAATGAATGTTTCTTATCTGTTACTTTTCATGTGCTTAATCTTTTTAATTTGCAAGGGTGATAAAGATTGGGAAACTACTTCCACCTTAGTCTGTGGCCTAACTGTAGAAGAGAATCCTGTATTGTCAGTAATGGGTTAAGCATGATCAGCTATAAAGGAAATCTGAGAAAACAGTTCATAGGGCTTATTGTTCTATTTCACATATATTACTTCATACTATAATACTTACTGCTCTATAAAATATTCTTTTCTTTTAAAGAGAGCTTTGTGGTTCAGTTGAAGAGGGAAGTATGACTAAATTAAAAGAATGGTACATTGACTAGTGTGGAAGATATGATATTCCAAGTAGAGGAAGGCGTGTGAGCGTTTTATTACCGTTATGACACTACTATAGAGATAACTATGATAAATTTAAAAGTAGAGAGTACATGGTGGTGTCTTTGGAAGACAATGTTTCACTTTACTGTGTAATCAAGGCTGGCCAAGAACTTTATATCTCAAGCTGCCTTCAAACTCACAGCAAACCTTCTGCCTCAACCTTTCAAGTACAGAGATGACAGGCATAAGCTACTATACCTGACAAGTCTTCCTGTTTTTTTAGAGCTGTGAATCAAATGAGAGAGTAAGAATTATCTCTGAGATTCTGGGTTTCTGCTTTCTCTTGTGATTGGGGAAGAATGGGATTGAGGAAGATAGAAGAATTGAGATTGGAATGCATGTGGGAAGTAGGCTTGAGAATTGTGCCCACACACTGTAGAAGAAAACATACTGAAACATGTAAGGTCAGAGGTTAGAAGCAGAAAAGGGGTCTGTAGACACATGCAAACTTTCATGAGGGAAATTGTTGAGGGAGTAAAAAAAAATTAAGAGGAACAAAACCTAAGGTAGAAAGAGTCTAAAGAATCTTCTCAATTTCGAAGGTTGATGTCAATCATCAAAGTAATTTTTTGTTCCTTTGGTTGGGTTTTGTCATCACAGGGTGGGATTAGTGTATCATTGAAATACTTTAACCCTTTGTGGTTTTTTTTTTAAATACTTGGTTTTGCCTAAATGGGTCTTTATTGAATTATTTTCATTGAACATATTGTGTGAGTGTGCATATTCATATGAATGTATCATGGTGCCTGTATGAAAGAGAACAGCCTGTGGAAGTCAGCTCTCTTTGAACCATTCCTTCCATGGGATTCTAGGGATTGAACTCGGGTCATCTGGTGTGGTGGTAGGCAACCTTTACCAACTGAACCATCTCATTCACCAGCCCCATAGATTAATTCATCTCATAAATTGATGTTTCTCATTTTGGGTACCTTAATTTTTTTCATGCAGTTTTTATGTGTTTTCCAATCTGGGGTTGGTTTTGTTTTTTTGGTGAGCATTTTGCAGAGAGCACTGGTGGTATCTATATATAATGCCTGTACTTATGAAAGATAAAGAAAATCAGCTTGGGGCAACAAGATCTTGACTGAGAAAACAAAAATAGTTTAAGGGCTGGAAATAGCTTGGACATAGAGTGACAGCCTTTTTGCCTGCCTTTTAGTCTGTTAATTGGGTTCATTACTTTATAGTAAACTTTGTTTCTCCATTAGTATGAACTGAATTGGAGGGCGCAATAATTTCAGTTTCTTCATTGCAGTGTAAACAGCAGGTAATTTTGGTTCATTAAAAAAATGAACCTTTTTTAAAGGAACTGTCTTGGCATATTAAGCCTATTTCTCTCTTCACAGAATGACAGCCCATATCAAGGTGGTGTATTCTTTTTGACAATTCATTTTCCTACAGACTACCCCTTCAAACCACCTAAGGCAAGTATTATCTCTCAGACATTTGTTAGTTTATGGATTGTTTTAGAAGAGTATACAATGGTCATAGAAATACAGGTTTCTGTGTAATTGAGGCTTGAGCTTTGATTATTGTTGAATAAAAATAATACACAGAGAATTAAGCTGTATTTGCAGAATGATTCCTATTAGACTGTTCTGGAATTTTTCTATCCACTTTCCAAGGGCTAAGGTTAAGAGTATGCCACCGTACTGAACTGTTGCTGATTCTTAACTTCTAATTAATTAGACACAGATTTGAATTCTGTAAAAATATGTAATTTGCTTTTTTGAAGTTGGAATGCTCAAGTGTTTTCTCTGCTTAAGTGGAGTGTTGGAGTCTAGTAAATTATAGGATCAATTTGCCTTGAGTATATGTTACCAGAATGGTTACAGTTACTTATTGCACTTAGGTGGCTGATTTCAAGTGTTAAAGACTGGATCAGTCACAACACACATGGTGCTGGTAATCTCTGAGTATTTTTCTAGCTATCTTTGAAATTAGCTTTTATTATCTAAAACAATTGGTTTTGTTAAGAAATTTTCATGTATGTAATATAATTACTTTGATCCCATTCTCCCCTCCCCTTATATCCTCTCATCACCACTTCCACTGGTGTGACTTAGAATTTATGCCTTATTTTTTAAAGTCTAAGGTACTTGTTTTATTTGGGAAAACTATCTAAAAGTTTTACTGTGTGTTTTGTTTTTTAGGTTGCATTTACAACAAGAATTTATCATCCAAATATTAACAGTAATGGCAGCATTTGTCTTGATATTCTAAGATCACAGTGGTCTCCTGCTTTAACTATTTCTAAAGGTAAAATGACAGTTTTAGCTACTGATTTTCTAACAGTTAAGGCTTTATCCTTGAATCTGCTTGAATATTTTTATTGTGCCACCGTTTTAATAAAAAGCTGTTTTCAGGGCTGGAGATAACTATAGCTCAGTTGGTTTAGAGTGCTTACCTAGCATGCACGAGCCTACCATTCAGTCTTTTTTCAGTCCTTTATAAACCAGGTGTGGGTACATGCCTAAACAATAGTGCAATAGTGGGGATGGGAGGGTCTGAAATCAAGGTCATCCTTGGCTGCACACAGAATCTGAGACCAGACTGGGAATGTGTAATACAGTATCTTAGAAAACCAATTTAGTGTTTTTGGTTGTTTTTACTTCCATCACTGAAAATAAACTAAGGGCATTTTTGTTAGAAGTTAAACTGTGTTGGGGAAGGTATTTGCCTAAGTTTTCACATAATAGCAAAGTTTGATTTAGTGTGTTAATGGTGCATACAGAAGCCAGAGTTGTCTTCTCTTTTCTACCTTTATTTTAATAGGACAGGTTCTGTCATTGAACCAGAAGTTTACAATAACTCAGTGTCTACTTTTTCTCTACCCACCAATGCTGGGATACAAGTAGACAGAACTAGTGACTCCCAGTTTTTTTTTTAACGTGAATGCTGGGAATTTGAAATCAAGTCTTTGTACAGCCAAAGCTCTTACCTAGTGAACTGTTGCCTCAGTCCTCAAATTAATTTTTTAACGAACTTTGTTCTTCGGTTACTAAACTATTTGATTGTGAGTGTGTGGGTTGTAATATATACATGAATGCAGGTGCTCTTGGAGTGCAGAAGGAAATGCCAGATCCCAGGAGCTATTAACAGGCAACTGTGAGACACCAAGAATGAATGTTAGGAAACTCAAGCTGTCCTCCAGTGTGTGCTCTGAATTGCTTGGACCATTTCTTTAGCCCCTCTTAACACCTTTTAGGAAGAATAGGAAAATATAGCCAGACATCGTTGATACAGCTTTTAAATCTTTAAAGTTTTCTACTCTAGCAAACATCTGGTGTGGAGCTTCTGTATTTGAACATACCTTTAGTTGGGTGTTACTTACCTGTGATAGTTGCTTTGTGTCTAATAATTCTCTATAATTAGGGAATTTGGGGAAGATTGCTGTATAAAATCTGGTCTACTTTAAGTAGAAGTATGTTAAGCCTAACAATTTCTCAGATCTCAAAGGGATACCCCAGATGGAGATAGTTCCTCCTCTTGAGCCGCTGCTGGTTTTAAAATGACAAGTAAATTTTGACATTTCCACTCTGCAAGTTAAATTGTATACAAAACTTTTTAATGATGAAATTCTGGCTTTTAGTATTTACAGGCTTGGGTATTGTCTTAATTTTTCTTATGTTAGAGTCAAATTTTTAATGCTAGTAATTAGAATTTGATGTCAGCTCCTCTATATTGATCATTATTTTCAGACTCCATGCTGAAATGTACCATTTCTAAAACTTGGGATGATTGTTAGTTTTTGTTTTTTACCAAAGTGTTTTATATGAGTAAATGCAGATTAAACAAGTATGTTTTGTTTACAGGTAGCATGTGACTCAAACATTTCTTTATATGATTGTTGAAATGCATTTGACTCTCTAGAGTATTACCCAGTTTTTATTTTTGTTTGGTTTTGGTTTTTTGAGACAGGGTTTCTCTGTGTAACAGCTCTGACTATGCTGGAACTCGCTCTGTAGACCAGGCTGGCCTCAAACTCAAAGAGATCCTTCTTGCCTCTGCCTCCTGAGTGCTGGGATTAAAGGTGTGTGCCATCATCACCTGGTGCAATTTTTATTTTTTTCAATTAATTTTTTAACCTAAATTTTAAATCTTTGTCAATAGTGTTTTCTTATAATCTGAATGCCAAGTTCCTATTTGGTTTTTTTGTTTTGTGCTGTGATGTACTATAATTCTGAACTGTATTTCTACAAATGCAGACTGAGTTGATAGATGTTACTTGTTTTTTATATATTGCACTAACAGTTGAGAATTAGAAACTGACCTTTTTTGAGTTAACTGTATTTTATTTTTTGATGCCCACTCATTTTAATTTTGACTTGTAAGTGCTGCTGTTAACATACATATTTATCTTATGTGGCATTTACTTGTCGGGCTGTTCGATTTTATTCATTCAGTGGTTGTTTGAACCACTGAAGGCATTTATATGTGTAATGAATGACCTTTGTTAATAAATGTTACTATAGAACATAGCAGGTATTCAAAAAAAAATCTGGTATCTTCTGACACTTGGCATTTTCTAAACCTGAGTAAGAGTTAGAACTGAAGGCTTGCTATACCACAGAAATAACACTTCATCATCCTGTAGGGACAATGGTTTCTTCTTCAGATTTAAGAAAATAAAACATCTAGTGGAGCAACTTGTAGTTTTTGTGAGAAACATTTTTCTACTGTAGATTAAAGAATGGGTCTCTTTGGGATTTTTGTTTATTTTGGCCGAGCCTTGACACTAAAAATAATAGGATGTGGTGTTAACTGTTAGTACTAGAGTTTTGTATTCTCTCAAAGTACCAAGAAATCCTTGAATACAGCCTCTCATTGGTTGATTGATTATTTGGCGTAATCATTACTGCCTGGTGCCAATAGATTTTTATTTCTAATAGTTCTTATTTATAGAAAATTCTTTTCTGTAGAACTTTCTTGAGAATGGTATAGACTAATAAAAGTATGACTTGGGGTCTGGAATATGTTTTTAAGTTCTAACATTTGCTTATCCTAATGCCTGAAACTGCATTTTTTTTTTGGTAGTTCTTTTATCCATTTGTTCTCTGCTATGTGATCCAAACCCAGATGACCCCCTAGTGCCAGAGATTGCACGGATCTATAAAACAGACAGAGATAAGTAAGTACGAAGTTGTTTAATAAATGACTGTAAACAATGGAATTGTTTGTTTTTAATGGGTTGGGCTAATTTTTTTAGTTTGCTGAAATTTGAGACAGTACTTTTTATATTTGTTTCTGGTAAAGTAGTTACTATAAAACAAGAAAACAACAAGGGCCAGCATAATGGCTGAGACTGGAGCATTTAGAAGTTTGGAGCTGGGCTGGGGCTACTAATGAGACCATGCCAAGTAAATAAATGGTCTTAGCATATATGACAGTGAGTAACTCCTTTGAAATTTGTTTCCTAATGTTTTAAAACACTTGTATAATTACTGAATTTGGGGGAAATAAAGCACTTTTTCTTCAGTGTTTCTCAAAATAAATAGTACTTATGTAAAATTTTTGGTCTAAATCTATCAAATATTTGAATTATCTTATGTTCAGCTTAACCATTTAACTTTCGTATGTTATAATTAATGCTAAGTGTGCTTGTTCAATTAGGTACAATAGGTTAGCAAGAGAGTGGACAGAGAAATACGCTATGTTGTAGGGTAAGAGGATCTGCACTCTATGGTGCGCTTATTCATGGTACTGCCAGCACTTGAGTGCTGCATGCTTTAAGGCACTGTATTAACTAACCAAAGGTAACAGATGTGGCAGTTTTCTGACAACTGTTTTAACTGCTTGATCTCTGTTAGTGTGAAAAGTATATACTCAGTCTTCATTACTGCTTGAGATTATTGCATGGCAAAGCAGTTATATAGCTTTAGTAAGAAGTAGAAATGTAAGATTATCTTCATCCTATACTAAATTACCATGGTGTTCATAAACTTTGTGTCGATACTATCGAATGTGGTGGTTTTACTCAGATTTTACCAGGAAGAATATAGTGGTATATAAGAGAAAAGCTTAAACCTCAGCATCTAGACTAAATGTTTATTACTGACAAGCATGAATTAATGTTAGCTGTATTTTGTGGCTCTTTGTATGCTAATTCGTTTTAAAGTGCTGGCTGTTTGAGGAGGGTTTTCTAAATCCTGTAACTCTTAAATTGCTAGAAAAAAAATTTATGTTGAGCTGTAGAAAAATAGTTGAACTGTATACACTTGGTTTGAGATGAAACTAGTATTAAGTTTTCCGCTGCCCTTTGTTACATACTTATTTCTTAAGCTTTTGTCACTTTTTTGTTGGGGTAAATAGCCTGTATGATATGGGTGTGTACTGTAAGGGAGAAATGATATTTGTCAGTACTGGTGATCTTTCTCAGGAATAACCTGGCTCACTGATGAATTACCTGTTGATCTTGAACGGAAACGTGGTTGCACTCCTAGAAAGTACATTCATTCTTCAGCAGGTCTCAGTGGGGATTAACAACAGTCATTGCTACTAAATTTTTAATTTAAAATAACCACTGAAGCCTGTTTCTTGAAAGTTACTGTTTTATCACCCTTTCCAATGTCTTCTAAGTTTCAAAGGCAATTTTCTTTCATTATTTAACTAACTTCTCAGTCTAGGTTTCAAATATGATTTTTCAGTAACAGGCAAATGTTCTGACATTGGCCAAAATTTCTATTGATATACAACATGTGTATACTGTTGTGACAGTAATGAACTGTAGTTTTTTAAATGTGTGAAAATTTGTTAGAGTGTACAACCAACTTGAACTTTGATAGTATACTACCTTATTGGTGGGAGGTCCTTGTTAAGATTCCCAATCTCAGCACCACTTTTATTTAGTGAGAGAACACTATTTCCATGGCTCTCATCTTCCATACTGTACTGGTGCTGCTATTTCTGTTTCTTGTTGACTTTTAATCTACTATAACCATTACAGGTGACATGATAAATCCACAGGTAACATAGAAGTGTTTCCCTTGCCTTTACAATACTAACAATTCTTTCAGTTTTATTTCTTAATATCTTACTTGTTTATTTACAGGTACAACAGAATATCTCGGGAATGGACTCAGAAGTATGCCATGTGATGCTACCTTAAAGTCAGAATAACCTGCATTATAGCTGGAATAAACTTTAAATTACTGTTCCTTTTTTGATTTTCTTATCCGGCTGCTCCCCTATCAGACCTCATCTTTTTTAATTTTATTTTTGTTTACCTCCCTCCATTCATTCACATGCTCATCTGAGAAGACTTAAGTTCTTCCAGCTTTGGACAATAACTGCTTTTAGAAACTGTAAAGTAGTTAACAAGAGAACAGTTGCCCAAGATTCAGAAATTTTTTTAAAACTGGAGCATGTGTATTATGTGGCCAATGTCTTCACTCTAACTTGGTTATGAGACTAAACCAATCCTCACTGCTCTAACTTGCTGAAGAAACCATCTGAGGGGGAGGGAGATGGATGCTCAGCTGTCACATCCAAGGAAGCATTATTCTAGCGCATCCATTCTTGTTTAAGCCCTCCACTGTTAGAGATATGAGGTTACATGATATACTTTATGCTCATAACTGATGTGGCTGGAGAATTGGTATTGAATTATAGCATCAGCAGAACAGAAAATGTGATGTATTTTATGCATGTCAATAAAGGAATGACCTGTTCTTGTTCTACAGAGAATGGAAATTGGAAGTCAAACACCCTTTGTATTCCAAAATAGGGTCTCAAAAAACATTTTGTAATTTTCATTTAAATTGTTAGGAGGCTTGGAGCTATTAGTTAATCTATCTTCCAATACTGTTTAATATAGCACTGAATAAATGATGCGAGTTGTCAATGGATGAGTGATCAACTAATAGCTCTCCTAGTAATTGATTTATTTTTCTTCAATAAAGTTGCATAAACCAATGAGTTAGCTGCCTGGATTAATCAGTATGGGAAACAATCCTTTGTAAATGCAAAGCTGTTTTTGTATATACTGTTGGGATTTGCTTCATTGTTTGACATCAAATGATGATGTAAAGTTCAAAAGAGTGAATATATTGCCATGTTCAGTTAAAGTGCGCAGTCTGTTACAGGTTGACACATTGCTTGACCTGATTTATGCGGAATTAATAAGCTATTCAAAAAAATAGTGCAGCTTTAATATGCTGCACGTGATTCTGGCAGCCCTAGAGTTCAAAATGGACTTGGGACTCAGCAGTTTTGAAACATGTATATGGAGTTTAAGAAATTTATTTTCCAGGTGCATCCCCTTCTAACTAAAATTTCTTCATCTTGTACACTTAACAGCTGAATATATATATATATATATAACTTGGGAGTAATAATGGGTCAAAATTTACAAAATAAAGTACTGTTTTGGTGTGGGAGTTGTCATGAGGCTGTGTTGAAGTGACTTAACTGTGGGATATTGACTATCCATTGAGATGGATTTGTTCAGCCATTTACATTAATGAGCATTTAAATGCAACAGATACCATTTCAGGTGACTTAACATGAATGAATAAAAATCAGTGCTATTGGATGTTTGTTTGACAAGTGATATCTGTGCCAGTAAATCTTCTGTAGTAATAAGGGCATTACCATTCATAATTCTGAACCTGTAGTTTCACTTTAGCTTTGACTTTTCATTGCTTTTTCTTAATCTTGTATTTGATTTCTAGCACATGTAATGTCTCCATTTCCACATTTTTGCACTGCTTATATTTATGTGCAATCTTATTCCTTGTCTGCACACATGTGGAAAGCTAGAAATAAATAAATGTAAAAGCTTAATTTTTATAAACATTTAAATATGTAATTTGGACGTGATTTGTTGGCTTAAGGTTCTTCTCTAAACTGGAAGTGAAGTGCATGCCTTCTGAAGATGTTCTGGCTTTATACTGTAATAAGTATATTGGGAAATAACCAGTTTCAGTTATTCACTCCAGTGAGTCCCCCCCTCTTACCCCCATTTTTACTTTTTGTTTAAATCATGGGTCCTTTCGGGATGTAGGTATCAATGCTAATTAAAACTTTGGGTTGAGATTGTGAAAAGTGTTCCCATAAGGGTAAGAATAGTATTCTTTGACTTTGTCCCAAAAATGATCCTTTCTGAGACTCTTTACTCAAAACAGCTTTATTAGTGGGCTTATGTTTTGAAAGCTAAATATGAAAAACACTTTATAAAGCAGTGGATCCCTGATTGGCTTTCAAATAGATGGGTATTTTGTTTTGTCTTGGTATTTACAGAGACAACTTCCTTAAACTGATCATCAGAACTAATGGGTATGTCCAGTTCTCTCTCTTTGACTTGATGCTTTATACAACATTTCATGTCGCTTCTAAGGGAATAAGCCATAGAGGCTTCTCCAGGTTTAAGAGAACAGAGTACCTGGAAAACCAACATTCTGAATGTATGGACACTGGACTTGGGATCACCACCCTTGATGAGATTTTCAAAAGAATCCAAGAATTGCTCTCTACCCAGTAGTGTGGGGTTTCACTAGTGCCAGGTATAGGACTAAAGTGAGTATGAGGTCGGATATTGGTGTAGACATTTGTGTATCCTATACCTCTTAATGCATACATTTTTAAGAATTTAAATTTGTCTTTGAAGTCCAGGTAGCCTGTTAATGGTAAACTTTGTTTTGACTGGTTTTTCTTGGGCAGGTTTGCAATGTGATAATCAGATTTTTTTTTAAACTGATAGTTTGTTTCTTGTGTGGGTGTACTCACATTTAAAAGTATGAACCACAGTTAACTAGTGGTCTCAGGGGTAGTGAAACACTCACTTTTTATTTTAATGGGTTAGTTTGAAGTATACTTAAGACACTGATCATGCTGTGTTCGTGATTTTGGGGGGTGGGGAGTACTAGAATTAGTCTTGTTTTGTGTTGACATAACTGTTCAATGACTGTTGGTTATACTTTTAAGTGAACTTGTCTTCTATTTTATGAGGAACCCAGTGCAAGTCACTAAATGTCTAATAGTGACGTCTGCATAAGACTTGTAATAGCTAAAAAGTTAATTGAGCTTAAAGGAATTGTTACCATTAAAGTCTGTGTTTAAACACACTTTGGTCTTACTCGGTAATTCCAGCTAACATGAAATCTACACTTGAATCTAATATTGTATGAGCTCGAGTTTTGAACATATACTGAAGCAGCCATTATAACGAAACTGGTGTAGGAAGGATTAGTATGGTGATTTTCAAAGTGATTCAGAACCAGAGTAGTTTGGGATGTTTTAAAAAACAAACCAATGGCTCCTACCCCCACTTCGATTGAAAAACGAAGTGAGGAGCCGGTAGCTGGTAAAGACCAAGTGATTCAAAAGACTGGCCTTGAACGATTACCTTGTGACAAACTAGGTTCTTAGCAGCGGTAGAAGACTTGGTAAGTTACCTGACTTCACACAGAAGTGAAGGTTTGAAGAACACTTGCAGCATGGGTTTATGGGTTAATTTGTGTTGTAAAGCAGGTAGTAAAACATCTGTCTTAGCATGGAGAAAATAAACAGTAAACATCTAGAAATGGCTTTTGGTAACAGCAAATGGCTCTCCGGAGCAGTGTTTCTTAGACAAGGAAAATGGGAATCTGGCCAGCATTTGAATTATTTCTTGCTAATTGGACTTGTTAATAAAGATTAATGGTTAATTCAGGGACACAGTTTCTGCTAGTTTTTAATGCACTCTTCAGTTTAATTCCTAATTTACCGTAATGTGCTATATAAGCATCAAGGTCATGAAGTACTTGTTTTTAAGTCAAGCAAATGGCTCTTCTCTCACATAGCTTCCTGTCATACACCTGGCTATATAGAGAACATCTTTAGAATTTCTAGTTCTGATTCTCTGGACACAGCCTCTTAGCCTCAAATAGTTCTCAATGCATTGACCCACAACAGGTATTTTGACCTTTCTAACTAAAATGATTGTCTAGGTTCTACCATAAACCTCAACACCATGATGCAAAGTGCCATTTACAAATTTTGTATTATTGTGGTCTCCCTGCTTCTCAAGCAATTAACACATTCCATGCAGTTTTAACCAAAAGATGTTAGAGGTACTATGCCATGGTTGGTTTGTTTTCTGTTTTGAGACTGTATAGCCCAAAGTTCACTTAATGTAGATCAGACTAGACCTTAAAACTCAGTTTCGGACATGCCTGCCTCTGCCCAGGGTTAAAGGGCTTGCATCACTATGCTCAGCCTGATTTTCAATCTGAGTAAAAGCCAAACGTTTAGGAGTTTATAATGGCACATGATTTTTAGCCTGTACCATTGCTCCACCTCTATTACAATTCTCATTCACCCAGGTACTTTCAGACCATGACTGCAATGGATTTTTCCATATGTAGACAAATGGTAGTATACCATGTCATGTGGCTTCTTCCCTTTCATATTTCCAATACCACTTGCAGTGGCATTTCCTGAGCATTTTATTTTATACAGTGTATTCACAGTATAAATTGCATATTGGAGCTACCACTTTGTGTGTAATACGTACTTAATCTTGTTTGAATCTGCCCTGTGGTGTAAGCTCCATGAGGACAGGGTTTTATCTAGACATTCAATACAAGAGTAACTGGCATTTTGCTAGGTAGTTTTAACAAGTAGGTGACTTAACAGTTGTGATCTTTTAAAACTAGCAACTACACTATAATGACAAAACTGATTTCTAAACTTTGCTATCTAGAACGGTTTATTTTCATCCCAAAATTTAATATTCTCTATACGTGTGTGTGTATGTATGTATATATTACCATTTTAAATGTTCTTAGAAGATGAGTTATATTGAGTGGGTGTATTTTGCCTAAATAAATCTTGTTTGGGTATTACGATTACATCTCCAGTGTTAAGAGTGGAAATTTTTAATTTTTCAAGTCAGCGATGAAAATACTACCCATAAATACAAAATAAAAATCACATAAGTATAATTAGAATCATTTAAGAACTTGTTGGAAATTTTGCCCTATTTTGCCAAATTTTTAAGTTTTTAAACATTAGCAATTAATAAAGGCCAAACATTCTGACTCAATACTAGAATGAACAGAGTTGATGCTTACATGTGGTAGGAAAATGCTGCGTTTCTGTCTGCTATGATACTGTTTGAGATGGAGATTGGTCATCCAGGTAACCTGGCCTGGAACTTAACTAGGTTCTGTAAGTGGGAAACTATAGCCGGGCGGTGGTGGCGCACGCCTTTAATCCCAGCACTTGGGAGGCAGAGGCAGGCGGATCTCTGTGAGTTCGAGACCAGCCTGGTCTACAAGAGCTAGTTCCAGGACAGGCTCCAAAACCACAGAGAAACCCTGTCTCGAAAAACCAAAAAAAAAAAAAAAGTGGGAAACTATAGTAGATAAAATATGTAATACAAGCATCATTTCCTCGTTGTGGTCTATTGCTTTGTGCAGCAGTTCATGTTATAGAGAACCAATGTGAAGTATGAAGTTGAATTGGCAGAGCACTGCCAGAAGTACCTGGATTTCATGAAGACTTGACTCGTTTTGGTTGCTACATTTTTATAAATATTGTTTGTGGTCCCCATATTTGTTTACCATATGGGCTTATCCAGTGTAAGTCTCAGCTCTAGAATATATGAAGTGAGAGTAGGCTGCATTTTATCAATATGAATCATTACAAACTGCACAATTTTGTAAAACATTTTTGGGAAGAACTTTAAAATGTCATTAAAGAAAATTGTGCACACTTACTGAGCAGTTGGGAGACTGAGGTGGGGAGCATCACTAATTGTTCACTTAGCAAGACCCCATGGGGCATGGGAAGCATTCTCAAGCCAAAAACCAAAATGTCCTACCCAGAGGCTAGTTACTTGAGCTCCTTCAAGTTCCAGTTAAGTGTATTAATGTTCATGGTCTTGACACCAAGTTGCTGTCGTATTCTCCTGCAAACTCATTCTTGATACAGTTAGGAGTCCATTACCTTTAACTTTACTGTTTTGCTCAAAACTCTAAGACAAAATTTGACATAAGGTTAGAGGTGCCTATTCGTAGCTAAAATAAGTGATCCTAGAAAATCTGGGTATTTAAAGTGTGAGGTCAGTGGAACAATAAGAGGACCTTGCAGGAATGACATTGAAAATAAGAGTAGCATATGATTAAGTGTAACTTTTCAAATATTAAAGATAGTATCACTATTCTGGAGAGAGAGCTCAGCATGTAATAGCATTTGGTCTTCTAGAGTACCCTAGTATTCCCAACAACCACACCTGGGCAGTTAACAACCAGCTTTGAGGGCTCTGACCCCTCTTGGGTACCTGAGCAGGTGTGGCATATTCATCACATCAACGTAAATGTTTTTTAAGCACACAAATGGAAAGAGAAACTTTCTAAGTGAAATATGTGGGGACTCAGAATCCATACACAAACCATTTAAAGCAGTTATAGGATACACAACCAAAGTTTTTTTGTTTTTTTAGACCAGGCTGGCCTCGAACTCACAGAGATCCGCCTGCCTCTGCCTCCCGAGTGCTGGGATTAAAGGCGTGTGCCACCACCGCCCAGCTCACAACCAAAGTTTTACAACAGAAATGAAATAGTAGGAATTATAATGGCTTCAAAAAGTATTTGAGAAGTTATCACAGGCATGCAAAGCTTACAGACTAGAGTGGAGATATTTGTGCATTAAATCTGTGCTGTTGGCAGTCATGCTCAAAGCTCCTGTCAAAGTCCTGACATGAACAAAAGCAAAAAATTCAAACCTTGCATTTTCTAGACTTACTACAAATTAAAAAAAAATACTAACCAAACTGGTGTGGTATTAGGGAGTAAGATAGGTCCTTGAAATAGAAATGAACCATGCAATTCTGGTCAGTTCAATTTCACATAGCAGAATCATTCGACTAGGAAAGTAATCTCGTCTAAAGTACTGAGACAGCCAGGGAAGTAAAACATTCTTGGACCCCTGCCTCACATCAGAATGTTGACTTGTAATAGACAAGTCCAAGCCAGGCATTGTGATACTAGTATTTGATCGACACAAGAAGAAGGATCATTAGCAGTTGTTCAAGGCCAGCAATTGTGCCAAGGGATATTGGAATGGTAAAAGAAAAAATACTGAATGAAAAACATTTGCAATTTTGCTAAAGATCTAGAATCCAAAAATAAAAAGAATTTGTAAAAATAACCTTATTAAACAATAGTCAAAAATAGAAAACATTTCTCCAAAGAAAATGTGCAAATGGCCAGCAAGCACATGAGAAAAGATTCAACATTAATATCAGTGAAACGGAATAAAAATCACAAGTGTTACTTTATACACATTAAGATGACTAATTTGCATAGTTGGAGAGGCTCCTCAGCAGTTAAGAGCCTTGGGTACTCTTGTAGAGGAGTCAGGTTAGAGTCCCTGTGCCCACACGCAGGACACAACAATTCTAACTCCAGTCTCAAGGGATCTGATGCCTTCTAGACTCTTAACCCTAACCCCATCTGGTATACAGACATGACATTCAGTCAAAACATCCATATTCTCCATTTTTAAAATGGAGAGTGTTGCTGCAGATTTGGGCTTTTCTGGTAGAAACTTAAGGAGTTTGGCAGTTCCTTAGAAGCTGACTAGCTTAGGATGCAGCTTCAGTAGTACAGTACTACCTTATGCACCAAGTCCTGGGGGCAGTGTCCAGCCCTGGGTGACCCAGGAATCCGTTCCTAAAGATGGAAGAGTAATGAAAACTAGCATTTAATATATATATGTTTTTCGAGACAGGGTTTCTCTGTGGCTTTGGAGCCTGTCCTGGAACTAGCTCTGTAGACCAGGCTGGTCTCGAACTCACAGAGATCCGCCTGCCTCTGCCTCCCGAGTGCTGGGATTAAAGGTGTGCGCCACCACCCCCCGGCCTATATTTTTTAATTTTATGTTCAGTCATAAGATACATGCTAGAATGTGGCTGGATCTTAAAATCATTAAGAGAACTATATTATTATATGAACAACCAAAACAAGTCTATAGAAGCAGAAATTACACTGATGTGTGATCAGTACCAAGAAGGAAGAATAAGAAAGTGACCGCCTACTGAAAACGGGGGTCACCTTTGTGTATAATGAAAATATCCTGAGTAATGGCCATGGAATATTTTAAATGCACTAAAATGTAACTGAAAGTTTCCCTGTTACAGGAAACCACATGAGTCTGACAAAGGGTCTCAAGAATGTATTTAGGTAAAAATGGGGATAAATACTCACTGGTACAGATTAGATGCTGCCTGCTGTGTCCTCTCTTCTGTCCAGGGGAGCTGGAGTCCAACTACCCAAGCAAAAAAGCAAGAGCATGACCCCTCCCCCTCAGCTTTTAAGCAGTCATGTTTGCAGAAAAGACCACACTCTAGAGCTTGCTGCCCTAAAGGTCATTGGCTAAACGGATTGAAAACTAATGATCTGTATAATTTTTTTTATAACAATAAAAAATTTATTGTTTTTATTGAGCTATATATTTTTCTCTGCTCCCCTACCTTTCTCCCCGCTCCCTTCTACCCTCTTCCATGATCCCTATGCTCCCAATTTACTCAGGAGATCTTGTGTTTTTCTACTTCCCGTGCAGATTAGAGACTTGTATAATCTTGAATGTTAATTTTATATCAGTCTTTCCTTTAAAAATGTATCAGCACAGTTGTGCAGCGGCACATGCCAAAGACAGAGGCAGGCAGATCTCTGAGTTCAAGGTCTACAAAAGTGAGTTCCAGGACAGCCAGAGCTGTTACACAGAGAGGTTCTGTCTCAGGAAGAAAAGTATAAGCACAAAGGATAAAATGATAATAGATGACACCATAATATTTTAATCTCCAGGTTCTGTTATGAGTTCTTTAATATGTCAACATTTTAAAAATAAAAAATATTTAGATTTTATGTGTATGAGTGTTTGCATATGTGTCTGTGTACCACACATGTGCTTGGTGCCCAGGTCAGAAATAGGCATCAGATCCTCTGGACCTGATAATAGGATAGTTGTGAACCCACCGCA